>NC_079196.1:193601340-194201340 GCF_029499605.1 Hyla sarda | reverse complement strand
TAGACTGTAATAGTCTCCCGGACAAGCTGGAGAAAATCGGACCTACTTCAATTTCAAGACCTGTTTTGTTATTTATTTGTTGATTGCATTATTGTTTAACCTCTTAAGGACATCGGATTTTTATTTTATTTTTGCACTTTCGTTTTTTTCCTCCTTGCCTTTTAATAGCCATAACTCTTTAAATTTTTCACCCACACCTTTTGTGCCACCAATTGCACATTGTAAAGACATCCCTCATTTTACCACAAAATCAAATTGATGAAATAAAAAAATATATATATTTATGGGGCCAAATTAAAACAAAAACACTATTTTGCAAATTTGATGGAATTTAGTTTCTACGTAGTGCACTTTTTTTTGGGTAAAAATGACATCTTATCTTTATTCTGTAGGTCCATATGATTTAAACAATGCTCACTCTAAATAGGTTTTGTTTTATTTTACCACTTAAAAATTATTACTTTTTGTACGAAAATAAGTATGCTTAAAATCGTCATCTTCTGACCCTTATAACTCTTTTAATTCTCATTTTTTTTGTAACGTGATCTCTAGTTTTTATCGGTACAATTTTTGTTTTATTGGAACTTTTTAATCGCTTTTTATAAAAAATTATTCTGGTATATGAAGTGATCAAAAATCTGCAGTTCTGAACTTAGGTGTTTTTTTTAACGTTTGCACCATTGATCTTACTTAAGATTACAATTATATTTTCATAGTTTGGCAACACCAAATATGTTTATGTTTATTTTTGTTTACATTATTTTATTTAAAAAATGGGAAAAGTGGTGGTGAGGGAATTCAAACTTTTATTAGGGAAGGGGCTTATTCAAATGTCCAAACTATTGATATGCCCTTCTGTACCTGAAATATGAGAGCTTATCACAATTCAGTCAGATGGGTGTGAATTTAATTTTAATATTGAGAATTTTAATATGAGGTGATGGGCGGGAGTATACAGTCAGGGATGTGCATTAGGTATACAAGCCCCTCAGTGTACAATATCGACACACCCTGAATGTATATTCCCACCCATGACCTGATAGCCCCTCCCATTATTAAAATTAAGTTCACGCCTGTGGAGTGCCACGGGGGTACGATGTGAGGTGTATGGGGCAGATGTTGTAGTCCAGGGGCAGATGGTGTTAACCCCTAAATGTTCGTGACGCCAGGGTGTGGTTTTAACTGAGAACCACCCAAACGGTAGCACCACTAGTCCTAGTTAGGCAGGGCAAATAAGAGTCCAAGGCCAGGTCAGGGTTAACGGTAGCTTTACTGAGGTAGAAAGATGGAAATAGTCTTTACAGCTAGGCCAGGATCCCAGAGAGGTGATCAGTAACACAGGGGACCTCGCAGCTTGCTGGGACTTGCAGTGACTTTGACATTGCAGGGACTCAAGCTGATAGGACTGTGAGATGCATATCCCATATATCCCATACTGGGACATCACACGCCCATCTGACTGATTCCCTGAATTATCAAACGGTCTATAAACCTTCATATCTCAGGAATGGGAATGGGAGGGCGTATTCAGTCACTGTAAAAAGGTGTGTGATCAGGGAACCCTAACATATTTATTGACACTAAAATCTAAGTTTTTTTTTGGGGGGGTTGGCCACAGGTCCTCTTTAAATCAGTATAAAATGTGCAACAATAAATCCAAAGTGGATACGTTGTGTGTGATTGTACCCTTATTCTGTTTTCTTTTTATTAGTTTTTCCGATAGAAAAACAGCAACACAATTTACAAACCATTAAAAAATAAATAAATAAATGGTCTGCAATTTGGCACAAGATAAAAAAAAAATTAAAAAAAAAACAGGACCGTACAAGGACAACAAAGTCCCATGTGAAATGATAAATATGAACCACAAAAACGCAGTTCCAACAAATAAATGTCATATATTGGGAATCAACCAGCATTCTCCCATAATGAATTAGCCTTCCAGAGGCATGCTAGAGAATACGTGCAACATTTGCCATTTACGCGAGAAGTAAGGGGTTGCGGATAATCTACGAGGCCTTCAATAATGTCATTGTGCCGAATAACCCCTAATATATCTGCTATATTTATATTCCTGTCTCTCTTCCCTCTTACTTGGCAGGTACGCTACTAAGGGTACGTTAACACGGGCAGATGAGAAGCGCGTTTTCCGCTGCAGGTCAGATTTTCCGCAGTGAAAAGTCCACAGCAAACCTCATTGAAGTCAATGAAATCTGCTGCGGAAATTCCCCTGAGGAAAACATGTCGTGGCGAAAACCCGCAGTGAGTGGGAAACTCGCTTCTGATCTGCCTGTGTGAACAGATCCTTATATCCCTTGTATTAGAGGTCACAGCTGCCTTCACCATTCTGTAGACCCTATAACCTAATGATACAATATCTGTCCCATTGCATTACAGGAGTGCGGCTAAGATGTGAGGGGATTGTCTGACGATAGAAATGTCATCATGTGACTATGGCGTCTTCTTGACCCACGCAACTTTTTAATTTTTTTTCAAAAAAATGAAGACGACAAGCGCAGCAGGGATGAGAACAGAGATGATACAAATCAGCTGGATATGGATTACTGCATTCATAATCGCACCAAGTCACTGTAAGTTTCGTATATGTCTATGCAGGTTACTGAATGGTATTTTACCATTTTTATTAGTATATACCGGCCAGTGTTTCCCAACCAGAGTGCCTCCAGCTGTTGCAAAACTACAACTCCCAGCATGCCCGGACAGCCGATGGTTTTCCCGATAACCAACCGAACGGTAGCACCGCAATCCCTAGGTTAGGCAGGGTAATAATAGTTCAAGATCAGGTTAGGGTTAACGGTAGCTTTACTGAGGTAGACAGATGGAAATAGTCTTTACAGCTAGACCAGGATCCCCCCCATAGACCACAATGGGCCTATTGGTTTCAATGGGCGAAAAATCACAGAGTCAATGCACTAGTCACAGTTCCCTATACCATTAAATAAGGGAGGGCTCAATATTCGCGAATATGCGCATATGCGGAAAACCAGTGTTGAAGAAGAGTTGTGCAGTTGCCCATAGCAACCAATCAGATTGCTTACTTCATTATTGAAAAGGCCTCTAATAATGAAAGAAGCGATCTGATTGGTTGCTATGGGCAACTCAGAAACTTTTCCTCTGGACAAGTTTTGATAAATCTCCCTCTATGGGGGAGATTCATCAAAACCAGTGTAGAGGAAGAGTTGTGCAGTTGCCCATAGCAACCAACCAGATTGCTTCCTTCATTTTTGAAAAGGCCGCCCATTTAACCCCCAAATGTCTGTGAAACCTTTTAACCCTTTAAGTACACTAAAACCCCTGTCAAGTCGCTACTCTGCTAGGGTGTTACAAGTTTGTTTTTATCCACTGACAGCAAGCATAGCTAGCTAGAAAGTAAAAAAAAATATGAAAAAAAGAAATTACATAACTTGTATGATTCCTGTGAATAAATTTACATTGAAAATATGTTAACATGTACAGGATCTTCTGCAGAAAATATGTAAAAAAATATGCAACAGATTCTGTACGTGTGAACGTACCCCAAGGCTCTATTTACATGTACAGTATGAAATATGCGCAGGATTTAAATCTGTGTTCATTCATTTACTTTACATTGAACTCTGCAGCATAAGATTTGCAGCTTTAAATCTTGCGCATATTACTGTACATGTGAATAGACCCTTAGGGTAGGGACACATGTAGCGCATTCGCAGCATATTTCACGCTGTGGATGAGCCAACAGAGCTGGCAAGAGTGAGCTCCCTGCTGCGGCTGGGTAGCTCTGTGTGTCCGCTCGTGGTGGCGGAATTCCTGCTGCACATCTGCTACAAGCAGGCACTGAGCTACCCAGCCCCAGCGGTGAGCTCGCTCTTGTGCCTGCCGTCGGTGCATCCACAACATAAAATACTCTGCGGATGCGCTACATGTGACACTACCCCTAGGGTACGGTCCCACGTAGCGTATATTCAGCGTATTTTGCTGCATATCTGCTGCTGCGTATTTTTCTATCCATAGAGGTTAATGAGTAGCAAAATCAGCTGCAGAAAATACATAGCAAAATACGCAGGACCGTACCCTTTCCTGGCTAAATTTAGTGATGGCTACCAATCTCTGATCATGGTTGTAGAGGCAACACCATACATGTATAATGCAGCTCACCTTTCACTGAACTGTAGTGCAATACCAGACACAGCCCAAGGACAAGAGTGGTGCTGTTCCTGGCAACAAAACAGAGATGTTAATGTGAAAATATCATATTTATGCCCTAATACAAAAAAAGACAATAGTTCCTAACGTGTTGCTTTTAAGCTGTAGCAAAACTACCACTCCCAGCGTGCTCTAATATCCACAGCCTACTGGGATGTGTAATTTTGCAAGGAATGGGTTGTCTCAGAATGGATTTCACTAGTGTTGGTCACGAATATTCGCATTTCAAATTTTTATTGCGAATATTACAAATTCACGAATTCCCAAATATTGCGAATATATTTGCTATATATTCGAAATTACGAATATTCATTTTTTTCCGCATATTCGCATATTCCTTCTTTTTACTTGTGGGCCAATTGGAATGATGCAAATATACTTGTCAGAGGTTATCAATAGAGATGAGCGAACTTACAGTAATTCGATTCGTCACGAACTTCTCGGCTCGGCAGTTGATGACTTTAGCTTGCATAAATTAGTTCAGCTTTCAGGTGCTCCGGTGGGTTGGAAAAGGTGGATACAGTCCTAGGATAGAGTCTCCAGCCCTCCCCGGAGCACCTGAAAGCTGAACTAATTTATGCAGGATAAAGTCATCAACTGCATAAGTTCGCTCATCTCTAGTTATCAATAACATCCCTAGCAGCCAAAAGTAAAGTTGCCCACCCCCTCACTGTTTTCTTCCTCGAAAATGCGAATATGCGAATATATAACCAATACGCGAAATTCGAGAATATAGGACGAATATTCATCTATATATTCGCAAAATATCGCAAATTCGAATATGGCCAATGCCACTCATCAATAGATTTCACTGCACTAAGTTACACATCTGTATAAGGAATATGGGGGAGATTTCTCAAAACCTGTGCAGAGGAAGAGTGGTGCAGTTGCCCATAGCAACCAATCAGATTGCTTCTTTCATTTTCCACAGGCCTCTAAAGAGGCCTGTGGAAAATGAAAGAAGCAATCTGATTGGTTGCTATGGGCAACTGCACCACTCTTCCTCTGCACAGGTTTTGAGAAATCTCCCCCTATATGAATACATGATGGAACATATGGGTTGATGGTTACTTACTATGCGTTTCATTTATTTACAGCTGAAGATATCCCCAGAATAAAAAATCTGGACTGCGTGAACGACTTCGATAAAAAAATGGTTTGTTTTTGGGAGGTCGAGAATGGAAACACCAACTGCAGTTCGGATTTCCAGCTAAAATACACAAACTTTGAAGAGTAAGTAACTAAAATCCTGATAAACCATCGATGGGTCCAACAAAACCAGACTTGCCACTGTGTAAAATATAATGAAAAAAAATATTACGATTTTTACATAACCTTTTTCCCCCTTTATTTCAGGACTTTGTATTGTCAGGATCTAGATAATGAATATGATGGGAACTTCCGAGTACCCAGTAAATGTATCTGCAATATCACCAGGACTACGTTCATAATCTCTGAATCTTTTGTCATAGAAGTTGAATCACAAGGGCAAAGTCTTTTCAATACAACCATAAATATCATGTCTTCTGGTAAGATACTTGGGGGTTATTTGTGTTCTATTGCTTTTTTTCTTGTCTACATTTGCGATTTTCTGTTATTTTTGCACTAATTGCAGGGTTTTGTGCTTTTTTTTTTTAAGTCCTAAAATCCCTCATTTTGATCTTTTGGTGTTGCTAGACAATTTTTTTGCAGTGGTTCCGAATTTATTATCTGCATGTTTAAAATTTTTTTGTAAATTTTGTCGCAACTTTGCAAAAAAAACCCCACAAATTTAGACCACCTCCCGACCAGGTCTAAAAAAGATTACTACTCCTGTCTGCCAAAAATAAAAAATCATCAGCCAGAGTAAAAGAGAGGGGGAGAGAGAGAGAATAAGAACGTTTAACCCCTTAAAGGAGTAGTCCAGTGGTGACCCAGTGGTGAACAACTTATCCCCTATCCTAAGGATAGGGGATAAGTTTGAGATCGCGGGGGGTCCGACCGCTGGGGCCCCCTGCGATCTCCTGTACGGAGCCCCGACAGCCCGCGGGAAGGGGGCGTGTCGACCTCCGCACGAAGCGGCGGCCGACACACCCCCTCAATACAACTCTATGGCAGAGCCGAAGCGCTGCCTTCGGCAATCTCCCGCTCTGCCATAGAGATGTATTGAGGGGGCGTGTCGGCCGCCGCTTCGTGCGGGGGTCGACACACGCTATCTGGCCGGAGAGCCTGGCCCCCGTACAGAGAGATCGCAGAGGGCCCCAGCGGTCGGACCCCCCGCGATCTCAAACTTATTGTTACGCCGAGCGCTCCGGGTCCCTGCTCCTCCCCGGAGCGCTCACGGCGTCTCTCTCCCTGCGTTTTTCTGAGAGACACCAGGAGCTCCGCCAGGAAAAAGACTTAGATCTCTGGGCACCTCTCCCACAGCATCCTTTGCAGTCTACGCCTGGGCCTCCCGCCGAGGAGGCCATGCAAGTGGATCGGTCTCGCCTGACCCAGGAAGAGAGGAATCGCCGTAGGGAAGAAAATCTTTGTCTGTACTGTGCCAGTATCGAGCATTTCTTGGTGGATTGCCCTATTCGTCCTCCACGTCTAGGAAACGCACGCATCCAGCTCACGTGGGTGTGGCGTCTCTTGGTTCAAAGTCTGCTTCTCCACGTCTCACGGTGCCCGTGCGGATTTCTCCTTCTGCCAACTCCTCCCTCTCAGCCGTGGCCTGCTTGGACTCTGGTGCCTCTGGGAATTTTATTCTGGATTCTTTGGTGAATAAATTCTGCATCCCGGTGACCCGTCTTGTCAAGCCGCTCTACATTTCCGCGGTCAACGGAGTTAGATTGGATTGCACCGTGCGTTACCGCACAAAACCCCTCTTAATGTGCATTGGACCCCATCACGAATTGATTGAATTTTTTGTCCTTCCCAACTGCACCTCTGAGGTCCTCCTCGGTCTGCCATGGCTCCAGCTTCATTCTCCCACCCTTGACTGGACCACCGGGGAGATCAAGAACTGTGACTCTGCTTGCCATAAGAAATGCCTCTCCCCCCCTCCCAGTCCCGTCAGGCAAGCCTCAGTGCCTCCTCATGGCCCCCGTCCTGGTGACACACTGCCCCGTGCCAAGCTTCACCCTCAGCCCTCCCTCCCCATTCCCACTCCTGCTGTACTGCCTGCCTTTGAGGAAACCCTACATTCACTCCCGGTGTCCTCGTCCCAGGTAAAGCAGTTGTCAGACAAAAAAAGGGGGAGACCTAAGGGGGGGTGTACTGTTACGCCGAGCGCTCCGGGTCCCTGCTCCTCCCCGGAGCGCTCACGGCGTCTCTCTCCCTGCAGCGCCCCGGTCAGACCCGCTGACCAGGAGCGCTGCACTGACATTGCCGGCGGGGATGCAATTCGCATAGCGGGACGCGCCCGCTCGCGAATCGCATCCCAAGTCACTTACCCGTCCCGGTCCCCGGCTGTCATGTGCTGGCGCGCGCGGCTCCGCTCTCTAGGGCGCGCGCGCGCCAGCTCTCTGAGACTTAAAGGGCCAGTGCACCAATGATTGGTGCCTGGCCCAATTAGCTTAATTAGCTTCCACCTGCTCCCTGGCTATATCACCTCACTTCCCCTGCACTCCCTGGCCGGATCCTGTTGCCTTGTGCCAGTGAAAGCGTTTAGTGTTGTCCAAGCCTGTGTTACCTGATCTCCTGCTATCCATATTGACTACGAACCTTGCCGCCTGCCCCGACCTTCTGCTACGTCTGACCTTGCCTCTGCCTAGTCCTTCTGTCCCACGCCTTCTCAACAGTCAGCGAGGTTGAGCCGTTGCTAGTGGATACGACCTGGTTGCTACTGCCGCAGCAAGACCATCCCGCTTTGCGGTGGGCTCTGGTGAACACCAATAGCCTCTTAGAACCGGTCCACCAGCACGGTCCACGCCAATCCCTCGCTGACACAGTGGATCCACAACCTGTAAGCCGAATCGTGACACTTATCCCCTATCCTTAGGATAGGGGATAAGTTTTTCACCACATGACTACCCCTTTAAGGACTCAGACCATTTTGGTCTTTTCCTCCTCGCCTTCTAAAAATCATAACTCTTATATTTTCATCCACAGACGAGTATGAGGGGGTATACTGGAAAACCCTTTTAATAGTTCATATTATTGGAACAGTAACCACTTTTAACCCCCTATTTAAAATGATGTTTTGTATACTTTGTAACACATTATGTGAATTTTAAAAACATGTTTTTATAATGTGCCAAGTCTCCTCCCAGTAATATTGGCGCAATTTATTCCCTATATATGCCTGCAATGTTTCTCACAACACTATACTGATCTGAAGAAGGAGGAAGGTGTTCCTCTGAAACACATCATCTTATTCTGCAGCTACTTTTATTGTTTTTTTTTTTTTTTATCTGCCACTATCTTCAATAAAACCTTTTGGTTTACCATCATCAAGTTTCCAAAATTGGATTCAATTTCTCCTGGCAACCACACAGCAGCGCCTACCAAGTGAGATCCTTTTACTGCGCTCTTGTCCACATTATAGTCAATGGGAGTGTGATGCAAGGCAGAATCCGTGCAGAATGTCTTGCAGACATTCCATGCAAATCCCGACTTGCTTTTCCATAGTGTGAACATAACCTTACTGGTCTTATCCAGGGACACTATTTGGCTTTGTTCACATGGCGGAATTTTCATGCTTCCGCTCAGATTTCGTTCTGCCAAGCTGGCAGCGGATTTTTTGCAGCTTTGCGGAATCCACATGGAAAGCGCGCGGAATTTGTGCTGAGTTTATGCTTACAATGTGCGGAACGTCCGCTCAGAAATGACTTGTCTACATAGATGGCAATGCAATTATGAGCGGAATCCTCAGAAACATTGAACTGGTTAATAGAAAAAAGGGAAAATTTTCTTGTTTTAACAGGTTAAACGTTTTTCTTTTCGCAGTTAAACCAAAACCTCCATCAAACTTACATGTGAACCTCACAGACCCAGAATATGGGGTCGTACTCTGGAAATCCAATAATGAAGGCCAATTCATTGAAAAATGGCTGACCTATCGTATCCAGTTTATCTCCAAGGAACGTGGCAAACTGGTAATGCAGGAGTTCTGTTCCATTTGGACCCATTACCATTTCCAATAACTACAATAATAGATAGATAGATATGAAATAGATAGATAGATATGAAATAGATAGACATGAGATAGATAGATAGATAGATAGATATGAGATAGATAGACATGAGATAGATATATAGATAGATAGATAGATAGATATGAGATAGATAGATATGAGATAGATAGATAGGAGATAGATAGATAGATATGAGATAGATAGATATGAAATAGATAGATATATAGATATGAGATAGATAGATAGATAGATATGAGATAGATAGATATGAGATAGATAGATAGATAGATATGAGATAGATAGATAGATAGATAGATATGAGATAGATAGATAGATAGATATGAGATAGATAGATAGATAGATAGGAGATAGATAGATAGATAGACATGAGATAGATAGATAGATATGAGATAGATAGATATGAAATAGATAGATATATAGATATGAGATAGATAAATAGATAGATATGAGATAGATAGATAGATAGATATGAGATAGATAGATAGAAAAAAGGTAGATATATATGAGATAGATAGATAAATAGATATGTAGAAAAGCAGCAGCACTCCAGGGTATACGTGAATAATGTGTGGCTTTATTCACCAAAACATCATTATTCACGTATACCCTGGAGTGCTGCTGCTTTTCTACATATGCATTTGGGACTTGGGACCGAGTCAACCAGCTAGCACCACAGTCAACCCGGTTGTGCTGCCCGCTTTTCTTTTTTCTAGATAAATAGATAGTTTACAAACTAGTTCACTACAGATTACTTATGACCCGCTCAATTTATTTTCCCAGGAATTAGAAGATTTAATTGAACAATTAAATCCTCAATACACGTTTAGTTGGAGGCAGCTGACCCGGGGCCTTGAGTACAGAGTGAGAGTGAGGACGAAATATGAAGGGCAAAGAAAGGAAATCTGGAGTGAATGGAGTCCAGAAGTTGAGTTCAGAAACGGTAAGGATTGTGGGCAGGGGTTTGAGCAATTTATTATTGCACCCTTAGGGTATGTTCAGACTGAGGAATTGGCGTGGAATTCTCGCTTAAAAATTCCGCCGCAGAATTTCCTTTTTTTTTTTCTGCATGGAATTTACGCGAAAATTTGCGCGGAATTGACATGGCATGTAGGAGAAATCTTTTTCTTTTTTTTTTGCTGGATGACAGACACCAAATAGAATTTTCCTTTTATTTATTTATTTTTTAAAATAAATCTCCTTCATAGTTATTTGCAGTGTTAGACCTTGGGCCCACCGGAGGAATTATTTCTTGGGGCCCACCCTTTAGCCTTCTCCCCCATAACAGCATTGATAGGGTTTGTAAGACTCATCAAGACCAAAACTACCAATAATACCACAATAAAAGGGACAAATAATCCAGCCACATCATGAGCACATTTTACCCTGACATAGTGACTGAATAATAAATATATCATTACCAATACCACAACACCATGACCACACATTACCACTAAGCTGTTACTAAATGAAAACCACTATACATAGACTATATAGTAGAAGACACCAGCTCTACACAAGCCCTGCAGACTGTATACAGTGATCCCTCAACTTACAATGGCCTCAACATACAATAGTTTCAACATACAATGGTCTTTTCTGGACCATTGTAACTTGAAACCAGACTCAACATACAATGCTATGGAATCTACGAAAAGCGTAAATGGCTGGAAGAACCGACCAATCAGAATGGATATTTCACTGGTAAAACCTGTGTATTCCTAAAGTGCATACACTGACTGGTGTCTGGTAGCGCCCCCTACAGTACAGGGAGGTATTACATATTCTATACTCTTTACCTGTGCCCCGGTTAGCTGCTCCTTTGGGCATCAGGTGAGGGCGGCTCCATTTACCTTTTTTTAGGACATTGCGTGTTCTGTACAGGACCCTGAAGAAGCTTCTGTCCTCTACATAGATCAGTGTTTCCCAAAGAGATTGCCTCCAGCTGTTGCAAAGCTACAACTCCCAGCATGCCCGGACAGCCTTTGGCTGTCCGGGCATGCTGGGAGTTGTAGTTTTGCAACAGCTGGAGGCACCCTGGTTGGGAAACACTGAAATAGACATTGATTACAGCTCCCAGCAGATCTTTCTTACTTCTATATGTAAGGATTTGCTTTATCTATATTAGTTATCTACTTATTTTTCTTTATTCCTCACTTTTTTCCTCTTTTTGGATGACATTTTGGGACTTCAGAACCAATTACCAGTTTTCCATAGAGTTCTGGTCTCAACATACAATGGTTTCAACTTACAATGGTCGTCCTGGAACCAATTAATTTTGTAACTTGAGGGACCACTGTAAGTGATAACAGTACAGTTATATCCAGTGACACACATGGGGCATCTTCTCTTCTTCATCTCTGTAGTAGTCGGGTAGATAGGGCTCCTGTGAGCCCCTTTTTTATAGTTAAACCCCTCTCTCTCAATAACACAAACCCCCCCTCCCATCTCGGTAGATAGGCCCCCATTTTTTTAAGTTGGGCCTCACAAAAAAAGAAAAACTAAGACTTCCAATGCAGGTCAGGTTGCGATGAAGCCGCGAGGTTTTTGTGGACGTGGCCTCTTAGGCGCACAGTTTACGCACTTTATGACTCCATCTGGGACCTAACGCGGGCAGCCACACCTGGTTGAATAACAGATCAAAGTCTTGCGTAAACATTTGCCGCCATACACATATTAATAAATACCCCTCCCCCTGTTAATAGGTGGATCTAGTTGTCCTGAGAATTGACACTATTGTTGTTTTCTTGTAGATTATAACCTAACTGTAATGGAAAAGATGTGGTTTATCATCCCAGCATTGTGCGCCATTGTATTACTACTCATTGTATCCTGCTACTTCGGCATCATCAGGTGAGAGGAAAAGAAGGTCATTAATGGTTAAATTATCTCCAGGTTGTCCCTAAGAGTATGTTCACATGCCCAGGTTTTTAATCACAATTTTTTAATACAAAGCCAGGAACAGATTTTAAATAGAGGACACATATAAAGGAAAGACTGAGGGTTCTACTGTTTTCAATTCTATTTCTGTCTTTATACTTAAAGGGGTTCTCCACCATAAGGTGATTTTAGTATGTACCTGGCAGACAGTAATGGACATGCTTAGGAAGGATCTGCGCTTGTCCTGGGGCTAAATGGCTATGTTGTGAGATTACCATAACACTGTGGCTAGCTTTTTGTGAACTCGTATTTCCTGTTTGACTTTTCTTTTTTTTACTACAAATCCCACAATTCCATTTTCCTCCCTCCCACACATCAGCCACCCCACCCATTGAAACATAAATGAGCTGCATCCATTCAAAAGACCTGTGGTTTTCAATCAGGGTGCCTACAGCTGTTGCATTAGTTGCAGATTGATCCCTCCCCCCACTGAAGCAGACAGGCTCCCTGACATCAGCTGACTAGTGAGTCAGATCTCGGCAATCTGATTTTGTATGCCGGTAAAAATAAATATTGGGGTGAAAATCACAAAAGAATTGTGAGAAAACCGTCACACACAGGTACAGACACTATATTATGAACTACACAAACTTTACAGCCCCTGTAGCATAGTCAAATAAAAAAAAATCCTAGAATACCCCTTTAATAACTGCAATTAAAAACCTGAACATAAGAACAGAGTCTTCATGGGTAGATTAGTTATTACTACTCCATATTTTCTATATACCGGACCTCTACTACTGCAGTTCTCCTATATGACAGAACACTTCTAGCCCTACTCTCCTTTATACCAGACCACTACTACCGCAGTTCTCCTATATGATAGAACACCTGTCCTATATACCAGACCACTACGACCCCATCTTTTCTATATACCAGACCACTACTAGCCCAGCTCTCCTATATACCAGACCACTACTAGTCCAACTCTCCTATATACCAGAGCACTACTACCCCATCTTTCCTATATACCAGACCACTACTAGTCCAACTCTTCTATATACCAGAGCACTACTAGCCCAACGGTCCTATATACCAGAGCACTACTAGTCCAACTCATCTATATACCAGAGCACTACTAGCCCAGCTCTCCTATATACCAGAGCACTACTAGTTCATATACCATATATATATATATATATATATATATATATATATATATATATATACTAGACCACTACTAGTCCAACTCTCCTATATACCAGACCACTACTATCCCAACTCTCCTATATACCAGAGCACTACTATCCCAACTCTCCTATATACCAGAGCACTACTAGCCCAGCTTATCTATATACTAGACCATCACAACCCCATATATACTATATATCAGATCACTATTACCCCATCTATACTATATACCAGACTACTATTAGTCCAACTCTCCTATATACCAGATGACTACTACCCCAGCTGTCCTATATACCAGACAAATACTACCCCAGCTGTTCTAAATACCAGACTGTTTCTAGTCCAGTTTTGTCTATATACCAGATGACTTCTAGATTAGCTCTCCTTTATACCAGACTACTACTACCCCAGCTCTCCTATATACAAGCTGATTACTATTCCAGCTCTCCTATATACCAGACTACTACTACCCCAGCTCTCCTATATACCAGATGATTACTATTCCAGCTCTCCTATATACCAGACTACTACTACCCCAGCTCTCCTATATACCAGATGATTACTATTCCAGCTCTCCTATATACCAGACTACTACTACCCCAGCTCTCCTATATACCAGATGATTACTATTCCAGCTCTCCTATATACCAGACTACTACTACCCCAGCTCTCCTATATACCAGATGATTACTATTCCAGCTCTCCTATATACCAGACTACTACTACCCCAGCTCTCCTATATACCAGATGATTACTATTCCAGCTCTCCTATATATCAGACAACTACTACCCCAACTCTCCTATATACCAGATGATTACTATTCCTGCTCTCCTATATATCAGACAACCACTACCCCAGCTGTCCTATATACCAGACTGCTTCTAGCCCAGTTTTTTCTATATACCAGATGACTTCTAGACTAGCTTTCCTTTATACCAGACTACTACTACCCCAGCTCTCCTATATACAAGACCAAATCATCTAAATACCAAACCACGACTACCCCATATATCCTATATAACTAGCCACTAATACCCCAGCCCTTCTGCATCCCAGACTGTTATGATCTCAAATAAACACTACTAGGTAAAATTATGCTTTCTAATGTCTTTCTGTGGCAGATTCCTTTAAAAATCTCCCTCTACCCCCATCACACCAACTTTCTTGAGTTTGTCTTAAAGGGGTATTCCAGGAAAAAACTTTTATATATATATCAACTGGCTTCAGAAAGTTAAACAGATTTGTAAATTACTTCTATTAAAAAATCTTAATCCTTTCAGTACTTATGAGCTTCTGAAGATAAGGTTGTTCTTTTCTGTCTAAGTGCTCTCTGATGACACGTGTCTCGGGAAACACCCAGTTTAGAAGAGGTTTGCTATGGGGATTTGCTCCTAAACTGGGCGGTTCCCGAGACACGTGTCATCAGAGAGTACTTGGACAGAAAAGAACAACCTTAACTTCAGAAGCTCATAAGTACTGAAAGGATTAAGATTTTTTAATAGAAGTAATCTACAAATCTGTTTAACTTTCTGAAGCCAGTTGATATATATAAAAAAAAGGTTTTTCCTGGAATACCCCTTTAAGGATGTTTTACAGAGATCCTAGCTTCTTATTTAGCTGTCAAATATGTTTCTATGTAAATAAATCCTATTAATGTTTATCACAATTGTAGAATCAAGAAAAGATGGTGGAATAACATCCCAGACCCGGCAAGAAGCAAACTAGCCGAGAGCAATCTGATCCCGGTGAGTGCAGAATAAAGACAAAATGTATTAGGTACTGGCTGCAATACTGCCTCAGTCCTTGAAGAGCGAGTCTACACATATCCTCATTATACTGTATTATACCATATAGGCCAATGTATAGGCATCCCTACGAGGGACATTTATGGGACTGCATTACAAAAGACTGTTTATTACAAAATTGTAAGCACGGCCTGACCTCTGTTTAGTTCGCTTTATCTTCTCCCAGATATTCAGTTTAAATGAGTGTTTAGTATTATAAACCCATTTCAAATACCCTATCAGAAATAGTAATGATCTATAAACTAGAGCAGAGTGAAACTACAAAGAGCATATGTCATTCTAATACCTCTATGCAAGGACTTGTAATTCTTTATGTCTCCTTTGGTGGGGCTGCAGGACACAAATGTGGTGTCCCGGTACAGGACTTGGTTCTGTCCCTCTGTCAGGGTCCCCTCAGCCAAAGTCCCTCCATGCTGGTAGGGCTCTCCTAGAGGGCTAACCCCTAGTCGCCTCTTATTCAACTTCAAAGTCCCAGCAAACCTGTGAGGAGCCTGTACCACGGTCCTCCTACAAAAGACTGTCTGTTAACTGCAGTTGCATAAAATATGCAGTAAAGTTATTCCTGGTTTACTTCAACTTCTGCTGTGGACATTCCTTTAGTCCTCCCTATCCTCTGTGGGATTGGTGGCGGTAGGACTATTGCATTGAGGAACCCGCACCCTAGCGTCACGACAATTAAAGGAAAACTGTCATATGTTTTGTCCCGCACTATCCACGGGTACCTGTGGATAGTCCGGGAGACGCTGAACATTTTGAGTCCTACCTTGCCCGGATCCGCTGCACTGTTCACAAGTTATAGCTGGTTTTCAGTATATTCAAATTAGCTGCTAACTGGCACGGGCGGGGTTATTGTCTTCAACTGGCACTGTGACATCACCGCTGCCCGGCCCGCAGCACCGCCTTGCTAATGAATATTCATACGTTGTCTTACACTCTCCGTCTCATCTCGGCTGAGTCCTGGACGATACTGCGCATGCGCGGGATTTCCTACTATACCCGAAAGCTGTCTTCAGTGTTGCTTCAAAGAAGACAGCTTTCGGGTATAGTAGGAAATCCCGCGCATGCGCAGTATCGTCCAGGATTCGGCTGAGATTAGACTGAGAGTGTAAGACAACGTATGAATATTCATTAGCAAGGCGGTGCTGCGGGCCGGGCGGCGGTTACATCACAGTGCCAGTTGAAGGCAGTAACCCCGCCCGTGCCAGTTAGCAGCTAATTTGAATATACCGAAAGCTAGCTATAACTGGCGAACCGCGCAGCAGATCTGGGCAAGGTAAGACTCAAAATGTTCAGTGTCTCTTGCACTATCCATAGGTAGTGCGGGACAAAACATATGACAGTTTTCCTTTAAGGGTTAATCCTATACCCTATACTACCACTCCGTAACACCCTAGACACCATTACCCCTACAAGCTCACCACACAAACACTTGCTGCCACAGATTATAGGTGATTGCTTTGGGATCCTAGGGTATCTATCCTGAGGATGCTGGTTAAAGGGATACTCCGGTGGAAAGTTTTTCTTTTTTTAATCAACTGGTGCCAGAAAGTTAAACAGATTTGTAAATTACTTCTATTAAAAAATCTTAATCCTTCCAATACTTATTAGCTGCTGAATACTAAAGAAGAAATTATTTTCTTTTTGGAACACAGAGCTCTCTGCTGACATCATGACCAGTAATTTACAAATCTGTTTAACTATCTGGCACCAGTTGATTAAAAAAAAAAAAAAAAAAAAAGGTTTTCCACCGGAGTACCCCTTTAAACAGACCAGCCAAATAGCAGAGCATACTTTACTGTAGTGAATCCTAAAGATACAAAATCTAAACAACACATATACAAACCATAATAAACTTAAAACACAAACATATGATCTTGAAAGGTAGAGGACGTTCTAGTGGACATGTGTCAAACATCACAGACCTTGTGATAGGTAGAAGAAGCTGCCTGAAGTGTAATCTACGAATAACATGTGTAGGGAATGACTTGTTATGTGTTAAAGGGGTTGTCCATGAAGCAAAATTGGTATTACCTCTCTGCTCCCAGACACTCCACTTCCGCCACCAGTACAGCTTGGAGGTAAACCTAACGAGGATAGAAGAGGAGGTGCCAAGTCGTGATCATCATGTCTGGGCAAAACTATACCTGCAGTCAATGCCCAACAGCTTCATGATGTTGTCAATGTTATGGTGAAATTGGATATCGTATGTGGGCATGGTTTCACCCGCACGGGATGGTCGTGACTTGGCAGTGTCCTAAATTGTGCTGAGGACAGAAGAGTGCTGGACAGCAGAAGATATATTACCTTTACTGCTCCCTGGACAACCCCTTTAAAGGGGTACTCCACTGCTAGACATCTTAACCCCTATCCAAAGGATAAGGATAACATGTCTGATCCCCAGGGTCCCACTGCTGGGGCCCCCAGAGATCTTCTGCAGCACCCGGCATTCTAAACAAATGCCGGGTTCCTGAGGTAGTGGTCGTGATGTCACGCCCACGCCCCCTCCATTCATGTGTATGGGAGGGGGCGTGTCGACTGACACGCCCCCTCCCATAGACATGATTGGAGGGGGCGTGATGTGACTACACAAGGGGCGTGGCTGTGACATCACGATCAAGGCCTCCGGCTCTGAGCGTTCTGAACAAAATGTTCAGAATGCCGGAGCACCCCTTTAATCCTAGTGCAGGCCTGGAGGGGTCAGAGCACGGTACAGGAATTCTTCCTTTGGTCTCTGAGTCATGAACCTCCCCCCGAGGTCCTGTCCAACCATAACACATCATGGATCAGCTTAGCTTGGAATGTTCTTTTAATATTCATCACTAAGACATATTTTGTGTTTTAGAAAAATCTGAAACCAGCTGGAAAGCCTACTGCCAGAAAATGGTGGTAAGTTCTTGCTGCACATTTGACTGTTTGTTGTAATTGGTGGCCGATATGTTTCTAACTTTTTCCTTCTTCTTACCAGTGGCAATTGGTTAAGTCAGCTGGTGAAAGCCCATAAGAAGTCCAAGTATGAACAATTCACCAGGGAACATCCAGTCAACGAGAGTGTAACCATCCTAGGAAAAAATAGGAAAACAATTATTTTTGAACCAGAGAAAGTTGATATTGAAAGCTTAATTCACCTGTATCCTAGAGTAGAGGACAAGGTGTATCAGGAGGACTCACCAGAAGATAAGGAGGAGGACTTTCATCTGATGACCACTGACTTGTCTATTGGAAGGATGTTTTGTGATATCTTATGTGATTCATCTATGAAGGTGGAAGAACTGGAGCAGCTTAATGTGGATGACACCTTTGGGTGCTCAATCCTAAGGGATCATTTTCATAAAACTGATAGACATCTGCCACTTTCCATGGTCTCCCAAGAATCTGGATACCAAAGTTATGATTCCGATGATTCCCCAGGAGATTCCAAATCAGATGGGCCAAATATCCCTTACCTTGACCATCCTATCAGTCAAGGGGACTTTTTGCCGTATGCTTCAACATCCAGCATCAATAAGAGTAGCTCTCAAATAGAAGATGTGTTCGTAAATTCTGGCTACAACAGCTTTGCTAATGCTTTAGCAGAAGCTGCATTCGATATTATGGAAAGAGACAACATATTAGTCTTCTCCATGGACTCCTTGAATTACAAACCCAGCTACAACCATTCTTTGCAGAATCCAAAAAGTATTTTATATTACAACAGAAGATGTTTTCCTTATGCTGATGATCTTCAAGCAACCATGACTCCGACATCTGATCATACAATAGATACTTGTCCCCCTTCTGTATCTGAAGTACCTGGATATCAGAGCTTTAACCAGGCCATTGAACAAGGAGATACATCTATGTGCATTGTTTTTGATTCTGGGTACAAGCCTTTTGAATACCCTACACATATCTCTACAAACAGTTTAGACAATATGGAGGGTTTGTCTGAGCTTCCTATTCCATGTCCTTACCAAGACCAAGTTAAAAACCAAGAAGACCTTCCAAAGAGTGGAATGGCCAGTGGATGGACAGATCTGTGGAACGACACCCAAAGTTCCGATTTCAACTTAGCAGAGTTCAACTTTTTTGATAAGAAATATCCATTCCGTACGGGGATGTTAGGACACGAACACAGGGATTCCATAAATCACGCTGCAGACATTCATTATGGCATTAATAGGACATTACCAAAAGCCGATAATCCTCTGGCTTTAACATTTGACATAAGTGATCATATGAGGAATTTTGCAAACATGCATGGATCTAAGACATCACTGGGCTTAGAATTTGTTGGACTCCCAACAGATCTTATTTCTTTCCCATGTTCTCTGGAAGAGAAACAAATCATTTGTGATGATCTCCTGGATAAGAACTGTCTTCATACTGACAAGGACATTCCAATGAAGTTTGAGAACAAGTCGTATTTTGTCCCTCATCATTATTTAAGAGCGAGAGGTTACAGCAAAACAGAAAGTCACTTATTAGTACAGAAAAACAGTATAGACGAAGAAGGCAATTTGTATATGAAAATAACATTATTGGAAACATAAAGGAAATAAAAAAAGGCATATATCAAAAAAAAAAGGAATATCAAATACAACAAAAACAGCTGTTTCACTGAACTGTTTATTAGAGATATGAGATCAGAGTGATGGCTTTAAAGGGATACTCACCTGGAAAACATTTTTATTAATCAACTGGTGCCAGAAGATGTAACAGATTTGTAAACTACTTCTATTTAAAAATCTTAATCCTTCCAGTACTTAGCAGCTGATGTATACTCCACAGGAAGTTCTTTTCTTTGTGAATTTCCTTTCTGTCTGACCACAGTGCTCTCTGCTGACACCTCTGTCCATTTTAGGAACTGTCCAGCATAGGATAGGTTTGCTACTGGACAGTTAGCAGCTGATAAGTACTGGAAGGATTAAGATTTTTAAATTTAAGTAATTTACAAATCTGTTTAATTTTTTGGCACCAGTTGATTAAAAAAAAAAAAAAAAAGTTTTCCAGTGGAGTACCACTTTAATACTTTGCACACTGGGCACTCTACCTGCAAATCTTTATAGCAAGCTCAGTGGCACCATTTCCATTTACTATATACAGTACAAGGACAGCTGATCAGGGCAACAATATATATAGTGAGCAACCACCAACACAATGCATAAAAAAAAAAAAATTTCTAAGGAATCTTTTAACAGGGAAAGGAGGAGCCAGCTGGGACCAACCCGGAGGACTCCAAGCCCCATTTTCAGACAGTTTTAAAGGGGTACTCCGGCCCTAAGATATCTTATCCCCTATCCAAAGGAGTACCCCTTTAAACTATGAGTACTTAAAATGCTGTAGCATTTGAAAACAAATAATGGATGTAATATGAGAGCCTGTGGTTCGGACAGCATGATACCAATAACAGGTACCTTTATCCTTTATTCTATTGGTCAGTGCCAAAATGGCAAAATATGTAGCTTTTTTTTTTATTTTTATTTTTTACTACCTTTGCAAAATAATATCACGTTCTATAAAAAAAAAAAAACATTATCTGTGCTGGGGAAGAACATTAGTTGTCATGAGGAAGAACATTATCTGGGATGGGGGAGAGAATATTATCTGTCATGAGGGAGAACATTATCATTATCTGTGATGGCAGAAAGAACATTATTATGATGGGGGAAAACATTATCTGTGATGGGAGAGAGAACATTATCTGTAATCGGGAGAACATTATCTGTGCTGGGGAAGAACATTATTTGTCATGAGGAAGAACATTATCTGCGATGGGGGAGAGAATATTATCTGTCATGAGGGAGAACATTATCATTATCTGTGATGGGAGAAAGAACATTATTATGATGGGGGAAAACATTATCTGTGATGGGAGAGAGAACATTATCTGTATTGGGGAGAACATTATCTGTGCTGGGGGAGAACATTATCTGTGCTGGGGAAGAACATTATTTGTCATGAGGAAGAACATTTTCTGCGATGGGGGAGAGAGTATTATCTGTCATAAGGGAGAACATTATCTGTGATGGGAGAAAGAACATTATTATGATGGGGGAAAACATTATCTGTGATGGGAGAGAGAACATTATCTGTATTGGGGAGAACATTATCTGTGCTGGGGGAGAACATTATCTGTGCTGGGGAAGAACATTATTTGTCATGAGGAAGAACATTTTCTGCGATGGGGGAGAGAGTATTATCTGTCATGAGGGAGAACATTATCTGTGATGGGAGAAAGAACATTATTATGATGGGGGAAAACATTATCTGTGATGGGGAGAGGAGCATTATCTGTGATGTAGGAGAACATTATCTGCGATGTAGGAGAACATTATCTGCGATGTAGGAGAACATTATCTGTAATGAGGAGAACATCATCTACGATGGGGGAAAACATTATTTGTGATGGGGGGGCAATACCCTGCACTGTACAGAAAGTAAGCATAGTGTTGATAGGCCTAGCACAGAAAACAAGTGCTGCACTGTGCAGCATGAAAGATTTTAGCAGTACAATTACAGAGTTAACGCCTCGGCCCAATGGAGGATCCAACACTGAATGGAAAAAAAAAAAAAAGAAGAAGAATTAGAAGTATATACTTCTAGCTCCCAATGTGCCTAAAGCCTGTCATGTGGGTGTTCCTTAAGGATCATAGAAGTATACTCATAGGTGGCATCGGAGAAGGATACTCAACACTGGCAGACATGAGAAATGAGATTGGAGAAAGGAGGCGAGAGTAGAGAATTATTTGTGTATACTCATATGCATTTGGGTGGCCAAGTGACCATCTCCACTATGGCTGTCTATGATTACAATTTCCTGTTCGCAGTTATAGTAGGAAGAGCAGCTCTGGAGCAAAAACTGCTGCTTTAACAAGTGTAATACTGAGCAGAATGAGAAAATAGCATCTCTTTGCCCCAAGAAGCAAAATAAAATACATTAAATATCTCAGGAATGGAAGATCTAAAACAAATATGATAATGCTATGAAATACTGGTTTATATAGAAAGTTTGTAATTGATCAGTATTGGTGTGTTGTGTCACATGTAGCTTTTTCTGATTCATACTGAAATATATACCATGTTGTGTCCATTAGCAATAAAGTTAAACTGTCAACAGTCTGTAGTCTTCCCTGTGTAAATTAGTCAAAGACCATTCAAAATGGCGGTCTGTTGTTTGTAAATGGGCTTCATGCCTTCCCTTCATTGCCAAAAGATTGCCTTTTCTGATGGTCCGAATAGCAAAATTTGGTTCACTTGTGTTTTCATCATATATAAACAGTCATGGCTGTAAATGTTGGCACCCCTGACATTTTTCAAGAAAATGAAGTATTTCTCACAGAAAAGGATTGCAGGAACACATGTTTTGCTATACACATGTTTATTCCCTTTGTGTGTATTGGAACTAAACCAAAAAAGTTAGGAAAAAAAGCTAAATGGACATAATGTCACCAAACTCCAAATAAAAGGAAGTGCTTGTACTTATAGGGTCATGGGGCAGCAAGAACCACATAATTGCATACTGACCCTTTAAATTTCACAGAGTCTGCTAAGCTGAGCATGTATTTTTAAATGGCATTCTGGTAAAAATGCTACAGTCCCAGGTATGACCACACATGTATATATGTTGCAGTGCTGGATACTACAGTTAAGGGGTCATAGGTCTCCAGCAACACTCCAGGAACTTTATCCTGTAGGTAAGTGGGGAACCGGCTTCTCGTCAGTAAACATATCTAAAATATTAAGTTACATTTATTGTAAACCACAACTGGAAAATCAGGTATAAAGGCGATACTATGAATCAGCCAAATGGCAACGTCACATATGTAAATGAAGATGTTAACATGATCAGTCCAGTCTGCTGAGCTGAGACCTATGGTTGGCCAAGAATGGAATCATTCTGTCATGATTGTACTTCATGTAGGGCAGGGAAGAGTGAGTCCTGAGCTTATCCCAGAACACTCTTTCCCTGTCTACTTGCACACCTGCACTAAATGGCAGCTCACAACTTTGAGCCAGTCCCTTCACTAACTAAGGTGCAGGGGCATCAAGGTCAAAATAATAAACACGTACAGTACAGGATGGGGACACACATTCAATAAACCAGAATTACAGCAGGGAAACAAAGTAGCACAAAACAGACATCAGTAAAATATTGTAACAGGAATACAGCGTACAGACAACAGCCTAAGAACCAAAACAAGATAAACAGCAGATATGATAATGTGAACAAGACAGGTAAACTAGAAATGATATACGGCAAGATATTTCCAGGGATGCAGGGGATGAACAAGGTTAGACTGAAAAAAATACTGCATAACGTAAGGTTAAGCATATACTAGAATGACAAGAACAGACACAAACGCTCACAGACCAACTGGTCTGAGCACAGACAAAGAACAGGATACACAGAACTAATTCAAAACTAGACACAAAGAAAATTGACTCCTATGTTAGAGACAAGGTGTAGCTCGGGAAAAGGATCTAACACTAGAAGGAATTAGATAAACTACAAAGTCTAACTCCATATTATGGAGGGACACAAAAACGCACTTAGCACAAACAAGTCTGAACAGGGGTCAAGATTCACAGAAGCAGGTGTAAACACACACCAACAGAGAACACATAACAAGACAAAAAAGGGGAAAAACTTAACCCATCCAGATGCACATAATAACAAGAATATCAGAATAAAGCTAAAAGCTAACACTGGACAGAAAGCCATGACAAACACAGAGTACAGTGGCCCACATTTATGATTGTCTTTAGACTGTTTTTTGTGGAGCAAGCAGGGTTTTTTTGCGCCTTTTTTTGCCCCTTTTTGTTTACACATTTCTGCTGATTTTGAGTTGCAATCCACTGATTTTGAGTTGCAATCCAGATTTTGACAATACACATGATATGGAAGGGTTTTATCAACTGCGCCTTTTTGTGAAAAGGAGCAAAAAAGGCGCAAAGCCACTGAAGAGTCTCTAAAACTACACCAGCCCAGACATGGCGTAGCTTTTTGGTGTATGTGAAGAGTGAAATTTCAGAAAATGGGACCTGCACAAAATTTATCAAATGCTCTTTGACCATTTAATATATTTGGCGCTCCTACACATTACCAGCACACAAAAAAAAAAAGGTGTAAACGAATGCTTCACTTACACTACAATGACAAATGTCGGCCAATGTGCACAAATACAGACAGGGTGAAACTAAAACTCAGATCAACAGCACGGCTGAAGGCCTGAGAAGGCTAGATATAACCCCTTCAAGGTTGTTATTGGCTACCATCATTAACACTAAGCTGTCCAGAGTACAGCATGCACAAATTGACCTGAGTAGACATTACACATTCTATCTATATTAAAGGGGTACTCCACTGGAAAATTTTTTTTTAAATCAACTGGTGCCAGAAAGTTAAACAGATTTGTAAATTACTTCTATTCAAAAATCTTAATCCTTCCAGTACTTTTCTTTTTTTAATTCTTTTCTTTTTGAATTTCCTTTCTTTCTGACCACAGTGCTCTCTGCTGACACCTCTGCCCATTTTAGGAACTGTCCAGAGCAGGAGAGGTTTGCTATGGGGATTTGCTCCTACTATGGCAGTGTTTCTCAATTCCAGTCCTCAGGGCCCCCTAACAGGTCATGTTTTCAGGATTTCCTAAGTCTTTCACAGGTGACATAATTATGGTCACCTGTGAAAGACTAAGGAAATCCTGAAAACATGACCTGTAGGGGGCCCTGAGGATTGGAATTGAGAAACACTGTACTATGGACAGTTCCTAAAATGTACAGAGATGTCAGCAGAGAGCACTGTTGTCAGACAGAAAGGAAATCCAAAAAGAAAAGAACTTCCTGCAGATCATATAGTGGCTGATAAGTACTGGAAGGATTAAGATTTTTAAATAGAAGTGATTTACAAATCTGTTTAACTTTCTGGCACCAGTTGATTTAAAAAAAATGTTTTCCAGTGGAGTACTCCTTTAAAGAGATTGCCAAGCAAAAAAAAATAAAAATAAAAATAAAAACAACCTTTGTATGGTGTCAAAAAGTATAATAAAGCAACTTCCTATTGGAATGTTATTAGCCATAGTGCAGAGGTCTCTCAATATCAGCTTCACTCTCTTCCTTTTAGCTATGACATCATATCCCACTCTCAAAAAACAGTCTGCTCCCATTCCTGCTTTTACCTCCCCTCCTGTCTGCTTATAATGAGACCAGTGATATGAAGAGGGGAGCTCATATTACAGCTCATTATATTTTAGGGCAGCATGAAGCCTTTTTCAGATAAGACGGCAGTGAGCCTGTAGATTTCTTAGTCCTACTGTGACTAAGAAATCTAATGAGAAGTAATATGAGCTGCCCCTCTTTACATCACTGGTTTCATCCTGAGCAGACGGAAGGGCAAAGGGAGCAGAGACGGGAGTTCTCAGTGTGATGGGATTTTACTGTTACAAGGAAGAGAGCAGAGCTGATATTGAGATATCTGTGCAGTATGGCTAATAACATTATATTAGTTAGTTGCTTTATTACATTTTTTGACACCATACAAAGGGTTTTTCTTTCGTTAGACAACCCTTGGCCCCACTTATATATATATATACATATATATATACAAATTTTACAAAATATTCTTAATGCCCTCACTTTCATGTGCAATGACTTTTATCCTTGTACCCATTGTGCTATCCTCTTAGCATTTGTTTTATGGACCTGAAGAAGGCACATGCTGGTGCCGGAACGCGCTGTCCGATTGTTCTAAACCATAATAAACTGTACTGTGCTTTATTGGCGTTCCGAATCCTTTTATTCCAGCAGTAGCGCTCGTCTAGAACCCCCGCTTTTTCTACTCTCCTTTTCCTGGTTTCATACGTGTTACAGGGGTCTTTGTGGCCACCCCAAGCACCAGACAAAATTCCTATCTCTGCATCCCTATCTATACCCCCGATAGAGCAGGGTTCCCCTTAGCATGAATGTGATTTTCTTGAAGGAAAAGAGGTCATAAAACAACTAAATATAGGTATCCAAAAATTGCCCAAAAATATACCGTAATTTTTGCCCTAAAACAAATTTTCACCCTAGAACACAATTTTACAAGATTTAATGTACACATAAAGTTGAGTAGGTCAAAAAATAATTTTCACTGCTAGTTCAGGACTAAATACAGAAGTCTGGAATGTCCAGTAAACCAGTGTTTCCCAACCAGTGTGCCTCCAGCTGTTGCAAAACTACAACTCCCAGCATGCCCAGACAGCCGTTGGCTGTCTGGGCATGCTGGGAGTTGTAGTTTTGCAATAGCTGGAGGCACAGTGGTCGGAAAACACCACAATAAACTGTGCAGGACAACGTCAAGAAGACAACTGCAAAACAAATAATCACCACTAGGTGGCAATATAAGTCCGTGATATTGTGAAGAAACCTCAGATATATCGGAAAGTAACATGGATAATTCAAAGGGATAATCCACACAAACATTGGGAGAAATGATTAACTACGTACAGATGTTGTCCCTGGTAACAATGCTAACCATGCATTATTGTGCATTTTCCTCTGAAATGACATAAATGGCACCAAATGTGATGCGTTTTCACCTAACACATTTATCATGCATTTTAGACACTCTTTGAGAGTCAATAAACAAGGGGTGTCTTTTTTAGGCCTAAAGTGTGACATCTTGAGCCAAGATCCCTAGAGGGGGCAACTTGGTACTAGATTTTTAACCCCTTAAAAGGGGTACTCGTGGGGAAAACTTTTTTTTTTTATCAACTGGTGCCAGAAAGTTAAACAGATTTGTAAATTACTTCAATTAAAAAATCTTAATCCTTCCAGTACTTCTTAGCTGCTGAATACTACAGAGGAAACTGTTTTCTTTTTGGAACACAGTGCTCTCTGCTGACATCATGACTACAGTGCTCTCTGCTGACATCTCTGTCCGTTTTAAGAACTGTCCAGAGTAGGAGAAAATCCCCATAGCAAACATATGCTGCTCTGGACAGTTCCTAAAATGGACAGAGATGTCAGCAGAGAGAACTCTGGTCATGATGTCAGCAGAGAGCTCTGTGTTCCAAAAATAAAAGCATTTCCTCTGTAGTATTCAGCAGCTAATAAGTACTGGAAAGATTAAGATTTTTTTTAAATTTACAAATCTGTTTAACTTTCTGGCACCAGTTGATTTAAAAAAAAAAGTTTTCCATGGGAGTACCCCTTTTTGGTCGCCGGTCGTATATATGCACCCGCTCCCGAGAATGAGCGGGCTTCATACCCAGTGAGTCCTAGTTGCTATCAGCGACCAAGACCCACATCTAATGCTAGACATTGCTGATCGGGCCAATGTCAACGTTTAAAGGGGTACTCCAGTGGAATTTTTTTTTTAAATCAACTGGTGCCAGAACTCACAATTAGAGACTCACAATTAGGTATTTTCTGATCAGCGGCGTCCTCTTTCCTTTTCTTCCCCGTCCGGATAAGACCGCCATGTGGATCTCTTAACATCTGCAGGAAAAACATGTGAGACTCTGCATTTTTCCAGTGCCCTCCCCTCCTCTACATAATCTTTCCATCTATAGGCCCACAAACTGTAATAATGCCCTCCTTGGTGTCCTGCACAGTAAACGGGCAAGAAGGTAGGTAGCCAGGTAAATAGGTAACTAGGTAGGTAGATCAGGAAGCCAGATATGTAGGTAGGTGACAAGTTAGGTAGGTAGGGGGCTAGCTAGGTAGTTAGGCAGCCATGTATGAAGGCCAGGTATGTACATAGTTAGGTAGCTGGGTATGTAGTGCCAGACGTGTCCCCCTGCTTATGCCAGTATATGTCCGGGCCCATGTGAAATTTGCTAGAGAGCATTTGGATGATCCAGAAGAGGATTGGGAGAATGTCATATGGTCAGATGGAACCAAAGTAGAACTTTTTTTTTGTAAAAACTCAACTCGTTTTGTTTGGAGGAGAAAAAAATGTTAATTTGCATCCAATAAAACCATACCTACTGTGAAGCATGGGGGTGGAAACATCATGTTTTGGGGCCGTTTTAGTGGGAGGAAAAATACATCATTGTTACGCCGAGCGCTCCGGGTCCCCGCTCCTCCCCGGAGCGCTCGCAACATCCTCGCAATTGCAGCGCCCCGGTCAGACCTGCTGACCGGGTGCGCTGCGATACCTCTCCCAGCCGGGATGCGATTCGCGATGCGGGAGGCGCCCGCTCGCGATGCGCGTCCCGGCTCCCGTACCTGACTCGCTCTCCGTCGGTCTTGTCCCGGCGCGCGCGGCCCCGCTCCCTAGGGCGCGCGCGCGCCGGGTCTCTGCAATTTAAAGGGCCACTGCGCCACTGATTGGCGCAGTTAGCTTAATTAGTGTGTTCACCTGTGCACTCCCTATTTATACCTCACTTCCCCTGCACTCCCTCGCCGGATCTTGTTGCCATTGTGCCAGTGAAAGCGTTTCCTTGTGTGTTCCTAGCCTGTGTTCCAGACCTCCTGCCGTTGCCCCTGACTACGATCCTTGCTGCCTGCCCCGACCTTCTGCTACGTCCGACCTTGCTCTTGTCTACTCCCTTGTACCGCGCCTATCTTCAGCAGTCAGAGAAGTTGAGCCGTTGCTGGTGGATACGACCTGGTTGCTACCGCCGCTGCAAGACCATCCCGCTTTGCGGCGGGCTCTGGTGAATACCAGTAGCAACTTAGAACCGGTCCACCAGCACGGTCCATGCCAATCCCTCTCTGGCACAGAGGATCCACCACCTGCCAGCCGAATCGTGACAATCATGCAATGTATTTTCCTCCCACTATTCCCATTCCCAAAAACAACAGCACCCGACGGAACCCATAATAATAAATGGGATCTGCTGGGACCCGTTGATTCCGGCTGTGCCCCGTCAAAAATAATGTCTGTTAAGGCACAAAAAAAAGGGCCTGGCAGATGTTTGCCGAA
Organism: Hyla sarda; assembly: GCF_029499605.1. Lineage (NCBI taxonomy): Eukaryota > Metazoa > Chordata > Amphibia > Anura > Hylidae > Hyla > Hyla sarda. The sequence goes on along the minus strand of NC_079196.1, from coordinate 194,172,255 downwards.
GGTGCACAATGTCAGTGTGAAAGTGGCCTTACACATGTAAATGTTTGTACTGAAATGGTTATTATAGATGACAACACCTTCAAACAAGAGTAATCTTGGCACTGCATCCGTAGGAAATTAACACTTGGCAAAATTATAGCAGTCCCGTATAGACCAGAAAATGTCCACACTCAGATTCTCACAAATGAGGCAGTCAATCACATCACAAATCCATAACAGAAGAAGAATAGGAGCACTCACCCGGTAAGACGGTGATCACAGGAGCTTTTATTGAAAATGTATATGCAGGGGAGCGGACATACAGAGGTGCGGGGGAGAAGGAATGGGGGATGGTCCGTTATCGCGCTGTCTGCAATTCGTCAGGCCCCTAATGCTTTCACAGACAGGTGTGCTATTTAACATGGGAAGTGACGTAGACACACCCAGAACCTCCGGTGAACAACAAAGTTAAAATAAACAATTAAAAACACACCTAGATACAAGATGTGAACGAACAGCAAAAATCCTACTACTGATATATACTCATTTTTGAAATTTTTCATTTCTATCATTAAGCCCTAATGCATTAGTGGCTCCCAATCTTGAAATCCAACGGGATTCTTTTTTGAGCAGTAGTAGATGTCTATCGCCTTGCCCTGCCGGATCTACGTTCTCTATCCCTGCAAATTTCAAAGACTTCAACTCGCTTGAATGGAATTCTCTCACGTGAGTAATGAGCCTGGTAGATCCTATCCCTGTTCCAATGGACCGGAGATGTTCTCTGATCCTATGGAACAGGGGGCGGATCGTTTTGCCAACATAGAAAAATCCACATTCACAGTAAATCGCATATATAACAAATTTTGTCCTACAAGTAATAAATTGCTGTATATGAATATGATAGCCTCCTAACATTAAGGACTTAGCACCAGAATTGTAACCGCAAAAGGAGCAAGAACCACATGGATAATTACCGCAGAGGCTGTGTTCAGACAACCAATGCGTTTTTTTATTTTTGTGTTGGGAAGTTTTATTTTGTTGCTTCAAATATTGCTGAATGGTTTTGCTCCTCTTGTAGGTGACAATCGGCTTTTCAATAGTGAATGCCGCTAAATCCTCATCTTGCTGTAACATGTACCAATTTTTGTCAATTGCTTCCTTGATACAATTATTAATTGGTGTATTATTAAAAGAGAAGGATATATGGTTCGATTTTTCTTTACCTTTATTTCTCAACAGGGTCTCTCTTTTAACCTTACTGGCTTTTTCTTCAGCTTCTTTAATGACTTGTAAAGGGTATCCCCGATTCGGGAATCTTTGTTCCAGGTCTGCAACTTGCTGCTCATATAGCTCTTGACAATTATTTATTCTCTTCAATCTGATCATTTGACTATAGGGGATACTATTTTTAGTATGAACAGGATGAGAGGAGCTATAGTGCAGCAGTGAATTCCTGGCAGTAGGCTTCCTAAAACCTGACGTGACTAGATTACCGTTGTTTATGTCAATTTTGACATCCAAGAATTCAAAAGAATTCTGTCCAAAATGAGATGTGAACGACATATTAACATCATTGGAATCATTCATATATTTAACAAAATCATTAAACTGGTCACAAGTCCCATTCCAAATGACAAATATGTCGTCCACATAACGCCATATGGTACTAATAAACTTGACATATGGATTGTGGGATGAAAAAATGTATTTCCTTTCGAAAACCGCAAGAAAAATATTTGCGAACGCGCATGAAATAGGCGTACCCATCGCGGTACCATTCTTCTGTCTATACCAGCTTTTTTCGAATTGAAAGACATATATTAGAATGAAATGGACCGCTTCCAGGATAAAATTAATTAACCCTTCTGAGTGATTGGTACTGGACAAAAACAGTTTTAAAGCCTCTATACCCGCATCCAATGGGATGCGGGTATAGAGGCTTTCCACGTCAATAGAAGCAAGGGCAAAATCACTCTGCCAACCATACCCTTCCAAAGCCACAATTAGGTCCCCTGTGTCTCGGAGGTAGGTGGGAATATGTTGCAGCAAGGCGTTGATAAGCCAGTCTACATAACTCGAGAGGAAGGCTGTGGGGCATCCTATCCCTGCTATAATAGGACGGCCGGGAGGAGGAATTCGGCCCTTATGAATTTTCGGAAGCATATACCAGTATGCATTCTTGGGATAGGTGGGAAGGAGTTTTTTGGCAGTTTTTTTCTCTAAGATCCCTCTCTCCACAAACCTGCGGAGAAAGGATCTAAGATTATTAATAATCTTGCCTGTGGGATTACTAGCTAGTCTCTCATAGGTAAGCTCATCATTCAACTGTTTGTATGCTTCCTGTAAGTAATCCTCTTTATTTCATAAAACAATGGCCCCACCTTTATTTGCCTTAAAGATGAGCACATCATCATCTCTACTAGCTAACTGGTCTAAAGCTTTCTGTCACAGCGAGCGCTTCGGTCCCCGCCTCTGGAACAGAGCGCCCGCTTCCTCTCCTCCTCTCCCCGGGATCCCGGCATCTCCCGCTCGGTCATACCGATCAGGAGCACGGGATTCCTTGTGTCAGGGACGCGGCTGCCGTGGCGGCTGGTCCCCGCTCACGCGCCGCATCCCTGTCTAACTTCCCCTGCACCCCGCTCCATACACTGACTCTCTCTGCCTCTCGGCGCGCGGTCCCGCTCTCTAGGGTGCACGCGCGCCACCTTCAGTAAATTTAAAGGGCCAGCGCACCATTGATTGGTGCACTGGCTAATTGTTCCCTGCTCCTTCCCCATAAAAGTTACTTACCCCTTCCTGCCCTTGCCTGATCTTTGTGCCCTAGTGCCTCTGAGAAAGCGTTCCATATTGTGTGTATTGCCTTGCCTGTTGCCGAACCCGTTGCTACCGCCTACTTGCCTTTGAACCCTTGCCGCCTGCCCTGACCTCTGCTACGTCCGACTACGCTCCTGCCTGCTCCCTGTGTACCACACCATATCAGCTGCCAGAGAGGTCGAGTTGCTACTGGAGGATACGACCTGGTGGTTACCGCCGCAGCAAGTCCATCCCGCCTTGCGGCGGGCTTTGGTGAAAACCAGTAACCACTTAGAACCGGTCCTCTGGTACAACCCGCGCCATCGCCTCTCTGGTCAAGAGGATCCACTACCAGTCCTGCCGGTTTGTGACAGTAAGATCCGGCCATGGATCCCGCTGATGTTCCTCTGCCAAGCCTAGCGGACCTCACCTCCATTGTGGCCCAGCAAGGTCAGCAGCTAGCCCAGCTAACCGCCATGATGCAGCAGCTCCTGCCGTCTCAGCAACAACCAGCTCCTCCGCTTGCATCTGCTGTATCTCCTCCGCCTGCAGCTACCACCGGTTTCAGAGTCCGCTTATCCCTGCCGGACAAGTATAACGGAGAGAGACTCTCTGCCACAGTGCAGCTCCGTACCCTGCCACTGCAGATGGATATTGGAATTTTTCATACAGAGACTTTAGAGTTCCTAGTCCTTCCCTTCTGCTCCTCTGAACTCCTCCTGGGTCTACCATGGCTACAATGGTCCTCCGGTGAAATCCTGCATTGGGGTCCCTGCTGTTCAGACCGGTGTCTCAAGCCTGCTCCTGTCAAGCATTCTTCGCAAGTTTCTCCGCCTCAGGGACTGCCTAAACCTTATCATTGCTTTGCTGATGTCTTCTGCAAAAAACAAGCCGAGGTCCTTCCTCCTCATAGACCCTATTATTGTCCTATCGACCTTATGCCTGGTTCTATGCCACCCCGGGGTAGAATTCCTCTCTCACCTCCAGAGATGCTTGCCATGTCCGAATATATTCGTGAAAACCTACAGAGAAGATTCATAAGGAAGTCTTCTTCCCCTGCTGAGGCTGGTTTCTTCTTCGTGACTAAGAAGGACGGTTCCCTCCGCCCTTGCATTGACTACAGAGGACTCAATAAAATCCCCATTAAGAACCGTTACCCTCTGCCTCTAATCTCAGAGTTATTTGATCACCTACATGGGGCCAAAATTTCACCAAATTGGATCTTCGAGGGGCTTATAATTTGGTCCGTATCCGGGAGGGCGACGAATGGAAGACTGCCTTTAACACAAGAGACGGTCACTTTGAGTACCTGGTGATGCCCTTCGGCCTCTGTAATGCACCAGCCGTCTTCCAGGAATTCATCAACGATATCTTCAGGGACTTACACTACTCCTGTGTGGTCGTATACTTGGATGACATCCTTGTCTTCTCCTCCGATCTAGACCAACACCGGGTCCATGTGCGACAAGTGCTTACCCACCTGAGGAGAAATCGTCTATACTCCAAGATCGAAAAATGTCTTTTTGAGCAGTCCTCCTTGCCTTTCTTGGGTTACATTATTTCTGCTCAAGGACTTCAAATGGACCCCGCCAAGCTCTCGGCGGTTTTGGATTGGCCACGCCCCACTGGACTCCGAGCCATACAAAGGTTTTTGGGCTTCGCCAATTATTACAGACAATTCATCTCTCATTATTCCACTCTGGTGTCCCCAATTGTGGCCTTGACTAAAAAGGGCGCTAACCCTAAATCCTGGCCTTCCCAAGCCGAAGAAGCCTTCCAGTCACTGAAGGTCGCCTTCGCCTCAGCTCCAGTTCTCTCTAGACCTGATTCCACCAAGCCCTTCTCTCTCGCAGCGGATGCCTCCTCGGTGGGAGCCGGAGCTGTGCTCACACAGAAATCTTCCAAGGGCAAGACCTTAACTTGTGGCTTCTTTTCTAAAACATTCTCTCCCGCGGAGAGAAATTATTCCATAGGGGACAGAGAACTGCTGGCTATTAAATTAGCTCTGGAGGAATGGAGACATCTTCTTGAGGGAGCCACCCATCCTGTGAATATCTTTACGGACCACAAGAACCTGGCCTATCTCCAGTCTGCTCAGAGACTAAATCCTCGTCAGGCTCGCTGGTCTCTGTTCTTCGCCCGTTTTAATTTTGAGATCCATTTCCGTCCGGCTTCTAAGAACATTAGAGCAGACGGCCTGTCTCGCTCTTCTGATGTGGCGGGCAACGAGTTAACACCTCAACACATTATCCCACCTGAGCTCCTGATTGCAGTCGCCCCTGCTGATTTGAGCCATCTTCCTCCTGGCAAATACTACGTACCTCCACGTCACCAGTTGCAAATTCTCAAGTGGGGCCACACTTCTCATTTCGCTGGTCATCCTGGGGTACAAAAATCTCTCCAATTAATCTCCCAAAGGTATTGGTGGCCTTCTCTTGAAAGGGATGTCTCAGACTTCGTCCAAGCCTGTATGATTTGCGCCCGAGATAAGTCGCCTCGAATGAAACCTGCAGGCCTCCTCTTACCTCTTCCTGTTCCAGAGATTCCCTGGTCTCATATCGCTATGGACTTTGTTACTGATCTTCCCACCTCCCATGGCAACTCCATTATTTGGGTCGTGGTAGACCGCTTCTCCAAGATGGCTCACTTTGTGCCCCTGCCCGGTCTTCCCTCTGCACCCGTGTTGGCCAAACAGTTCTTTCAGCACATCTTCCGCCTCCATGGTCTCCCTAAACATATTGTCTCTGATCGTGGCATGCAGTTTGTCTACAAGTTCTGGAGAGCCCTTTGTGGTATGCTCGGGATCAAGCTGGACTTTTCCTCTTCTTACCACCCACAGTCAAACGGTCAAGTGGAATGGGTGAACCAAATCTTGGGGAACTATCTCCGTCACTTTGTGTCCTCTCGCCATGACAATTGGGCGGATCTACTTCCATGGGCGGAGTTCTCCTACAACTACAAACAATCTTCTGCTTCCAACAAGTCTCCTTTCTTTGTAGTTTTTGGCCGTCATCCTCTTCCTCCTCTGTTCCTCCTGCCGTTAACACTCTGGTACAGGATTTTTCCTCCATCTGGCGTCAGACTCACGCTGCCCTCCTCAAGTCTTCTTCCCGTATGAAACGTCAAGCAGACAAGAAACGCAGAGCTCCTCCGGATTTCCGCCCTGGCGACAAAGTATGGCTGTCCTCTAAGTACATTCGTTTTAGGGTCCCGAGTTACAAATTGGGTCCTCGTTACTTGGGTCCCTATAAGATCAAGAGTCGCATCAATCAAGTCTCTTACCAACTTCATCTTCCTCCCTCCCTCCGAATCCATAACTCCTTCCATGTCTCCCTTCTTAAACCTGCCGTCTTTAACCGCTTTTCTCCCAAACTTTTCTCTCCCACCCAGGTAGCTGGTACCTCTGATATTTTCTCGGTCAAGGAGATCTTGGCGACCAAGATTTCTCGGGGAAAGAGATTTTTTTTGGTTGAATGGGAGGGTTGCGGCCCTGAGGAGAGGTCTTGGGAGCCTGAGGAGAATATTTTGGATCGCAGCCTCATCCTTAGTTTTTTGGGTGCCAAGAAGAGGGGGAGACCTAAGGGGGGGGGGGGGGTACTGTCACAGCGAGTGCTCCGGTCCCCGCCTCTGGACCGGAGCGCCCGCTTCCTCTCCTCCTCTCCCCGGGATCATAACGACCGGGAGCACGGGATTCCTTGTGTCAGGGACGCGGCTGCAGTGGCGGCTGGTCCCCGCTCACACACCGCGTCCCTGTCTAACTCACCCTGCACCCCGCTACATACACCGACTCTCTCTGCCTCTCAGCGAGCGCGGCCCCGCTCTCTAGGGCGCGCGGGCGCCGCCTTCAGTAAATTTAAAGGGCCAGCGCACCATTGATTGGTGCGCTGGCTAATTGTTCCCTGCTCCTTCCCCATAAAAGTTACCTGCCCCTTCCTGCCCTTGCCGGATCTTTGTGCCCTAGTGCCTCTGAGAAAGCGTTCCATATTGTGTGTATTGCCTTGCCTGTTGCCGAACCCGTTGCTACCGCCTACTCGCCTTTGAACCCTTGCCGCCTGCCCTGACCTCTGCTACGTCCGACTACGCTCCTGCCTGCTCCCTGTGTACCACGCCATATCAGCTGCCAGAGAGGTCGAGTTTCTACTGGAGGATACGACCTGGTGGTTACCGCCGCAGCAAGTCCATCCCGCCTTGCGGCGGGCTCTGGTGAAAACCAGTAACCACTTAGAACCGGTCCTCTGGTACAACCCGCGCCATCGCCTCTCTGGTCAAGAGGATCCACTACCAGTCCTGCCGGTTCGTGACACTTTCTTTTCTTCACAGGAGATGTTAGGTACCGGCTGTGGGTACAGTAGGGACCTGACATCTCTATAAACTGCTTTCTGAAACAGGTCTATAACTCCTGCCGGTGTCTGTTGGGGATTAAAATTTGAGGGATTACCTCCCAAGAACACTTTTTCCTCATCTCTCTCCACTGAGGCCTCTATAGGGTTACTACCTAAATCCATTAAAGTAGATACATTCCTAATGTCTATTTCATCAAAATCTAGGACTGGACTAAATCCCAGAGGCCCGATAGTACACTGTTGTTCACCCTCTTTTTTCACTGATGTTTTGTAATTTTTATTATTTTTGGATGCTGCAAAAAACATTTTAAAATTCAATTTCCTTATTCCTCTATTGAAGTCCTCCTCAAACAGGTGGAATTTGAAGGGTTCGGATAGCCCAAAATTCAGTCCTTTGTTAAGGGCAGCAAGACATGGTTCACAACCAAATTATCCGAAATTATCGTTGCCACGTCACATTCTTTCTCTTCTTTCTTTGTGGCAGATCTCCTCCGCCTGCCGCTCCATCTGGTTTTTCTCCTAAAGGGATCTCCAGATTGACATTTGAGGAAGAAGGGCGTGGATCAGATCTCTGCGTCTCATCAGAATTGCTTGAATCTGATTCGGTGGTGAGGTAATCAGACTTTTTCTGAGCTTTTTTCTTATTGTAGCTTCGAAAATTGCGTTTGTTGCGGTTACCTTGGAATTTATTCTTTCTCCAGGAAGAAATTTCATTATGTTCAAAATCATGTTTATCTCGAATAAACTTGTCACGTTTAGTATCCTTGATGGTTTGCTGTAGACTGGTTAATTTTTTATCGAGACTCTGTGTGAATATCTCGAACTGGTTTTCAGTCATCCTCGCCCGTAGTTCACATTTTGCTTGGCAAAGCTCGGCTGCGACTTTCACATATTCTGCATTATTTTTATCAATTATCAATTGTTGCAGGTTTAGAGAGTGCTGAACGTGAAGATTATTCCATTTTTGCACAAACTCAGGATCGTCTGTGTATTGCGAGGGGTATTTGTAAATCCTTAATCCCCTTGGTGATCGCTGACTCTCTGCATAAGCTTACAATTCTGGTGCTAAGTCCTTAACGTTAGGAGGCTGTCATATTCATATACAGCAATTTATTACTTGTAGGACAAAATTTATTATATATGCGATTTACTGTGAATGTGGATTTTTCTATTTTGGCAAAACGATCCGCCCCCTGTTCCATAGGATCAAAGAACATCTCCGGTCCATTGGAACAGGGATAGGATCTACCAGGCTCATTACTCACGTGAGAGAATTCCATTCAAGCAATTTGAAGTCTTTGAAATTTGCAGGGATAGAGAAAGTAGATCCGGCAGGGCAAGGCGATAGGCATCTACTACTGCTCAAAAAAGAATCCCGTTGGGTTTCAAGATTGGGAGCCACTAATGCATTAGGGCTTAATGATAGAAATGAAAAATTTCAAAAATGAGTATATATCAGTAGTAGGATTTTTGCTGTTCGTTCACATCTTGTATCTAGGTGTGTTTTTAATTGTTTATTTTAACTTTGTCGTTCACCGGAGGTTCTGGGTGTGTCTACGTCACTTCCCATATTAAATAGCACACCTGTCTGTGAAAGCATTAGGGGCCTGACGAATCGCAGACAGCGCGATAACGGACCGTCGCCCATTCCTTCTCCCCCACACCTCTGTATGACCGCTCCCCTGCATATACATTTTCAATAGAAGCTCCTGTGATCACCGTCTTACCGGGTGAGTGCTCCTATTCTTCTTCTGTTATGGATTTGTTAATAAAGATGATCTAAGTACTGAAAGATCTGTATTTCCTCTCTTTTTTGATTCCTCATTGGAACAAAGAAGATAGAGAAAAACTGGAAGCTTGATATCGCGCTGCTGTAATAACTTGAAGAATGAATTCAGGTAAATTTAACCATTTATTGGTACAAACACACAACGCATTTCAGGGAATGAATATCCCTTTCATCAGGCGTCTGATGAAAGGGATATTCATTCCCTGAAACGCGTTGTGTGTGTACCAATAAATGGTTAAATTTACCTGAATTCATTATTACAGCAGTGCGATATCAAGCTTCCAGTTTTTCTCTATCTTCTTTGTTCCTGTTATGCACGCCGGTGATCCAGCGTGGGAAGCCGCTGCAGCTGTCTGAATCATTCCTCATGCGAAGTGTCAGTGTTGTGCCTGTAGATTGCACAACTTTACCAGGTGAGCACGGTCTGCACTGGCTACTAGCATTGTATTTTTTCCTGAGACTCTTCACATGGAAGCGTTCCTGTTTTTTTCTTGATTCCTCATTGTCATTCTCTGTGACCAGGTGAACTTATTTGGATAGTGGCGGAGAGCAGGAAATGTTTTGTAGACTGTTTGTTTTTACAGTCTTTGACTTTAACTGGTTTTTCAGCATTACTTTTTCTTAGATCTACGGCTGGTGATTTCCAAAGGATTGATTTAAAATAATTGGACTTTTCCTCTTCAGATCATGTCTTAAGCCACATATAACATGAAATTCTAGCTACCACCAACTTAAAAAAGAAATTGATCAATATGGGGAAAATAAAGATACCATGGTGCTGCTGTTGCTAGTTTTCTAGGGATTATTAAGAGTTTGGAAAGAAACTACTGCTGTATATATCAAAGAGCAGCAGACGTTGCCAAAAATCCACAACCCACTTGGTGTTTTGGAGAGTAATGACAACAATACTACCCAACCTCCCCTGAGCTGGCTTCTATCATAGAAGAACTTTACAGCGAATCCATCCTGAATTTTTGTAAAACTTTTTGGAGTTTATATAAACCTATGTTCAACGTGGAGCTTATTTTTATATAGTTTTTTGTTCACAGTCTTTATCCCTACAACAGGTTGATATTCTGGGTATCTACTTTACAAAGGTCCTCGGAGTAGTCATCAAAGTGAAATTAATTGCTAGTCAACCAAAGTAATGCAAAATACACAATATATACCCTAAATTAGGAGGCCCACTTTTTCTTTTCTTTTTTACGTATACTCTATCTATTATGTATTTTGGGTACAAGGCGTATTCCATTAGATAATAAGTCCTTATCAGTTATATTGATGCAAACCATCACATACATGGGGTGGAGGTGTGGGGGGGGGGGGGGGTTATTATCAAGACAGGTATATCTATCCCCCACCAGCACCGGAGTCATCTGGATTCGTAAAGAGGCCCACACCTCTTAATGGATCTAGGTGCATGGGAGAAAATCTTCACCAGCACTGAGGTTTTTTCACCAAACTGTAGTAAATTTGGCACAAGTGGCAACTTTTCCCCTTTGTGTCAAGCCACGTCCCTCTGCTGCCGGCCCCGCCCACTTTGCTATCGCTATGAAAATTTACCAAAAATTACATATTTTGTGCGCACAGCTGAAGCTTGGCAAAACAGGGGTATTTTTTGTTGTTGTAGATTTTTTTTATACATTTTTCCATTATAACCCCCCATCATGTGTGTAAGATATACCTAATGTGAAGCAGTTAGGTATTGGAAAAAAGGGGGCATGATAGGTTCAAAGTTATAACTTAAACCTTCTTTAACATTATTTATATTGCTTATGTAGTGCCAACATAAGCCTCAATTCCACTGTAGTGGGACAGTTGAATGGCCCCCAAGGTCTCCCGATCGGACCCCCTTAGACTTTTATCTTTGGGGTCATCTGAAGACACCTGAAACTACAGATACTAGAAGCCTGTGCTAGCATTTCTCCTGCGGTGTATATAGTAGTATATAGCAGTGTATACGGATACTGGAAGCCTGTGCTAGCATTTCTCCTGCGGTGTATATAGTAGTATATAGCAGTGTATACGGATACTGGAAGCCTGTGCTAGCATTTCTCCTGCGGTGTATATAGTAGTATATAGCAGTATATAGAGAAGAGGGTTGCATTGACATTCCAACACAATGGGCAGCACATTGAACACATATTATAAGTGGTCGGAAACTTGTAAATAACTCATGAATTAATAAAGTTACGTTAAAACCAAACACATCATTGTTTTTCTTGTGAAATTCCCAATAAGTTTAATGTGTCACATGACCCTCTTCCTATTGGAAAAATAAAAGTTGGATTCAAAATGGCCGACTTCCAAATGGCCGCCATGGTCACCACCCATCTTGAAAAGTTTCCCCCCTCACATATACTAATGTGCCACAAACAGGAAGTTAATATCACCAACCATTCCCATTTTATTAAGGTGTATCCATATAAATGGCCCACCCTGTAAACGCCAAAGTCTTTCAGTCTTGGGATAAGAGCCCCTCCATGAATCCAGATTATATCAAAACTGACACACATGCTGAATGCTGATAAAGGGGTACTCCGGTGGAAAAAATCTACTGGTGCCAGAAAGTTAAGCAGATTTGTAAATTACTTCTATTAAAAAATATTTTCAGTACTTAATAGCTGCTGAATACTACAGAGGAAATTCTTTTCTATTTGGAACACAGAGCTTTCTGCTGACATCACGAGCACAGTGCTCTCTGCTGACCTCTGCTGTCCATTTTAAGAACTGTCCAGAGTAGGAGAAAAAAACCTAGCAAACATATGCTGCTCTGGACAGTTCCTAAAATGGACAGAGATGTCAGCAGAGAGCACTGTGCTCGTGATGTCAGCAGAGAGCACTGTGTTTCAAAAAGAAAATAATTTCCTCTGTAGTATTCAGCAGCTATTAAGTACTGGAAGGATTAAGATTTCTTAATAGAAGTAATTTATAAATCTGTTTAACTGGCACCAGTTGATTTAAAAAAAAAAAGTTTTCCACCGGAGTACCCCTTTAACCTGCGTGGCCTCGCGTCATAGCAGGTCGGGCCCGGCCTCTAACAATGACCGGGACCTGTGGCTAATAGCGGGTGGCACTGATCGTGGTGCCGCATGCTATTAACCCTTTAGGTGCGGCGCTCAAAGTTGAAAGCTGCGTCTAAAGTTAAAGCAAAACATTGCCGGTTAGCTCAGGGGGCTGTTCGGGATCGCTGCGATAAAATCGTGGCATCCCGAACAGCTTATAGGACAGCAGGGGGGTCCCCTATCTTCCTCCATGCTGCCCGATTGCCGAATGACTGCTCGATGCCTGAGATCCAGGCATGAGCAGTCAAGCGGCAGAATCATTGATCAATGGTTTCCTATGAGAAACCATTGATCAATGTAAAAGATCAGTGTGTGCAGTGTTATAGCCCCCTATGGGAGCTATAACACTGCAAAAAAAAAGTTTAAGTGAATAAAGATCATTTAACCCCTTCCCTAATAAAAGTTTGAATCACACCCCTTTTCCTATAAAAAAAAAGTGTAAATAAAAATAAACATATGTGGTATCGCCATGTGCGGAAATGTCCGAATTATAAAAATATATAATTAATTAAACCGCACGGTCAATGGCGTATGCGCAAAAAAATTCCAAAGTCCAAAATAGCGTTTTTTTGATCACTTTTTATATCATGAAAAAATGAATAAAAAGTGATCAAAAAGTCCAATACAATACACTTGAGATCAATGAGCCCTCATACCACCCCGTACGTGGAAAAATTAAAAAAGTTATAGGGGTCAGAAGATGAGAATTTTAAACGTATACATTTTCCTGCATGTAGTTATGATTTTTTCCAGAAGTCCGACAATATCCAACCTACATAAGTACGGTATCATTTTAATCGTATGGACCTACAGAATAAACATAAGGTTTCATTTTTACTGAAAAATTTACTACGTAGAAATGGAAGCCCCCTTATTTACAAAATTGCATTTTTTCTTCAATTTTGTCGCACAATAATTTTTTTTTCCCGTTTCGCCGTCGATTTTTGGGTAAAATGACTGATGTCATTACAAAGTAGAATTGGTGGCACAATAAATAAGCCATCATATGGATTTTTAGGTGCAAAATTGAAAGGGTTATGATTTTAAAAGGTAAGGAGGAAAAAACGAAAGTGCAAAAATGGGAAAACCCTCCGTCCCCAAGGGTCAACCACTACGGCATAGCTCAGAAGTTTCCATTACCAGCGGTGCCAGACGTTTCTTTTTTCACTGTTTAATGAATGTACATATATCCTAAGTAACATAACCCAAGTAATTTCCTTTGCTCTGAAGGGTAGATAGAAGGTTTGGCCTCACTTTTTACATACAGGAGACTAGGAGACCTCCCTATGCTGGTACTGAGGAAAGACCCGCTTTGTAAATTGGCCACAAATCAAGAAAATCAGTCAATACGGGTGCAGGCCCTTTAAAAAAACTAGTAAATATAAGTATTATGCCAGCGCTGTGTAACATTATACCAGTAGTAGAGTGAAAGAAAAACAAGAAAAAAGTAGGATGGGCATAGAAATCCTAGAGCTAAGGGGAAATGTTTCAGTAAGAATAAAGGAAGAGACTCGGCAGGAGACAAGGAACAGCTACCGGAGTCAGGTAAATAACATAATACAGGACAATATTACACAACATTACACAGGCAGACATAATATGCATTGTGATAAATTGTCATATACATTATCATATAAAAATTCTCTATTTATATTTTTCTAAGTCAAAATATTTTTGCTACACTATGCAACTTCAATAGATAATATCTAAATAACAATAAAAATAAGGTGGTCTGTAGGGGGTTCCAGACTTATGAAATCCCCTTCCCAGGGATATGTGCTGTTGGCCTAAATGTAAAAATCGTAACATGTCCACCTACCATACGTCATTTCTAATAATGATATCTTTTTAGGTGCACTACTGCCCCGTGGCCATGCTACTATGCTATTTCAGATATCCATGCTATTATTTGGGGCATATGACCCCCACACTGTATAACTAGATGTCGTTCCATGTATCACCTATGTAGTTAGATGTTCTCTTTATCGTGTTATCTTCAGGTTTTGCTTGCGCACAATGGTGATGTTTACAGAGTATCAGATGTGTCTCTGTTGTAGGATTCATCCAAAAACTTTATACCAGTACACAGAGATATCCTAAATTTCTGGACTGTTATTGTGCATGTACATCATCTGGGACATCTTTTCATCAATCACTGTTTTGCCGTTCCTCTGGGACTAACCATTCTCCCCTTGTTGATGACTTGTGTCCCTGCATATCTAAATCTGTCACCCAAAACACTATGCACACTGGGGACCCCAATAAATATCATTAAAGGGGTATTCCAGGGGAAAAAAATACAAACATTTTTATAAATCAACTGGCTCCAGAAAGTTAAACAGATTTGTAAATTACTTCTATTAAAAAATCTAAATCCTTTCAATACGTGCATATTTTTTGCTGCAGATCTGCTACAGATTTGCTGCTGCAGATTTTGCTGCTTATTGACTTCAATGGGCAGCAAAATCTGCTGCAGCACATCTGCAGCAGAAAATAAGCACCCTGAAATTGAGTTGTTCTTTTCTGTCTGGCAACAGTGCTCTCTGCTGACACCTCTGCTTGTCTCAGGAACTGCACAAAGTAGAAGAGGTTTGCTATGGGGATTTGCTTCTGCTCTGGACAGTTCCCAAGACAGGTGTCATCAGAGAGCACTTAGACAGAAAAGAACAACTCATCTCCAGAAGCTTATAATTCCTGAAAGGATTAAGATTTTTTAATAGAAGTAATTACAAATCTGAATCCAGGTAGAGAAAACAGGCATGGTCGCACATCAACAATCTTGTATAATGATCTGATTGCTTCTCAGCATAAATTCAAAAACTAACAGGTTGTTAGTATACATTTTGATCAAAAAGTACAAGCCCACTCGCCACGTCAAGGCCGCCTATTTAGAGTGGGTCCCTAATGTCCCTAGTATAAAATGGCGCAGCATGGGCGGCGACCACCACCGCCGCGACACCAGTGCCCACAGGGGGAACGACCCACTGGCAGAGCAGCCCCAATGCCACTCAAGCCCATCACAGGGCCGCACCCCCCCCCCCCCCCCACAGACACAGCGCCACGGCAGCAACGGACGCCGCACAGCACCACACCAGTGTGAACAGTCTGACTGGGAGAGTATGGTAAGTGAGCTTTTACATCTTGTCCACACTGGTGTGGTGCTGTGCGGCGTCCATTGCTGCCGTGGCGCTGTGTCTGTGGGGAAGTGCGGCCCAGAGATTGGTTTGAGTGGCATTGGGGCCGCTCTGCCAGTGGGTCGTTCCTGTGGGCACTGGTGTCGCGGCAGTGGTGGTCGCCACCCAGTGCAACGCCATTTTATGTTAGGGACCCACTCTAAATAGGTGGCCTTGACGTGGCGAGTGGGCTTGTACCTTTTGATCAAAATGTATACTAACAACCTGCTAGTTTTTGAATTTATGCTGAGAAGCAATTAGATCAAAATACAAAATTGTGGATGTGCGACCATGTCTGTCTTCTCTACCTGGATTTTAATTTACAAATCTGTTTCTGGAGCCAGTTGATATATACATTTTTATTTTCCTGCATAACCCCTTTAACCCCTTAAGGACCCAGCCCATTTTCACCTTAAAGGGGTATTCCAGGAAAAAACTTTTTTATATATATCAACTGGCTCCAGAAAGTTAAACAGATTTGTAAATTACTTCTATTAAAAAATCTTAATCCTTTCAGTACTTATGAGCTTATGAAGTTAAGGTTGTTCTTTTTTGTCTAAGTAATCTCTGATGACACCTGTCTCAGGAAACACCCAGTTTAGAAGAGGTTTGCTATGGGGATTTGCTTCTAAACTGGGCGTTTCCCGAGACACGTGTCATCAGAGAGCACTTAGACAGAAAAGAACAACCTTAACTTCATAAGCTCATAAGTACTGAAAGGATTAAGATTTTTTAATAGAAGTAATTTACAAATCTGTTTAACTTTCTGGAGCCAGTTGATATACGAAAAAATTTTTTTTCCTGGATAACCCCTTTAAGGACCAGAGCGTTTTTTGCACATCTGACCACTGTCACTTTAAGCATTAATAACTCTGGAATGCTTTTTACTTATGTATTTGATTCAGAGACTGTTTTTTCGTGACATATTATGCTTTAACATAATATGTCACTAAATTTTCACTGATACTTGCATCATTTCTTGGTGAAAAATTGCAAAATTTCATGAAAAATTTGAAAATGTTGCATTTTTCTAACTTTTAAGCTCTCTACTTGTAAGGAAATAGAAATCCCAAATAAATTATATATTGATTCACATATACAATATGTCTACTTTATATTTTCATCATAAAGTTGACATGTTTTAACTTTTGGAAGACATCAGAGGGCTTCAAAGTTCAGCAGCAATTTTTCAATTTTCCCCAAAATTTCAAAATCGGACTTTTTCAGGGACCAGTTCAGGTTTGAAGTGGATTTGAAGGGCCTTCATATTAGAAATTCCCCATAAATGACCCCATTATAAAAACTGCACCCCCATAGTATTCAAAATGACATTCAGTAAGTGTGTTAACCCTTTAGGTGTTTTACAGGAATAGCAGCAAATTAAAGGGGAAAATTCCAAATCTGAATTTTTTACACTCGCATGTTCTTTCTTGACCCAGTTTTTGAATTTTTACAAGGGGTAAAAGGAGAGAAATCCTCCCAAAATTTGTAAGGAAATACCTCATATGTGTATGTAAAGTGTTTGGTGGGCGCAGTAGAGGGCTCATAAGGGAAAGAGCGACAATGGGATTTTGGAGAGTGAGTTTTTCAGAAATGGTTTTTGGGGGGCATGTCACATTTAGGAAGCCCCTATGGTGCCAGAACAGCAAAAAAACAAACAAACCCCACATGGCATAATATTTTGTAAACTACACCCCTCAAGGAATATAACAAGGGGCACAGTGAGCCTTAACACCCCACATGTGTTTGACGACTTTTCATATTTTTTTTTTCTTTTTTTACTAAAATCTCCCCAAAATTTGTAACCCTATTTCTTCTTAGTATGGAAATACCCCATATGTAGACATCAAGTGTTCTGCTGGTGCACTACAATGCTCAGAAGAGAAGGAGTCACATTTGGCTTTTGGAAAGCAAATTTTGCTGAAATGGTTTTAGGGGGGCATGTCGCATTTAGGAAGCCCCTATGGTGCCAGAACAGCAAAAAACAAAAACAAAAAAAAACACATGGCATACTACTTTGGAAACTACACCCCTCAAGGAACGTAACAAGGGGTACAGTGAGCCTTAACACACCACAGGTGTTTGATAAATGTTCATTAAGTGGGATGTGAAAAGGAAGAATTCGATTTTTTACACTAAAATGCTGGGGTTACCCCAAATTTTTCATTTTCACAAGGGGTAACAGGAGAAAATTTCACAAAATTTGTAAATACATTTAATTGGATTAAGGACATACCTCATATCTGGGCATAAACAGCTCTGCGGGTGCACACCAGGTCTTGGAAGAGCAGGAGCGCAGTCATGGGCCTTGAGCATTTACTGAGCTTCTATGGAGCCAGAACAGCGGGACCTCCCCTCAAGGAATGTTACATGGGGTACACTGAGCTAATAAAGTGGGGTGCAGTGGGCAGTAAAATGACAAAATAGGTTATGTTCCCAGAATGATGACCCAGAGCATAGCCAAAACTAAAAAATATGCCCACCCCAAACCCTATGCTCTGAATCATCATTCTGGGAATGTGATGTGTATGGCCGTCCCTAACCTGTTGCCTCAAATACGCACCCTGCTCAGTCCCCAATGATAGTGCCTCAGTGACCTATGACCCATGTTATGAAAGAATCCTTTGGGCAATTTAGTGGTTTTATGGGGTTAAAATTTGGAATGTACTCTGGACTTGGTACATTGGGGTCAAAATATGGAAAATTTAAATGAAGAGGGAAAATTTAGTACTGCATGGAAGTGTGATACTCACTGAAGCAATCCTTAATGAAGAGGCCCGGATGATCGGGGCAAGTGTCACATTGATAGGTTGTGTCCTTCCGAATCCCCCTCTTGTGACACATTCTGCATTTTTTCTGGGTTCGTCCCTTCTTTCCAGTGTGGGGGACTTCACCTGGAAAGTGTTGGCCTGGGACGATCCTGGCACCTAAAACTTCAGTTACTTGGGAAGTCTGGCCTGCTCTTTCCCGATCAGCAAAGATCAGGACCTTTAGGACTTCTTCTTGGAACTGAAGGTATGTCCCTGTGTTGCCAGCGTGCTGGGACAGTACAAAAGCGTTGTACATGGCAACCTGTACCATGTAGACTGCAACTTTTTTGTAAAGGGATCAGGGAAGGGGGAAATTTTTTTTTTTACTTTTTATTTTTTTTTCACTCCAACAGTGGTAGAAGGCCACTTTTTCAGCCCTGAGGGGCACAGATCTTGACAGAGGGGGGGTCCCAGGCTTCTTCTCTCAGCTCTGCCCGCTGACTGAGCTCGTTGGGCGAGAAGAGCTGAGGGAAGGGGACAAATTATCCCTCCTCTGCCAGCTGCTGTTGGTCAATCCTATCGATCTACATAACCAAGCCCAGTTGAACATATTAAAGGGGCAGACCCCCAAACAGGGCTGCCATCTGAAATTTCGGGGCCCCTCACACAGCTCAAGGCCTCTCCCCCCCTCCCCCTCCCCCCCCCCGTTCCATGTAGAGATACATGGAGAGGGTGTGCCGGCCACAACTTCCTGCGGGGTACAGACGTCAGCTTCCCGCAAACCACGGGGGCCTGTGCAGGAGATCGCGGGGGGGGGGGGGGGGGGGGGGGGGGTTATTTTTCACCAGACTACTCCTTTTAAAGAGGGGCCTACCAAAACTAAATGGAAGCAGCTATTAACAGAGGGGCCTACCCAAACTATATAGGGGGCTCCATATAGTTTACATAGGCCTCTCTGTTAATAGTTGCCCCTATAGTTGTGGAAGGCCCCTCTGTTAATAGTTGCCCCTATAGCTGTGGTAAGCCTGGGCCCCTCTCAGAGAGGCTTACAACTATATGGGGAGGAAAACTATTAGCAAAGAGGGGCCTACAACAACTATATGCAAAGAGGGGCCTACAACAACTATATGGGCCCGGGCACAATTTGCCAATATATAGTTGTTGTACGCCCCTTTCTGCTGTTGACCGTTGCCCCAATGCTGTATCAATGCGCAGCGGCCGTGCGCAGGGGTGTAGCTGGAAACCATAGGGTCCCGATGCAAAAAATTACCTTGGGGCTCCCTACCCCTCCCCCTGACCCCCGCCCCCCCCCCTAATAAGTAGCCCATTTTTTTGGTGGGGGCCCGACTGCTGAGTCCCCACCGATCACCTCAGTTGAAGTGGTTCTCCAGCTGTTGGAAAGCTAAAACTCCCATCATGTCTGGAGAGCCTCTGGCAATGGGAGTTGTATTTTTGTAACAGCTGGAGAGACACAGATTGGACACAGTTTTACCCATTATCACTGCAGAACTTACAAGTGACTACAGCTCTGATGGGACAATCAGGAGAACACACAATTATATCAGTGACCTGAGTGACGTCTTCTGACTTGAGTGACATCTTCTCTGTTCTCTTTTTTTCTTCATCTGGTCCAGAGACCAGGTCTTCCTCCAGCTCCATCTTCTCTGCAGAGTCCGACATCCAGACATCATTGGCTCCTCACTTTGTCAGCAGATCCTCATCCTCTGCATGAAGACAGTAATCATTATAACCTTGCCAGAAAGTGTACCCTAAATAAAATACTGCCCCACACTGTACCCTAAATAAAATACTGCCCCACACTGTACCCTGAATATAATACTGCCCCACACTGTACCCTAAATAAAAGACTGCCCCACACTGTACCCTGAATAAAATACTGCCCCACACTGTACCCTGAATTTAATCCTGCCCCACACTGTACCCTGAATATAATACTGCCACACATTGTACCCTAAATAAAATACTGCCCCACACTGTACCCTGAATATAATACTGCCACACATTGTACCCTAAATAAAATACTGCCCCACACTGTACTCTGAATATAATACTGCCACACACTGTACTCTGAATATAATACTGCCACACACTGTACCCTAAATAAAATACTGCCCCACACTGTACCCTGAATATAATACTGCTATACACTGTACCCACTAAATATAATGCTGCCACACACTGTATCCACTGAATATAATCCTGCCACACACTGTATCCTGAATATAATCCTGCCACACATTGTACCCTGAATATAATACTGCTATACACAGTACCCTGAATATAATACTGCCACACACTGTACC
Organism: Hyla sarda; assembly: GCF_029499605.1. Lineage (NCBI taxonomy): Eukaryota > Metazoa > Chordata > Amphibia > Anura > Hylidae > Hyla > Hyla sarda. The sequence continues at coordinate 194,152,039 of NC_079196.1, read as the reverse complement.
CTGAATATAATACTGCTATACACTGTACCCTGAATATAATACTGCTATACACTGTACCCACTAAATATAATCCTGCCACACACTGTACCCTGAATATAAAACTGCTATACACTGTACCCTGAATATAATACTGCTATACACTGTACCCACTAAATATAATCCTGCCACACACTGTACCCTGAATATAATACTGCCACACACTGTATCCACTGAATATAATACTGCCACACACTGTATCCACTGAATATAATACTGCCACACACTGTATCCACTGAATATAATACTACCACACACTGTACCCTGAATATAATACTGCTATACATTTTACCCACTAAATATAATCCTGCCACACACTGTAACCTGAATATAATACTGCCCCACACTGTACCCTGAATATAATGCTGCCCCACACTGTATCTACTTAAAATAATCCTGCCACACACTGTACTCTGAATATAATCCTGCCAGACACTGTACCCTGAATATAATACTGCCACACACTGTATCTACTGAATATAATCCTGCCACACACTGTACCCTGAATATAATACTGCTGCACACTGTACCCTGAATATAATACTGCCAGACACTGTATCTACTGAATATAATCCTGCCACACACTGTACCCTGAATATAATACTGCTGCACACTGTACCCTGAATATAATACTGCCACACACTGTATCTACTGAATATAATCCTGCCACACACTGAACCCCTGAATATAATCCTGCCACACACTGTACCCTGAATATAATTCTGCCATACATGCATACACGTCATATATACATATACACCCCCTCTTATCCTCCGTGTCCTCATCACTCCTCATCACCCTTCCACAAAGCCTCTCCTCATCACCCCCATAACCCCCCACCAAACCTCTCCTCATCACCCCCATAACCCTCCCTGCACCACTCATCACCTCCATAACCCCCTCTGTACCTCTTATCACCCCCGTAACCCCCTCTGCACCTCTTATCACCCCCATAACCCCCCTGCACCTCTCATCACCCCCTGCACCTCTTATCAACCCCATAACCTCCCCTGCACCTCTCATCACCCCCCTCCGCACCACTCATCACCTCCATAATCCCCCACCACCTCTCATAACCCCCCCCCCCCCCCGCATCTCTCATCACCTCCATAATCCCCCACCACCTCTCATAACCCCCCCCCCCGCATCTCTCATCACCCCCATCACCCCCCCTGCACCTCTCATCACCCCCATACCCCCCCCTGCACCTCTCATCACCCCCATAACCCCCCCTGCACCTCTCATCACCCTACCTGCACCTCTTATCCCCCTCATAACCCCCTGCACCTCTCATCACCCCCATCACCCCCTGCACTTCTCATCACCCCCTTAACCCCCCTGCACCTCTCATCACCCCAACTGCACCTCTTATCACCCCCATAACCCCCTGAACCTCTAATCACCCCCATAACCCCCTGCACCTCTCATCACCCCACCTGCACCTCTTATCACCCCCATAACCCCCTGCACCTCTAATCACCCCCATAACCCCCCTGCACCTCTCATCACCCCCATCACCCCCCTGCACTTCTCATCACCCCCATAACCCCCCTGCACCTCTCATCACCCCACCTGCACCTCTTATCACCCCCATAACCCCCTGAACCTCTAATCACCCCCATAACCCCCTGCACCTCTCATCACCCCGCCTGCACCTCTTATCACCCCCATAACCCCCTGCACCTCTAATCACCCCCATAACCCCCCTGCACCTCTCATCACCCCCCCCCCCTGCACCACTCATCACCTCCATAACCCCCCCCTGCACCTCTTATCACCCCCATAACACCCCCTGCACCACTCATCACCTCTTATCACTCTCATAACACCCCCCCAGCCCCCCCCCCCCCCCCGCGCACAAGTTCACCTACCCTGCCGGGGATCGGTGACACCACGTGAGGATTCTGCTGCTCCTGGTGCTAGACGGGGAGGATGAAGGAGATTGCGCGGGGATGTAGGCAGGGACAGATCAGGGGATTGGAGTAGATGTGCGTGCCTGCGTGGGGCACGTGACGTCTCTACTCCAATCAGCCCTTGGCCTGTCCGGCCCTGCCATAATTCTTAAGGGGCCCGTGCCCTAGAAATAGTTAATTTAATTGAAATGTGCCGGCCCCCCGGACTATGAGGCCCGGTCATAGTCCTTGCGGGCACCCAGTGGTCAGTGAGTGACAGTCGCAGTCACTCACTTACAAGCAGGGCCACCATCAGGGGGGTACAGGAGACAAGCCTGTATAAAAAAAAAAGGCCAGGGACGTCCGGGCTCCCTGAAGCTCCGGGCCCCATACAGGTGTATGGGTTGTACCCCCCTGATGGCGGCCCTGCCCCCAAAATAAAGGAGGTTGTCATCAAGTAGGGAGCAGTGCCGATCTAAACTTGTACCAAACCACTGTCCAAGGCTACTTGGACAAACTGCCCTAAAAGGAGACCTCGAACTGGGTGGTAGTCCCTACCCCGGACTAAGTTTATGGGGCATCAAAGAATGTCAGACAGGCCAGGTCACACATGGGTAAACAAGTGCAAAATCCACAGGAATTAACCAGGCACAAGTCAGAAAATCAAAAACCAAGAAGGCAGTGCAAGGGTTGAACAAGTGGAGTAGCGTGGTCCAAAATTAGTAGGCAAGAAAGATCATTAGGGAACAGGCAGGGGCTCCGGACAAATACAGGCCGACCAAAATAAACAGTAGTAATGTGGGTAAAGGGATATGACCATGATCACAGGACACTAAACTAGCGAGTTGTCTAGAGGTGTCAACGTCAGTGCTGCTGCCAGGCTGGCAATGTCACACAGGGCAATACCGAGTGAGGATCGGAAACAGTGCTGGAACTGAGCCAGGTACAAATATTACAGAGGCACAAACAATGCCACCCCAGATAATAAAACAAAGTAGCATAATACATACAATGCAAACATCCCAGTAATCCTGACACACTTTGCTTTGTTAAGGAAGCAACAATAGTAAATCTAAGCCACTGTGTAAGGATACATCTTATTGTCAAGGCAAATAGGAGCGGACAAACCCCCATACACTTTCATGAGGAATGACACAATGCAGAGTTCTACTCTAGCATTATTATATCAATGGGAAATATAAATATTTACTAATACAGACAGGTAGAACCTCACTGGGAAGAGGGGTGGGGGTCTTGTTTTTTTTAACCAGATCTGGTTCCACTCCGGTGGAATTTTTAATTTTTTTTTTTTTTTTTTTAAATCAACAGGTTCCTGAACGTTAAACAGATTTGAAAATTACTTCTATTTAAAAATCTTAATCCTTCCAATACTTATCAGCTGCTGTATACTACAGAGGAAGTCCTTTTCTTTTTGAACTTCCTTTCAGTCTGACCACAGTGCTCTCTTCTGACACCTCTGTCCATATTCGGAAAACCTTGTGAAGACTTGCAGAAAATGTTTGACCTCTGTCATTGCCAACAAAGGGGATATAACAAAGTATTGGGATGAACTTTTGTTATTGACCAAATACTTATTTTCCACCATAATTTGCAAATAAATTCTTTAAAAATCAAACAATGTGATTTTATGGATATTTTTTCTCATTCTGTCTCTCATAGTTGAGGTTATAACCTATGATGAAAATTACAGGCTTCTCATCTTCTTAAGTGGGAGAACTTGCACAATTTGTGGCTGACTAAATACTTTTTTACCCCACTGTAGGGGATACGTTTTACACTATTACATATCTCCTTTAGGGTAAGTTCACACGTACGCAGACTTGATGCGCAGGATTTTCTGCTGCAGATTTCAATGTAAACTAAATGGCTGATCACAGCTTCTAATCTGCAGTTACAAATCCTGTGCATCAAATATGCGCAGGATCCTCTACGTGTGAACTTAATGTAAGTAAATGTTCTTTTTTTTTTTAGAGCTTAGGTTTTAGAGCAGGCTGTCAGTTTCTCCTTAAAGGAGTTCTCCACCATAAGGTGATTTTAGTACGTACCTGGCAGACAGCAATAGACATGCTGAGGAAGGATCTGCGCTTGTCTTGGGGATAAATGGCTAAATGTTGTGAGATTACCATAACACTGTGGCTAGCTTTCTGTGAACTGGTATCTCCTTTTTGAGTTTTCTTTTTTGCCTACAAATCCCACAAATCCATCTTCCTCCCTCCCACACATCAGCCACCCCACCCATGGAAACATAAATGAGCTGCATCCATTCAAATGACCTGTGGTTTTCAATCAGGGTGCCTACAGCTGTTGCATTAGTTGCAGATTGATCTCTCTCCCACCAAGCGATCGCTCCACCCATTGAAGCAGACAGGCTCCCTGTCATCAGCTGACTAGTGATGGTCTCGGCCGCACTGCAACCTGGGAAAAATCTGAGACAACAGTCATTTTGTATGCTGGTAAAAATAAATATTGGGTTGAAAATCACATAAGAAATGTGAGAAAACCGTCACACACAGGTACAGACACTATATTATGAACTATACTAACTTTACAGCCCCTGTAGCATAGTCAAATTTTAAAAAAAATCCTGGAATTCCCCTTTAAGTACGCAGAGATTTTTTTTATTTTTGCACTTTCATTTTTCCCTCGTCTTCTGAAAGGGGTACTCCCCTGGAAAACGTTTTATTTTTTTTAATTTTTAATTTTTTTTTATCAACTGGTGCCAAAACGTTAAACAGATTTGTAAATTACTTCTATTAAAAAATGTTAATCCTTCCAGTACTCATTAGCTGCTGTATACTACAGTGCTCTCTGCTGACATCTCTGTCCATTTTAAGAACTGTCCAGAGTAGGAGAAAATCCCCATAGGAAACATATGCTGCTCTGGACAGTTCCTAAAATGGACAGAGGTGTCAGCAGAGAGCACTGTGTTCATGATATCAGCAGAGAGCACTGTGTTCCAAAAAGAAAATAATTTCCTCTGTAGTATTCAGCAGCTAATAAGTACTGGAAGGATTAAGATTTTTTAATAGAAGTAATTTACAAATCTGTTTAACTTCCTGGCACCAGTTGATTTAAAAAAAAAGTTTTCCACCGAAGTACCCCTTTAAGAAAATTGTAATAATTCCCATACATCACTTACACTTACTGTTACACACGTACCATGTGGTATAACAGAAACTTACACATCCTTCACATCAGGTTCTTTACATAAACATCCGAGCTTCTCACTCATCCGAGCATCTCACTCATCCGAGCATCTCACTCAAAACTCGGCACGTTCAGTCCCAAAGTCAGTCTTTTTTTGTGCAGTGTATCAATATCCAACCTACCACAGACAAGCTGCTTCAGGACAACTCCTCTGTACTGCTCTATGGCAGGGCTCACACACCTGTAACTCCTCTGTACTGCTCTATGGCAGGGCTCACACACCTGTAACTCCTCTCTACTGCTCTATGGCAGGGCTCACACACCTGTAACTCTTCTGTACTGCTCTATGGCAGGGCTCACACACCTGTAACTCCTGTGTACTGCTCTATGGCAGGGCTCACACACCTGTAACTCCTCTGTACTGCTCTATGGCAGGGCTCACACACCTGTAACTCCTCTGTACTGCTCTATGGCAGGGCTCACACACCTGTAACTCCTCTGTACTGCTCTATGGCAGGGCTCACACACCTGTAACTCCTCTGTACTGCTCTATGGCAGGGCTCACACACCTGTAACTCCTCTGTACTGCTCTATGGCAGGGCTCACACACCTGTAACTCCTCTGTACTGCTCTATGGCAGGGCTCACACACCTGTAACTCCTCTGTACTGCTCTATGGCAGGGCTCACACACCTGTAACTCTTCTGTACTGCTCTATGGCAGGGCTCACACACCTGTAACTCCTCTGTACTGCTCTATGGCAGGGCTCACACACCTGTAACTCCTCTGTACTGCTCTATGGCAGGGCTCACACACCTGTAACTCCTCTGTACTGCTCTATGGCAGGGCTCACACACCTGTAACTCCTCTGTACTGCTCTATGGCAGGGCTCACACACCTGTAACTCCTCTGTACTGCTCTATGGCAGGGCTCACACACCTGTAACTCCTCTGTACTGCTCTATGGCAGGGCTCACACACCTGTAACTCCTCTGTACTGCTCTATGGCAGGGCTCACACACCTGTAACTCCTCTCTACTGCTCTATGGCGGGGCTCACACACCTGTAACTCCTCTGTACTGCTCTATGGCGGGGCTCACACACCTGTAACTCCTCTGTACTGCTCTATGGCAGGGCTCACACACCTGTAACTCCTCTGTACTGCTCTATGGCAGGGCTCACACACCTGTAACTCCTCTGTACTGCTCTATGGCAGGGCTCACACACCTGTAACTCCTCTGTACTGCTCTATGGCAGGGCTCACACACCTGTAACTCCTCTCTACTGCTCTATGGCAGGGCTCACACACCTGTAACTCCTCTGTACTGCTCTATGGCAGGGCTCACACACCTGTAACTCCTCTCTACTGCTCTATGGCAGGGCTCACACACCTGTAACTCCTCTGTACTGCTCTATGGCAGGGCTCACACACCTGTAACTCCTCTGTACTGCTCTATGGCAGGGCTCACACACCTGTAACTCCTCTGTACTGCTCTATGGCAGGGATCACACACCTGTAACTCCTCTGTACTGCTCTATGGCAGGGCTCACACACCTGTAACTCCTCTGTACTGCTCTATGGCAGGGCTTACACACCTGTAACTCCTCTGTACTGCTCTATGGCGGGGCTCATACACCTGTAACTCCTCTGTACTGCTCTATGGCAGGGCTCACACACCTGTAACTCCTCTGTACTGCTCTATGGCAGGGCTCACACACCTGTAACTCCTCTGTACTGCTCTATGGCAGGGCTCACACACCTGTAACTCCTCTGTACTGCTCTATGGCAGGGCTCACACACCTGTAACTCCTCTGTACTGCTCTATGGCAGGGCTCACACACCTGTAACTCCTCTGTACTGCTCTATGGCAGGGCTCATACACCTGTAACTCCTCTGTACTGCTCTATGGTGGGGCTCACACACCTGTAACTCCTCTGTACTGCTCTATGGCAGGGCTCACACACCTGTAACTCCTCTGTACTGCTCTATGGCAGGGCTCACACACCTGTAACTCCTCTGTACTGCTCTATGGCGGGGCTCACACACCTGTAACTCCTCTGTACTGCTCTATGGCAGGGCTCACACACCTGTAACTCCTCTGTACTGCTCTATGGCAGGGCTCACACACCTGTAACTCCTCTCTACTGCTCTATGGCAGGGCTCACACACCTGTAACTCCTCTGTACTGCTCTATGGCAGGGCTCACACACCTGTAACTCCTCTCTACTGCTCTATGGCAGGGCTCACACACCTGTAACTCCTCTGCACTGCTCTATGGCAGGGCTCACACACCTGTAACTCCTCTGTACTGCTCTTTGGCAGGGCTCACACACCTGTAACTCCTCTGCACTGCTCTATGGCAGGGCTCACACACCTGTAACTCCTCTGTACTGCTCTATGGCAGGGCTCACACACCTGTAACTCCTCTGTACTGCTCTATGGCAGGGCTCACACACCTGTAACTCCTCTCTACTGCTCTATGGCAGGGCTCACACACCTGTAACTCCTCTGTACTGCTCTATGGCAGGGCTCACACACCTGTAACTCCTCTCTACTGCTCTATGGCAGGGCTCACACACCTGTAACTCCTCTGTACTGCTCTATGGCAGGGCTCACACACCTGTAACTCCTCTCTACTGCTCTATGGCAGGGCTCACACACCTGTAACTCCTGTGTACTGCTCTATGGCAGGGCTCACACACCTGTAACTCCTCTGTACTGCTCTATGGCAGGGCTCACACACCTGTAACTCCTCTGTACTGCTCTATGGCAGGGCTCACACACCTGTAACTCCTATGTACTGCTCTATGGCAGGGCTCACACACCTGTAACTCCTCTCTACTGCTCTATGGCGGGGCTCACACACCTGTAACTCCTCTCTACTGCTCTATGGCAGGGCTCACACACCTGTAACTCCTCTCTACTGCTCTATGGCAGGGCTCACACACCTGTAACTCCTCTGTACTGCTCTATGGCAGGGCTCACACACCTGTAACTCCTCTCTACTGCTCTATGGCAGGGCTCACACACCTGTAACTCCTCTGTACTGCTCTATGGCAGGGCTCACACACCTGTAACTCCTCTCTACTGCTCTATGGCAGGGCTCACACACCTGTAACTCCTCTGTACTGCTCTATGGCGGGGCTCACACACCTGTAACTCCTCTCTACTGCTCTATGGCGGGGCTCACACACCTGTAACTCCTCTCTACTGCTCTATGGCAGGGCTCACACACCTTTAACTCCTCTCTACTGCTCTATGGCAGGGCTCACACACCTGTAACTCCTCTCTACTGCTCTATGGCAGGGCTCACACACCTGTAACTCCTCTGTACTGCTCTATGGCAGGGCTCACACACCTGTAACTCCTCTCTACTGCTCTATGGCAGGGCTCACACACCTGTAACTCCTCTGTACTGCTCTATGGCAGGGCTCACACACCTGTAACTCCTCTCTACTGCTCTATGGTGGGGCTCACACACCTGTAACTCCTCTGTACTGCTCTATGGCAGGGCTCACACACCTGTAACTCCTCTGTACTGCTCTATGGCAGGGCTCACACACCTGTAACTCCTCTGTACTGCTCTATGGCAGGGCTCACACACCTGTAACTCCTCTGTACTGCTCTATGGCAGGGCTCACACACCTGTAACTCCTCTGTACTGCTCTATGGCAGGGCTCACACACCTGTAACTCCTCTGTACTGCCCTATGGCAGGGCTCACACACCTGTAACTCCTCTGTACTGCTCTATGGCAGGGCTCACACACCTGTAACTCCTCTGTACTGCTCTATGGCAGGGCTCACACACCTGTAACTCCTCTGTACTGCTCTATGGCAGGGCTCACACACCTGTAACTCCTCTCTACTGCTCTATGGCAGGGCTCACACACCTGTAACTCCTCTGTACTGCTCTATGGCGGGGCTCACACACCTGTAACTCCTCTCTACTGCTCTATGGCGGGGCTCACACACCTGTAACTCCTCTCTACTGCTCTATGGCAGGGCTCACACACCTTTAACTCCTCTCTACTGCTCTATGGCAGGGCTCACACACCTGTAACTCCTCTCTACTGCTCTATGGCAGGGCTCACACACCTGTAACTCCTCTGTACTGCTCTATGGCAGGGCTCACACACCTGTAACTCCTCTCTACTGCTCTATGGCAGGGCTCACACACCTGTAACTCCTCTGTACTGCTCTATGGCAGGGCTCACACACCTGTAACTCCTCTCTACTGCTCTATGGTGGGGCTCACACACCTGTAACTCCTCTGTACTGCTCTATGGCAGGGCTCACACACCTGTAACTCCTCTGTACTGCTCTATGGCAGGGCTCACACACCTGTAACTCCTCTGTACTGCTCTATGGCAGGGCTCACACACCTGTAACTCCTCTGTACTGCTCTATGGCAGGGCTCACACACCTGTAACTCCTCTGTACTGCTCTATGGCAGGGCTCACACACCTGTAACTCCTCTGTACTGCCCTATGGCAGGGCTCACACACCTGTAACTCCTCTGTACTGCTCTATGGCAGGGCTCACACACCTGTAACTCCTCTGTACTGCTCTATGGCAGGGCTCACACACCTGTAACTCCTCTGTACTGCTCTATGGCAGGGCTCACACACCTGTAAGATCAGGTTCAGGACTCCAACACACACCCCAGAACTGGAGAACCAGGGTAACTTTATGTCCAGAACCTTCAGTCACCCAGACCCGGACCCAAACTCCAGTCTTAGGTCACTGAGGCAAGAAGACAGAGTCAGAACACTAATAATATACCAAAAGATCACCGTGGTGATCCACTAATTCCCTAAATTTACCATATATTAAGAAAAATGTTTATTGTTTCATATTAGTTCACACACAAAAAAGATTAAAAAATCAGGGTGTCTCTCTTTCCAGAAATATTAGGTGCAAAGAGTACTGCCAGGACTCAATAGTATTGCAGTATGCACCTGCAGTGTGCCATACTGAGGGAAAGGACACCACTGTGTTTTAAAATCAGATTCTAGCCCCCCTCGACATGTTTCGCCGTACACACGGCTTTGTCAAGAGGTAACAGGGCTATGAGTCAGAACACAGTACGTCTTGGCCCACATATCCGTCAGCATCCAGCCGAAAACGGGGTGCCGACCTATGCTATTAACGGGAGCAGTGCACCCCATTCACTTCTGCTGCAGAACGGAGTCACCCCTAGTGATTCCGTTCAGGACATACGCGCTATTTTAAACGCACTCATGACAGGGGCAGTTGTGCTTTTGAAATAGCACCCACGTCCCGAAAGGAGTGACTAATTCACTCCTTTCGGCCATAGAATTGAATGGGGTCCGCTGCGCCCGTTAACAGTACACGTCAGCATCCCGTTTTCGGTGGGATGCCGACGGATACGATTAACGGGGTCCACAAAACGTAGTGTGTTCCGACCCTAAGTAATAAAACTTCCCATCCACCATTTTACCTGCTGCCTGCTTACAATAGACACACGTGACTGCCCCCCATTGGCTGAAGCTTGTTCTTAGTCACCAGTATGTTGGGTATTTGTTGACTGTATAAGCTTGTTGTTGGTTTCGTGTACAGAAAATCTGCTTCTGCTTTTTAACTCAAGGCAGATATCATCTTACATTGGCTCAGATGATTTTCATACCGTTTAGGGTCATAGGAAGGGGCCACATGTATTTACCTAATCTCCTATTTTAGTTCCCTTATTTAGTGACATCCTCCAGTATACATCAGCTCAGCTACTAGAACTGCAATGCACGATAATCTTCAGTATATTTAAATGCACCAATAAATACCATTAGAAATATATTAGAAATGCTGACAGCTATTTATCACTGACAACCCCCCCCCCCCATATATGCATGGTCAGCTCGGCCAAGCATGCATGTAATCTAAACCGGGTGTGGGCAGTAAGCTATTTCCACGCTTGTCTGGCAGAGGATTATTCTCCTCCGTGAAAAAAGGATCAGGTTTTCAAGTCCATCTGCCAAATTGTTTTCTCCCCCAAAATTTGCCCCATTCAGGACCCCATCTAGCAGGGAGACTACAAACATCCCTGTTTAGTCTATTTCTGTAGTATTACTCCCTTTCATCTCTCGTTCAAGATTCTGGCATACTATTAAACTAGATAACAACACAGTATGCAGTATGCTCACAAACTCCCCCTAGTGGCAGTAGAAGGCAGACAAAATTTAAATCCCCTACAACAGTGGTCTTCAAACTGTGGACCTCCAGATGTTGCAAAACTACAACTCCAAGCATGCCCGGACAGCCTACGGCTGTCCGGGCATGCGTGGAGGTGTAGTTTTGCAACATCTGGGGGTACACAGTTTGGAGACCACTGCCCTGGAATAACCTATAAAGCATTTTATAGGAACAAAATGTTGAGCCTGGTATTTTTTATTTATTTTTTATCAACTGATGCCAGATAGTTAAACAGATTTGTAAATGACTTCTTATTAAAAAATCTTAATCCTTCCAGTACTTACCAGCTTCTATATGCTCCACAGGAAGTTTTTATTTTTATTTTTTTATTTCTTTTCTGTCTGACCACAATGCTCTCTGCTGACACCTCTTTCCATGTTAGGGACTATGGACTATGGGGATTTGCTCCTACTCTGGACAGTTCCTGACATGGACAGAGGTGTCAGCAGAGAGCACGGTGGTCAGACAGAAAATAAATAAAAAAAAGAAAAGAACTTCCTGTGGAGCATATCGAAGCTGATAAGTACTGGAAGGATTAAGATTTTTTTTATAGAAGTAACTTACAAATCTGTTTAACTTTCTGGCACCAGTTGATTTAAGAAAAAAAGAAAAATGCTTAAAGAGTACCCCTTTAAGCATGAAATAACTCACACTCTCCTCTGATAGGGTCATTTTTTTTCTTTTTCCTGAATTTTCCCAATTCTCCCAATTCTTTATCACAGACCCAATGTTTACACATCCTGCACGGTTTGCGCCTTATATAGACATGGGAATGACACAAAGCCTTCTTACAAAAAATATTTTACAGTTTTTATTTCTTATTTTTGCTTTTAACTTTTTTCTTTATTATTTTTTGCTTTTGACTTTTAGATGCTGGTGACTGATAATGGAGACCTCTGCTGTTTCTCAGCCACAGGTGACCATAATATGGCTTCTGGTAATATTAGACACATTGTGTGCTGGTAAGTGACCCGCCCTGGTGTTCTTGGTGTCATAGAGCAAATGTCCCTTAATCCGGCTTCTGATCGGGCCAGAAATCCTACAAACTCATTCAGAAACAATAGTGCATTGATTTAGAAAACAATGGTACTGAACTGGAGGAAATTCTGGTTTGGTTGACAATCCCTAGTCATGTTTCAAGGCTCTTTTAGGGGACAGGCATTGATTTATAGGAAATCTACCTCCACTAGGTGGCACTAGAGAACCTGCTCTTGTTTATCCTTCTGCATATTTATTTTTTCCCTAGAAGCATTGCATGAGCAAGGTCAGCTTGGTGGTCTTCCTGAGGAGACCCCCCCCCCCCCCCCAAAAAAAAAAACCTCTATAAATGAAGGAACACTGTAGCTAAATATACATATAAAATAATGCAATTTAAAAAATTGCATGGTCTTGTTATATTAATTCTTTAGAGTGGTGCCAGGGTGATTTCCCGACTCTCATTGCTATTATTGAGCGTCTACAATTCCCCTCCATGGTGCACAACTATTAATCATACTCTCCATTTCAGGGGTCAGGACTAGAGCTGAGGTGTTTGGCCAGCACAACTCACACCTGTACTTCCCTTCCATTACTTTTCAGACAAATCACAGCACTTACTCCTCTCTGTTATACAATGACAGTGCTGGAAAAAGTGCACTAGACTTAAAAGGGGTACTCTGGTGGAAAGCTTCTTTTTTTATGTTTTTTTAAATCAACTGGTGGCAGAAAGTTAAACAGATATATAAATTACTTCTATTAAAAATCTTAATCCTTCCAGTACTTATTAGCTGCTGAATACTACAGAGAAAATTCTTTTCTTTTTGGAACACAGAGCTCTCTGCTGAATCATGGCCATATTTCTTTCTGCTGACATCTCTGTGCATTTTAAGAATTGTCCAGAGTAGGAGAAAATCCCCATAGCAAATATATGCTGCTCTGGACAGTTCCTAAAATGGACAGAAATGTCAGCAGAGAGCACTGTGGTCATGATTCCACCGGAGTACCCCTTTAACAGGTTGGCACTCTGCTTGATGATGATTTACACATTGTTGTACTATTGATAGCATGTGGGGGTGGACAGGGTTTATTACAGTAGCATAATACTAATCCCCTAATCATTTAGATAGTGGAGGTCTCAGCAGTGGGCCGTGATCTTACCCTATCCCTTGCCATGTGGATACGTTTTTAAAAGGAATATCTATTTAACACCAGTATGGTGGATGGGTAATCTATTACCATATAGGGCACTATATGACCATCGATGTGTTTCCCCTCTCTTGCTTGTGAAGACGGACAGTCCTCTACACATTGACGCTGACTTAACTCTAGCTTCTCTCTTGCGCGGATTGTATTTTACTCACAGATTTTCCAGGAATTTTGCGCAGTGTGATCCCAGAAGAATGGTATCTGTTTATATCGCTGTTTTTTTAAATTTAAAGCAAAAATTGTGAAAAAGTCATAGTGATGGAATTTTGGATCAGTCAGGGTCATGGTGCTGAGACCCACACGATCGCTAAATCATAAGGACAGTGGCCCTCAGAGGAGCGCCCTGCAACTTCAGCTGGATTTGGTTGATCCCTAATGAATTCAATAGGGCTGACGGGCAATGTCCAATAAAACTCATAGACAAAACGGTTGTAGATCCTATTATTCTAATCCTAGACAATTCCTTTCAAGGACCACTGACTATGTATGCTATATCAAGGACCCCTGACTATGTATGCTATATCAAGGACCCCTGACTATGTATGCTATATCAAGGACCTCTGACTATGTATGCTATATCAAGGACCTCTGACTATGTATGCTATATCAAGGACCTCTGACTATGTATGCTATATCAAGGACCTCTGACTATGTATGCTATATCAAGGACCTCTGACTATGTATGCTATATCAAGGACCTCTGACTATGTATGCTATATCAAGGACCCCTGACTATGTATGCTATATCAAGGACCCCTGACTATGTATGCTATATCAAGGACCCCTGACTATGTGTGCTATATCAAGGACCCCTGACTATGTATGCTATATCAAGGACCTCTGAATATGCATGCTATATCAAGGACCTCTGACTATGCATGCTATATCAAGGACCTTGGAATATGCATGCTATATCAAGGACCCCTGACTATGTATGCTATATCAAGGACCTCTGACTATGTGTGCTATATCAAGGACCTCTGACTATGTATGCTATATCAAGGACCTTGGAATATGCATGCTATATCAAGGACCTTGGAATATGCATGCTATATCAAGGACCCCTGACTATGTATGCTATATCAAGGACCTCTGACTATGTGTGCTATATCAAGGACCTCTGACTATGTATGCTATATCAAGGACCCCTGACTATGTATGCTATATCAAGGACCTCTGACTATGTGTGCTATATCAAGGACCCCTGACTATGTATGCTATATCAAGGACCCCTGACTATGTGTGCTATATCAAGGACCTCTGACTATGTAGGCTATATCAAGGACCTCTGACTATGTATTCTATATCAAGGACCTCTGACTATGTAGGCTATATCAAGGACCCCTGACTATGTATGCTATATCAAGGACCTCTGACTATGTGTGCTATATCAAGGACCCCTGACTATGTATGCTATATCAAGGACCCCTGACTATGTGTGCTATATCAAGGACCTCTGACTATGTGTGCTATATGAAGTACCTCTGACTATGTATGCTATATCATGGACCCCTGACTATGTATGCTATATCAAGGACCTCTGACTATGTATGCTATATCAAGGACCTCTGAATATGCATGCTATATCAAGGACCCCTGACTATGTATGCTATATCAAGGACCCCTGACTATATATGCTATATCAAGGACCCCTGACTATGTATGCTATATCAAGGACCCCTGACTATGTGTGCTATATCAAGGACCTCTGACTATGTGTGCTATATGAAGTACCTCTGACTATGTATGCTATATCAAGGACCTCTGACTATGTATGCTATATCAAGGACCCCTGACTATATATGCTATATCAAGGACCTCTGACTATGTGTGCTATATGAAGTACCTCTGACTATGTATGCTATATCAAGGACCTCTGACTATGTGTGCTATATGAAGTACCTCTGACTATGTGTGCTATATCAAGGACCTCTGACTATGTATTCTATATCAAGGACCTCTGACTATGTGTGCTATATCAAGGACCTCTGACTATGTATTCTATATCAAGGACCTCTGACTATGTGTGCTATATCAAGGACCTCTGACTATGTATGCTATATCAAGGACCCCTAACTATGTGTGCTATATCAAGGACCCCTGACTATGTATGCTATCTCAAGGACCCCTGACTATGTGTGCTATATCAAGGACCTCTGGCTATGTATGCTTTATCATAGGATATATATGTTGTCTATTGCATAAAAATATATAATTTCTTCCTTTACAGCTCAGAAGCAGCTTCACATTCTAAACCTGGACTGCTATAATGACTATATCACCGAAATGTTTTGCACTTGGAAAGTGTCTAACACATACACCAACTGCAGCCATGTTTTTCTGCTGGAGTATAATTATCAGAAAAAAAGGTAAATTTCCTCTCTAGTTATGTTAGAAAGAGGATCTTAATATGGATCAGTGGTCTCCAACCTGTGACTCTCCAGCTGTTGCAAAACTACAACTACCAGGATGCCCAGACAGCCATTGACTATTTATGGCATCATAATATCAACTTTTGGCTTCTTGTATGGCTTAAATTCTAGACATTTTTGTCTTCCTTATTTGCAAATATAATTTTTATCTGGTAACTGTAGAGCAGCCCAAAGAGAATTAACTGTATATGGATTAAACGGGTTGCCCAGGGAAAGAAACAGCCTGTGTTTGGTGTCAAAAAGTATAATAAAGCAACTTAATAATATACGGCACAGATCTTCCATATCAACTCTGCTCTCTCCCTTGTAGCTGTACATTACATCACATTCAGAGCTCCCATTCCAGCTCTCCCTTCCCTGCTGTCTGCTTAGTATGAGACCAGTGATGTGAAGAGGGGAGCACATACTACTGCTTATTAGATTTTAAGGCAGCAGATGGTCTTTCTTAGTAGTTTCTGTGAGAACAGGCTCACTGCTGTCTTATCTGAGAAAGGATTCATGCTGCCTTGAAGTCTAATAAGCAGTAATAGGAGCTCCCCTTTCACATTACTGGTCTCATCCTGAGCAGACAGGAAGGGAGGGGGAGCAGGGATGAAAGCTCTGCTTTTAGAGAGTGTGACCTGATGTCACATCTACAAGGGATAAAGCAGAGCTGATACGGAGAGATCTGTGCACTATGGCTAATAACATTATATTAGTAAGTTGCTTTTTTGTACATACACAGGTTGGCACATACACAGGTTGTTTCTGAATGCAGTTTGCTCTGTCCCTGGCCCCTCCTCTCTGCTCAGGATGAGACTAGTTATGTGAAGGGGAGGGCTGGTATTACTGCTCATTATATTTATGGCTCATTACATAAGACAGCAGTACACTTGTTCTGACTGAAACTACTGTATCTGAGACAGGCTTCCTGCAGGCTTGTCTAATAAATTACAAATCTAATGAGCAGTAACATGAGCTCCCTCCCTTCACATCACTGGTCTCGTCCCGAGCAGACAGGAGGGGAGGGGGAGGAGCAGACTGTATTCAGAGAGTGTGGTGTAATATGGAGAGATCTGTGCAGTATGGCTACTAACATAATATTAGTAAGTTGCTTTAATATACTTTTTGCCTCCATACACAGGTTGTTTTTCTTTCAAAGAACAACTGCTTTAACTATACAAAAATGGTTAATTTCTTTAATTTTGATTATTTCAGAACTTCCTACTGTGTACCAGAGAATGTGCAGCTTTCTGACCCCAGTTCACCTCCTGAATGTATATGTAACATCAGCGTCAAGTCCTTTGTAGCCGCTGATATCTATTATATTCAGGTCAGGTCCCATGGAGGCTACTCTTACAACCAGACAATTGAACCGGTGAATAAAGGTAACGTGCACTGTAGGGCTCTGTTCAGATAATGTATTTCACACTGAATTAGCATTAAAGCGGTACTCCAGTGGAAAATGTTTTAGTTTTAATCATCTGGTGCCAGAAAGTTAAACAGATTTGTAAATTACTTCTATTTTAAAATCTTAATCCTTCCAGTACTTATCAGCTGCTGTATGCTCCAGAGGAAGTTGTATATTTCTTTTCTGTCTGGCCACAGTGCTCTTTGCTGACACCTCTGTCCATGTCAGGAACTGTCCAGAGCAGGAGAAAATCCTCATAGCAAACTTATCCTGCTCCAGACAGTTCCTGATACGGACAGAGGTGTCAGCAGAGAGCACTGCGGTCAGACTGAAAATAATTCCAGAAAGAAATACAACTGCCTGTGAAGCAAAGCATCCAGCCACTGATAATTACTGGAAGGATTAAGATGTTTTAATTGAAGAAATTTACAAATCTGGCACCAGTTGATTTAAAAAAATTTTAAATTGTTTTCCCCTGGAGTACCCCTTTAAAATCCCAAGAAATGTACCCCCCCCTTGTTATTGTCACATGGACATAGCTTTTTTCTTTCCACGTAATGCTTGACTAGTTACATAGTTGCATAGTTAGTACGGTCGAAAAAAGACATATGTCCATCAAGTTCAACCAGGGAATTAAGGGGTAGGGGTGTGGCGCGATATTGGGGAAGGGATGGGATTTTATATTTCTTCATAAGCATTAATCTTATTTTGTTCCAGGAATGTATCTAACCCTGTTAATTGTTCCTGCTGTGACCAGTTCCTGAGGTAGACTGTTCCATAAGTTCACAGTTCTCATGGTAAAGAAGGCGTGTCGCCCCTTGAGACTAAACTTTTTCTTCTCCAGACGGAGGGAGTGCCCCCTCGTCCTTTGGGGGGGTTTAACCTGGAACAGTTTTTCTCCCTATTTTTTGTATGGGCCATTAATATACTTATATACGTTTATCATATCCCCCCTTAAACGTCTCTTCTCAAGACTAAACAATTGTAACTCCTTTAATCGCTCCTCATAGCTAAGATGTTCCGTGCCCCGTATTAGTTTAGACTAGGTCTAGGCTACTGCTTCTTGAAGAAAGTTGACATTTTTCTAACCTCTATACATAGAAAACTTACCCAGCAAAAACAAAACATGAGGGTCTGATGAGCGTGAGATAAGATCGGTCAGAAGGAGATATGTCTTTGAGATGGAACGTTCGGAATGTTTGAAGCTTTCCATGGCCTCGATCAGTGGTCTCCCAACTGTGGACCTCTAGATATTGCAAAACTACAACTCCCAGCATGCCCGGACAGCCGTTGGCTGTCCGGGCATGTTGGGAGTTGTAGTTTTGCAACATCTGGAGGTCCACAGTTGGGAGACCACTGGCCTAGAAACAAACAAAACTATTAAAACTCAGTACAGTCTGATTTTTATTTTTTTAACTTCATATACAAAAGAAAGAAAATGGAAAATTCCTGAAAGTTTTCGGACCGTGCGTAACTCTAAACAGTCTCAGGTTTAAAAACATTTTTGTGTCTTAGAGTTTTCCCTAGTCTTGTGTGCAGTAGAATCTACGGGCGACCAGCATTGGTTTCTTGTGGCTGGTAGCTACGGTACACTAAGAAGCTTTGGCAGCTCCGTAACCAATGTTTATATAAGGTTTAGGCCCCGTTCACACTACAGGTATCATCCTGTTTTTTTTTTACTGCCGTTATATTACAATAAAAGATGGGAAAAAAAAAAACGGATGCAATAACTGGTAATAACGGATGATAACTGATGACCATCATTCGTTATTTTTTTTTTTACTTAAAGGGGTACTCCGGTGCTAAGACATTTTATCCCCTATCCAAAGGATAGGGGATAAGATGCCTGATCGCGGGGGTCCCGCCGCTGGGGATCCCCGTGATCTTCCACGACGCACCCTGTTAGAATCAGTCCGTCTGATTACTGGCAATCACGGGGACGGAGCATAGTGACGTCACGGATCCGCCCCCGTGTGACATCACGCTCCACCCTCTCAGTGCAAGCCTATGGGAGGGGGCGTGACAGCTGTCCCACCTCTCCAATAGACTTGCATTGAGGGGGCGGAGCCGTGACGTCACTATGCTCCGTCCTTGTGGTCGAGATGGACTCAGCCTGAGGACCTCCAGCGATTCCGGAAGCCGCTAAAAGTGGGTGCTGCATGGTAGATCCCGATCTGACATCTTATCCCCTATCCTTTAGATAGGGGATAAGATGTCTAGGGGCGGAGTACCCCTTTAAAAAACCTGATGTTGTTCATCCATTATCATCTGTTATTACCAGTTACATCCGGGTTTTTTTTTTTATTAGGTTTTTAAAGGGGTTCTCCACCATAAGGTGATTTTAGTACGTACCTGGCAGACGGTAATGGACATGCTTAGGAAGGATCTGCGCTTGTCTTGGGGCTAAATGTCTATGTTGTGATATTACCACCGTCAATAACACTGTGGCTAGCTTTTTGTGAACTGGTATTTCCTGTTTGAGTTTCCTTCTTTGCCTACAAATCCCATAATTCCATTTTCCTCCCTCCCACACATCAGCCACCCCACCCAATGAAACATAAATGAGCTGCATCCATTCAAAAGACCTGTGGTTTTCAATCAGGGTGCCTACAGCTGTTGCATTAGTTGCAGATTGATCTCTCTCCCACCAAGTGATCCCTCCACCCACTGAAGCAGACAGGCTGCCTGTCATCAGCTGACTAGTGAGTCAGATCTCAGGTCTCATTGCAACCTGGGATAAATCCGGGCATGCTGGGAGTTGTAGTTTTGCAACATCTGGAGGTCCACAGTTGGGAGACCACTGGCCTAGATACAAACAAAACTATTAAAACTCAGTACAGTCTGATTTACATATACAAAAGAAAGTAACTCTAAACAAGCAGGAATAATCTGAAATTCATCTCCAACTATCCACACCTACACAACAACCTATAAAATTACCTCTTTTCAAAGACGCTTACAGCCTGTAATAACCCTGTGTCTTCATATACTTGCAGATACCCAACCATAGAGCTTCTGTTATGGGGCAAACATCTGTTTTCGCTTCATTTATGGGCAGGGACGTAGCTATAGAGGGCGCAGAGGTAGCAGTTGCACCAAGGCCCTGGTGCCTCAGTGGGCCCAAAGCACATCTGGGAACCAACACTGTGTGTGGACAGCTCTCTCCCTCGACGTGTTTTGGACCGTTACAGGTCCTTAGTCATGGCAATGACTAAGGACCTGCAATGGTCCGAAACACGTCGGCTCCAACCTGATGCA
The DNA here is from genome assembly GCF_029499605.1 of Hyla sarda. Taxonomy (NCBI): domain Eukaryota; kingdom Metazoa; phylum Chordata; class Amphibia; order Anura; family Hylidae; genus Hyla; species Hyla sarda. The sequence goes on along the minus strand of NC_079196.1, from coordinate 194,131,472 downwards.
AGTTTGTATCCGCTGATCCTACAATAAAATACCTGTTGTTTTACCGCACTTGGCGCTGGACATTCCTTTGTTATACCAAAGCACATATGCTCCATAAAAGATCAGTATTAGGGTTCACACCACGTTTTTGCAATACAGTTCCTGTATCAGTTTTTTGATAAAAAACGGATTCCACAAAACCTGACTAAACTGTATCAAAACGTGTGTACAAATTTTTATCTGTATACGGTTGAAAACTGTAAGAAAAAAAAAAGTATACGTTTTTAGCTTTCCACTCCATTATGAATAACGTTTTACTTGTTTGATTGAAATTCCAAGAAAAAAAACTGAGCAAAGCCAAAAACCGTATGGTGAAAACCGTATGGAACCGTACAAACACACAGGTCTGTACGGTTCCCATTGACTAACATGTTTAAAAAAAACGCATACGGTTTAACACAGTTTTTCACTCGGACCAAACACCATGGTAGGCCACAGTTTTCTGTCCGAAAAAAAAAAAAGTTAAAAACCGTGTGGTCTGAAAAATGGAGACAACCGTATGCATTATGGTGCATACGGTTTTGAACGGGAAGTCTATGGGCACGGTTTTGTGTACGGTTGTATACTTTTTTTTTTTTTTATGAAACCGTATGCCGAAACCGTATAGTAAAATTGTGCTGTGAACCCACCCTTATTATTGGCAATTTTGTCATCAGGATCCAGAAGATACAAGTTACTTATCTGCTTATGGGGGGCTCTGTGGTATTATTTACATCTCCAAAAAGTTGTGATTTGTGTATGTTTAGAAATCTTTCTATGATCTGTGTACAAAATAAAGTGACGTGTGTGCTTATTAACACAGCCCTGGCTGAATTGGTGTGCCATACCCCCCCCCCCCCCCCCCCCCCTTGATGGAGTCAAGAGTCTCATGTAAGGGCTCACAATATGTTGGGTTCGCCATCACTTCCATAAAAATAAATACTACTCTAACATCTATGTATGTTCCCAGTAATAGTCATAACGTGTTTTAACTCAACTGTGTTACAACATTTTAGGCCATAACTAACATATTATTCTGTAACGTTCAGTTAAACCTAAAACTCCAGTCAATGTGACTATTGAAGATGTTGAAGACGAGACAGGAATAGTTTGCTGGGACAGCAGATACACACGTCATGACTTCTTGTTCCACCAGCTGATTTTTGAAGTCCAAACAAGCACCATACAAGAACCAAAGGAGGCAAGTAATGGTATTTATCACTAGCAAGCCAAGACAAGGCAAGTTTACAAAATGATAGATGGCACGGTAAAGGGGTTATTCCAATAACTGTCAAATTAAAAAAACTTTTTGACATGTCCTATAAATATTTAAAAAGTTTTGAACGGTCGGAGTCTGGGTGTTCAGACCCTCTCTGATTGCTAGATGGAGGCAGAAGAAGCAAGCAGCGGAGCAATCCACTAGGACACAGGCTCCAGGGACTTACTATAGGACACGACTCCTACAACCACATGGTTCTACCGGCTATATCTAGTGATCACCAGTGGTCTGAAAACCCATAATTGGATCGAAAAAAAAACTTTCTGACAAGTTTGTGTGACCTTTGTCAAAAGTTTTTTAAAGTGACAGTAATGCTTTAAGATTTACAGCATAAGCCCAAGATGTGGACCTCTGGGTTTCCACTTGGGTTTTTTTCTGGCAGTTTTTGGATATCTACCGCTGCAGTTTTTGAGCCAAAGTCAGAAGTGGATCCATAAGGGAGGAGAAGTGTAAGTCCTTCCTCTATATGTCTTATTCCTTATGACTACACTTCTGGCTTTGGCTCAAAAACTGCAGCGACAGTTTTCCAAAAACTGCCATAAAAAAACCAAGTGGAAACTTAGCCTAAAAGTCTTGCCACCCCCATGAGCCAATTAGCACCTGTGTGGCTCTTTCAACACTTCTATAGTCTTCAATAAAGAAGGATATGTCCTCTCCGCTGGAGAATAGACTCCCTTGCTCCCGATAGATGATAGTTCCAACAGGCATTTATAGAATATACTTTAAAGGGGTACTCCGGTGGAAACCTTTTTTTTTTTATCAACTGGTGCCAGAAAGTTAAACAGATTTGTAAATTACTTCTATTAAAAAATCTCAATCTTTCCAGTACTTAATAGCTGCTGAATACTACAGAGGAAATTCTCTGGAAACACAGGAGCTCTCTGCTGACATCATGACCACAGTGCTCTCTGCTGACATCTCTGTTCATTTTAGGAACTGTTCAGAGCAGCATATGTTTTCTATGGGGATTTGTAAATTACTTCAATTAAAAAATCTCAATCCTTCCAGTACTTATTAGCTGCTGAATACTACAGAGGAAATTATTTTCTTTTTGGAACACAGTGCTCTCTGCTGACATCATGACCATAGTGCTCTCTGCTGACATCTCTGTCCATTTTAGGAACTGTCCAGAGTAGGAGAAAATCCCCATAGAAAACATATGCTGCTCTGGACAGTTCCTAAAATGGACAGAGATGTCACCAGAGAGCACTGTGCTCATGATGTCAGCAGAGAGCTCTGTTTTCCAAAAAGAAAATAATTTCCTCTGTATATAAGTAATTTACAAATCTGTTTAAATTTCTTGCACCAGTTGATTTCAAAAGAAAAAAAGTTTTCCACCGGAGTACCCCTTTAACTCTAGTGGGAAAATAAGGAAGAAAACTGTGTCTCTAGAGCAGTATTTCCCAACTAGGGCGCCTCCAGCTGTTGCAAAACTACATCTTCCAGCATGCCCGGACAGCCTTCGGCTGTCTGGGCATGCTGGGAGTTGTAGTTTTGTAACAGCTGGAGGCACCCTGGTTGGGGAACACTGCTCTAGAGCATCTGTCTTACATAGAGAGATATGTATGACTCAGGCCTATGAGCTAAAATGCGCTCTATATAAACTAAGTGCCGGCTGTGCATTACAGTTGACACTCACCAACAATGACAACTCCAGTTCCAGCCATTTAACTCCCTACATGCCATGGTCAAAAGTGACCATGGCATTAAAGGGGTACTCCGGTGGAAAAACTCAACTGGTGCCAGAAAGTTTAACAGATTTGTAAATTACTTTTATTAAAAAAATCTTTATCCTTCCAGGACTTTTTAGCAGCTGTATGCTACAGAGGAAATTCTTCTATTTTTGAATTTCTTTCCTCATGGCAAACCAATGCTACAAACCTATGCTACTTCCTCATAGCAAACCTATGCTACTCTGGACAGTTCCTGACACGGACAGAGGTGTCAGCAGAGAACACTGTGGACAAGACAAAAAAAAGAAATTCAAAAGGCAAAGAATTTCCTCTGTAGCATACAGCTGCTAATAAGTACTGGAAGCATAAAGATTTTTTAATGGAAGTCATTTACAAACCTGTTTAACTTTCTGGCACAAGTGGAGTACCACTTTAAGTTGAATAGACAAAATGCCATGTATCAATGAAAAGCTCACTACAAAATAGCCCCTCGCACAGCTCTGTAGATGGAGAAATAAGAAAAATATAGGAGTCAGAATATTGCGATGAAAAACGATTTTGTTTACGTTTTTTTGTATTTTTTGTAAAAGTAGTTAAACATAACCAAAAGTGTATAAATTAAATAAAGAAACGTATAGGGGGTAGTAGCGACAGCTTTCTTCATTCTGGAGAAGGGCTTTTTATTGCTAACCTACATAGGTCGCGGTATTTTAATCTACTAGTAACAAGTGCCAGAATCTTCTCATTTCCCAATTATGTCTAATAACAGGTTAAGGTGACTACACTGCACCAAGTGGAATCCTGCTCTGTAATAAAGAAAAGACTCCTCAGACGAAGACAGAACTATACAATACAGGTCCGATCAAAGCCAAATGGTATTTCCTACAATGGTGTATGGAGTGAATGGAGCTCTGCGGCTGTGTGGTACAATGGTAAGGGCCTAAATAATGTATAGGCGGTCACATATATCACTTAAACCCATTATCACTGTAGGCCAACGTTCCCCAACCTGTGGCCCTCCACACTCCGTCTGTTTCACTGCTGTAGGGCTGTAACTTCCATAGATAATATTACTTGGATGAGTTTTTTGTCCCTGTCATTAAAAATAATAATTGAATAAATAACGTAATAAATTGACATATCACATAGACATGTCAAAAGTTTTGATTATTTGGGAGCTCAGTGCTAAGACCTCCATCGATCATTAGAACAAGAAGAGATTTAAATGGGCACCTTCAGATATAAAAACTTTTTATATGTTGTACATGTACTTGGCAAAACAATAGTTTTTCACATTTTATTAAAGAAAACTGCCTCTGAAAAATCCCACCACTAGGGGTCCCCATACCTCCTGGGACACTGAGTCCCACAGCAGAATGAGTGTGTCCAAGGGTCATAGACACAAGATGGGTGATTGACAAGGCTGCAGGAGGAACACAGCCTGTAGCAACACTGCTGTAACACAGAGTTTTATTAAACATGAGCCTCCAGCTGTTGCAAAACTACAACTCCAAGCATGCCTTGGTAGTCAAAGGATGTCTGGGCACACTGGGAGTTGTAGTTTTGCACAAAGCTGTAGGCACAGAGCTGAAGGCAACACTGCTGTAAAAAAGAGTTATCCAAACACTGTTCCAACTATTCCAAAACTACAAGTCCCAGCATTACAGGACTACCTAAGGATGATACACAGGAATGACATAGGAGCATATAGAAAATGTATGCATAAAAAAAACACTGTACTTTTAGCACTAAACCTTTGTACTAATTTAGGAAGATGTAAGTTATACACTCACGATATTGTCTTTTGTGGTAGAGTACAGACAATCTCTAATAATCATTGTGTGTCTGTGTGTACAGCATAAATCCAGAGAGGAAAGGGTTACAGAGCATGGCTGCCAGGCTCTCAAGAGCAGTGAGTCAGCAAAGTGAGGGAGGGGGAGGAGTCATCACAGTGCAGGCAAGAGAAGGTCACGCCCCCTTCATTTGGCAAGATGGAAAAGACATTGAGCAGCTGTAATATGCTTCTTTCTAGTGAAATATTGGTGATAGAGACACAAAAATGGTCAGGATGAGGTACTGAGCAGCACATAACAGTTTTTTTTTTGTGTGGTATCTAACAGGTACGCTTTAAGCGCTTCACTTCCCATCTGTGTAGGTCTATGAAGCCTGTCTTGTGAAATGATGTGCACCCTCAATCTTTAACCCCTTAACGACCAAGGACGTGTATACCAGTCCATGTGCCGTTAAGCAGGTATGGAGTGTGCCATACCTGCCGGCCCCCAGCTGATTCTTCTATCTGAGGGCTGGCGTTAATAGCCAAAATGCAGCGATCGCCACGCCATCTGTATGAGGAATCTAATGATTCCTCCTAAAAGTCCCCTAAGGGGACTAAAGGTGTAAAAAAAAAAAAAAAGGTTTAAAAAGTTTAAAAACACGCACATTAACCCCCTTCCTTATTAAAAGTTAAATCACCCCCCTTTTTCCACATTCCATATAAAAAATATATAAACATAATAAAAATAATCATGTGTGGTATCGCCACGTGGGTAAATGTCTGAACTATAAAAAATATAAGGTTAATTAAACCGCACTGTCAATGGCGTACACATAAAAAAAATTCCAAAGTCCAAAACTGTATATTTTTTGTCAAATTTTGGTCAAATTTTGTGGTGAAGTGATTGATGTCAATATAAAGTACAATTGATGGCACAAAAAAATAAGCCCCATATGAGTCTGTAGGGTGCAAAATTGAAAACATGATGATTTTTAGAAGGGGATGAGGAAAAAATGAAAGTGCAAAAGCAGAAAAAACCTGTGGTCCTTAAGGGGTTAACCTCAGCGTACTACAAGACACAATCACTGGTGTAAAGTGATCAGCTTATCACTGAAGTGTCCTGATTTAGTTAGGATGCCCAGAAAATGCTTATACAATTGAAGGGGGGCAGTACCGTATTTTTCGCCGTATAAGACGCACTTTATCTTCCCCAAAACTGGGGGGGAAAAGTCGGTGCGTCTTATACGGCGAATACACCCCTATCGCGGCGGTCCCTGCAGCCATCAACGTCCGGGACCCGCGGCTAATACAGGACATCACCGATCGCGGTGATGCCCTGTATTAACCCTTCAGACGCGGTGATCAAAGCTGACTGCCGCGTCTGAAGGGAAAGTGACACTAACCCGGCTGTTCGGGACCGCCGCGATTTCACCGTGGCGGTCCCGAACAGCCCGACTGAATAGCTGGGTTAGTGCTTACAGGACACCGGGAGGGACCTTACCTGCCTCCTCGGTGACTTCTCCGTTCAGGGATCCCCTATATGGCCGGCGCTCTCCTTCCTCGTCATCACGTCGTCGCTTACGTGCGTCGGCGTGCGTAACGACGTGATGGCGGCGACGGAGAGCGAGGATACCTGGCTGGCAGCAGAGACGTTCTGGAGCGACGGGGACACGGCGACAGCGATGGAGCGACATCCAGGGCAGCGGTGACGGGTCCGGAGCGACGGGGACACGTGAGTTTTACCTCCTATGCAGTGGTCTTCAATCTGCGGACCTCCAGATGTTACAAAACTACAACTCCCAGCATGCCCGGACAGCCAACGGCTGTCCGGGCATGCTGGGAGTTGTAGTTTTGCAACATCTGGAGGTCCGCAGGTTGAAGACCACTATTGGGTTCAAAATCTTAAATTTTTTAGATTTTGCACCTTTAAATTGGGTGCGTCTTATACGCCGGTGCGTCCTATAGGGCGAAAAATGCGGTAATAACTATGAAACCACCCCCTTGTTTACACCACTGGGGCTAATTATACGAGCACTGTAGATATATTGAGGGAGATTTATCAAAACCTGTGTAGAGGAAGAGTGGTGCAGGTGAACATAGTAACCAATCAGATCGCTTCTTTCATTTTCAAAGAGGCCTCTAAAAAATGAAAGAAGTGATCTGATTGGTTGCTATGGGCAACTGCCCCACTCTACCACTACACAGGTTTTGATAAGTCTCCCCCATTGTATCTCTGCCAGGGTTAAATGACCTTTCACTATAAGGGTACGTTCAGACGAGCGGATTTTCTGCGCGTATTTCACTGCGGATCCGTCCCTGAAGGACCTCTATATGCTGCCTTTACAGGTGCCTGCTCGGAGCGGCAATACGCCCCTACAAGCAGACACTCTGCGATGTGCGAGTCGCCCCGCGCATGCGAAGTATACTCGCACATCGCGGCAGCTCTCGGCCTAGCTGATTGAGCAGGAGGAGCGGCCCCGATGTGAGCGAGTACACCGTGCATGCGCAGTGACTCGCACATCGCTTCAGTGTGTCTGCACGTAGCGGCGTATTGCCGCTCCAAGCAGGCACATGTAAAGGCAACATACAGAGGTCCTTCAGTGGCGCATCTGCAGCGTAAAATACGCTGTAAATCCGCTCGTCTGAACGTAACCCTAAGGCTGGGTTCACACATAATATTTTTTTTGATCAGCATGTTTCGCCAAAACCAGGATTGGGTCCAAAAACACAGATTAAAGTGCAAACCTTTCCACTTTAGTTTTTCGTGGTGTCAGTTTTGGCAAAAAATACTGATCAAAATACTATGGGGGGAATTTATAAAGACCCTGATCTCTGCTGCCAATCTTCCGCTGTCTGGGCACGCTGGGGGTTGTAGTTTTGCAACACCTGGAGGCACATTAGGTAGGAAACACAGTTAGGGAAATATTCACTTAGTACTGTATTTCCCAACCAGGGTACCTCCAGTTGTTGTAAAACTACAACTCCCAGCATGCCCGGACAGCCTAAGGCTGTCCGGGCATGCTGGGAGTTGTAGTTTTGCAACAGCTGGAGGCACCCTGGTTGGGAAACACTGACTTAGTAGATATTATGTAATGATATAATTCTGGACTTAGTGTAAGTGAAGGTTCCTAATGTTATATATCCTAACCCCATCTTACGTTTGTCTACAGACTACGACCTACGGTTTCATGAGATGATGCTAATAGCGATTCCATCATCTGCGTCAGTGATTTTTGTTTGCATTTTCCTGTGCTCAGTGTGTTCCTGTTAGTAAGTATCCAGCAAAAAAAAAAATTGTATTTGCAAAGAAATTGTCTTTTCAATGAGGCCCGCTGATGGATTATCAGGTAGTCTGGGGTATTGGTTGTCCGACGAAAAACCACCAGAGATAAAATATAAACCTAAAAAGGGGACACATTTTTTTAAATTTATTTATTTATTTATTTACTAGCTGAGTACTCGGCGTTGCCCGGTTTTTCCTTCATAATCCTGGTTGGGGAGGAAAATAAACAAAGGAGGAAGCTTTTGACTTCATATCCCGTCCTCATATATTGTTGTCATACCCCAACCCCACATCCCGATCTCCTATCCCATCCTCCTATCTCGACCTCCTGTCCAGATCTCCTATCCCGACCTCCTATCCCGTCCTCCTATCTCGATCTCCTATCCCATCCTCCTATCTCGACCTCCTGTCCCGATCTCCTATCCAGACCTCCTATCCCGTCCTCCTATCCCGTCCTCCTATCCCATCCTCCTATCCCATCCTCCTATCTCGACCTCCTGTCCCGATCTCCTATCCAGACCTCCTATCCCGTCCTCCTATCTCGATCTCCTATCCCATCCTCCTATCTCGACCTCCTGTCCAGATCTCCTATCCCATCCTCCTATCTCGACCTCCTGTCCAGATCTTCTATCTCGACCTCCTATCTCGTCCTCCAATCTCAAGCTCCTATCCCGACCTCCTATCCTGACCTCCTATCCCATCCTCCTATCCCATCCTCCTATCTCGACCTCCTGTCCCGATCTCCTATCCCGATCTCCTATCCCGTCCTCATATATTGTTGTCATATCCCAACCCCACATCCCGACCTCCTATCCCATCCTCCTATCTCGACCTCCTGTCCCGATCTCCTATCCCGTCCTCCTATCTCGACCTCCTATCCCCTCCTCCAATCCAGGCCAAAACTATCTTTTATATATCAACTGGCTACGGAAAGTTAAACAGATTTGTAAATTGCTTCTATTAAAAAATCTTAATCCTTCCAATAGTTATTAGCTTCTGAAGTTTTCTGTCTAGGAACTGCACAGCTCCCGGGACGTGACATCATCATCGAGCAGTTAGCTTCTGAAGTTGAGTTGTTGTTTTCTGTCTAACTGCTCAATGATGATGTCACGTCCCGGGAGCTGTGCAGTTCCTAGACAGAAAACTTCAGAAGCTAATAACTATTGGAAGGATTACGATTTTTTAATAGAAGTAATTTACAAATCTGTTTAACTTTCCGGAGCCAGTTGATATATAAAATTTTTTTTTTGCCTGGAATACCCCTTTAAAGGGGTACTCCACTATATTTATCCTCCTATCCAGAGCAGAGGGGATATGTGTCTAATCCCGGTGGGTCCGACCTCTAGGATCCCTCACAATCTCCAGAGCAGGGGCCTGTCTTTCCCGGTGCATGGAACAGTGTGTGTTGGTACACGTACCATGTATTCTCTATGGCAGTGTTTCCCGACCAGGGTGCCTCCAGCTGTTGCAAAACTACAACTCCCAGCGGCACCCTGGTTGGGAAACACTGCTCTATGGGTTTGCCAAGATAGACAGTGCATGGAGTGCTTGCTGAAATGCCACTCCATGGACAGGGAGAGCCAGGGCCCGTTCTGGAGATTGTGGGGGGTCCAGGTCTGGGAGAACATCCCTCAGGAGACCATCCACCACCTCATCAGGATCATGCCCAGGCATTGTAGGGAGGTCATACGGGCACGTGGAGGCCACACACACTACTGAGCCTCATTGTGACTTGTTTTAAGGACATTACATCAAAGTTGGATCAGCCTGTAGTGGGGTTTTCCACTGTGATTTTGGGTGTGACTCCATATCCAGACCTCCAGGGGTTGGTACATTTGATTTCCATTGATCATTTTTATGTGATTTTGTGATTTCAGCACATTCCTCTATTAGTTCATTTATTCAGATCTAGGAGGTGTTATCTTAGTGTTCCCTTTATTTTTTCGAGCAGTGTATATAATTAGAGATGAGCGAACTTACAGTAAATTTGATTCGTCACAAACTTCTCGGCTCGGCAGTTGATGACTTATCCTGCATAAATTAGTTCAGCTTTCCGATGCTCCCGTGGGCTGGAAAAGGTGGATACATTCCTAGGAGACTCTTTCCTAGGACTGTATCCATCTTTTCCAGACCACGGGAGCACCGGAAAGCTGAACTAATTTATGCAGGATAAGTCATCAACAGCCGAGCCGAGAAGTTTGTGACGAATTTACTGTAAGTTCGCTCATCTCTATATATAATAACATATTTAGTTTTTATGGCACCTCTATTTTTTTCATTGACTGACCATACGTCTATCGGACCCACACACAGACTGGGACTTGTGACTGTAGTACGGATGCAAAATGTGTCCATAATGCACCAGTGTGAACACAGATGTAAATCTTACCTGACTCTTCCTCCCATTTTCTTTCCCGCAAAGCTGTAAGAAATGGCTAAAGACCATCCCTGATCCTGACAGAAGTCAGCTCTTATTAACCCTGATGAATACGCCACAGGTCAGTAATGAGAAAACATTCAATCCAAACATAGCATTTTGTTCATGCAGATTCTGATTCTCTTTCAGTATTTCCCAAGTAGTACCCATTGCCCAAACAGTAACTCCAACCCAGTGTTTGCCAACCAGGGTGTCTCCAGCTGTGGCAAAACTACAACTCCCAGCATGCCCAGACAGCCTTTGGCTGTCTGGGCATGCTGAAAGTTGTAGTTTTGCCACAGCTGTAGTCACCCTGATTGGGAAACACTGACGTAGAGGCTAAGAGGGGTGAGGGCATGGAGGGAAAATATGGAGGCTAAGGAGGAAAGATGACCTAAAGGCTAATGGGGTGAGGGTATGGAGGCTCAGGAGAAGAAGGATATGGAGGCTAAGAGGGGTGAGGGCATGGAACAGTGTTTCCCAACCTGTGTGCCTCCAGCTGTTGCAAAACTACAACTCCCAGCATGCTTAGTCAGGCAAAGGGAGTTGTAGTTTTGCAACAGCTGGAGGCACACTGGTTATGAACTACTGCTCCAACCAGTGGACCTCCAGCTATTGTAAAACTACAACTCCCAGCATGCCTGGACAGCTGAAGGCAAAGTACTGAAAAAGCACTTTATGCGTCATGAGTGTTAAACCCCCGATATATTAGACTGTATAGCCGTTTTGTTGCATACATTAGCCATTGGCCAAAATGCTAAATGTATAAGGTATTGTGTCTGCAGTTTCTATACAGGAAAAACTATAGCATGCATATCACCTTGACGGGAGGCAAAAGGAGGGGCTATGGCCATGTTCGGCATAAGCTTCCTTCACGGAGTAATAACATAGCCTTAACCCCTTCAGGACCCGGGGTTTTTCCGTTTTTCCTCCTTAACTTAAAGGGGTACTCCGGTGAAAACCTTTTTTTCTTTCAAATCAACTGGTGGCAGAAAGTTAAACATATTTGTAAATTACTTCTATTAAAAAATCTTAACCCTTCCTGTACTTATTAGCTGCTGAATACTACAAAGGAAATTATTTTCTTTTTGGAATGCTCTCTGATGACATCACGAGCACAGTTCTCTCTGCTGACATCATTATAATAATAATAACTCTTTATTTATTGTTTTCCTTGGTGGGATTTGAACCAAAGTCCCCAGCACTGCAAGGCAGCAGTGCTAACCACTGAGCCACAATGCTGCCCTTAGTATACATCTGCTGTGCATGGTTGCTAAAATGGACAGAGATGTCAGCAGAGAGCACTGTGCTCGTGATGTCGTCAGTGTTCCAAAAAGAAAGGAATTTCCTCTGTAGCATTAAGAAGCTAATAAGTACTGGTAGGATTAAGAATTTTTAATAGAAGTGATTTACAAATATGTTTAACTTTCTGCCACCAGTTGATTTAAAAGAAAAAAGGTTTTTACCAGAGTACCCCTTTTAAAAAAATCATAATTCTTTCAAATTTGCACCTAAAAATCCATATGACTGCTTATTTTTTGCGCCACCAATTCTACTTTGTAATGACGTCAGTCATTTTACCCAAAAATCTACGGCGAAAGGGGAAAAAATCATTGTGAAACAAAATTTTTTTTTTTAAAAAACACCATTTTGTAACTTTTGGGGGCTTCCATTTCTACAAAGTACATTTTTCGGTAAAAATAACACTTTCTCTTTATTCTGTAGGTCCATATGGTTAAAATGATCCCCTACTTATATAGGTTTGATTTTGTCGTACTGCTGGAAAAAATCATAACTACATGCAGGAAAATTAATACATTTAAAAATGTAATTATCTGACCCCTATAACTTTTTTATTTTTCAGTGTATGGGGGAGTATGAGGGCTCATTTTTTGCACCGTGATCTCAAGTTTTTATCGGTACCATTTTTGTATTGATCGGACTTTTTGATCGCTTTTTATTCATTTTTACATGATATAAAAAGTGACCAAAAATATGCTATTTTGGATTTTGGAATTTTTTTGCGCGTACACCATTGACTGTGTGGTTTAATTAATTATATATTTTTATAGTTCGGACATTTCCGCACACGGCGATACCACATATGTTTATTTTTATTTACACAGTTTTTTTTAAATGGGAAAAGGGGGCTGATTCAAACTTTTATTAGGGAAGGGGTTAAATGATCTTTTTTCACTTTTTTTTTGCAGTGTTATAGCTCCCATAGGGACCTATAACACTGCACACACTGATCTTTTACATTGATCAATGGTTTCTCATAGGAAACCACTGATCGATGATTCTGCCGCTTGACTGCTCATGACTGGATCTCAGGCACTGAGCAGTCATTCGGCGATCGGACAGCGAGGAGGCAGGTAGGGACCCTATAGTTGTCTTGTAAGCTGTTCGGGATCCCAAACAGCTCCTTGAGCTAACCGGCAACGTTTTAGTTTCACCGCAATCAATGATGCGCGCTATCAGCCACGGGTCCCGGCCGTTGTTAGAGGCCGGGGCCGACCCGCTATGACGTGGCCCCGCGTTATTGAACGGGAGCGGACTCATGACGTACCGGTACGTCATGGGTCCTTAACAGGTTAAACAACTGATACTGTGAGCAAATGTAAATGGCTCTCACCATGACATACATCCATTTTCTAGGGGCCAGTCTTACATTCTGATATAAATGACAACAATCTTCCATTCATGGAGAGGAGGAGGTGTAATAAAAGTATTTGGTGAGTACCCTATACAGATAATAAAATGCAAATGAAAAAAAAAGAAAACGCAAATGAAACACCAACGCGTTTCGGACTGTCGGCAATCCTTAATCATGTTATAGCACACGACCATACAACCTGCATGCTTGAGTAGTGAGAGGAAAATGAAACATACAATAGCAAGTAAACACCCTCTTGACGTGGGTGAAGGGCTGCCCTATGAGGGCAGCCCTTCACCCACGTCAAGAGGGTGTTTACTATGGGGGAGATTTATCAAGACCTGTCCAGAGGAAAAGTTACTGAGTTGCCCATAGCAACCAATCAGATCGCTTCTTCTATTTTTGAAAAGACCTCTGGAAAATGAAAGAAGCAATCTGATTGGTTGCTATGGGCAACTCAGCAACTTTACCTCTTCACATGTTTTGATAAATCTCCCCCTATGTGTCTATACGTGAACAATAACCCCTACTAACCCTTTTTAGGTTGGTATGGTCACTATATAGACAATCTCTACTGTTCAATATATTTTTATTAAGTTTTAGTTTTCACTAGAGATGAGCGAACTTACAGTAAATTCGATTCGTCACAAACTTCTCGGCTCGGCGGTTGCTGCCTTTTCCTGCAAAAGTTAGTTCAGCTTTCAGGTGCTCCCGTGGGCTGGAAAAGGTGGATACAGTCCTAGGAGACTCTCTCCTAGGACTGTATCCACCTTTTCCAGCCCACCGGAGCACCGGAAAGCTGAACTAATTTATGCAGGATAAATCATCAACTGCCGAGCCGAGAAGTTCATGACGAATCGAATTTACTGTAAGTTCGCTCATCTCTAGTTTTCACAAAAGGGAAGCAATATGACGATCTTCTACTTTGATGGGACAAGCTTTCATCTGGATCAACACAGTAGAGCATTAGGCTGAACTTGATGGAGTCTTTTCAACCTTACAAGCTATGCAACTATGTGTCAACTTTCTCATCTATTTTTAATGACAATTAGCTAAACCTTAAAGGGGTACTCCACTGGAAAATATTTTCTTTTAAATCAACTGGTGCAGAAAGTTAAACAAATTTGTGAATTACTTCTGTTAAAAAATCCCAATCCTTCCAGTACTTATCAGCTGCTGTATTCTCCAGAGGAAGTTGTGTACTTCTTTCCAGTCTGACCACAGTGCTCTCTGCTGCCACTTCTGTCTGTGTCAGGAACTGTCCAGAGCAGAAGAGGTTTACTATTGGGATTTGCTCCTGCTGCAGACAGTTCTTAACATGGACAGAGGTGGCAGCAGAGAGCACTGTGGTTAGACTGGAAAGAACTACACAACTTCCTCTGTAGCATACAGCAGATGATAAGTACTGGAAGGATGAAGATTTTTAAATTGAAAGCAACATTTTTTTCCTCCACCAGAGTATCCCTTTAAGTACCACAGGCAACTTTATACATCATTGACCAATATTTAATACTGGGATTCCCAGCGATCTTGGGAATGGAGGTTCTCAGTCCATTTTGCCACTCCAGTCCCTGTCTATTGGACAGCTGTAGAGCGCAAAGTGCTATCAAGTGCAAAGTGCTATCAAGTGCAAAGTGCTATCAAGTGCAAAGTGCTATCAAGTGCAAAGTGCTATCAATTTTCTTCTATGCAAGGATTCCATCCTCCAGTGAATCTAATAATAAAATAATAATGTCGTCAATAAAATAAAATTACTTACTGCATTTTACTTTTTTTTCTTAGTGGAAACTGGCTTAAAATGCTCTCTAGAAATATTGGTGAAACTAACCCGAATTCTGGAAACCTCATCCCAGCTGGACATCAAGATTGTTTTGAAAGTAAAGACGTCAAACCATTGTTTCTGGTCCCGGAGATAACCATTGTTGAGAAGTCAGTAGACATCACTCCACTTGACATACACTCAGTCACTGAACCAGCAGAAGAAGAAGAAGTCGATGAAGCTGGAGATCTCGGGGTGGAATGTGATTTTATCAAGGAAATGTTCCTTGAAATTCTCGATGGCGATAAGGATGACGTCATGGAGATGGATGATGCTGACAGCTTGGAGAAACAAGACCAGAGTAGATTTATTGCTCTATCAGATGTTTGCTTCAAGTCAGATCTACAGACCACTACTGAACTTGTGCCTACGGGCTACACAAACGGGAATTTACCCATCAACACGTCACAAGAATATATTTATTCCCCAGCAGTATACACGGACTATACACCCAGCCCCAGCTGTAGCATTGACACCTACATGGAGTATAACGGAATATAACAGGAATCTAGAGAGTCTGATGAACCAATGTCTACAAACCATAAGCAGTAAGAATGGTATCTTTCAATAGAAAAGACGCACACTTCTAACTAGAGATGAGCGAACTTACAGTAAATTCGATTCGTCACGAACTTCTCAGCTCAGCAGTTGATGACTTTTCCTGCATAAATTAGTTCAGCTTTCAGGCGCTCCCGTGGGCTGGAAAAGGTGGATACAGTCCTAGGAGACTCTTTCCTAGGACTGTATCCACCTTTTCCAGCCCACCGGAGCACCGGAAAGCTGAACTAATTTATGCAGGATACGTCATCAACTGCCGAGCCGAGAAGTTTGTGACGAATCAAATTTACTGTAAGTTCGCTCATCTCTACTTCTAATCTTTAGAATTTCAAATGCTTTAAGTACCATTTAGTTAATATAAAAGGTTACAAAAAATGTTCACCCATTGTGCTCTCTGATGGAATTGGGTAGAAGAGAAACCATCTTTGTGTTCAAAGACTCCATTTTGTATGAAGACTTGATTATTCTCGGTCTAAGTGACTGTATTCTAACTTTCTTGTGAATTCTACATAACTAACTAGACGATGGGCATCTTATCTTCAAGAATGCAGACACTTATCTTTTTCTACCCCAGATGCGTCCTTGAAACAATGGTTCATTATATTTGAGCTTAAGCAATGTATATTTTGTATTTACCTTTCTTCTTACTATGTGAAAGATTGATGGTTTCCCTGTGTTTGTACAATGTAAAGCTTACTGAGCAGCCTTATTGGAAATGGGCTATATAAGAAAATACACTGCAAGAGGGCTAGGCCAGTTCTGCCTTCAGCTTACAGAGACAACACTTGTGTTTGTATCGTGATTTTGAATGGCAGGTAGTGTTGGAAGGAACGTTGGGTGACTGCAGCCCCATACAGGCTTTCCACGCACAAATTGGGCATCCGCCGACAGAAGACGTCTCGGCCTTTGGGGTCGAACCTAACACTCTCTAAGCGCCAGAAAACCTTGGATTCCGGGTTGTTTTCACCCTTTCACGGGCTCCTGGTTAGTCTTTATCCAGGTAATTTTCACCCTGGCTTGGGCTCCCGGTTCCAAGTGCTCCTTCCTCTCATGAAGGGATAAGGTATTACAGGCGCCGGATACTTCCGACGTTTCGGAGGCCACGCCTCCTTTCTCAAGTCTCAGTAAGAATGGCATCTACCATAAGATACAACCGACCTGGCTTATGCCATATACATGCTTCAACAATTAACCTCTATACCAGTGGTCTTCAACCTGCGGACCTCCAGATGTTTCAAAACTACAACTCCCAGCATGCCCGGACAGCCGATGGCTGTCCGGACATGCTGGGAGTTGTAGTTTTGCAAAATGTTGCTTTCAATTCAAAAATCTTCATCCTTCCAGTACTTATCAGCTGCTGCATGCTACAGCGGAAGTTGCGTAGTTCTTTCCAGTCTAACCACAGTGCTCTCTGCTGACACCTCTGTCCATGTTAAAGGGGTATTCCAGGAAAAAACTTTTTTTTAGATAGATAGATATTATATATATATATATATATATAATCAACTGGCTCCAGAAAGTTAAACAGATTTGTAAATTACTTCTATTAAAAAATCTTAATCCTTTCAGTACTTATGAGCTTCTGAAGTTAAGGTTGTTCTTTTCTGTCTAAATCCTCTCTGATGACACCTGTCTCGGGAAACACCCAGTTTAGAAGAGGTTTGCTATGGGGATTTGCTTCTAAACTGGGCGTTTCCTGAGACATGTGTCATCAGAGAGGACGTAGACAGAAAAGAACAACCTTAACTTCAGAAGCTCATAAGTACTGAAAGGATTAAGATTTTTTAATAGAAGCAATTTACAAATCTGGTTAACTTTCTGGAGCCAGTTGATATATATATATATATATAAAAAAAAGTTTTTTCCTGGAATATCCCTTTAAGAACTGTCTGCAGCAGGAGCAAATCCCAATAGTAAACCTCTTCTGCTCTGGACAGTTCCTGACACAGACAGAAGTGGCAGCATCTGGAGGTCCGCAGGTTGAAGACCACTGCTCTATACCACTAACACAATCAGCGGGGCAAAACGCGTTGGAGTGTGAGGTGGGGGGACACTGGAGTAAGTTTGTTTATTGTTCATATCCTTTGCCACTAGAGTGCAGTGTTTTTCATCCATATCTCTGCACTAGATGGACTTCGTGTTAGTGTGCATGCTGTTCTGATAGGCTTATGTTGGTATATAACCATGCACCTTCTGTGCTTATATTTAACTACTGACTACATGAATTGAAGGAGTCTTTTATATATTATTAACTTTGAGTATCCATTTTGATCAGCTGCCATAACTATTTATATTATATATGTACTCACTGTTCCCCCACTGTCCAGTTTTAATCTAGTCTGAGTGTTATGTGTTTTTTTTTCTTCTTGTTGTCCATATGAATTAATTTTGTAATAAAGATTATATATTTTTTTGCAACACTTGTTCAGTTATACCGATTATTTTTTAGTATCAGTATATATATATTTTTTTGGGTATGGATTTTTTGTAGGTCATATATTGAAAAAGGGGACCTGGCTCCCCGAAACATGTCTAGCCCAGTTATATATATATATATATATATATATATATATATATATATATATATAGTTGCATCCAATCTCTGGCATAATCAGGAGGATATACACCACTTCAATCCCAACTGCGAAAGAAGCGAAGCGTGCGCTCCACAAACCATCTTCTACTCTGCTGGCCAGGCAACATAGAAGCTTACCCCGAGGAGACTTAGTCGAAACAGGCAATACTGGTAAGAAAGAAGCACCTGGTGCCAAACTCCTACCCTACCTGGAACTAGAGTCACAATATCCCTGTGCCACCAGGGTAAAAGTGGGACCGCAATAGGGGGACTCCAGTGCTGCATAGTGCACCTGCCCGGCACTTGCATCCGATCCCCATCCCACTCAAGATGGTCATTGCACGTAGCCCAGTGCCGTCAGGGTACAGTTAGACTAAATTAGGGGGACTACAGCGCTGCTGAGCACACCTGCCGGCACCCACTGACTTTAATCTCTTGTCTGTAATACGGCACGATGCTGACCGAGCCATTGAGTAATCAAACATTTATTGGACATATTTTCTCGCTTATTTTTCTTCCTGATCTTCTCTCTTAAAGGGGTACTCCGGCCCCAAGACATCTTATCCCCTATCCAAATGGTAGGGGATAAGATGTCGGACCGCAGGGGTCCCACCGCTGGGGAGCCCTGCAATCTTGCAGGGGCCGGAGTATCATGACATCACGACTCTGCCCCCCGTGTGACATCACGCTCCGCCCCCACTATGCAAGTCTATAGGAGGGGGCGTGACATCACATGGGGACGGAGTCATGACGTCATGATACTCCGGCCCCTGCAGCGGGACCCCCGTGGCCCGACATCTTATCCCTTACCCTTTGGATAGGGGATAAGATGTCTTAGGGCCGGAGTACCCCTTTAACCTCAACCCAGCAGGACTGTTAACATTTTTAGTTTTTTCTTGTATGTTTTTGACACATAGGGTAATGTGTATCACAGTGTCCTAGGTTTAGGTTTTGTTTTATATAGAGCTCCCAACCAACATTTTTTTCTCTATGCTTCAACAATTGTCAGATAAAGCCACTGTCTGCAAGATAAACGCTAAAGTATACATGAACAGTGGCTGTAAAATCTACAGCAGTGTTGAAAATTGATGTTTATTTTTGTAATAAAATAATTGTCTTACAATGTCACTGGTCTCAGAAAGTGAGCTACGATGTAAGAATCTCTGGTTTCTTTCACTACAACTCTTGTTTATACAGTGGTCCCACAACTTACAATGGCCTCAAGTTACTATAATTTCTGACAAAAGCTATCCGGGCATGATGGGAGTTGTAGTTTTGCAAAAGCTGGAGGCACCCTGTTGGGAAACACCGGCATACAGGAAAGACTGAGAACAATTGTCCCATGAGTCAATGGGAGAGCAGTGTGAATGCTAGGCCACCTCCCTATGGGACTTCCTAAGACAGCTGTTCTCATGATAACACCCTGTGGATAAGTTATAACTGTTAATTTTGGGATGACTCAAATATATATATATATATTTTTTTTTTAGTTTTTTATTTCAACAATGTAAATGACAAACTAATCAGATTAATCTTTGTACAAAATATAACAAAAAGATGAGGTCACGCCGTCTTATTACGATCGCCTTGATCTGGTGGCTGCTGCTACGCTGTTTACTCTTCTCTCTCCTGCTCTTGTATTTCTCTGGGATGTGGAAGGAGTTTGGGAATCAGTTTGCAACAATCCTAAAAAGTAAATAAATTATTAGTATTTATAATCCTTTATAACATCAATCCCACCATTCTAGAGAAAATAGCCATAAAAAGGGATTATAGTAATATAGCTTTATGATCTCCTCTACTGCCAAAAAAAAAAAAAAAAAAACCTATAGACTACTAAATAAAGGTTCTGAACGCAACTAAATCATAAAATTATACCAGGTAACATGAGAGAAATTATTAATTCAGGTAACTTATCAGTTTTATGCTGCCCAAACAACAACAAAAATACTGTGACGCATCTCTTCCTATACACTGCTAAGAAGAGACGCATCACGTCTGGACCAACCCCCAAAGACCAGTTACCCTCATTTTTAAACTATGGTTACTGTGAAATGCCCACGCGTATCAAAGTAATCTATAGTGTTCAGAAAACATGATGCCTGCAAAAGTTTTATGTTGCTCACAGTGTAGATATATAAAACTGACAGGTTCCCTTTACGGCAAAACCTTGGTAAAATTGCGCACCTTTAAATGTATTATTTTGTGACAGATCATATTAATAACTGGCATTTATTCACCCATTTCCACACTATTTGTTGCTGCATTGCTGTTTGCTACATGTCTGGTCTCAGAAAGGACCAGCGTTTAGCATTCTCTGCAGGAAAAACGAAGTATTGCACGCCGTCCATACAAATGAATAATTGCTTCACTGTTTTCAGCTGCTATCAGCTTTTGCTTTTAAATGGGGGTCATGAGCAGGAAAGCCTCTTTCGTGACATGTCTTAGTACAGTCGATGGACAGGCGTTGTGAAATTCACAATTTCCGCCATTATTTTTTCTGTCATTATGACGACTACTGTACATATCTTTATACACAAACCAGAGATCAATGGTGTGAATGGGACAGTCTCCACATTATGCTAGTCGAATCATGATCTTACTGGGTATTTCGTGTGACCATGCTTCAGCACACTGGGGACAACGTGGTTCCTCCTGTCCTTTGAAATATTTCCCCACACAGGTCAAATGGATCTTGATGCCACAGTTATCACAGATCTGACCCTAAAAAGATGAAGAACACAAGGTTAAGTGATTCATTAAAGTGAAACTGATCTTAACAGGGTACTCCGCCACTAGACAGGTTATCCTTCGGATAGGGTCATAACATGTCTGATCGGGGGGTCCCACCCCGGCACCCCAGTCATCCAGTGCACGGAGCATACACCGTTCCGTGTCAGATGACTGGCAATTACAGCCGCTATGCCCCCTCCATTCATGTCTATACAAGGAGGCATGACGCCCCCTTCCATAGACATGAATGGAGGGGGCGTAATGTCATGATCACAGAAGCCCCAGGTTTCTGTGACCATAATGCTGCAGTGCCGGCCCGGACATCGCAGGGGTTCCCAGCAGCCTGACCTTTCAGTGATCAGACATGTTATCCCTTATCCTTTGGATGGGGGATAACATGTCTAGGGGTGGAGTACCCCTTTAAACCCCTAGAGGACGCATGATGTAAATGTTCATTGTGCTCTGGTACTAAGTGCCCCAAGAAGTACATGAACATGAAGGGAGTGCAGCTCCTGTGCTTATGCCTTCATGAACAACAGGTCACAGCTGCTATCAGAAACCAGGACTTTGCCGATAATGGCAGACATCATTGATCGTGCGGATGCCTGCTATTGAAGGGGCATTTCACCCCTGGACATCTTACCCCCCCCCTATCCTCTGGATAGGGGATAAGATGTCCAGGGGCATAGTACCCTTTTAACCCTTTAGATGCTGTGCTCAATGCTGGTCACAACTAATGAATTCAAAGGATTATATATCTGGTTATTCCCAAAAATAAATTCTTGCACGTCATAGACTTAAATAGTTCCACCCTACTCCACATAATGAATATCATATTTTAGATGTTGTAACTAAAAGTCTTTTACTACAGCACAGTACAACATAGTCCTAGTCCCCACTAATAAAAACTGCTTCAAAGCAATCTAATCTATTATTATATACCAAGGGGTTACCTGAATGGCGATGTTGTGGCAGATATTGCATGTTTTCACCACGTCCTGGTATGTGCTCTGTATATAATGTTCCATTTCCATAATACAACGAGTGTGAAGGCTGTACTCTCCATCTTTCTGTGGGACAAGAGAACAATCAAACAAGGCAATAAATGTTATTTAAATAAAGCAAACATACAATGGCACCAATATACCATTGGACATCTTTTTATCTCCAGTGCCAAGATATAATCATTTTGTTATTATGTAAATGAGACTCAAAAGCCCAGGGGGTGTTCCCTTACATGGTAAGAACCCAGGTAATTCAAGCCCATGTCCTCTTAGTCATTGTCTTGGTACCGACGTGCATTCGCCTACTCCTATTGAAAGCTACTAGATAAAGAGCACATTAGCTGGACTTAAAGGGGTACTCCCTAGACATCTTATCCCCTATCCAAAGGTTCAGGGATAAGATGTCTGATCTCAGAGGTCCGGCCGCTGGACGCCCTCCCCCCGTAATCACCATTTAGACACCCGGCGTTCTAAATATTATGGGCATAAGATGTATAGGGGTGGAGTACCCCTTTAACTGGGCTTTTGCTGAGTTGGGGAACACTCACTTTACATAATAACAAAAAGACTTCTACATTGGCAGTGGAGATGAAAAAAAATAGAAGGTTTGCCTAGAATCCTAATGTCTGATCATTGGGGTCCCAGCAGTCGGACTCCCGCGATCAGACATGTTATCCCCTCTACTTTGGATATGGGATAACATGTCTAGGGGTGCAGTACCCCTTTAAAAGCTAGGACTGGCTGCTGCTTTCTGACTAGAGCCAAAGGGCAGAAGTAAAGTCCATTCTTATCCTCCCTACTGTGTCCTGGTCGGTCTGAGCCGTGTGCAGGGCCGGATTAAGAGCATCATGGGCCTGGTGCTGAAGATTTTGATGGGCCTTTTTATAGAAATATATAAAATAAAAACGCAACACAAAGCAATTTTGTTTAACACAAATAAAGTGAATTTGTCACATGTTTTAAGCACATTAAATTACCAGGATAGATGAATATATGATAGTGTATGGAAACTTTGCATATCTTTAGGTACCTGCCTTTCACATATAACTTATATCTCAGACTGTGCTATCATGTAGGGAGCGGTGAAAGGCAGGTAGAAGATACATTAGAACTATACAATTCATAAGCCACCCACTTGGCCAGGCTACCCTGTTTTGGGTCAATGCAGCTACTGACCTGAGAAGGCCGACCGAGAGATCAGGGCACTTCTTTGGGAGGGCTCTGTACACTGAGGACAAGCAGGGCCCTGTACACTGAGGACAAGCAGGGCTCTGTACACTGAGGACAAGCGGGCCCTGTACACTGAGGACAAGCGGGGC
The DNA here is from genome assembly GCF_029499605.1 of Hyla sarda. NCBI lineage: Eukaryota > Metazoa > Chordata > Amphibia > Anura > Hylidae > Hyla > Hyla sarda. Next base: position 194,108,365 of record NC_079196.1, on the reverse strand, counting down.
TCGGTACACTGAGGACAAGCGGGGCTCTGTACACTGAGGACAAGCGGGGCTCTGTACACTGAGGACAAGCGGGGCTCTGTACACTGAGGACAAGCAGGGCTCTGTACACTGAGGACAAGCAGGGCTCTGTAGACTGAAGACAAGCGGGGCTCTGTAGACTGAGGACAAGCGGGGCCCTGTAGACTGAGGACAAGCGGGGCTCTGTACACTGAGGACAAGCGGGGCTCTGTACACTGAGGACAAGCGGGGCTCTGTACACTGAGGACAAGCAGGGCTCTATACACTGAGGACAAGCAGGGCCCTGTACACTGAGGACAAGCAGGGCCCTGTACACTGAGGACAAGCAGGGCCCTGTACACTGAGGACAAGCAGGGCTCTGTACACTGAGGACAAGCAGGGCTCTGTACACTGAGGACAAGCAGGGCTCTGTACACTGAGGACAAGCAGGGCTCTGTACACTGAGGACAAGCAGGGCTCTGTACACTGAGGACAAGCAGGGCTCTGTACACTGAGGACAAGCAGGGCTCAGTACACTGAAGACAAGCAGGGCTCTGTAGACTGAGGACAAGCGGGGCTCTGTACACTGAAGACAAGCGGGGCACTGTACACTGAGGACAAGCGGGGCTCTGTACACTGAGGACAAGCAGGGCTCTGTACACTGAGGACAAGCAGGGCTCTGTACACTGAGGACAAGCAGGGCTCTGTACACTGAGGACAAGCAGGGTTCTGTACACTGAGGACAAGCAGGGCTCTATACACTGAGGACAAGCGGGGCTCTGTACACTGAGGACAAGCGGGGCTCTGTACACTGAGGACAAGCGGGGCTCTGTACACTGAGGACAAGCGGGGCTCTGTACACTGAGGACAAGCAGGGTTCTGTACACTGAGGACAAGCAGGGCTCTATACACTGAGGACAAGCAGGGCTCTGTACACTGAGGACAAGCAGGGCTCTGTACACTGAGGACAAGCAGGGCTCTGTACACTGAGGACAAGCAGGGCTCTGTACACTGAGGACAAGCAGGGCTCCAGGGTTTTAGCAGTGTGGAGGATGGGGGGGCTGTAGCATCCTCATCCTCCACACTGCTACAGCCCCCCCACCCCTGGTCATTCTCCACACTCCTACAGTGCCCCCCCCCCCTCTGCCATCCTAAACTACACATTTCCTCCCCAGCCTAAACCCGCCCTTCCCCACCTCCATAGTGTCCGCACCTTGTAGAAGAAGCAGCTCTCAGCAGCGGCGGGATCTCCTTCTGCTTCTTAGCAGCCGGGGTAGGGACACGTCCGTGACGTCGGGCACGCATATGCGCGGACGTTTTAAAGCGGCAGCGTCCCTGCCCCTGCTCACTTTATTTGGGGCCGGGTGAGTTGTTGAGAGCACCGCATTTGCTTTGTTTAAAAAAAAACATTGTGTTTGGGCAGATGGACGGCCCCCTGCGAAGCCTATACAAGTGGAAAAGGAGGAAGTCAGCGGGTGGTCCACATTATTGGCGGATGCGGTCCAGATCTAGACCGCGGTCCGCCGGCTGAGTACCCCTGAATCTAGCTGTCACCGGCGGCCTTTGTGGGCCGCCTGTGCTGACCGTTGGGCCTATTTTAACGTAGGGGCCTGGAGCGACAGCTCCATCCGCCCCTACGTTAATCCGGCCCTGGCCGTGTGAGCCAGTTTTCTCCATTGAAGCTATTCCTTTCCATTATCTGTTACTATTCACCGGAAGGCAGCAGACAACCTGATTCTTTCCAAAGAGAGATGAACAGATCACAGCTGAAGGGGCCCAGCATTTATCTAAACACGTCTGAGCTCGAATAGCTCACATAGGGTTTTGGAAAAGGAGAGGAGGTTCATATCTCAATAATTCGAGGATGGGGAACTGATGAACTTAAATCGGATCAGACAAGAATATGACATAGGAACATATGATATGGGTATTGCAGATTAAAGAAGCGGATAGACACACCCAGAACAGAGAGCGGTTAAAAATTGTTGATAGCCCTTTTTTTGAGTGGTTGCAATTTGCGGGGGGAGGGGTTCAAAAAGAAAAGAATGGTTGGTATATATGCAAAACTAAGGGAAGAATTAGGTTAATATGAAAAAGAACATATTAAATCAAAATGGGATGAAGAAGGAATTAGTCTGTCAACTGAATCCTGTAACATGGCTTTAAATAATCTTAAAAAGGGTTTCTATTAATATAAACTCTAAGATTATTCAATTTAATTGTCTTCACAACCTTTATTATACTCCTAAGAAATTATTTAATTTTGGATGTCGTAACTCCTTGAGTTGCCCTCAATGTAAAATGGATGACACCAATTTTATTCACATTATTTGGAATTGCCAAGTACTCCAGGGTTACTGGCATGAAATTATAGTTACTCTAAAAAAAGAAAAATATAATCTGAGACACAAATCTTGAATTTCGAACAATCTATTTTAATTACTAACTTTTGTATAGGGAAAGATGACAAACTGTTGATTAACTGGTTAACAACCAAGGACGTTTGCCGTTAACGGGGTCCATGTGCCGTTAACGGGGTATAAGGCGGGCTGATTTTTGTAGCTGAGGGCCGGCGTTAATAGCCGACATAGGGCACTGACAGCGGCGTCTAAAGGTACCTCTAACTGTTCCCTGGTGGTCCAGTGGGGTGGATCGCACCCCCCGCAGCACGATCGCGGGGGGCGATCCACTTCTGAGGTAGCCGGAGGGCTTACCTCTATCCTGTAGTGCTGGCTGCTGTGCTGTGAATGATAAAGCCTGGCAGGACCAGGCTTTATCAATCGAGTGCAGATCACACAGATCAATGTGATTCTATGGAAACACATTGATCTGTATAAGGAATGAAATGATTCCTCCTAAAAGTCCCAAGGTGACTAAAAGTTTAAAAAAAAGTTTAAACACACACACATTAACCCCTTCCTTATTAAAAGTTTAAATCACCCCCCTTTTTCCAAATTCCATACAAAAAATATATAAACATAAAAATACAACATATGTGGTATTGCCACGTGCCTAAATGTCCGAACTATAAAAATAAAAGGTTAATTAAACCGCACGGTCAATGGCGTACATGTAAAAAAATTCCAAAATCCGAAATTGCGTATCTTTGGTCACTTTGTATACCCAATTTTTTTTTATAAAAAGTAACCAAAAAGTCCGATCAAAACAATCATGGTACCGATAAAAACTTCAGATCATGATGCAAATAATTTTTGCTATTGCACTCCTTATGGTAAATAAAAAATGTTTCTAATATACTTTGTTTTGTATTCTTTGTTTTATTTGTGCTTAAAAAAGCACATCCCCCCCCCCCCCCATCTTATACACAGGGGTGTGTGTCCAACCAACAGCATATGGCAGTTATGTGTGAGAGGAGCTATGATTGGATGAGGCTGGACACACCCCCCTCAGCACTCCAGGCTGCACTTTCTGTGTTTGGACTTCGGTCCAAAGTCTGTGTATAAGATGGGGGGAAGTGTGCTCTTGAGCTTTTTTAAGCACAAATAAAACATAGAAAAATTCATTTTTTTTTAAACAGAGTATATTAGAAATATTTTTTTTTTACCATAAGGAGTCCAATAGCAAAAATTTTTTTATAAGAGTTACCCTTTAAACATACAAGTTTTGGTGCATGTAGTTATAATTCTTTTTTTAAGTAGTAAAATAAAGACAAATTAAATAAATTGGGTATCATTGCAACCGTATGAACCTACAGAATAAATATATGGTGTCCTTTTTACCGAAAAGGGCACTGCGTAGAATCGGAGACCCCCAAAAGTTACAAAATTGCATTTTTTTTCCAATTTTGCCCCACATATATTTTTTTTCCTGGGTTTGACGTAAATTTTGTGGTGCAATGATTGATGTCATTACAAAGTACAATTGGTGGTGCAAAAAATAAGCCCTCATATGAGTCTGTAGGTGCAAAATTGAAAGCGTTATGATTTTAAGATAGTGATGAGGAAAAAATTAAAGTGCAGAAATTGAAAAACCCGTGGTCCTTAAGGGGTTAAAGTGCTGATATGCGCTAAAATAGTAGTGCTGTGGGTATGGATGTCGGAAAGGCAGCCAGAAGTGAAAGCATGGGTTAAGTTAGTTGATAAAGTAAAAAAAAACTGATTATGAATGACACTTTCTCACAAAAGAAGACTAAACTTATCCAACTGTGTGGGACAAATGGTAGGCTGGGTTCACACTACGGTTTGTAACTACGGTTCTAGTTGATAAAAAATAAAATAAAAATAAAAAAGCTTTCCACCGGAGTACCCCTTTAACCTCTTAAGGACCAATGGCATACCAGTACATCCTGAGCTTGCTCCCGTATACGGCTGGGAGGAGGGGGGGCGGGGCTTAATCGTGGCGCCCGCACTCAGCTGTATTCGGGAACCTTATTTAATGTATGTCTATGAGCCGACCGGAGTGAACCGCAGCCTCCGGTCGGCTGCTTTTTCGGCCGTATGCGGTTTCCCGACCGCAGACAAAAACGTGGTCGACCGCAGGCAAAAATGTGGTCAATTAAGCCCCCCCCCCCCCCCCTCCTCCCAGCCGTACACGGGAAATGTAGTTACAAATCGTAGTGTTAAACCAGCCGTAAACGGGCCTCTTGTGTGTGGTTCCTTCCCCCCCCCCTCTGGTTGGTCTGGGGTGGGGGGGTGGTGGTGGTTAGGGATTAATTATGTGTAATTAATTCTTTATTATAAATAATTAATTACACATGATTATAAATAAAATAAAAAACGTCTCTGGGCTCGGTGGGGAATTCAGCAACCTCACTGATCAAAACAGACGACATGTCACTATAGTATGTCGTTTTTTATTTTATGTATGTTTCCCTTTATCTCAGAATTGTTATGCGGTTGTTAGGTGTGATGATGTAATGAGAAACTTACCTCAATCAGCCACTTTTCTTGCACAAAACTTTGGAGTAGTTGTTCCACCTCTTTTTTCTTCATTTTCTTGGTTTGGAGCTGGTCGGTAAGGTTTAAAATGTTTGTTGAAGAGGCAAACCCGTTGTCCGAGTCTATTATAAGATCCATCTGCTCTAGGAGAAGCGTGAATAGAAATAAAAACAAACACAAATTTAGCTTCTCAGACTTAACAACACAATATTGTGGTGCTGCAATGAGTCGGCCACATAAAGACCCCCTTCAACCAACTGGGGCATTATGGCTGCTACAATGAGGACCAATGTTTGTGCAGAAAAGGGTTCATAGGTTACTAATTCATAGAGCTAGTACTATGGGAATCATTTTGCCTGCAGTTTACACTGTGGTTGTTTTTCACATTAGCCCCTTAAGGACCACGGGTTTTTCCGTTTTTGCACTTTAATTTTTTTCCTCCTTACCTTTAAAAAATCATAACTCTTTCAATCTTGCACCTAAAAATTCATATGATGGCTTATTTTTTGCGCCGCCAATTCTGCTTTGTAATGAGATCAGTAATTTTACCCAAAAATCAACGCCGAAACGAAAAAAAAATAATAATTGTGCGTCAAAATTGAAGAAAAAACACTATTTTGTAACTTTTGGGGGCTTCCGTTTCTACGCAGTACATTTTTTGGTAAAACTTACATCTTCTCTTTATTCTGTAGGTCCATACGATTAAAATGATATCCTACTTATATAGGTTTGATTTTGTCGTACTTCTGGAAAAAACCATAACTACATGCAGGACAATTCATACATTTAAAATTGTCATCTTCTGATCCCTATAACTTTTTTATTTTACCGGGTAAGGGATGGTAAGAGGCTCATTTTTTGCGCCGTGATCGGACTTTTTGATCACTTTTTATTCATTTTTTCATGATATAAAAAGTGACCAAAAATACACTATTTTGCGCGTATACCATTGACCGTGCGGTTTAATTAACGATATATTTTTATAATTCGGACATTTCTGCACATGGCGATACCACATATGTTTATTTTTATTTACACAGTTTTTTTTTTTTAATGGGAAAAGGGGGGCGATTCAAACTTTTATTAGGGAAGGGGCTACATCTTTATTCACTTTTTTTTTGCAGTGTTATAGCTCTCATAGGGGGCTATAACACTGCACACACTGATCTTTTACATTGATCATTGGCTTCTCATAGGAAACCATTGATCAATGATTCTGCCGCTTGACTGCTCATGCCTAGATATCAGGCACTGAGCAGTCATTCGGCAATCGGACACCATGAGGCAGGTAAGGGGACCCTCCTGCTGTCCTACAGCTGTTTTGGATGCTGTGATTTCACCCCGGCGATCCCGAACAGCCTGCTGAGCTAGCCTGGCATAGTTTAGTTTCACTTTAGATGCCTGCGATCAACTTTGAACGCCGTGTCTAAAGGGTTAATAGCGATCATTGCCGCACACTATTAGCCACGGGTCCCGGCCGTTGCTAGGTGCCGGGCCCGACCTGCTATGACGCAGGGCCACACCGTGGCCCCGCATTATAGAATGGGAGCAAGCTCAGGATGTACTGGTATGTCCTTGGTCCTTAAGAGGTTAAAGGGGTACTCCGGTGGAAACATTTTTTTTTTTTTTTTTTTTTAATCAACTAGTGCCAGAAAGTTAAACAGATTTGTAAATTGCTTCTATTAAAAAATCGTAATACTTCCAGTACTTATCAGCTGCTGTATACTACAGAGGAAATTCTTTTGTTTTTGGAACACAGATCTCTCAGCTAAATCATGAGCACAGTGCTCTCTGGTGACATCTCTGTCCATTTTAGGAACTGTTGAGAGTAGGATAAAATCCCCATAGCAAACATATGCTGCTCTGGACAGTTCCAAAATGTATTCAATTGGTCTGCCTTCAAGGAGAACGCCGACTCCACGTGGCGCAGTATACAAAAGGAATGGAGATCAGATAAAATGAAGGTAGCTTATTTCCCAAGATGCAACGGGTTTCGCTGCGGGAAAGCAGCTTCATCAGGCATCATGCCTGATGAAGCTGCTTTCCCGCAGCGAAACCCGTTGCATCTTGGGAAATAAGCTACCTTGATTTTATCTGATCTCCATTCCTTTTGTATCTTGCGCCACGTGGAGCCGGCGTTCTCCTTGAAGCCAGACCGATTGAATACCTTGCCAAGCCGGAGGGCTGCGAATACACTAACTCTTGATGCGCTTACCATTGTTGTGTATGACGTTACGCAACCAAATCTCGTGAGCTGCTGTCTTATTTCATTTTCATACCGAGTATCTCTTTTTATCACACCAAGAAGTGCTCTCCCTTTTCTCCCCTTTAGTTCCAAAATTGGACAAAGATGTCAGCAGAGAGCACTGTGCTCGTGATGTCAGTAGAGAGCTCTGTCTTCCAAAAAGAAAAGCATTTCCTCTGTAGTATTCAGAAGCTAATAAGTACTGGAAGAATTAAGATTTTTTTAATAGAAGTAATTTACAAATCTGTTTAATTTTCTGGCACCAGTTGATTAAAAAAAAAAAAAAAAAGTTTTCCATTGGAGTACCCTTTTAACCCCTTAATATTTCCCTCTACAGACCCATATAAGGGCTTGTTTTTTGCATGACCAGTTGTACTCTGAAATGAAACCTCGCATTTTACCATAAAATGTACGGCAAACCCAAAATAATTTTTTTTAGGGAGAAATTCAAATGAAAACCACAATTTTGCACATTTTGGAGGGTTTTGTTTTCACACTATACATTTTACGGTAAAAATGACATGCGTTCTTTATTCTGTAGTCAATACGATTAAAATGATACCCATGGCTAGATACTTTTATATTTTTGTACCGCTTAAAAAAATCTAAAACTTTTTGTACAAAATATTTTTTCATTTTTCCATATAAACGGCGGTATTAGAGCAAATTTTTTGCGCCGTCATATGTACTTTTTATCGATACCACATTTGCATATATAAATCTTTTAGATCATTTTTTATAAATTTTTTCAAATAAAATGTGACAAAAAAAGCTGCATTTTTGGACTTTTTAGATTTTTTACGTTTACGCCATTCACCGTACGGGATAATTAACACTATATTTTGATAGTACGGACATTTATGCACGCGGCGATACCGAATATGTTTATTTAAAAAAATTACGCTTTTTGGGGGTAAAATCGGAAACTGTCAATTTTCATTGTTATTGGAAGGGATTTTTAATTTTTTTGTAACTTTTTATTTTTTATTTTTTACATTTTTCAACTTTTATTTTACACTTTTTATGTCCCCATAGGGGACTATGTATAGCAGTCAGTTGATTGCTAATACTGTGCAGTGCTATGTATAGGACACAGCATTGATCAGTATTATCGGTCATCTTCTGCTCTGATCTGCTCGATCTCAGACCAGAGCAGAAGAACCCGGGAGACGGCCGGAGCAAGGTGAGGGGACCCCCGGCCGCCATGCTTGATGATTGGAATCATCCATTCAAAGTACCGCACTGCCGCAGATGCCGTGATCTGTATTGATCACCGCATCTGAGGGGTTAATGGCTACTAGCAGCCGGAACCTGCCGTGTATGACGCAAGCGCCGTTCCGATGCTCGCGGTCATACACAGGACGCAAATGTACATCCTGGTGCGGGAAGTCCCGCCAAACCAGGAAGTACATTTACGTCCGTGGTCGTTAAGGGGTTAAATCAGTGCTTCCAAACCAGGGTTCCTCTAGCTGTTGCAAAACTACAACTCCCAGCATGCCCGGACAGCCAATGGCTGTCCGGGCATGCTGGGAGTTGTAGTTTTAAAATAGCTGGAGGCACCCTGGTTGGGAAACGCTGCATTAAGTCAATAAGTAAAAAATGCTACATTGTCAGAAAAATTTGCAAAGGTTAGTAAACAGCTTGCACAAGTAGTAACATTAAAATATGAGAAAAATTCTTTGCACCCAACAATAAAAATACACATCTCACCGTCTTCCTAAATAATTCCAGTTCATTCTCAGCATAATCCATGGCCATTTTAGTGACGTCACTTTCTGCAACATTAACCTAGTAAGGGAAGAAACATAAGGGAAAGTTTAGTGAATCAGGATCAAAGCATTTCAAGGTCAGGATTGTGTCTAAATACATATTCTGTTACACATATTGGGGTTTATATACTAAGAGTGGAGTGGAGTTTTCTTTGTGGGTTTTGATTTCCGACAGGTATTTTCCCACGGTATTTACTAAGGTTTCCCTACGTTTTGCTTTTTTTATTTATTTATTTTATTTATTTATTTTTTACAAATGTTCTGATCTGTTGGGTTTTTCCCAGTTCGAATCCACTGTGGAAACCTTAGTAAATATGTTGGGGTTTTACAAAACAGTTTTTTTTTTTTAATGAAGTATATTAGGAAAATGCTTAGTTTTTAGGGAAGTATTAAATTAACAAAAGGTAAAGGAGATCTGTAGTGCTCTGAACTTTATCCCCTGTCCGAAAGATAGGGGATAAGTTATAGATCACGGGGGGTCCGAGCACTGGGGCCCCCCGCGATCTCCTTTACGGGGCCGCGGCAATGTACAGGAAAGGGGGCATTCCGTCCTTGCATGACGCGACAGCCGGCACGCCCCTCCATGTATCTCTATGGGATTCATGGAGGGGTGTGCCAGATGCCGCGTCATGCGGGGATGGAATGCCCCCTTTCCCGTACATTGCCGTGGCCCCGTACAGGAGATCGCGGGGGGGGCCCCAACGCTCGGACCCCCAGCAATCTATAACTTATCCCCTATCCTTCGGATAAAGGGGATAAAGTTCAGATCACTACAGATCTCCTTTAACACTTAAAAGGTGCCATAATTTGATCATTTAATGACTAAGTTTGCACTGTCTCAGAAATAAAATGTATTCTCCCCAATGTGTGACCAAACTCTAGGAAATATTCATGGAACCATTTCTATGGAAAACTAAACTGGAGTATCATACTCCTGTTTACAATACTGCCCAATAAAGTTAATGGAGAAAAAAAAAATACATAGATCATTGTGTATTGAAAAGAACAGTATATAATTATAACTATAATTATTTTTACAACCTGCCTGTGTTATAAAAAAAAAAAAATATATATTTAAATTTTTTAAAGGGAACCAGCCACCAAATTTTACACTATAGAACTGTGGGCAACGCGTTATATAGGGTAAAATAAGATTTCTTACCAGGTCCTGACATCCTCCTGAGCGGGATGTCCCGGGCCGTATGGTAATCAGCTGGCAGTAGTCATCGAGGCATGTGGCCTCTTCATGCAGTCAGAGCTCCGGGCTGTAATCACACCAACTCATGCATGATTGACAGTCTGGCCATCTCCGATGTCACCGCTCTGCTTACTGAAGTTTCACGCAGGCCCAGAAGCAGAGATATTCCTGGACATGAAGCAGGTTCTGGGCTAGTGCGAGATTTCAGCGATGGGATTCAGTGATGACAGTGGTGACTAGGCTGTCAATCATGCATGAGTGGGATGATTTCAGCTCAGCGCTCTTTGACTACATGAAGATGACTACTGGCAGCTGATTAACATACGGTGTGGGACATTTGATGGCACTCTTCAAAACATATATATGCCAAACATAATCCCAAATGCAGCACAAAAAAATCCTATATTGTCCTGATTCCGGACTGAAGACGTTTTATAATATAGGAATATTTAATATTTGAAGTCCAGAAAGTACTACAGTGCACTGTGTCTGCCTGTTAGGTGGATTTCAGTACAGCGTGTGGAAAGAGAACAATCTCATCTTACCAGAGAGTAGTATCTTTTCCCGTCATTTTCATCTGTTCCCTTCCTAATCTGCATAAACAAAGGCTGTAGATGATTGTTGATAACAGCCACAAAGTCATCCAGCTTGTCGGGCATGTAGTGAGCTGTAAGGGGGATTTAAACATAAATTATACAAATATTAAAATTATTGCAACAACAATATTTATTGTTGTAACTTGGTCATGTGACCACCATCCTGACCCAAAGAAAAGCAGTGTTTTAGTGTTAGTGCTTTAGAGGAATTCAGTTCCTTCCTGTGAACTACAAGATGACATTGTCACCTATGAGATCTCTTTTGGCTGCTTACAGACCACTTCCCACTTATTGCTTGGGTAAGGCTGCATTCACACCACGTTTTTGCCTGCGGTCGGGAAACCGCATACGGCGGAAAAAGCAGCCGACCGGAGGCTGCGGTTCACTCCGGTCGGCTCATAGACATACATTAACTACGGTTCTCGAATACGGCTGAGTGCGGGCGCCGCGATTAAGCCCCGCCCACCCCTCCTCCCAGCCGTATACGGGAACCGTAATTACAAACCGTAGTGTGAACCCAGCCTTAGTCAGGTTTTGAGGAATCCATTTTTCATCCAAAATTCCTGATACGGGAACTGTATTGCAAAAACGTGGTGTGAATGCAGCCTAACACTCAGGAGGGCATACGAATCATGTTTTAACAACAGTGTTGTCTGATGCTTAGTGTTGATGTTCTGAAGACCCCAACAATCTCACCCACTATACTGTGGATCCACACATATTAGTGTTACCAGAGCAATAAGTGCAGCAACACTGTGTTTTTAACTTGTATACAGTCTCTATATGTTTTTGTTGTTGTTTTTTTTTAAGATCAAACAAGAAAAGTTATATTTTAGGGTGGTTTAGCTTCATAGGGTTTTTATGCCCCAGACTTTAAAGGGGTTGTTCGCTGCCCTGACTTTCGGAGCTCCGCTCACAGCGTCCGGAAGTTCATTACTCCGTATGCTGTGTGCAGGCTTCCGTGTTCGCGGTCGCAGGGCGTGAAGTCATGCCCGGCTCCTCGCGACGTCTCGCCCGCCCCCTCGTGACGTCATGCCCGCCCCCTCTACCAAAGTCGCGGTCGCGCCCCCTTCCCATTGACTTTCGTTGAGAATAAGCTTTTCCCCTAATAAAAGTTTTAATCACCCCCATTTTCCTATTTTTTTAATAAAATAATGTAATAAAAAATAAAACTAATGATATGTGGTACCACCGCGTGCATAAATGTCCAAACTATTAAAATATAATGTTAGCTAAACCGCACAGTCGATGGCGTACACATTAAAAATTAAAAAGTCCAAAATTGTGCATTTTTGGTCACTTCATATACTATAAAAATATTAATAAAAAGAGATCAAAAAGTCCCATCATAACAAAAATGGTACCGATAAAACTACAGACCACAGCCCAAAAAATGATCCCTCATGTAGCCCTGGACGTGGAAAAATAAAAAAAAGTTATAGGGGTCAGAAAAAGACAAATTTAAACATATACATTTTGGTGCACGCAGTTATACTTTTTTAAGTACCGTATTTATCGGGGTATACCACGCACCGGCCTATAACACGCACCCTCATTTTACCAAGGATATTTGGGTAAAAAAAGTTTTTTACCCAAATATCCATGGTAAAATGAGGGTGCGTGTGTGCGCGTGTATACCCCGATACACCCTCAGGAAAGGCAGGGGGAGAGAGGCCGTTGCTGCCCGCTTCTCTCCCCCTGCCTTTCCTGGGGTCTAGAGCCCTGCTGCCGGCCCTTCTCTCCCCCTGGCTATCGGCGCCGCTGCCCGTTCTGTCCCCCTGACTATCGGTGCTGGCGCCCCACTGCCGGCGCTGATAGCCAGGGGGAGAGAAGCGGCGCCGACAGCCAGGGGGAGAGAAGGGGCAGCGGCACCCATTGCCGGCGCCGCTGCCCCCGTTGCCTCCCCCCATCCCCGGTGGCATAATTACCTGAGTCGGGTCCGCGCTGCTGCAGGCCTCCGGCGTGCGTCCCCTGCGTCGTTGCTATGCACGGCGCGGCGCTCTGACGTCATGCGCCGCGCCGTGCAGCGCATAGCAACGATGAAGGGGACGCACGCCGGAGGCCTGCAGCAGCGCGGACCCGACTCAGGTAATTATGCCACCGGGGATGGGGGGAGGCAATGGGGCAGCGTCGCCGGCAATAGGTGCCGCTGCCCCTTCTCTCCCCCTGGCTATCGGCGCTGATACCGATAGTCAGGGGGACAGAACGGGCAGCGGCGCCGATAGCCAGGGGGGTGAGAAGGGCCGGCAGCAGGGCTCTAGACCCCAGGGAAGGCAGGGGGAGAGAAGCGGGCAGCGACGGCCTCTCTCCCCCTGCCTTTCCTGGGACGGTATCGGCGTATAACACGCACATAGACTTTAGGCTAAAAATTTTAGCCTAAAAAGTGCGTGTTATACGCCGATAAATACGGTAGTAAATAAAACCAGCATAAATTGGGTATCCTTGTAACCGTATGGGCCTACAGAATAAAGATCAGGTATTATTTTTACCGAAAAGTGCACTGCGTAGAAACGGGAGCCCCCCAAAAGTTACAAAATGGCGTTTGTTTTAGTTTTTTTTTATCTCACCCCACAAATAAGCTGTTTTTTTGTTTCACCACAGATTACCGTATTTAACGGAGTATAACACGCATTTTTAGCCTAAAGTCTATCTGCGTGTTATATGCCAATAAGCAGCTGCAGTTCAATGATTTAAAGGGGCGGTTTAAATCAATGAACTGCAGCGGCTTTTGCAGGTCCAGAGACCGCCAGCGCTGCCGGCTTCTCTGCCCCTGCCTATCCTGGGGTCCAGAGACTGCCGGCGCCACTTCCCCATTACCTCCCCCATCCCCCCGGTTTTTTCTGACCCCGCAGAAGCCCCCAGGAAAGGCAGGGGGAGAGAGGCCGTTGCTGCCCGCTTCTCTCCCCCTGCCTTTCCTGGGGTCTAGAGCCCTGCTGCCGCCGCTTCTCTCCCCCTGGTTATCGGCGCCGCTGCCCCATTGCCTCCCCCATCCCCGGTTTTAGGATTACCTGTTGCCGGGGTCGAGTCCGCGCTGCTTCTGGCTCCAGCGTGGCGTCTATGTGTCGTCACTCGTCACTGCGTATCGCAACGCATAGCAACGGCGCATAGACACCACACCGGAGCCAGAAGCAGCGCGGACCCGAGCCAGAAGCAGCGCGGACCCGAGCCAGAAGCAGCGCGGACCCGAGCCAGAAGCAGCGCGGACCCGAGCCAGAAGCAGCGCGGACCCGAGCCAGAAGCAGCGCGGACCCGAGCCAGAAGCAGCGCGGACCCGAGCCAGAAGCAGCGCGGACCCGAGCCAGAAGCAGCGCGGACCCGAGCCAGAAGCAGCGCGGACCCGAGCCAGAAGCAGCGCGGACCCGAGCCAGAAGCAGCGCGGACCCGAGCCAGAAGCAGCGCGGACCCGAGCCAGAAGCAGCGCGGACCCGAGCCAGAAGCAGCGCGGACCCGAGCCAGAAGCAGCGCGGACCCGAGCCAGAAGCAGCGCGGACCCGAGCCAGAAGCAGCGCGGACCCGAGCCAGAAGCAGCGCGGACCCGACCCCGGCAACAGGTAATCATAAAACCGGGGATTGGGGAGGCAATGGGGCAGCGGCGCTGATAGCCAGGGGAGAGAAGCGGCAGCAGGGCTCTAGACCCCAGGAAAGGCAGGGGGAGAGAAGCGGGCAGCGACGGCCTCTCTCCCCCTGCCTTTCCTGGGGGCTTCTGTGGGGTAAGAAACAGTGTATCGGGGTATACACACGCACACGCACCCTCATTTCACCAAGGATATTTGTTTGAAAAACTTTTTTTACCCAAATATCCTTGGTAAAATGAGGGTGCGTGTTATAGGCCGGTGCGTGTTATACCCCGATAAATACGGTATATTATAAAATAAATGATGTCATTACAAAGTACAAGTGTTGATGCAAAAAACAACCCCTTATATGGGTCTGTAGGTGCAAAATTGAAAGCGTTATGATTTTTAGAAGGCGAGGGGAAAAAACTAAATTGCAAAAACAAAAATTTATAGTAACCTGTCGATGATTATGTGCTTTCCCACTGCTCATAACTTCCTGTTCTCCATCTCTATTGCCCGCTCAGCCAATCACTGGCCACAGAGGGGACCTGCCTCGTACAGCAATTTGCCGAATGGGCATTTTCCATGTGTCAGGACAAAAAACAGGAAGTTCTGAGCAGCGGACAACACTAAGAACGACGCCAGGAGGGGATCTTTGGCAGGTGAGTACATCTTAGTGTAACCTAAGAACCCCTGAGCACATCTTAGTGTAAAATAACAGCACCTTTTTCAGGGGTGTGGAAATTTTATAAAAAACTACTTGTCCACGGGACTAAAATGGAGCAAAATCTACTTGTCCCTCATGACGATCCACTTGTCCGGGCCAATTTTCGCTTTTACGCTCTCATTTTTTCCTCCTCGCCCTATAATAGCCATAACTACCTACTATAATGACACCTTTTAATTGTTCCATAACATATTCTCTTGACCAAAAATATAAATATATTTTTTTTTGTGTGAAATTGAAATAGTAAAAGATAATTTTGCAGATTTGGTGGTTTTCTTTTCTACGCCATTTACCTCGTGGTTGAGATAACATGTTAGTTTCATATTTTAGGCCGCCTGATTACAGAAATACCAGATTTTATATAATTTATGTCATGTTTTACTAATTTAAAAAAATTCTGAACTTTTTTTTGACCCCTCTAAATATTTCTTTTTCCGCATACCAGGCTGTATGAGGGTTAATTTTTTACGCCATAATCTGTTTTTTGTATCTGTACCATTTTGGTATTGAGCTGACTTTTTAATCGCTTTTTAACTTATTTTCTGGGGATATTATAAAAATTGCAATTCTGTGTTTTGTTTTTTTTTGTTTTTTTTTTTTACATTTACCGTACGGGATATATAATGTTATATTTTAATAGGTCGTACAATTACGCAGGAATCGATACCAAATATGTTTATTTTTATTATGTTTGCATGTTTTTATATAGCAAAAGGGGTCATTTGAACTTTTAACATGAAAGGGGTTAATGTGTGTTTTTTTTAAACTTTTATTAAAAGTTTTTATTTTTTTTATTTTTTTATACTTTATTGGACTTTTAGGAGGAATCATTAGATTCCTCATACAGATGAATAGAGTTCTATTGAACTCATTAATCTGTGAGCTCTGTGATCCATTGATAGAGCCTGGTCCAGCCCGGATCTATCAATGACAGAGCTGGACAGCAGGAAGCAGAGGTAAGTCCTCTGGCTCCCACTATAGTGGATCGCCCCCCCGCGATCACTCTACGGGGGGGGGACAATCCACCCCACTAGCCCACCAGGGAGCATTCACATGCCCCTTTAGAAGCCGCTGTCAGCTTTGACAGCGGCGATCTAAAGGGTTGAAAGCCAGCCGCGGCATATGCTGGCTATTAGCGGCGGACCCCGGCTGAGAACAGCCGGGGGCTGCAGAGTATGGAGCGGGCAGGAGTCCGGAGCCCGCTCCATACACCCCTCTGAGCGCCGCATGTCAGGCTATTATCGGCGGTGTTAAACTTGCGCCCCGTGCAGACGTGCGACCGCTCCTCCCCTCAGCTCTCTGAAGCTAGAGCTGGGGGGAGTGAAGGCAGAGGACGCAGATCTGCACGGGGAGCAAGAAGCCAAGCCCCCCTCATCTCCCCCTGCAGGTCTGCATTGCAGAAAGAAGGCAGAGCAGGGGAGATAGGACGTACACAGCTTCTCATCTCCCTGCTCTGCCTTCAGAGGACGTGAGTTTCCACAGCCGGGGGCTGCAGAGTATGGAGCGGGCAGGAGTCGGGAGCCCGCTCCATACAGACTGCAGAGCGTCGCAGCGCTTGTCAGGTCCGGCCCTGCTTTCCCGAACCCGGGCTAAGGGCCGGAAAAATTCACCTGCCCGTCGCCCGAAACTGCTTGTCCCGGGCGTCGGGCGATAGGAATTCCACATCCCTGCCTTTTAATTAAATCTAAGCCATATGGACTGACCTTTGTGTACTTCACAGCAATGTCTATGTAATTTCCTTACAGCAGAACCTTCCATTATCCCATGAGACATCAGAACCTGAAGGAATCTCTGGTGACTTGCAGTGATGGCCATTCTTCCCTGTGAAATAAGAAGCAAAAGACAATTATTACAATGTATTTACTTAGTTCAAGAATATAAATATCCAGCAATGCATAAATATTTTGCTCAGAAACATTTTTAACCCCTTCACTTCATCATTGTCGGACACTCATCCCCTATTTTTTAAAGAAATATTACCACTTTTTACCCAGAGCGTTGTGCAACCGATAATGATTTTATTGGGCGCTCAAAAGATCAGCCGCCAAAAGTGTTCTCTCGTTCCTCAGCTTAGTGCTGGGCGATATACCAGTTCATACCGAATACCGGTGTGTTTTTTCTGTACAGTATGAATTTTTTCCTAAACCGCAATACCGGTCGGGCCCCTACCCCCTCGGATGAATGAATTATCAGCCGTAGTGCGCTTGGGAACTAATTATATATGACCCGCGGGCGCTGTCCTGCTTTTCCTCCCCCCCCCACCCCCCACCAAATGAATGAAGTATCAGCCGCAGCACTGTCCACACATCGGGGGACTAGTCATGTTACCCGCAGGCACTGATCTCCTTTTCCTCCTGTTAGCAGCGGCGCTGGAAATGAATGAGTTGTGAGCCGCAGGCGCAGGACAGAGAACGAAAGCTGTCACCTCCCCCTCCAATCGCTGAAAGCCGGTGGGCTGCGGGCGATGCAGAGGGGGAAATGAGTGGGGAAAAAATCCCGTCAAATACCGTGGAGCCGCCATAAGTTTGAAAAAATACTGTGATACACATTTTTGGTCATACGGCCCAGCACTACCTCAGCTTATCGCTGCCCTTTTTATACAGGCCATTTTTTGAGAAAAAAATAATTGTTCCTTCCCAGAAACTGGATCCTCTATTTCAGTGGTCTCTAAACTTTAGCTCTCCAAATGCTGCAAACTACAACTTCAAGCATGACCGGACAGCCACACGATGAAAGAAACACATGAGAAAAGTGCAGGGAAAAAAAAAAAAACACATACTATAGTAAGTTGCTATACAAATAAACATTATTCGGAGTGACAAAAACACCACCAAAAAATTATTAAACAAAAAGAATGGAGGTGAAAAAAAATAAAATAAAAAAAAGAGGGGACAGTTTTTAGGGTTTCTTTTATTTTTTTTAAAGCCAAAAAACAAAACAAAACGATGATCAAAATTTGGGTTTGAATTAAGTCTCATTCACACTATGGATTTTGGAGCAGAATTCCACTTGAAAAATACAGTGAAGCAGCCTCTCATTGGATGAGATTTATCAAAACATGTGCAGAATAAAACTGGACCAGTTGCGCATTGCGACCAATCAGATCACTCCATTTATTTTTTAGCGTCCTTTTTTGAAAATTAAAAAAAAAAGCAATCCTATTGGTTGCTCCGAGCAACTTCTCCACTTTTCCTTTGCACGGGTTTTGTTAATCTACCCCAACTGTCCTCAATACATTTCTGCTGCAACTTTTATTCTATGGAATTTCCGCTGCGGAAAGAATGTACATGTTCATTCTTTCAGCGGAATGCGCTTAGAAATGAATTGATATGGAGACGGCGCATGTCCGATCGGTCCTAGCGCTCTAGATGGAAACTCTGCCCGGAATATCTCTGGACGGAGATTCTGTAGTGTGAATGAGCCCTAAAACCTAAAGGGGTACTTCACCAGAAAACATCTTATCCAAACAGTAGGGGATAAGATGTCTAATTGCGGGGGTCCCGCTGTTGGGGACCCCAACGACCTATGATGCCGCTCCGTGCCGATTGACTAGCAACTTCAGCCATCATGCCCCCTCCATCCACATTTATTTTTTTTGCTGGCGGAGTACCCCTTTAAAGAGTCGCTGTCATTTGAATAAGCACCGGGTCTCATTCCCGTGACCTGCTGCGATCTTGGGTTCCAAGGCAATGAATTGCGCGTCTCACTCCACGGCTGTCCTCACACAGCTCCATATAGGGGGTCAGAACATGACGATGCAAACAGTATTTTCATTATTATTATAATTATTCTTTTTTATATTGTAATAGTAGTAAAAAACATAAAAACTCTATACATTTGGCACGGCTGTAATCATACAGACCCAGAAAATAAAGACAGCACATCATGTGTACTGTGCTGCCAATGTCATAAAAACTGTGTGTTTTTTTTAATCATTCCACCCTACAAATACATTTCTGGTACATTATGGGATGCAAAAAATAAATGCGTAAATAAAAAAATCCTTCATCCGGCTCTATAAATGGCTCTTGGAAGGCAATGAGGCAAAAATAAATAAATAAATAAATAAAAACACACAAACAAAACGCCATCACCAAAATATAAAAATATTTGCAGCAGAAAAGAGTTAAACTTGTACATACGCGTTTACCTGACGCATGGAAATTATCACTATAGACCAGGGGGCCTCCAGCTGTTGCAAAACTACAACTCCCAGCATGCCCGGACAGCCTTTGGCTGTCCGGGCATGCTGGGAGTTGTAGTTTTGTAACAGCTGGAGATACTGGTTGGTGTGTGTATATATAAGCTGCTACTTTATCCATTCCTGTACAGAAACCCACACACCCCAGTTATCTACCTCGCACCCCTAGAACGCATAAAACAGCCCCCAGTTCACACACACTACCGGCAACTTGGCAGGAAAGCGCAGTCCTCGCAGAGCTATAAGGGGGCGTCACAAATCCAGCGACAGACGTAGCGACGATTGGATAAATGCGCATGCGCTGTGAGGATTGGGCTAATGCGCGTGCGTGATTGCTGGTGATGTAAAGTTTTTTCCAATCTGTGGAAAACGCCATGCGCATGCGCGAGGTAACGCTATTAGCGTACACTACGCTAATTGCGTAATGTCTGCGTAATGTCGCGCATGCGCAGTCGTTCTAGCGTAGACTCGCGCATGCGTATGGCGTTTTTCACAGCTTGGAAAATACCAGTGTTGTAAAGTATTTTCCTATCTGTGGAACGTGCCATACGCATGCGCGAGTCTACGCTATTAGTGTAGACCTAGCGTAGGCTACGTTAATAGCTTATTGGAAAATACTTTAGCTTTAGAGCATATGCTTACGTCAATAGCTTATCTCTTAGCGTAGCCGTGGAAATTAGCGTAGCGTAGTTAGTGGGTAGCGTAGTGTAGCCTTAGGCTTACCATAGATTTATATTAGTGTAGTGTACCTAGCGTAGGTTTTAATTTAGCGTAGTTTAGGATTAATAGGGAAAGGAGGTAGGGTCTAGGTTTTGAAGAGACTACAACTCCCAGCATGCCAAGGCATGCTGGGAGTTGTAGTTTAGCTTATATTACATTGAAGGGACCACAACTCTCAGCATGCCCAGACAGCTAAAGGCTTTCCAGGCATGCTGGGAGTTGTAGTTTTACACAGGTATAGAGTAGTTAGCGTAGTGTTAGTTAGTGTAGCGTTAGCGCAATTTTAACATATTTAATGTAGTGTAGTGCTAGCGCAGTTTTAGCGTATTTAGTGTAGCTTAGTGTTAGGGCAGTTTTAGCGTATTTAGTGTTAGCGCAGTTTTAGCGTAGTGTAGTGTTAGCGCAGTTTTAGCGTATTTAGTGTAGTGTTAGCGCAGTTTTAGCGTATTTAGTGTAGCTTAGTGTTAGGGCAGTTTTAGCGTATTTAGTGTTAGCGCAGTTTTAGCGTAGTGTAGTGTTAGCGCAGTTTTAGCGTATTTAGTGTAGTGTTAGCGCAGTTTTAGCGTATTTAGTGTAGCTTAGTGTTAGGGCAGTTTTAGCGTATTTAGTGTTAGCGCAGTTTTAGCGTAGTGTAGTGTTAGCGCAGTTTTAGCGTATTTAGTGTAGTGTTAGCGCAGTTTTAGCGTATTTAGTGTACTGTTAGCGCAGTTTTAGCGTATTTAGTGTAGCTTAGTGTTAGGGCAGTTTTAGCGTATTTAGTGTTAGCGCAGTTTTAGCGTAGTGTAGTGTTAGCGCAGTTTTAGCGTATTTAGTGTAGTGTTAGCGCAGTTTTAGCGTATTTAGTGTACTGTTAGCGCAGTTTTAGCGTATTTAGTGTAGCTTAGTGTTAGCGCAGTTTTAGCGTATTTAGTGTAGCTTAGTGTTAGCGCAGTTTTAGCGTATTTAGTGTAGCTTAGTGTTAGCGCAGTTTTAGCGTATTTAGTGTAGTGTTATCGCAGTTTTAGCGTATTTAGTGTAGTGTTAGCGCAGTTTTAGCGTATTTAATGTAGTGTAGTGTTAGCGCAGTTTTAGCGTATTTAGTGTAGCTTAGTGTTAGTGCAGTTTTAGCGTATTTAGTGTAGTGTTAGCGCAGTTTTAGCGTATTTAGTGTAGTGTTAGCACAGTTTTAGCGTATTTAGTGTTAGCGCAGTTTTAGTGTATTTAATGTAGTGTAGTGTTAGCGCAGTTTTAGCATATTTAGCGTAGCTTACTGTTAGCACAGTTTAGCGTATTTAGCATAGCTTAGTGTTAGCGCAGGTTTAGCGTATTTAGCGTAGCTTAGTGTTAGCGCAGGTTTAGTGTATTTAGCGTAGCTTACTGTTAGCGCAGTTTTAGCATATTTAGCGTAGCTTACTGTTAGCACAGTTTAGCGTATTTAGCATAGCTTAGTGTTAGCGCAGGTCTAGCGTATTTAGCGTAGCTTAGTGTTAGCGCAGGTTTAGTGTATTTAGCGTAGCTTACTGTTAGCGCAGTTTTAGCGTATTTAGCGTAGCTTAGTGTTAGCGCAAGTTTAAAGTATTTAGCTTAGCTTAGTGTTAGCGCAGGTTTAGCGTATTTAGCGTAGCTAAGTGTTAGCGCAGGTTTAAAGTATTTAGCTTAGCTTAGTGTTAGCGCAGGTTTAGCCTAGCGTAGTGTTAGCGCAGTTTTAGCCTATTTAGTGTAGCTTAGTGTTAGCACAGTTTTTTTTAGCATATTTAGCGTAGCGTACTGTTAGCGCAGTTTTAGAGTAGTGGGTGCAGCGTAGTATTAGCGTAGTGTTAGTGCAGTTTTAGCATAGTTAGCGTAGTTGTACGCAGGTGTAGTCAGCTAACTTAGTTTTACAGGCAGATAAAGTATAGTTGAGAGAGTGTAGCTTAGTTCTAAAGTGAAGGGGCTACAACTCCCAGCATGCCTAGATAGCCAAAGGCCGTCCGGGCAGGATGGAAGTTGCAGTTTTGCAAAAGTAGCAGAGGCCATTGGGCTCTGCTACGTTAACGTAGCAGAGGCGAGTACGTCCTTGTACGTTAAAGTAAAAGAGGCAGTTGCGCTCTGCTACGTTAATGCAGTATCCAGCCCTCTGTATAGATAGATGACTGGATACAGTGATCCGAAGGCCACTTACCCACCTCCATTCCTGCTCCGTCACTGGACGTGTAGCATCGCAGGAAGATGACGGAGCTGGAACGGGGGTGGTAAGTTAGGCTCTCCACGGGAAGATCCCCCAAAAATATACTAACCCATTTTTTTGTGTTTTTCTTCTCGTTTCAGATACGTGAATGTGGAGGACTACCTCAGATTCGGTGGACTACGACCATGACCTGCATTTTTTCTTTTGTTTTAATAAAATGGTTAGCGAGGGCTGTGGGGGAGTGTTTTTCCTAATAAAAATGTTTTAGCTTGTGTGTGCTTTTTTTATTTTATTATTACTTTACAGGCTTAGTAGTGGAAGCCGTCTTGTAGACGGAATCCATTACTTAGTCTGGGCTTAGCGTTAGCCCCAAAAACAGCTAGCGCTAACCCCCAATTATTACCCCGGTACCCACCGCCACAGGGGTACCGGGAAGAGGCCGGTACCCCTGAGTGCCAAATATGGCGCTCTTGGGCCTAGGCGGTAACATGCTGGCATTATTTAGGCTGGGGAGGGCCAGTAGCGATGGTCCTCACCCACCCTGGTAACGTCAGGCTGTTGCTGTTTGGTTGGTATTTGGCTAAATACGCTAAAACTGCACTAACACTAAGCTAAACTAAATACGCTAAAACTGCGCTTACACAACACTACACTAAATATGCTAAAACTGTGCTAACACTACACTAAATAAGCTAAAACTGCGCTAACACTAAGCTACACTAAATACGCTAAAACTGCGCTAACACTACACTAAATATGCTAAAACTTCGCTAACACTAAGCTACACTAAATATGCTAAAACTGCGCTAACACTACACTAAATAAGCTAAAACTGCGCTAACACTAAGCTACACTAAATACGCTAAAACTGCGCTAACACTAAGCTACACTAAATACGCTAAAACTGCGCTAACACAACACTACACTAAATATCCTAAAACTGCTAACACTACACTAAATAAGCTAAAACTGCGCTAACACTAAGCTACACTAAATACGCTAAAACTGCGCTAACACAACACTACACTAAATATGCTAAAACTGCGCTAACACTAAGCTACACTAAATACGTTAAAATTGCGCTAACGCTACACTAACTACGCTAAAATTGTGCTAACACTACGCTAAATACTCTATACCTGTGTAAAACTACAACTCCCAGCATGCCTTGAAAGCCTTTAGCTGTCTGGGCATGCTGAGAGTTGTGGTCCCTTCAATGAAAAAGAAGCTAAACTACAACTCCCAGCATGCCAATAAGCTAAATTTACTACTGCGCATGCACAGGTTTATGCTACTAACGTAGCCTACGCTAGGTCTACGCTAATAGCGTAGACTCGCGCATGCGTATGGCACTTTTCACAGATTGGAAAATACTTTACATCACCCGTAGTAAGAAGGTAGGATGTAGTTTTACAGATCGATCGTCAGAGGGCGGAATACTACCAGAAACAACTGCAGTTGTAATAGAGAGGTCAGGCTGGCTGTATAGAGAGCTATATCTTCTGAAGGAATGAAGGTGTATGCTTAAGAGTCTATTCACACGTCCAGTATTCTGTGCAGATTTGATGCGCAGTATTTCAAGTTGTGTTCAGTCAATCAGTTTACATTGAAATCTGCAGCAGAAAATCTGCACAGAATACTGAACGTGTGAATAGACCAGTGGTCTCCAACCTGCGGACCTCCAGATGTTCCAAAACTACAACTCCCAGCATGCCCGGACAGTGAACTTAACATTAGTGTGAATGGGTCTCCGCGAGACCCGTCCACACTGCAGAATTTTAGCGGCGGATAATTCTGCCGCTGAAACTGTTCCATGCAAAGAAAGAACATGGTCATTCTTTGCGCGGATTTCACAAGCACTGCATAGCCGTCAATGGTGACAGCTCAGTGTCCCGCGGCCGTAACGCCGAAGCATCACTGGCGGCGGCCGCCAGGTGGAATCTTTGCTCGCGGAATTCGCAGTGTGAACGCACTCTAAGGACGCAAGGTTTTTTCGTTTTTCCTCCTTCCCTTTTAAAAATCATAACCGTTTAAATTTTGCACCTAAAATTCCATATGATGGCTTATTTTTTGAGCCACCAATTCCACTTTGCAGTGAGATCAGTCATTTTACCCAAAAATCCACTGCAGAAAAAAAATTAATTGGTCCTCATGTACTATTGCAAACCCGACATGTTTTGTCGGGTTGTGCGCCAGATTCTGTCGCATTGCGCCAGAAATTCTGTCTGCGACAGATTTTGCGCCAGAATTGAAAAACCCCCGACTAACTCTTCATTTTGCCAAGAAAACCTGTAAAAGGGGTGTGGCCGCCGGTAAAATGGGGCGGGGTCTCCGAAAAGGTGAGTGTTTCCGACATTTTCACAAAAACCCAACATATTTACTGAGGTTTCCACCTAAAATGTGGTGGATTTAAGCTGAGGAAAACTCGACAGATCAGAACAGGTGTAAAAAAAGCAAAGTGTAGGGAAAGTGGAAAATGTAGGGAAACCTTAGTAAATACCGTGGAAAATAAATTGTAGGGAATTAAAACCCACAAAGAAACCTACACAACACTCTTAGTAAATGAGGGCCATTGTGCAACAAAATTGAAGAAAAAAATGCCATTTTGTAACTTTTGGGGGCTTCTGTTTCTACGCAGTGCATTTTTCGGTAAAAATGAAACCTTTTCTTTATTCTGTAGGTCCATACGATTAAAATGATATCCTATTATATAGGTTTGGTTTTGTCTTACCTCTAGAAAAAAAAACATAACTACATGCAGGAAAATGTATACGTTTAAAATTGTCTTTTTCTGACCCCTATAACTTTTTTATTTTTCCGTGTATGGGGCGGTATGAGGACTCATTTTTTGCGCCGTGATCTGAAGTTTTTATCGGTACCATTTTTGTTTGTTTTCATGAATTTTTTCATGCTATAAAAAGTGACAAAAAATACGCTATTTTGGACTTTGGAATTCTTTTGCGTGTATTCCATTGACCATGCGGTGTGTTTAACCCCTTAAGGACTCAGCGTTTTTCCATTTTTGCATTTTCATTTTTTCCTCATCACCTTCTAAAAATCATAAAGCTTTCAATTTTGCACATGCAATTTCATATGATGGCTTATTTTTTTGCCCCACCAATTCTACTTTGCTGTGACATTAGTCATTTTTCCCAAAAATCCACGGCGAAATGAAAAAAAAAATTCATTGTGCGACAAAATTGAAGAAAAAATTTCATTTTGGAAATTTTTGGGGGCTTCCGTTTCTATGCAGTGCCTTTTTCAGTAGAAATAACACCTTCTCTTTATTCTGTAGGTCCATACAATTAAAATGATCCCCTACTTATATAGGTTGGATTTTGTCGTACTTCTGGAAAAAATCATAACTACAGGCAGGAAAATGTATATGTTAAAAATTCTCATCTTCTAACCCCTATAACTTTTTTATTTTTCTGCATACAGGGCTGGTATGAGGACTCATTTTTTGCACAGTGTTCTGAAGTTTTTATCGGTACCATTTTTGTATTGATTGGACTTATCGCTTTTTATAAATATTTTTTTGGAATTTTTTTGGGTGTACGCCATTGAACGTGCGATTTAAATAATTATATATTTTTATAGTTTGGACATTTCTGTACGCGGCGATACCACATATGGTTATTTTTATTTACACAGTTTTTTTTTATGAGAAAAGGGGGGGGTTATTCAAACTTTTATTAGGAAAGGGGTTAAATGACCTTTGTTAACTTTTTTTTTTTGCAGTGTTATAGCTCCCATAGGGACCTATAACACTGCACACACTGATCTCTTATGCTGATCCCTGCAGAGCCATAGCTTTGCACGGATCAGTGAGATAGGGGCTCGATTGCTCAAGACTGTAGCTCAGGCTTGGAGCAATCAAACCCCGATCGGATGCCGCGGAGACAGGTAAGGAGACCACAGCTTGCGTCCCAGCTGATCGGAACATCGCGATTTTATCGCAATGTCCCGATCAGCCAGACTGAGCTGCCGGGAAGCGTTTACTTTCACTTACAGACGCGGCGGTCAACTTTGACAGCCACGTCTGAAGGGTTAATAGCGCGCGGCACAACGATCGGTGCCACGCGCTGTTAGCCCAGGGTCCCGGCTAAGAATAGCAGCCGAGACCAACCTGGTGTCATGCGGGGTCACGGCGTGACCATGTTTTAAACACCAGGACCGGGCTCAGGTACGCCCTGAGTCCTTAAGAGGTTAAACTTTTTATTTTTTATTTTTTTTAATAGTTCGGACATCTCCTCTGGATCTCAGGCATGGAGAAGTCAATCGCCGATCAGATGCGGCGGAGGCAGGTAAGGGACCCTCCTGTTGCGTCCTAGCTGAGCTCCCAGAATACAATTTTTCAACTTAAGGTGCGGCGATCAACTTTGATCACCGTGTCTAAAGGGTTAATAGCGCACAACACAACGATCGTTGCCGCATGCTATTAGCCTATGGTCCCGGCTTTTAGGGTCTATTCACACGTACATTATTCTTTGCAGATTTGATGCGCAGGATTTGCGCTGTATTTAGTCTTTCAGTTTGCATTGAAATCTGCAGCAGAAAATCCTGTGCATCAAATCTGCAAAGAATACTGTACGTGTGAATAGACCATTAATGTGTAAAACTATCTGCTGTGCTCTGTATCTAATCCTGTCATGTGTGATACTGTCTGCTCAGCTGTGTATCTGAGCCTTGTATCTAATCCTATCATAGATGATCTATCTGCTGAGCTGCTGTAACTAATCTTTCCATGGGTGATACTATCTGCTAAGCCATGTGTGATACTGCCTGCTTAGCCTGTGTATCTAAATCTGCCATGTGTGATACTGCCTGTGTATCTAAATCTGTCATGTGTGATACTGTCTGCTGAGCCTGTGTATCTAAATCTGTCATGTGCGATGCTGTCTACTGAGCCTGTGTATCTAAATCTGTCATGTGCGATACTGTCTGCTGAGCTGCTGTATGTAATCTTTCCATGGGTGATGCTATCTGCTGAACTATGTGAGATACTGCCTGCTGAACCTGTGTATCTAAATCTGTCGTGTGATGCTGCCTTCTGAGCCTGTGTATCTAAATCTGTCGTGTGATACTGCCTTCTGAGCCTGTGTATCTAAATCTGTCATGTGCGATACTGTCTGCTGAGCTGCTGTATGTAATCTTTCCATGGGTGATGCTATCTGCTGAACTATGTGAGATACTGCCTGCTGAACCTGTGTATCTAAATCTGTCGTGTGATGCTGCCTTCTGAGCCTGTGTATCTAAATCTGTCGTGTGATACTGCCTTCTGAGCCTGTGTATCTAAATCTGTCATGTGCGATACTGTCTGCTGAACCTGTGTATCTAAATCTGTCATGTGCAATACCGTCTGCTAAGCTATTGTATCTAATCCCATGATGTGTGATACTGTCTGCTGAGTCTGTGTATCTAACCCTATCATGTGTCATACTGTCTGCTGGGCCTGTGTATCTAATCCTATCGTGTTTCATACTGCTACTGAGCCCGCCGGACATAGTGGTCTGGGGACAGAGGGGTCTATAGGAGGACATAGTGGTCTGGGGACAGAGGGGTCTATAGGAGGACATAGTGGTCTGGGGACAGAGGGGTCTATAGGAGGACATATTGGTCTGGGGACAGAGGGGTCTGGAGGAGGACATAGTGCAGGATTCAAGTACGGTACAGCAGACAATGAGGCTGAAGCAGAAACCGGCTTTATTAACCAACAGAGTATAACGGCCGGAAAATGATGTTAACAGAAATAACAGATTACATAGGTTTACAGCAAAGTTAACTGTAACGTGATACATAAAATGGTGCTCCCGCCAACGCACACACAGGAATACAGGCTACTCTGTTATATAGTCCTATCTGATTCCCGCTAACAGGGACACGTTGCTGCAACGTTCTGTCTAAGGGAACCTGCTCTATGCCCTACCACAGGTCAGCACCGATGCACACTCACAGTTCTGTAGGTACAGCTGCTTTGTCTCAGTCTCTGTGATGGTGGTTGCAGTCAGGTCTCTGGATCTCTCCCTTGCTGTCTACAGCTGTAGTCTCTTATGCACTGGTCTGGGTTTCTTTGCAGGTTGCTTATCTTGTTCTGTCACTTGGAGGTCACTGCAGTCTGGTCCCCTCTGTAACTTGCTTGTTCTGGGATGTTCTCCTCTCTTGCTCTGGTTCTCAGCTGCAGTCTGTAGCATCACAGTTCAGCTCTGTCTCCTCTGACAGGATCCTGTTGCTCAGTCCCTGGATTACACAGTCTCTCTGCCCTTCCAAGGCCACTTTGTACAGTCTCTTTCCTCAGCTCTGCACAGCCATAGAGAGCTGAACACCACACAGCCCCAGGAACTTCCTGCTCCTCCTCTCCAGAAAGATCTCTTCTCTTAAAGCAACAACAACAACTGTTTTATTCTCACTTACAACAACACTGACATCTTGTGGCTGAAGGATGCATGACAGTCTGTGGGACTTTCTCAATAGAAGTAATGGAGTTTAGTCATTCAAGGGGCTGACCCCCTACATGCCTCCCCACTAAACGATGGTCGTCCTCGGCCATCCTATATAGTCCATGGGGAAGAAAGTGATTATTACAACCTCTAACAGAAGCACAACATTGTCCACAACATATACAGGTGGACCAAACGAACTGTTCAGCATTGTACCTGTTTGGTGGAACCCATGCAGTAGACCTATTGGATCTCCGGAGGTCTTGGCTATCTGTAAGGGACTGACTCTCCTCATTAGGTTTGGGATCTTCAGACCGACATTGCCGTAGCATATTCCTATGTAAGATCCTTGAGGCACACTCCTCATTTTCAACCCGTACTTCGTAGACCGGGCCATTGGGGTACACTCTCCTGATCACTTTGTAAGGTTGTACCTCCCAACGCTCACTCAACTTGCCGCTAGAACGTTTCTCCCGCACCAGTATCCGGTCTCCAGGTTGCAGCTGAACCTCCTGGAGGGGAGGACGGTCAGGTTTTCTTCGCTGGGACACCCAACCTTTCATCTGACGCAGTCCGACATCTTCATCCTGTAATCGGCCCCATTCTTCCTTGGTTCTTCCTAATCCCTTGGGTAGCACTCGGGCCTCCCCACTTGTCTGTGCTGCAACTGCTGGAGGTGTGAACCTGCGGAAGCCTGGAGTTTCCTCCTCTTCTTTTTGTTCATCCAGGTCCCCTGGTTCGATGATCACCTCCATACCTTCAAGGTTGCGGAAGGTTCCCACAGGCAGTGTCAGTATAGTCTCCCGACCAGGGGAAAGGGTGAGGGTAGCCTTTCCCGGCACTTGGATGGTTCCCCCGGACTGGTGTACTGGGACACTCTTCTGTGTCCCACAGAATCGGATCAACCGTTGGAAAGCTTTTTGCGTGGGTTTGTGTGGGGTGGCTTGCTTCCAATAGCCTTGTCCCCGTTTAGTGAACATGATCTGGTCCAACTCTCGTAGAATATTCATGCCCATTATCACCGGTACATCCTCCTTGAACATTTCGGGGACCAGCAGAATGCCTTTTCTTCCTACTTCCTGTCCACACAGCCGTATGTTCATCCACGCGACTCCCATGACCGGGATTTGCTGATGGTTCATAGCTGTAACTCGGATCAATGTCTCTCGTTCTGGCTTAGCCAGTGCTTGGAAGTAACGATTAAAGGATGACTCAGGCATGGCCGTCACCTGTGATCCGGTATCTAATAAGCAGTTGACTGGGATTCCTTCAAATTCAGCTTGTATGACGGGACACCCTGCGACCAGGTGTTCAGAGCTGTGCTGAGTGTCTTGACTCTCCACCTCCCCCGCAGTGCGCCCCACTACTGCAGGGGGCCGGTAGTTTAACGCCGGCTCTGGGCGTCTAGATAGATCACTCTGACACTCTCTAGCAAAGTGTCCTTCTGCTCCGCACTGCCAGCACTGTGTCCCTGGATGGTAGTCTCCCTGCCAGCGTGCGGGAGGCGCCCTGGCTGGCCCTGTTGGAAGATATTGAGGCACTTGGGGTGACGGTGAACTCGGGTAAGGATGCTGTGGTGTAGGAACCAGTGGGGCCATCTGATAGGGCGGTTGATGGGCTGGATAGGCAGCCCCAGGGGAATAGCTCGACTCCATCCGCCTTTCCATTAGCGTCAATTTTTCGTGCATAGCACTCAGGGAGCTTTGCAGGTCTTGTATCACTTTAACTAGGGCCTCTACCTTCCCCACAACCTCAAAGGGTGTGGCGGTCTGGGTCCGTATCACTCCGGATGAATAACTTTCTTCTTTACTGCGTGCCACAGCCTCCGCCAATATTTGCCAAAAGTTCAGAGTAGGGTCCACCCTAACTTGCTCCCCCAGGACCTGTCTCGGGGGGGGGGGGGGCTGAAGAGTCCCAGAATAAACTGTTCCCGCAATATCCGGTCTGCAGATCCCATGCCAGATACTCCGTCTGCTTCCTTTTTCTGTACCTCGGCCAATACTTCTTGAAGTGCCATCGCATATTGTGAGACCCCTTCATTTTCTTGCTGAACCTGGTAGAAGAATTTCGCTCGGAGGGGGCCTGCACTAGCCGTTTCACTGTGGCTTCTGATTGTAGAAACACATTCTTTCGGGCCTCACCCTCCAGGGCAGCCAAAGCAATTTCTACCTGTAGCTCTGGGCTGACATTGTAAATTCTTGCAGCGCTCTGTAATCTTGTCACCCTGTCTGACAGTGACATGTTCTTGCCATCAAATTTTGGCAGCAAGTTAAACAGCATGCCCATAGGGAGGGACCTTGCAGGGGTTCCACCATTGCCTGAGGTACTCACATTAGCATCATGCACATTTCCTTCAGCCACCTCCATCTCTGTAACCGTACCATGCTCGCAGCGCCATTTGTAGCGGTCAGAGGAGTAGGGGACCACAGTGCAGGATTCAAGTACGGTACAGCAGACAATGAGGCTGAAGCAGAAACCAGCTTTATTAACCAACAGAGTATAACGGCCGGAAAATGATGTTAACAGAAATAACAGATTACATAGGTTTACAGCAAAGTTAACTGTAATGTGATACATAAAATGGTGCTCCTGCCAACGCACACACAGGAATACAGGCTACTCTGTTATATAGTCCTATCTGATTCCCGCTAACAGGGACACGTTGCTGCAACGTTCTGTCTAAGAGAACCTGCTCTATGCCCTACCACAGGTAAGCACCGGTGCACACTCACAGTTCTGTAGGTACAGCTGCTTTGTCTCAGTCTCTGTGATGGTGGTTGCAGTCAGGTCTCTGGATCTCTCCCTTGCTGTCTACAGCTGCAGTCTCTTATGCACTGGTCTGGGTTTTTTTGCAGGTTGCTTATCTTGCTCTGTCACTTGGAGGTCACTGAAGTCTGGTCCCTTGCTCTGTAACTTGCTTGTTCTGGGATGTTCTCCTCTCTTCCTCTGGTTCTCGGCTGCAGTCTGTAGCATCACAGTTCAGCTCTGTCTCCTCTGACAGGATCCTGTTGCTCAGTCCCTCGATTACACAGTCTCTTTGCCCTTCCAAGGCCACTTTGTACAGTCTCTTTCCTCAGCTCTGCACAGCCATAGAGAGCCGAACACCACACAGTCCCAGGAACTTCCTGCTCCTCCTCCTCTCCAGAAAGATCTCTTCTCTTAACCCCTTAACGACGCAGGACGTATATTTACGTCCTGCGCCGGCTCCCGCGATATGAAGCGGGATCGCGCCGCGATCCCGCATCATATCGCGTCGGTCCCGGCGCTAATCAACGGCCGGGACCCGCGGCTAATACCACACATCGCTGATCGCGGCGATGTGCGGTATTAACCCTTTAGACCGCCGCTTCTAAAGTGAAACTGAAAGTGACCCGGCTGCTCAGTCGGGCTGTTCGGGACCGCCGCGGTGAAATTGCGGCGTCCCGAACAGCTGATCATACACCGGGAGGGCCCTTACCTGCCTCCCCGGTGTCCGATCGGCGAATGACTGCTCCGTGCCTGAGATCCAGGCAGGAGCAGTCAAGCGCCGATAATGCTGATCACAGGCGTGTTAATACACGCCAGTGATCAGCATAGGAGATCAGTGTGTGCAGTGTTATAACCTATAACCTATAACACTGCAAAAAAAAATGTAAAAAAAAGTTTTAATAAAGGTCATTTAACCCCTTCCCTAATAAAAGTTTGAATCACCCCCCTTTTCCCATAAAAAAATAAAAGTGTAAAAAAAATAAAAAATAAACATATGTGGTATCGCCGCGTGCATAAATGTCCGAACTATAAAAATATATCATTAATTAAGCCGTACGGTCAATGGCGTACGCGCAAAAAAATTCCAAAGTCCAAAAAAGCGTATTTTGGTCACTTTTTATACAATTAAAAAATGAATAAAAAGTGATCAAAAAGTCCGATCAAAACAAAAATCATACCGATAAAAACTTCAGATCACGTCGCAAAAAATGAGTCCTCATACCACCCTATACGTGGAAAAATAAAAAAGTTATAGGGGTCAGAAGATGACATTTTTAAACGTATAAATTTTCCTGCATGTAGTTATGATTTTTTCCAGAAGTGCGACAAAATCAAACCTATATAAGTAGGGTATCATTTTAACCGTATGGACCTACAGAATAATGATAAGGTGTAATTTTTACCAAAATATGCACTGCGTAGAAACGGAAGCCCCCAAAATTTACAAAATGGCGTTTTTTTCCGATTTTGTCGCACAATGATTTTTTTTTCCGTTTCGCCGTACATTTTTTGGGTAAAATGACTGTCACTGCAAAGTAGAATTGGCGGCGCAAAAAATAAGCCATAATATGGATTTTTAGGTGGAAAATTGAAAGGGTTATGATTTTTAAAAGGTAAGGAGGAAAAAACGAAAGTGCAAAAACGGAAAAACCCTGAGTCCTTAAGGGGTTAAAGCAACAACAACAACTGTCTTATTCTCACTTACAACAACACTGACATCTTATGGATGAAAGATGCACAGTCTGTGGGACTTTCTCAATAGAAGTAATGGAGTTTAGTCATTCAAGGGGCTGACCCCCTACACTGGGGACAGAGGGGTCTATAGGAGGACATAGTGGTTTGGGGACAGAGGGGTCTATAAGAGGACATAGTGGTCTGGGGACAGAGGGGTCTATAGGAGGACATAGTGGTCTGGGGACAGAGGGGTCTGGAGGAGGACATAGTGGTCTGGGGACAGAGGGGTCTATAGGAGGACATAGTGGTCTGGGGACAGAGGGGTCTGGAGGAGGATATGGTGGTCTGGTGACAGAGGGGTCTTGAGGAGGACATAGTGTTCTGAGGACAGAGGGGTCTATAGGAGGACATAGTGTTCTGGGGACAGAGGGGTCTATAGGAGGACATAGTGGTCTGGGGACAGATGGGTCTATAGGAGGACATAGTGGTCTGGAGACAGAGGGGTCTATAGGAGGACATAGTGGTCTGGGGACAGAGGGGTCTAGAGGAGGACATAGTGGTCTTGGGACAGAGGGATCTGGAGGAGGACATAGTGTTCTGGGGACAGATCAGTCTATAGGAGGACATAATGGTCTGGGGACAGAGGGGTCTATAGGAGGACATAGTGTTCTGGGGATAGAGGGGACTATAGGAGGACATAGTGGTCTGGGGACAGAGGGGTCTATAGGAGGACATAGTGTTCTGGGGACAGAGGGGTCTGGAGGTGGACATAGTGGTCTTGGGACAGAGGGGTCTGGAGGTGGACATAGTGGTCTGGGGACAGAGGGGTCTATAGGAGGACATAGTGGTCTGGGGACAGAGGGGTCTGGAGGAGGATTTAGGGTGCAGGGGACAGAGGGGTCTGGAAGGGATATATTTAGGGGGCACAGTATCTGGCAGGGTTATAATGATTATTGTCTTCTTATGGAGGATGAGGATCTGTGGACAAGGTGACTAACCTATGATGTGCTTGTGTCAGACTCTGCAGAGAAGATGAAGCTGGAAGACATCCTGGAGCCTGGACCAGATGAAGAAGAAAAGACAACAGAGAAGACATCACTCAGGTCACTGATATCATTGTATAGTCTGTCTGACTGTCCCATCAGCTGGAGTCTATGGTACGTCCTGTAGGGATGATGGGTGACAATGTACCCTAATCTGTGGCTCTGCAGCTATTACAAAGTTGGGAGTTCAGGCAGCACACTGGGTTGGCACAATCCTTTGTAGTGGACACTATTATGTTTTGAGGGGCTCTTGTATGGTACTATTATGTACTGAGCACACAGTCTATGTACTACTATACTATGCCATGGCACACATTGTGTGGCTCTAGTATACCCTAGCGGCACAGTGTGTGACATTGTTATATCCAGGCTGCACAGTGTGTTACATTATATCCACAAGAGGTGGAGGTAGGCACTTCCGTAGATTGGTGGTGCACATGGATAGATCAGGCCCAGAAGATAGTAGAAAAGAAATCCCAGCACTCACCAAATATTCAAGGTAGTTTATTGCATATCCTCAGTATCTGCAGAGGAAGACTAAATTCCGAAATGTGACCTGTTGATACTGAGGAAATACAATAAACTACCTTGAATATATAGTGAGTGCTGGGATTAATTTTCTCTTATTATATCCATGCAGCACAGTGTGCGGCACTGTTATATCCTGGTGGCACAGTGTGCGGCACTGTCATATCCTGGTGGCACAGTGTGTGGCACTGTCATATCCTGGTGGCACAGTGTGCGGCACTGTCATATCCTGGTGGCACAGTGTGCAGCACTGTCATATCCTGGTGGCACAGTGTGTGGCACTGACATATCCTGGTGGCACAATGTGTGGCACTGTCATATCCTGGTGGTACAGTGTGCGGCACTGTTATATCCTGGTGGCACAGTGTGCAGCACTGTTATATCCTGGTGGCACAGTGTGTGGCACTGACATATCCTGGTGGCACAATGTGCGGCACTTTCATATCCTGGTGGTACAGTGTGTGGCACTGTTATATCCTGGTGGCACAGTGTGCAGCACTGTTATATCCTGGTGGCACAGTGTGCAGCACTGTTATATCCTGGTGGCACAGTGTGCAGCACAGTTATATCCTGGTGGCATTGTGCAGCACTGTTATATCGTGGTGGCACAGTGTGCGGCACTGTCATATCCTGATGGTACAGTGTGCAGCACTGTTATATCCTGGTGGCACAGTGTGCAGCACTGTTATATCCTGGTGGCACAGTGTGCAGCACTGTTATATCCTGGTGGCACAGTGTGCAGCACTATCATATCCTGGTGGCACAGTGTGCAGCACTGTTATATCCTGGCAGCATAAACAGAAGTTAGCATTTTATTATTCCCCCCTACTTTTGTGCTAGGGATGTTAGGGACCCGCTAATTACAGGTGGCCATGACGTGGCTAGCAGGCTTGCACTTCATGATCATCAAGTATACTAACAACCTGTTAGTGTATTACATTTTGCTGAGAAGCCGACGATCAATGTGCATGTTGTAGATGTGTGACCATGTCTGATTTTTATTCTCTATTTGAATTCATATATGCACTGCTCAAAAAAATTAAGGGAACACTTAAACAACACAATGTAACTCCAAGTCAATGACACTTCTGTGAAATCCCACTGTCCACTCAGGAAGCATTACTGATTGACAATCAACTTCACATGCTGCTGTGCAAATGGAACAGGCAACAGGTGGAAATTATAGGCAATGAGCAAGACATCCAATAAAGGAGCGGATCTGCAGGTGGTGACCACAGACCACTTCTCAGTTCCTATGCTTCCTAGCTGATGTTTTGGTCACTTTTGAATGCTGGCGGTGCTTTCACTCTAGTGGTAGCATGAGACGGAGTCTACAACCCACACAAGTGGCTTCGGTAGTGCAGCTCATCCAGGATGGCACATCAAGGCGAGCTGTGGCAAGAAGGTTTGCTGTGTCAGCGTAGTGTCCAGAGCATGGAGGCGCTATGAGGAGACAGGCCAGTACATCAGGATATGTGGAGGAGGCCAACAACTTAACACCAGGACCTCTACCTCCGCCTTTGTGCAAGGAGGAGCAGGACGAGCACTGCCAGAGCCTAGCAAAATGACTTCCAGCAGGCCACAAATGTGCATGTGTCCACTCAATCGGTCAGAAACAGACTCCATGAGGGTGGTATTAGGGCCCGACGCCCACAGGTGGGGGTTGTGCTTACAGCCTAACACCGTGCAGGACGTTTGGCATTTGCCAGAGAACACCAAGATTGGCAAATTCGCCACTGGCGCCCTGTGCTCTTCACAGATGAAAGCAGGTTCACACTGAGCATGTGACAGACGTGCCAGAGTTTGGAGACGCCGTGGAGAATGTTCTGCTGCCTGCAACATCCTCCAGCATGACCGGTTTGGCGGTGGGTCAGTAACGGTGTGGGGTGGCATTTCTTTGGGGGGACGCACAGCCCTCCATGTGCTTGCCAGAGGTAGCCTGACTGCCATTAGGTACTGAGATGAGATCCTCAGACCCCTTGTGAGACCATATGCTGGTGCGGTTGGCCCTGGGTTCCTTCTAATGCAAGGCAATGCTAGACCTCATGTGGCTGGAGTGTGTGAGCAGTTCCTATAAGAGGAAGGCATTGATGCTATGGACTGGTCCGCCCATTCCCCAGACCTGAATCCTATTGAGCGCATCTTGGACATCATATCTCACTCCATCCACCACCACAGACTGTCGGATGCTTTAGTCCAGGTCTGGGAGGACATCCCTCAGGAGACCATCCGCCACCTCATCAGGAGCATGCCCAGGTGTTGTAGGGAGGTCATACGGGCACGTGGAGGCCACACACACTACTGAGCCTCATTTTGACTTGTTTTAGGGACATTACATCAAAGTTGGATCAGCCTGTAGTGGGGTTTTTCACTTTGATTTTGAGTGTGACTCCATATCCAGACCTCCATGGGTTGATAAATTTTATTTCCATTGATCATTTTTGTGGGATTTGGTTGTCAGCACATTCAACTATGTAAAGATGAAAGTATTTCATACGATTAGTTCATTCATTTATATCTTGAGCAGTGTATATATATATATATATATATATATATATATATATACAAATACTTGGGTGGAATGGGAGCACGGCCAGGGCGGAGTCTCGCAGGGGGGCCTTGCTTTATTTGGTCCGGGGGCCCTGAGTGTTGTCAGTCCGCCCCTGATTATACTATAAATGCAGTTTATAAGTGTTCCCGGCATTGTGATGATCCAACTGTTGCAAAACTACAACTCCCAGCATGCCCTGACATCAGGGCCAGTTTTAGACTAAGTGTGGCCCTAGGCAAAAATGAAAAATGGGTGCCCCAGATTGCGTGACCAAAGATCACTATGTTGTGTGGTAAAGCAGGGTGCAATGCAGGGCAGATGTTGTAACCCTGGGGGCAGATGTTATTAACCCCTTCTTGTCATGATGCCAGGGCGTGGTTTAGCCTTAACCACCCAACAGTAATACCGCTGATCCTGGGCTTGGCACGGGGGCAATGAAGACACTGACGGGCCGAGATGGGGGAGCAGATAGCATGTTGCAGTCATCACATGCAGGCGACATCAGTGGCAGCAAATGTATGCAACATCGTATGTACATTGTCTACCACATGGAGGCCTGGTTTCACCCACATGTGGTGACCACAACACATTACCTGACCCCTTATGTCAGCCACCCCCTTTATTCCAGGTGAGAAGGTTTCAAGATGAGATGAGAGATAACTGGAAAAGAGCCACTGGAGGGAGGGGAAAGTTTATGCCATTTTAGCTCCTTTGATAACCCATTTAACATATAGAGGCAAATGAGGCACCTTTAACATCAGGAGGATTCATTTGCCTCACAAGGGGTAGGAGGAGACCCCTTTAAGATCAAATACTGGAGGACAAGACTCCCTTAAGATTATTGGAGTCTGGTGGAGGCACTGTTAACCCCTTGGGGACCGAGCCCATTTTGACCCTAAGGACCAGAGCATTTTTTGCAATTCTGACCACTGTCACTTTAATCATTAATAACTCTGGGATGCTTGTACTTATGAATTTGATTCAGAGAATGTTTTTTTGTGACATATTCTACTTTATGTTAGTGGTAAATTTTTGTCGATACTTGAATAATTTCTTGGTGAAAAATTCAAAAATTTCATGAAAAATTAAAAATTTTTGCATTTTTATTACTTTGAAGCTCTCTGCTTGTAAGGAAAATAGACATACCAAATAAATTATATATTGATTCACATATACAATATGACTACTTTATGTTTGCATCATAAAGTTGACATGTTTTAACTTTTTTAAGAAATTAGAGGGCTTCAAATTATAGCAGCAATTTTCCAATTTTTCAAGTAAATTTCAAAATCTGAATTTTTCAGGGACCAGTTCAGTTTTGAAGTGAATTTTAGGGTCTTTATGTTAGAAATACCTCATTATGAAAACTGCCCCCCCCCCCCCTCAACGTATTCAAAATTACATTCAGAAAGTGTGTTAACCCTTTTGGTGTTTCACAGGAAAAGCAGCAAAGTGGAGGCAAAAATTCAAAATCTTAATTTTTTACACTAACATGTTCTTGTAGACCCATATTTTTTATTCTTATAAGGGGTAAAA
The DNA here is from genome assembly GCF_029499605.1 of Hyla sarda. Classification (NCBI taxonomy): domain Eukaryota; kingdom Metazoa; phylum Chordata; class Amphibia; order Anura; family Hylidae; genus Hyla; species Hyla sarda. Next base: position 194,069,791 of record NC_079196.1, on the reverse strand, counting down.
GGAGAATCCCTCACCCCAAATATGTAACTCAATTTCTCTCGAGTAAGGAAATACCTCATATGTAGATGTAAAGTGCTTTTGGGCACACTAGAGGGCTCAGAAGAGAAGGCGCGACAATGAGATTTTGGAGATCGAATTTTGCTGAAATGGTTTTTGGGGGGCATGTCGCATTTAGGAAGCCCCTATGGTACCAGAACAGCGAAAAACACCCCAAATGGCATACTATTTGGGAAACTACACCATTCAAGGAACATAACAAGTGGTACAGTGAGCCTTAACACCCCACAGGTGTTTGACAAATTTTTAATAAAGTTGGACATGAAAATGAAAAAAAAATGTTTTCACAAAAATGCTGATGTTACCCCAAATTTTTCATTTTCACAAAGGGTAATAGGTGAAAATGTCCCCCATAATTTGAAACACTATTTCTCTCGAGTAAGGAAATATATCATATGTGGATGTAAAGTGCTTTGTGGGTGCACTAGAGGGCTCAGAAGCGAAGGAGCGACAATGGGCTTTTGGAAAGTGAATTTTGCTGAAATGGTTTTTGCGAGGCATGTGTCATTTAGGAAGCCCCCACTGTGCCAGAATAGCAAAAAAACACCCCACATGGTATACTATTTGGGAAACTACACCCCACAAGGAATGTAACAAGGGGTACAGTGAGCCTTAACACCCCACAGGTGTTCAACGACTTTGCGTTGAAGTTAGACGTGAAAATTAATTTTTTTTTTTTTACTAAAATGCTGATGTTACCCCAAATTTTTCATTTTCAAAAGGACTAATAGGGGAAAATGTCCCCCAAAATTTGAAGCCCCATTTCTCTCGAGTAAGGAAATACCCCATATGTGGATGTAAAGTGATCTGCAGGTGCACTAAAGGACTCAAAAGGGAAGGAGCAACATTGTGCTTTTGGAAAGCGAATTTTGGTGAAATGATTTTTGGGGGGGCATGTCACATTTAGGAAGCCCCCATGGTCCCAGAACAGCAAAAAACACCCCACATGGCAACTATTTGTCAAACTACACCCCTCAAGGAATGTTACAAGGGGTATAGTGAGCATTTACACCCCACTAGCGTTTGACAGATCTTTGTAAAAATTGGCCGTGCAAACGAAAAATTACATTCTTAATTTTCACGGACCACTGTTTCAAAAATCTGTCAGACACCTGTGGGGTGTAAATGCTCACTGTACCGCTTGTTACGTTCCGTGAGGGGTGTAGTTTCCAAAATGGGGTCACATGTGGGTATCTATTTATTTTGCGTTTTTGTCAAAACCGCTGTAACCAGCAGCCATCCCTGTGCAAATCACCAGTTTAGGCCTCAAATGTACATAGAGCGCTCTCACTGCTGAGCCTTGTTGTGCGTCCGCAGAGCATTTCATATCCACACATGGGGTATTTCCGTACTTGGGAGAATTTGTGTTACAAATTTTGGGGGTCTTTATTTCCTTTTACCTCTTATGAAAATTAAAAAATGGGGCAACACCAGCATGTTAGAGTAAAACATTTTTTTTTTACACTTGCATGCTGGTGTAGACCCCGACTTTACCTTTTCATAAGGGGTAAAAGGAGAAAAGCCCCCCAAAATTTTCAGCACAATTTCTCCCGAGTACAGAGATACCCCATGTGTGGCCCTAAACTGTTGCCTTGAAATACGACAGGGCTCTGAAGTGAGAGAGCGCCATGCGCATTTGAGGCCTAAATTAGGGGTTTTCACAGGGGTGTAGCCAGATGCAAGCGATACACCAAAAATACTGTACCTCAGTTTTCCCCAAACAGGGTGTCTCCAGCTGTTACAAAACTCCTAACATGACTGGACAGTCAATGGCTGTCCGGCAATACTGGGAGTTGTTATTTTGTAACAGCTTGAGGCTTCGTTTTGGAAAAACTGACGTACAAGACGTTTTTAAATTATATTGGGGGGGGGGGGGGGGGGCGCGACAGTGTAAGGATGTAGTGTATATGCAGTGTTTTAGTGTAGTGTTGTGTTTTTAGGGTACATTCGCACGGGCAGAGGTTTACAGTGAGTTTCCCGCTGCAGCGGAAAATTTGCTGCATCTCAAACTGTACATTCACGTGGGGGGAGGGGGCAAAACTACAACTTCCAGCATGCGCTGACAGCCGAAGGTCATGTTGGGAGTTGTAGTTATGCAACAACTGGAGGAGAACAGTTTGGAGACCACTGTGTAGTGGTCTCTAAACTGTAGCCCTCCAGATGTTGCAAGACTTCAACTCCAAGCATGTCCAGACTGCCCATGCATGCTGCGAGTTGTAGTTCGGCGACATCTGAAGGGCCAGATGTTGCCGAACTACAACTCCCAGCATGCCTGGACAGTCTCGGCATGCTTTGAATTGACATCTGAAGCGTTACAGTTTGGAAACCACTGTATAGTGGTCTCCAAACAGTGCCCTGCCAGATGTTGCAAAACTACATCTCCCAGCATGCTGAGACTGTCCAAGCATGCTGGGAGTTGTAGTTCTACAACATCTGAAGGGCCAGATGTTACAGAACTACAACTCCCAGCATGCCTGGACCGTCTGGGCATGCTGAGAGTTGTATTTTTGCAACATCTGGAAGGATAGTGGTCTCCAAACTGTGGCCCTCCAGATGTTGCAAAATTACAACTCCCAGCATGCCCAGACAGCCAAAGGCAGTCTGGGCATGCTGGGAGTTGCAGTTTTTAAACTCCTAGATACAGCAGTGAAGATCACTTTACGGCGATCTTCCCTGCTGTATCTGGGAAACTGCCGCCACTTGCCTGCGCCTCCTGTCCCAGGTCCTCGGTCACCAGTACCCAGGTAACCGATGCCGGCGGTCCCTGCCGCATACACATGGCCCCCGCACGTCGCCGTCATCTTTCCCCGGTCTGCTCCGACATCCAGGAGCAGGGGAAATTAATCATTTTATTTTTATCTAGACCATCCATATTTTATTTTTATCTAGACTATTTTATATTCATTTTATTTTTATCTAGACCATCGACACATTGAGGATTTTTACCACTATCTGCAGATTACATCAGCATTCAACAATAATAGTATCTCTGTTGTTTAACCCTTTCAGCGCTGGTATATGTTTATTTATTTTTTATATACACACACTCTACTGTAGAGACCCTGCTCAGGTTTCAGTTTGCAGCACAATTTCCTGCCACAGGGTGTGGATTAAAGTTGCTCGTGATGTGATAGCTACACAGCACTTAGCATGACTGGAAGCCAACATAGAGTTAAGTGTATGCAGAAGAGTCCTTGCTCAGCTACTGCTTTTTACTGACTAGACAATTCTTCTCATTGGAGCAGGAAGCAGGATTTTGGAGATAACTGGAAAATGAGTTCTGACTAGGCCTAAACTCCTCTCACATGGGACCTAGCAGAGATATGAGACAATCAGGTTCAAGTCCTCTAGGGAGAAAGGGTTGGACTTAGGAGACTAGCAGTTTCTGCATAGAATCTAGCTAAGATGAGTCATGTGACCAAGGATCTATACATTCCTACACATACATATATGGCTCATAAGTAGGGGCAACAAAGAGTAAAATGTCAACTCTTTCGCAGCCATAATACCTCAATGTATTCAGTAGTAGACTTATAAAAATAACATGTTATGTAAATGTGACTTATGATAATGTCCATATTATGATGGGCCTGCACCCAACTAAACATACAGGGGAAGATTTATAAAAACCTGTGCGGAGGAAAAGTTGACCCTTTGCCCATAGCAACCAATCAGATTGCTTCCTTCATTTTTAAATGGGCCTCTAAAAATAAAAGCAGCGATCTAATTGGTTGCTACTGGCAACTGGTCAACTTTTCCTCTGCACTGGTTTTGATAAATCTCCCCAACAATCCTTTATTTTTTCAAGATGAAATGTTTTCCCCATGTTGTATAAAATGAGGGGACACAACTCTTGGTACAACTTGGTACTAACTGCCAGGAGTGGTCCATATGAGCCGACCATTTTGAAAGTCAAAAGAAGCTCTGCAGCAGCTGCGTTGTGTAAGATAAATTATAGCCCCATGGTCTGAATATAATACGCTGCCTTATACTGTTTAAATGGTCATGGAAGATCATAAAGACCCTTTTGTGACTTCAAATATTCTTCTATTTTACAATAAGCCTTCATTATTTTATATATATATATATATATATATATATATATATATATATAAGCTTTGTATTAGTTATTGCTTACAAGTCAGTCTCCTATACAAGGAAGGAAACATAACATATGAGCAGTTGGATGAGGTCCCAGGTGACATGGAGTAGCACATATGCGGATTTACCTGTGTGGTGTCTATAAATGTAAATTATATATAGGAAATATACTGAGGAGCAGCTTTTGCATTAAGGACAGGCACTTCCATTAATAATTAGAGGGGATTGATGTCAGGGCCTACTATTGTAGAGGTTTCAGCAGGGATATTGGTTATTGATCCAAAATTATTGGGGAGATTTATCAATCATCCTAAAACCCTATTATATGTATGAATCCAGCAGATCATCTACATACAAAAGAGCTGGTTTGTGATTGGTTGGTCTTGATACAAGTGAGCTGGCCTGTGATTGGTCGGTCTGGCTTGGCACCTGCACGGTATGTTTGTCTGTTGTCCTGACAACCAACCACTCAGCTGGAGCGACCGCCAGAGGAGGAGCTATTCTGTGATTTCTGAGCCGTACAAGTGCATTATTGTATTATTTGTTGCGTCTTAGTGTCTGTGTGTGTTGTTTGTTGTTGTGTGTCTGTGTGTCTGTGCTTTTATTTCAGGTAACACCTCACTTTCCGGTTATACCATCCTTTCCGGATCATCCAGTGGTAAGTCCTACTCTAAACTATATTATCCCTCATTAATATCGTCACATATTTCTGTCCAGTTACACATCCAGGGGGAGAATTATCAAAACCTGTTCAGAGGAAAAGTTGTCCAGTTGCCCATAGCAACCAATCAGATCTCTTCTTTCATTTTGGACAGGCCCTTTTTAAAATGAAAGAAGATATCTGATTGGTTGCTATGGGCAACTGGGCAAGTTTTCCTCTGCACAGGTTTTGATAAATCTCCCTCCCAATGTATATTATAGCTGTATATTGCTCCAACTGTAAATATATGTCTGAAATAATAGGTCATGAGACTGGCATGTGATGGGCACTAACTGGTCACAGCCTGGCACATATATCATCTTATTATTATATGAACTGGGCTCTATGGGGGAGATTTATCAAAATATTTGAAAGAAGCGATCCAATGGGTTGCTATGGGCAACTGCACCACTCTTCCTCTACATGTTGGAGAGCACTGCTTTAGGCTGGAAAAAAAATGCCCCCAAAATGCATTTGGGACAAAACTACCGCTGCCAGATGTTAGCTAGGAGTCAATAGGAAAATATGAAATTCCATACCTACATAGTGTTTTAAAGGATAACTCCTGGATGTAACAACTTATCCCCTATCCTAAGGTCGCGGGGGATCTGACAGCTGGATCTCCCGAACGGTGCCCCAGTTCTCAGCATGAATGGGGCGTGTTGACCACCACACAAAGCGGCGGCCGACACGCCCCTTCCGGGCAGCTCTATGGGAGAGCTGGAGCGCTGCTTTCGGCAATCTCCGGCTCTGCCATAGGACTGCATGGAGGGGGCGTGTCAGCCACAGGTTCGTGCTGTGGTCGAAAGGGCTTGTTTCATGCAGGGAGCCGGGGCTCCATGCGGGAGATAACGGAGGGCCCCAGTGGTCAGACCCCAGCGATCTAACACTTTAGATAGGGGATAAGTTGTTACATCCCGGAGTTATCCTTTAATTTTTGGCATTACCTCACCCTTTAGTGGTGTTTTTTTGGGCTCAATGGAAACTTTTCAAAATCACTGCATTCACTAGCTATGTTGTTGTTTTTTTTTGTTTTTGTTTTTGTTTTTGTTTTTTTCCTTTTCTTAAAAAAATTGTGGTGTTACTCCTCTCATAGTCCTCTATAGGTGGAAGAAAGGGCATTTTTCAATAGAATTCCTTGAGTCACATGATATAAGAATCAGTGCACCTCTCTCCCCCTTGCCATGTGTTCTATGTACAGTTAATTGTTTACATCAGAATTCTGGACCAGGCTGTAAATTTTGGTTTTGGTAATATTTTTTGTTTGTCAGGGGAGCAGATATATTAATACTATTGATTCTTGGACAGTGTAAAACTTTCAAAATCACCAAATTTATCACAGTAGCTGTATGATATAAATCTGGCACATCTTTAGACTGTCTAATATAAGTTAGTACAGTGGTCCCTCAAGTTACAATATTAATTGGTTCCAGGGCAACCATTGTATGTTGAAACCATTGTATGTTGAGACCATAACTCTATGGAAAGATGGTAATTGGTTCTGAAGCCTCCAAAATTTTATCCAAAAATAGGAAAAAGGGAGGAGTAAACAAAAATAGGTAGATAACTAATATAGATAAAGCAAGTCCTTACATATAAAAGTACGAAAGATCTGCTGGTTGCTGTAAATCACTGTCTATGTAGAGGACAGGAGCTTCTTCAGGGTCCTGTATAGTACACACAATGTCCAAAAAAAGTATCATGGAGTCGCCTTTACCTGGTGTCCAAAGGAGCAGCTAACCCTGGCACAGGTAAAGAGTAGTACAGAACATGTAATACCTCCCTGCACTGTAGAGGGTGCTATCGGACAGGAATTCAGTGCATGCACTTCAGTAACAAGGGTTTTTCCAGTAAAATATCCGTTCTGATTGGTCAGTTCTTCCAGCCATGTTGAGTCTGGATTCAAGTTAAAATGGTCCAGAAAATACTATTGTATGTTGAAACTATTGTATGTTGAGGCCATTGTAAGTTGAGGGATCACTGTATCAGTAGTTTAGTTTTACATACCATTTCTGCATTCTTTTATTTAGCAATTTGTTTATTAACCACTTAGGGACCAAGGGCGTACAGGTACGCCTTCGCTCCCTGGTACTTAAGGACCAAGGGCGTTCCTGTACGCACGTGGGAATTTTGGTCCCCGCCGCGCACCGGGCGGGGACCGGACCGGGTTGACTACTGATATCTATCAGCAGGCACCCCGTGCAAATGCCCAGGGGGGTCCTGAGATCAACCCCCCCCCCCCCATGTCGGCAATTGCCGCAAATCACTGGTGAATTCATACTGGTCTACGGTGACCCGGTTACCCGGAAAGTAAGGGGGATCGGGGTTGTCCAAGACACCCACGATACTCCTGAAGGGATAGGAGTGAGGTGGCAGGGGGGGCACCCCTCCTATCCCTGCTATTGGTCGTTCAGAAGCAAAGACCAATAGCAGATCGGGGGCAGGGGGGGGGGTTAACGTTCGGTTCCCCCATTCTGCCCACCCACAGTGGCCGGGCAGAACGGGGAACCGTCGGTGCACAGTGCCGGAGGTCCACTTACCCATCGGCAGCTGGCGGCGATCAGCGGCAGCGGGCGGGGATTGGTCGTTCAGAAGCGACGACCAGTAGCAGATCGGGGGCGGGGGTTAACGTAGGCTGGGCAGAACGGGGAACCGTCGGGGAACAGCGCCGGAGGTCCACCTACCCATCGGCAGCGGGCGGCGATCAGCAGCAGTGGGCGGGGATCGGTGGCGGCAGAGGACAGCGATGTGGCTCCCTGGATTCTACGGAAGCCGGTGAGTTGCCTAGCAACATCTGGAGGGCTACAGTTTGGAGATCACTGTGCAGCGGTCTCTAAACAGTAGCCCTCTAGATGTTCCAAAACTGCAAATCCCAGTATGCCCAAACAGCAAATAGCTGTCTCGGCATGCTGGGAGTTGTATTTGCGTACCTCCAGCTGTTGCATAACTACATCTCAGTTGTAGTTTTGAAACAGCTGGACTGGCACACTGGTTGGAAAATACTGAGTTAGGCAACAGAACCTAACTGAAGGGTTTCCAACCAGTGTGCCTCCAGCTGTTTCAAAAGTACAACTCCCAGCATGCACGGTCTGTCAGTACATACTGGGAGTTGTAGTTTTGAAACAGCTGGAGGTTTGCCCCTCCATATGAATGTACAGGGTACATTCACACGGGCGAGTTTATAGTGAGTTTCCTGAAGTTTGAGCTGCTGCAAATTTTTTGCCGCAGCGCAAACTCCTAGCTGGAAACTCACCATAAACCCGCCCGTGTGAATGTACCCTAAAAACATTACACTACAATACACTAACACATAATTAAGGCTAAAACACTACATATACACCCCCTTACACTGTCCCCCCAGTTTAGCAACCGCTCGAGGCACCCTGTTTGGGAATCACTGGCATAGAATACCCCTATGTCCACCCCTATGCAATCCCTAATTTAGTCCTCAAATGCACATGGCACTCTCTCATTTCGGAGCCCTGTCATATTTAAAGGAAAGGAAGTTTAGGGCCACATATTTGTGGGGTATTTCCATGACTCCATTTTGGAAACTACACCCCTAACGGAATGTAACAAGGGGTATAGTGAGCCTTAACACCCCACAGGTGTTTGAAGAAATTTAATTAAAGTTGGATGGGAAAATGAAAAATAAATTGTGTTACCCTAAATTTTTCATTTTCACAAGGGAAAATAGAAAAAAAAAGCCCCCCAAAATTTGTAACCCCATTTCTTCTGAGTAAGAACATACCCCATATGTGGATGTAAAATGCTCTGCGGGCGAACTACAATGCTCAGAAGAGAAGGAGCGCCATTGGGCTTTTGGAGAGAAAATTTGTCCGGAATTGAAGGCCACGTGTGTTTACAAAGCCCCCATAGTGCCAGAACAATGGACCCCCCCACATGTGACCCATTTTGGAAACTACGCCCCTCATGTAATGTAATAAGTGGTACAGTGTGCATTTACACCCCACAGGTGTCTGACAGATTTTTGGAACAGTGGTCTGTGAAAATGAAAAATGAAATTTTTTAATTGCATAGCCTACTGTTCCAAAGATCTGTCAAACGCTAGTGGGGAGTAAATACTCACTGCACCCCTTATTAAATTCTGTGAGGGGTGTAGTTTCCAAAATGGGGTCACATGAGGGGGGTCCCGCTGTTCTGGCACCACGGGGGGGCTTTGTAAACGCACATGGCCCCTGACTTCCATTCCAAACAAATTCTCTCTCTAAAAGCTCAATGGCGCTCCTCCTCTTCTGAGCATTGTAGTGCGCCAGCAAAGCACTTGATGTCCACACATGGGGTATTTCCATACTCAGAAGAAATGGGGTTACAAATTTTAGGGGTAATTTTCTCCTATCACCCCTTGCAAAAATTAAAAATTTACACGTCCAACTTTAACAAAAAGTCGTCAAACACCTGTGAGGTGTTGAGGCTCACTGTACCCCTTGTTACATTCCTTGAGGGGTGTAGTTTCCAAAATAGTATGCCATGTTATTTTTTTGCTGTTCTGGCACAATAGGAGCTTCCTAAATGGGACATGCCCCCCAAAAACCATTTCAGCAAAATTTGCTTTCCAAAAGCCAAACGTGACTCCTTCTCTTCTGAGCATTGTAGTTCACCCTCAGAGCATTTTACGTCCTAACATGGGGTATTTCCATACTCAGAAGAGAGGGGGTTACAAATTTTGGGGGGCATTTTCTCCCATTACGCTTTGTAAAAATGGTAAATTTGGGAAAAAAATTTGCACTTTAGTGAAAAATATAATTATTTTCATTTACACATCCGAATTTAATGAAAAGCCGTCAAACACCTGTGGGGTGTTAAGGCTCACTGGATCCCTTTATACGTGTCTTGAGGGGTGTAGTTTCCAAAATGGTATGCCACATGGGGCGTTTTCTGCTTTCTGGTACCATAGGGGCTTCCTAAATGTGACATTTCAGCAAAATTCACTCTCCAAAATCCCATTGTTGTTTCTTTCCTTCTGAGCCCTCTACTGCGCCTGCCGAACACTTGACATACACATATGAGGTATTTCCTTACTCAAGAGAAATTGGGTTACACATTTTAGGAAGATTTCTCTCCTTTTACCCCTTGTAAAAATTCAAAAACTGGGTCTACAAGAACATGCCAGTGTAAAAAATATAGATTTAGAATTTTCTCCTTCAATTTGCTGCTATTCCTGTGAAACACCTAAAGGGTTAACACACTTACTGAATTTCACTTTGAATACTTTGAGGGGTGCAGTTTTTATAATGGGGTCATTTGTGGGGTATTTCTAATATTAAGGCCCTTCAAAATCAACTTCAAATCTGAACTGGTCCCTGAAAAATTCCAATTTAGAAAATTTTGTGAAAAATTGGAAAATTGCTGCTGAACTTTGAAGCCCTCTGATGTCTTCCAAAAGTAAAAACATTTCAACTTTATGATGCCAACATAAAGTAGACATATTGTATATGTGAATCAATATATAATTTATTTGGAATGTCTATTTTCCTTACAAGCAGAGAGCTTCAAAGTTAGAAAAATGCTAAATTTTCAATTTTTGCATCAAATTTTGGAAATTTTTCACCAAGAAATTATGCAAGTATCGAAAAAATTTACCACTAACATAAAGTATATTTTGTCAGGAAAAAAACAGTCTTGGAATCAGAATGAAAAGTAAAAGCATCCCAGAGTTATTAATGCTTAAAGTGACAGTGGTCAGATGTTCAAAAAACGCTCTGGTGCTTAAGGTGAAAATTGGCTTGGTCCCTAAGGGGTTAAAATGCAAAAAAAAAATTTCCATAGTGTATCTACCCCATGTGAACATACCCTATCAGGACAGGTATAAGAGCTTTGTCCTGTAATAAGCCAAGCAACCCAGTGATCACATGATTGGGAGAGATATTCAGCCATTGGAAGTAACAATGAAGGTTCCCAGAGTGGACATGTTTCATGTGCAGACTATTGTATAGGTGTCAAGTAGTAAAAGGATCCACTGCCACCTTATAGGCAGCTTCCTACTGCCCATTAGATTGCATGTAATAATACATCTCATAGCTTACAGATACTGTTGGGTTGTTAGAGGAACATGAGGGGGAGCTCTATGAAAGGCCGACATGCTGTTCTTATGCAGGTGACCTCTGCTTTCTGTGTCCAACCCTGAAGGTTCCTATTGATGACAACAAGAAACAGAAATCAACAAAACACTGGTGCAGAAAATACATAGAAAAATCCTCATATTTTTTTATCATACAAATAGTAATGTGGTAAATATATAAAGAATAATTGTATATGTCAATCACTAATCAATCAGGTTATATGAATATTGTGCAGGAATATGTCTTTACTGTTTACAGAACGAGTCAATAAGCTGACCTCTGTCTCTTTTTTTGGAGATGGAGCGCCACACTTTTGAAAGGACACCCCACTATGACTACACGGATGACGAGGTAAATCTCATGTTTGTGTTGACTTTCATTAATCCTATAGTTGTGAATAATAATTGCTCTGTTAAAGTGAATCTTCTCCTGAATCATCTCCATACAAGGTGTAGAATCTGCAGATCTTTGCATTTAGGTGCTAGAGGGATAAGATTACCCATACATTTAGTTTTGATGATCGCCTGTGTTACCAGCTGAAGAGTCAAACAGTTGGTGCTAAGTTTCAGCAGCATCTCCTCCCTCCTCTGTTTTGTCGGATTAAGGAACTGAGTAGTGACGTGGGCTGTCAATCATGCCGAGGGGACATTACTGCACCCAGAGCGGCGAGACTAGATAAGTATAGCTCCCGTCTAGGGGGCCACTTACAGGGCTGCTGGGGGGGGGGGACTTACAAACTGCAAATCCTCCCCATCCCTGTGGACAGAAATGTCCTCCGGGGATGGTGCAGATGAAGATATTACTACACTGCTCAAAAAAATAAAGGGAACACTTAAATAACACAATTGCACTCCAAGTCAATAACATTTCTGTGAAATCACACTGTCCACTCAGGAAGAACACTGATTGACAATCAATTTCACATGCTGTTGTGCAAATGGAATAGACAACAGGTGGAAATTATAGGCAATTAACAAAACACCCCCAATAAAGGAGCGGTTCTGCAGGTGGTGACCACAGACCACTTCTCAGTTCCTATGCTTCCTGGCTGATGTTTTGGTCACTTTTGAATGCTGGCGGTGCTTTCCTTCTAGTGGTAGCATGAGACTGAGTCTACAACCCACACAAGTGGCTCAGGTAGTTCAGCTCTTCCAGGATGGCACATCAATGTGAGCTGTGGCAAGAAGGTTTGCTGTGTCTGTCAGCGTAGTGTCCAGAGCATGGAGGCGCTACCAGGAGACAGTCCAGTACATCAAGAGACATGGAGTAGGAGGGCAACAACTCAGCAGCAGGACCGGTACCTCGGCCTTTGTGCAAGGAGGAGCAGGAGGAAAACTGCCAGAGCCCTGTAAAACGACCTCCAGCAGGCCACAAATGTGCATGTGTTTACTCAAACGGTCAGAAACAGACTCCATGAGGGTGGTATTAGGGCCCGACGTCCACAGGTGGGGGTTGTGCTTACCAGAAAATACCAAGATTGGCAAATGCGCCACTGTTGCCCTGTGCTCTTCACGGATGAAAGCAGGTTCACACTTAGCACATGTGACAGACTGCTTTCTAAAAAAAAAAAAAAAAAAATGTGGCTGTGACAGGGGGAAAATAGCCTAAAAGGCCATACGAACCCAGCCTTGGTCCCCCGCAGCTCCTGTGTGTCTCCTGGTCCCCTGATCTTCTCTTTTCTTCCTGCCTTTGAGACAGGCAATTAGTCCAGGACTTGCTCGCTCAGCCAATAACTGGCTGTCAGAGGACACTACTGTGAAGAAGAAAGATCGGGGGACCTAACCGGGGCGAAACAAAGCTGGGGTGGACCAACAGGGCATTGGGCTAGATATATATCTATCTATATTTTTTTTTTCCTGCCCCAGCAGCATATGATTCATTTTTTTTTTTTTTTTTAGAAAACATTGGAATACCCCTTTAATATTTAAAGGGGAACTCCGGTGGAAAAATTATGTTTTCAAATCAATTGATGCTATAAAGTTAAACAGTTTTGTAAATTACTTCTATTTAAAAATCTTAACCCTTCTAGTACTTATCAGCTGCTGTATACTACAGATATACTACAGAGAAATTTGTGAAATTCTTCACAGTCTGACAAGTCCAGTCTGTCCATGTTAGGGACTGTCCAGAGCTGGAGAGGTTTTCTATGGGATTATGCTTCTAATCTGGACAGTTCCTGACATGGACAGTTGTGTCAACAGAGAGCACTGTGGTCAGACTGGAAATAACTACACAAACTTCTCTGTAGTATATCTGTAGTATACAGCAGCTGATAAGTACTAGAAGGATTACAAATCTGTTAAACTTTCTGGCACCAGTTGATTTGAAAACATTTGTTTTCCACTCTTTAAAGGTCTAACACATTGATAGGCTGCGCTCTTTCACTTTAATGGAACTGCCCTGCATTATCATTCACAGCTGCCTATATGGACAACCTGATAATCCTGTAGACATAATGAAGAAGATGAGAAAGATGACCAGTTGCCCATTGCAACCAATTAGATTGCTTCTTCAATTTTTGAACAGGCCTCTGAAAAATAAAAGAAGCACTCTGATTGGTTGTAAGGGCAACTGGTAAACTTTTCCTAGACATAGGTTTTGATAACATTTCCCCCATGGTGTTCAGGGAGCATCCCAACCATCAAATATTGGTGGCCTTTCCTAAAGACAGGCCATCGACATTTACCTCTTAGTGGAAAGTAATAACACTACAGGTTATGGATACTAGATTCAAAAGGACAGAACGTTGGTTCAGGGATTTATTCTGATGCCATATTTGGAATCAGGAAGGAACATTTCCACCTGATATTGGGCAATTGGCATGAGCCTTATAAGGTTTTTTTTTGCCTTCCTCTGGATCAACACAGTAGTGACACAATAGGCATATAGGTTGAACTTGATTAACTTTTTTTTTTAAATCTTTTTTCAATTGTGGGGAAGATTTATTAAACCTGTGCAGAGGAAACATTTACCAGTTTCCCATAGCAACAAATCAGGTTGCTCCTTTCATTTTTAAAAAAGCCTCTGAAAAAGAAAAAAAAGAAATCTAATTGGTTGCTATGGGCAACTGGTCAACTTTTCCTCTGCACAGATTTTGACACATCTCCTCCTTTCTAAGTATCTGTCCCCCAAAATAGAGCCTAAAATCCTGAATCCTGGATGTTTGGTGCCATCTTTTCAAAAAGGCAATGTTGAAATCTATGTTGATATTTATTTCTTTATTTTTCTTAGTACCTAATATGATAGATTTACCAAGACCAGCAATTCATAACAGATGTAAAGTAAACTATCTACAGCCAACCCATACACAATGTATAGAGAGGCAGAGCACATACATGACTGCCTTTCCATGCTCGATATCACAGGTGGTCCCAACAATGAGACCCCTGCAATCATACTGCATACTTATCCCCCATTCTGGGAATAGGGTATACATCTTAACCTCTTAAGGACGCAGGGCGTATGGATACGCCCTGCATTCCGAGTCCTTAAGGACGCAGGGCGTATCCATACGCCCGTGGGAATTTCGGTCCCCACCGTTAGCCGGTTGGGGACCGAAGCCGGATGCCTGCTGAAATCTGCCCGCCCCTGGTTGTCAAGGGGCTCTGGAAAGAAGATGGAGGCCGTACCTGCAGGAGAAGATGCCTGGGGACCTGGGATCTTCGCTTGAGCCTGCAGGATCCTGATCAGGTAGGGAATCCACAGTGGGGGGGTGGAATTGAAAGTGAAAGTAAATCGATCTTTACTGTGGCAACCACTAGGGGGGCCAAACTGCAACTCCCAGCATGCCCAGAGAGCCAAAGGCTGTCTGGGCATGCTGGGAGTTGTAGTTTTGCAACATCTGGAGGGTCACAGTTTGGAGACCACTGTTACAGTGGTACCCAAACAGTAGCCCTCCAGATGTTGCCAAACTACAACTCTCAGCATGCCTCGACTGCCCAGGCATGCTGGGAGTTGTAGTTCTGTAACATCTGTCCCTTCAGATTTAGTAATTTTCATGACATTTTTGAAAATTGCTGCTCTACTTTGAAGCCCTCTAATTTTTTCAAAAAGCAAAAATATGTCCATTTTATGATGCCAACATAAAGTGGACATATTGTGTTTGTGAAGAAAAATAAAATGTATCTGGAATATCCATTTTCCTTACAATTAGAGAGCTTCAAAGTTAGAAAAATGCAAAATTTTCTAAATTTTCATGAAATTTTGGGATTTTTCACCAAAAAAGGATGCAAGTAACGCCGAAAATTTACCCCCAAAATAAAGTAGAATATGTCACGAAAAAACAATCAGAATCAGAATATTCGGTAAAAGCGTTTTCGCGTTATTAATTTGTAAAGTGACGGTGGTCAGAATTGCGAAAAAGGGCTGCGTCCTTAAGGGGTTAATAATGGGACAAACCCTTTAGGGTCTATTCACACAGCAGAATTTCCACACCAATTCCGCTTCCTTGGGTGGTTTCTGGCTTGTGGATTTTATGCGGAATTTGTGCTTAATCTGTGCAGAAATTCAGAAGTGTTAATGGGAGAGAGGAATCCCATAGAAGTCTATTGGGCTTTCATTTGAGGCAGAATTCCACAAGCGCAAATTCTGCTGTGTGAATAGACCCTTAGGCTATAATTCCACTTGGGATTTTGTGCAAAATTGCCCCCATTCTGTCGCACAGAGTTTTTTGCCTTGAAAAAGCGCTGCAGCCAGATTTCAATAAGGAACTGCAAAATGCTAGGTCCACTTGCCATTTTTGAGTTTGGCATTTTATAAATCTTTTTGGCTCAGTGGGTGATTTTCAAAAACGACCTCATGTTGAAAACATGGCGTTTTTCGAGCAAATCTGATTTATCTGCGAAGGCACGGATGCTGACCGCTGTGATTGGCCATACAGTACCGGCCAATCACCGGCAAACATGAATAAGTTATGTGAAGTTCTGTTCACATCACTGGCCGGAGTACGGTACAGTGCAGGGATGTGGAGCGGTGTTGCGTGTCACCTGCTTCTCATGACTAGAAATTATGATCACAATGGGTCTCAGGAGTGAGACCCGCTGTGATCTGTCACTTAGTGCAGGTACTACTGCTCCCAACATTGAACAGACTCTGTAGTACCACAATAATCACGCACATATAGTTGATATCGGATTTTACACTGTATTTATTAAAAATATCATTATTAAAATACATCAAAAACATTATTAATAAAAAGTTTTAGAAAATTAAGATAAAAATATATATTATTTTTACAATTACATGGACCCTTTATCCATTTGGGCTATTGCCGGCTACATTTTCACGTCCCTGACCGCTCACATCAATCATTACCTGATTGAAAATGTAAAAAACTTTTTGTCATAAAAAAGAAATACTTAATTCCCTACAAATTTTCCCATCCCTACTTCTTCATTTTAAATTTTTTTTCTCTTGTACCAAACTAAATTTGTTAAAATACACCCACAAGGAATCTGCCAAAAGGTAAAAACACCTGAAAAAACACCTGAAAAAAATCAGTGGCAGTTTTTCATGCATTTTTTCTGGTGTTTTTTTAGCCTAAAAAAGACACCAGTACAAAGCTTTAGTGTAATTCTAGCCTTAGGCTTCGTCCTATAGATTATTACTTAGATAAGATACAAATAAAGACATTTGATAGGGGAAATGAGTAAAACAAGATCATTTTATTTCATCATAATGTATAGATATAATACATTACGCCATAATATGTTTAATGAGCTGAATAAAACTAAGTTTAATCTGTTCTGTTCTAGGTCTTTGAGATGAACAGAAGGGCCATAGACATTATCACAGCGTTCCAGGAAGAAGTAAGTGACATTGGAGATAATCAAATTTGTTATATAAAAGTATACATATAAAGTTTAGTAGGCATTCAGGGGATTCATCAATTGTGATATTTTTGTTGATTTGTGAAAAAGGCAAATAATTGCACAATTTGTGCACTAACTGCAGATGTGTGATTATTTGCTGTTTAAGACGGTACTTGCTAAAGGGGTGTGACCTATTGAAAAGGGGTGTGGTTGCTCACCGTTTACACTGCCAGCCTAAACTGCTGCTAAGATCTCCCCTTGCTCAGAGCTGGCGGAGATATCATCATGGGTGCACAGGTTTACTGGACTTATATAGAGGTGTCTGCTTCTTCATAAATCCAGGGAGCCTGTGCGCTGGCAGGAAAGCCTGTGCGCTGGCAGGGAAGCCTGTGTGCTGACAGGGGAGCCCATACGCTGACAGGGGTGCCTGTGCACTGGCAGGGAAGCCCGTACGCTGACAGGAGAGCCCGTACGCTGACAGGAGAACCCGTACGCTGACAGGGGAGCCTGTGCGCTGGTGGGGGGAGCCCGTACGCTGGCAGGGGAGCCCGTGCGCTGACAGGGGAGCCTGTGCGCTGGCAGGGAAGCCCGTACGAAGACAGGAGAGCCCGTACGCTGACAGGGGAGCCTGTGCGCTGGTGGGGGGAGCCCGTACGCTGGCAGGGGAGCCTGTATGCTGATGAGGCTTCATAAATGCCCCCTAGATTATGTTATGGCAGATTTTACCAGTTTTGATGAATGTGTCAGTAATCTTATGTCTATGTAGCTAACCCTAATAGACCCCAAATATCTGTGCACACAGTATAAATGACCTGCACCATTGTTTCCATCGATGAAACTGGCACCAGAGGTTCCTCTTTCCTAGGATATATCAAGCTTATTTACCCAGCCCAAAGAACTGTCCAGAGTAGAAGAACCTTCATTCCTCATACCCCATGGTGCCATAAGGAATTTTAGGAACTCATACAGCCACAGCGTCTGTCCCTCCCTCCTCCCTTCCAAAAGCAATAGTCCAAAAAACTACTTTTTTAACCTCTTAAGGACCCTTGATATACGCGTATGTCATGACACCCTGGTACTTAAGGACCAGGACCCATGACGTATGCGTACGTCATGGAGTATTCCGGTCCCCGCAGCGCGCCGGGCGGGGATCGGACCGGGATGCCTGCTGAAATCCTTCAGAACCCCCCCCCCCCCATGTCGGCGAACGCGGCAAATCGCAAGTGAATTCACACTTGCGATTTGTGCAATTACGGGTCTATGGTGACCCGGAATATAAGGGGGATTGCGATCCCCCTGAAGGGATAGGAGTGAGGTGGCAGGGGTGCCACCCCTCCTATCCCTGCTATTGGTCGTATAGACGCGACGACCAATAGCAGATCGGGGGCGGGGGGGGTTACTTTCGGTTTCCCCGTTCTGCCCACCCACAATAGGCGGGGCAGGACGGAGAAACAGACAGGGACCGGCGCCGAAGGTCACTTACCGATCTGCGGAGGCTGCGGGCGACGGTGATCGGTGGGCAACGATGTTGTGCGGCTGGCTCCCTGGATCCTAGGGAAGCTGATGAGTTGCCTAGCAACATCTGGAGGGCTACAGTTTGAGACCACTATACAGTGGTCTCAAAACTGTAGCCCTACAGATGTTACAAGTTGTAGTTTTGCAACAGCTGGAGACACACTGGTTTGAAAATACTGAGTTAGGTAACAGAACCTAACTGAAGGTTTTCCAACCAGAGTGTCTCCAGCTGTTGCAAACGTACAACTCACAGCATGCACGGTCTGTCAGTACATGCTGGGAGTTGTAATTTTGAAAAAGCTGGAGGTTTGACCCCCCCCCCCCCCCCCATGTGAATGTACAGGGTACATTCACACGGGCAGGTTTACAGTAAGTTTCCTGCTTGAAGTTTGAGCTGCAGAGCAAACTCCTAGCTGGAAACTCACCGTAACCCGCCAGTGCGAATGCACCCTAAAAACACTACACTACACTAACACATAATGAAGGGTAAAACACAACATATACACCCCCTTACACTGTTCCCCCCCCCCCCAATAAAAATGAAAAACGTATTGTATGACAGTGTTTCCAAAACGGAGCCTCCAGCTGTTGCAAAACAACAACTCCCAGCATTTCCGGACAGCCACTGACTGTCCAGGCATGCTGGGAGTTTAGCAACAGCTGGAGGCACCCTTTTTGGGAATCACTGGTGTAGAATACCCCTATGTCCACCCCTATGCAATCCCTAATTTAGTCCTCAAATGCGCATGGAGCTCTCTCATTGCAGAGCCCTGTCGTATTTCAAGGTATCAGTTTAGGGTCACATATGGGGTATTTCCATGCAGCTAAAGCAGGACGAAATTGCTTTCTGACATCAAGTTAGACTACATTCACACCACTATTTTTATCATACGTTTGCCAGATCACCTGTAGAAATTTCAAAGTTGGCCACTGCCGTATCCCCGCCAGACCCACGCCACATCTCATTCTCATTTTTGAGACTGGAGTCAGATAGTGACTTTGGTCGGCTCATTTTTGCACCGCATCAGTTTTATTGCCGGACTTAAACCGCAACATTCCATGGTTTTTCCGTCCAGCAACAAAACCAGATTTTGTTGTGAAAAATGATCTGACCAGAGTCACTATCTAACTCCAGTTGGCTCATGCAAATCAATGAGACAGGTCTGTCGAGGATACAGCAGCGGACGGTTTTGAAATTTCCGGCGATCCGGCGACTGTATGAAGAAATCGTGGTGTGAATGTTCCCTCTGTGATCATTTTTCCAGAAGGGGCGATTTCCCCATGGACACCCATGCTTGCACTATAGATCTACAATAAAGCTGTGAATTATAATACACAGAAGAAAGTGCTGAACTTTTCCCAAAGGAATCCTACAAATATTTACAGGCATATTTAAAGTTGTGAATAAACCGGGCTATTCACAAAACGTAAATCCTCAATTCCAGCCACCAGCCAATTGCATAAGGTCTAAAATACATAGAGCATATAATAACACTGCCAGTGAAGAGACGTAGTAATAAAAGGGGAGACCAAATTTAGGGAATACACTTGCTTTAAAAGATGTGTCTTTAGGGCATGTTTGAAACTGAGGAAGATGGGTATAAGCCTGATGGTCCGAGGTATTGCATTACAGAGAACTGGTGCAGCACAAGCAAAGTCCTAGAGGTGGAATTGAGGGGTTCAGATTAAAGAAGATGTTAACTTTAGATCATTTCACTACTTATTAGCTGCTGAATATTACAGAGGAAATTCTTTTCTTTTTGGAACACAGTGCTCTCTGCTGACATCATGTCCACAGTGCTCTCTGTTGACATTTCTGTCCATTTTAGGAACTGTCCAGAGCAGCATATGTTTTCTATGGGGATTTTCTCCTACTCTGGACAGTTTTTAAAATGGACAGAGGTGTCAGCAGAGAGCACTGTGGTCATGACGTTAGCAGAGAGCTCTATGTAAGAAAATAATTTCCTCTGTAGTATTCAGCAGCTAATAAGTACTGGAAGGATTAAGATTTTTTTTAATAGAAGTAATTTACAAATCTGTTTAACTTTCTGGCACCAGTTGATTAAAAAAAAAAGTTTTCCACCGGAGTATCCCTTTAAGATCACATAACAGCTGTAGAGAAAGATGAATCTGGCAGTGGCATTTAGGATGGACTGGAGAGGGAGAGTTTAGAGAAGGGAAGGCCTATTAGTAAAGAGTTTCAGTAGTCCAGGTGGGAATGAATTAAAGCATCCACAATAGTTTTGGTTGTTTCAGCAGTAAATGAGGGGTGCGTGGAAGACAGATCTGAGTCTACCATAACTTCAAGACAGCGGGTTTACTGTCCAGGAGTAATGGTTGTACCACTCACCGAGATGGAGATGTCAGGTTTAGGTAGATTAAATGGAGGAAATACAAGAAGTTCTGTAATAGAAAGATTTCTTTTCAGGAATAGGGAGGACACAATGTTAGAGACAGCAAAGAGAAAGTTGCTGGTGTTCTGTAGGAGTGCGGGGGTGATGATACGGGAAGAGGTAGAGAGCTGTATGTCATCAGCGGAGAGATGGTACTGGAGTTCAAATCTACTGAGCAGAAGGCCCAGGAAGGGTCCCTGAACCCCAACAACAAGAGCAGCAGGGAAATAGCTAGAGATAGGGATTGATACACCGAAGGAGCGTTCACGGAGGTAGGAAACAAAAACCAGGAGAGAGAGGAATCTTTAAGAACAATGGAGTGGAGTATAGCAAGAAGTAATTGGTGATCTACAGTGTCAAATGCTGCATAGAGATCAAGAAGAATCAGTAGAGAGAATTGCTATTAGATTTAACCATAAGACATCATTAGTGACTTCGGTTAAGCCAGTTTCTGTGGAGAATGGGGAATGTAATCCAGACAGTAAGGGGTCAAGGAGAGAGTTCCTGGAGACATAATGGATTAGGTGGGAATAGACCAAGCATTCCAGGAGTTTGGAGATGAAGTGGAGAGACAGGTCAATAGTTAGCTGCACAGGATCCAGAGATGTTTTCTTCAGAAATGGGGTTATGACAGAATGTTTGAAGGAGGAATGAAAGATTTTAGTTATGTGATTGGTGATGGCAGGGGAGAGAATGCGGTAACACGGTGAGAGGATGTACCTGTATATACTTTCATGTACTGATTCATAGCACTATATACATGTATATAGCATCATGTACCTGTATATTACATCACCTACCTGTATATACCACCATTGAACTTTATATTTCATCACCTACCAGTACAAACCACCATGTAGATAGCAGCGTATGCCTGTGCAGCTGGCTTTTTTGGGGGTAGGGGTGTGCTGATACAGGACTTCACCAGGGGCACAATGGACACTATAGTGCCCCACACAGTAGTTAGATCTCAGTATAGTGTCCCTCACAGAAGATTGTAGGGATGTACTGATATTGGTATCAGTCAGGATATAGGTATGAACTTCGTATACTCGTGCAAATGTCCCTGCTAACATATGATGTAGATATAAGAAAGGCTTTCTTCACAACGGTCACATGGGTTCAGTTTTAAAGACATGATGAATATGAAGGATTTGTTATAATCTAGTTTCTAAAAGATCTTCTAAATAGAATTACACAGAATGCTGCAGTATTCTAGAAGACAGAGACTACGTGCGCTCTTTTCTTATAGATATTTTCTTTATTAATAGATAAGCCCTTCAATACATAAGTATGTTCTGAATACCTACATTAGATTGAAGTAACAATAACTTATTTCTGTTTTATTTTTCATGTGGACAGAACAGAGAACAGGAACTAAGGATCACCCAATACTATGTAAGTGATATAACAAATAACCATATTAGCTCCTTATAGACAGAGGCAATTTTCATTTTTTTGCAGTTTCAGTTTTTCCTCCTCTCTTCTTATAGTCATAAAAATGTTTCATAAAATATGCTGGGAAACAAAAAATTTATTTTAAGGTGAAAACGAACACAAATTTTTTTTTTTTTTTATCTGAGCTGGGGGTGCTATTTTTTATACATTGTTTATTATGCTCGTTAACTGACATGTTATGTTGATGCTTTTAAAATGTACACATATGCTTAAAGAGGTAATCCAGGGAAGTATATATATATATATATATATATATATATATATATATATATATATATAGTCCAACAGGAAGCATGAAGCGGCACTCCAGCGATTTCAAGATAAGAAAAAGTTACTTTATTCACCCATAGTGCTACATTTCGACCCTCTCAATGGAGTCTTTATCAAGCATGCTTGAAATCGCTGGAGTGCCGCTTCATGCTTCCTGTTGGACTATTTTTGTTTGATGCACCTTTGGTCAACGTTGGAGCTGGCTGAGCACCCACAGATCTATTATATAGGGCTAGAAGCCCCTTCATGGTGCTCCTTAACTACTATTTTCAATTTTATATAATATATATATTTATGAAAAGAGCACAAACCAAAGCAACCACACTACCTGGATATGTACCCTGTAAACTATCCTGCCTGATATGCATTGTCTTCTCTGGCTTCTTGAAATTCTTTGCCATCTTTCCCTCGCCTTGCCTACATCTCCCAGCAATCATTGCAGCACTGCTCTGTCAGCTGGCTCCCTTCTGCAGTGAGCAGCAGAGAGAGGTTCAGTGTCTGATTGGCTGAGGCTTCACACAACTCACAGTTCTTAGCACTAAAGAGAGCATGACCATCAGTGCAGGGTAGAAACCACATGGTCTGTGTCTCACAGGAAGGTGGGGGTTGCTTTCAGATAGTTATTTGGACAGAGACAGAGTGGATGTCATTCCCTCACTTTATGCACATAAGTAACAACTAAAGAGGGGAGACTGCTCTATATAGCTAATGAATGATATTTAGACAATTAAATACGTTGATGAGAGGAAAAGATGGGCTATAGGTTTAGTTTCCCAGAGTACCCCTTTTTACACCTGTGGAATCATTTTAGGGCTCTTTTTTTCTGTATAAGTCATTCCCCATGCAGGATTAATAAGGTTAAGTTTTATGAGTTAGGATAATTATACATGCAGTTATTCCAAATATGCAAACAACATTTTTTTTTCTTTACTTTTTTGTATGGGGAGGGTTAATTTATATTTGTAAAAACAGATTTCTTTTTCTTTACACGTTAACAGCCAATTACTGTTGGGGCTTGCTGGAAGATGTGGTTTTGCAACTTTTGTAGGTCTAGAGTTTGGTGACCAATGCCCAAGGGGACTTGTATGAGCAATGGTTAGATGACTTATACAGATTTATGCAGGACATATGTCCTTTATTGATCTAAGTGATTTACATACATCCCACTCCATACATCCTACAACACGCGCTCAGAGATAAGAGACGGACTGCAGTTCTGGAGATCGTGGAGGTCCCAGCAGTCAGACCCTCCTCAATTATACTCTTACCTTCAACCTGTGGATATGGATTAAGACATTTTTACTGCATCCTTGAGGACTGATTTTTTATTTTCTCTGTAATTAATTGTTTTGCATTGTAGTATAAGCCCTCTGTGGTTATGCACAACATCAGAAACCTTGGTTACTAGTTTATTTTGTTAAAGTGAGCTACACATATCTTTCTTCTTGTTCATTGTTTCATAAACCTTGTTGTTATCATTCATGAGTCAACCTAAAAGAAGTATTTCCTAGAGAAAAGTGATATTTGCCCAAAATTGCCTACAAATAAAGACACCATCGTTGGACCTCTGTTGTCTCATTATGTCAAAGTCTTGGCTTTGGATCCCCTGATACTGTTCTAGTCGAGAGCAACCCTTTCTGACGGAGGATATTACAACAATCATGGAAGGCTGGATGAGGCAAATCATACAGATTATCTGATTTACTTATGTGTGAAGGAAGAAGAGGAGAAGAAGGAGAAGGAAAACAAAGAAGAGGAAGAGGAAAAAGAGGAGGATGAAGGGGAGGAAAAAGAAGAGGAAGAGAAGGAGAAAAAGAAGAAATATGAAGAGGAGAAGGAGAACGAAGATGAGAAGCAGGATGAAGGGGACAATGAAGAAAAAAAAGAAGAGAAGGAGGAAGAGAATGACAGAAAGGAGAAAGAACAAGTGGAGAAGAATGAAGGGCAGAATGAAGCAGAGGAAGAGGTAAAGAAGGAGAAAGATGAAAAGGTAATAGAAGAAGAAGAAGAAGAAGAGCTAACTTGCTGCACGTGGTTTTGTACACCAACTAGAGCCTTCATCAGCAGCGTAACAAACTTTTTCTTTACCAAATGTGGAGGACTCCCTTAACATCAAGTGGAGTCTGGAGGAGGCGCTGTTAAAGAGATTATCAATAGGTATTACCTTTCTTCCCTTCCCAGCAGCTCACTTCTGATTTGGTCTCTACTCTTCCTAATACCTTCTGGTATGAAAAGGTAGATCTTAGATGGCAGAGCAGGTACTATGCTGAAGCCTTTACATGCAGGTGAAACCAGTGGCAGCAAATGTATGCAACATTGTGTGTACATTGGCTACCATATGGAGGCATGGTTTTGCCCACATGTGGTGACCACAACAAAGTACTTGACCCACCATCTCATTCCCCCCCTTTTATTCCAGGTGATAAGTCAACAGGGAAAGAGACCAAGCTTGAAGTGAGCCACTGGGAACCAGGGAAAGATAATGCCATTTTAGATGCTGAGATAACCCCTTTAACATGTAGAGGCAAATGAGGCGCCATTACTATCAGGAGGGTTCATTTGCCTCATATGGGGTAGGAGGAGACCCCCTTTAAGATCAAAGATTGGAGGACAAGACTCCCTTAAGACCACTGGAGTCTGGAGGAGGCGCTGTTAAAGAGGTTATCAAGACAGCTGAAAAGGTATGACCTTCCTTCGCTTCCCAGCCACTGGAGAGAGGGAAAAGTTTATGCCATTTTAGCTCCTTTGATAACCCCTTTAACATAAAGAGGCAAATGAGGCGCCTATAACATCAGGAGGATTCATTTGCCTCATAAGGGGTAGGAGGAGACCCCCTTTAAGATCAAAGACTGGAGGACAAGACTCCCTTAAGACCACTGGAGTCTGGAGGAGGCGCTGTTAAAGAGGTTATCAAGACAGCTGAAAAAGTATGACCTTACCTCGCTTCCCAGCAGCTCACTTCTGCTTTGGTCTTGACTCATCCTGATACCTTCTGGTATGAAAATGGAAGGCCGAGATGGGGGAGCAGGTAGCATGTTGCAGTCGTCACATGCAGGCGAAATCAGTGGCGGCAAATGTATGCAACATCGGAGGCCTGGTTTCACCCACATGTGGTGACCACAACACATTACCTGACCCCTTATTTCAGCCTCCCCCTTTATTCCAGGTGAGAAGGTATCGGGATGAGATGAGAGCTAACTGGAAAAGAGCTGGAGGGAGGGGAAAGTTTATGCCATTTTAGCTCCTTTGATAACCCCTTTAACATATAGAGGCAAATGAGGCGCCTTTTACATCAGGAGGATTCATTTGCCTCATAAGGGGTAGGAGGAGACCCCCTTTAAGATCAAAGATTGGAGGACAAGACTCCCTTAAGACCACTGGAGTCTGGAGGAGGCGCTGTTAAAGAGGTTATCAAGACAGCTGAAAAGGTATGACCTTCCTTCGCTTCCCAGCCACTGGAGAGAGGGAAAAGTTTATGCCATTTTAGCTCCTCTGATAACCCCTTTAACAGAGGCAAATGAGGCGCCTTTAACATCAGGAGGATTCTTTTGCCTCATAAGGGGTAGGAGGAGACCCCCTTTAAGATCAAAGACTGGAGGACAAGACTCCCTTAAGACCACCGGAGTCTGGAGGAGGCGCTGTTAAAGAGGTTATCAAGACAGCTGAAAAAGTATGACCTTACCTCGCTTCCCAGCAGCTCACTTCTGCTTTGGTCTTGACTCATCCTGATACCTTCTGGTATGAAAATGGAGGGCCGAGATGCAGGAGCAGGTAGCATGTTGCAGTCGTCACATGCAGGCGAAATCAGTGGCAGCAAATGTACGCAACATCGTATGTACATTGTCTACCACATGGAGGCCTGGTTTCACCCACATGTGGTGACCACAACACATTACCTGACCCCTTATTTCAGCCACCCCCTTTATTCCAGGTGAGAAGGTATCGGGATGAGATGAGAGCTATGTGGAAAAGAGCCACTGGAGGTAGGGGAAAGTTTATGCCATTTTAGCTCCTCTGATAACCCCTTTAACATATAGAGGCAAATGAGGCGCCTTTTACATCAGGAGGATTCATTTGCCTCATAAGGGGTAGGAGAAGACCCCCTTTAAGATCAAATACTGGAGGACAAGACTCCCTTAAGACCAGTGGAGTCTGGAGGAGGCGCTGTTAAAGCGGTTATCAAGACAGCAGAAAAGGTATGACCTTCCTTCGCTTCCCAGCCACTGGAGAGAGGGAAAGGTTATGCCATTTTAGCTCCTCTGATAACCCCTTTAACAGAGGCAAATGAGGCGCCTTTAACATCAGGAGGATTCATTTGCCTCATAAGGGGTAGGAGGAGACCCCCTTTAAGATCAAAGATTGGAGGACAAGACTCCCTTAAGACCACTGGAGTCTGGAGGAGGCGCTGTTAAAGAGGTTATCAAGACAGCTGAAAAGGTATGACCTTCCTTCGCTTCCCAGCCACTGGAGAGAGGGAAAAGTTTATGCCATTTTAGCTCCTCTGATAACCCCTTTAACAGAGGCAAATGAGGCGCCTTTAACATCAGGAGGATTAATTTGCCTCATAAGGGGTAGGATGAGACCCCCTTTAAGATCAAAGACTGGAGGACAAGACTCCCTTAAGACCACCGGAGTCTGGAGGAGGCGCTGTTAAAGAGGTTATCAAGAAAGCTGAAAAAATATGACCTTACCTCGCTTCCCAGCAGCTCACTTCTGCTTTGGTCTTGACTCATCCTGATACCTTCTGGTATGAAAATGGAGGGCCGAGATGCAGGAGCAGGTAGCATGTTGCAGTCGTCACATGCAGGCGAAATCAGTGGCAGCAAATGTACGCAACATCGTATGTACATTGTCTA
The DNA here is from genome assembly GCF_029499605.1 of Hyla sarda. NCBI lineage: Eukaryota > Metazoa > Chordata > Amphibia > Anura > Hylidae > Hyla > Hyla sarda. Next base: position 194,042,548 of record NC_079196.1, on the reverse strand, counting down.
CCACATGGAGGCCTGGTTTCACCCACATGTGGTGACCACAACACATTACCTGACCCCTTATTTCAGCCACCCCCTTTATTCCAGGTCAGAAGGTATCGGGATGAGATGAGAGCTATGTGGAAAAGAGCCACTGGAGGTAGGGGAAAGTTTATGCCATTTTAGCTCCTCTGATAACCCCTTTAACATATAGAGGCAAATGAGGCGCCTTTTACATCAGGAGGATTCATTTGCCTCATAAGGGGTAGGAGGAGACCCCCTTTAAGATCAAATACTGGAGGACAAGACTCCCTTAAGACCAGTGGAGTCTGGAGGAGGCGCTGTTAAAGCGGTTATCAAGACAGCTGAAAAGGTATGACCTTCCTTCGCTTCCCAGCCACTGGAGAGAGGGAAAAGTTTATGCCATTTTAGCTCCTCTGATAACCCCTTTAACAGAGGCAAATGAGGCGCCTTTAACATCAGGAGGATTCATTTGCCTCATATGGGGTAGGAGGAGACCCCCTTTAAGATCAAAGATTGGAGGACAAGACTCCCTTAAGACCACTGGAGTCTGGAGGAGGCGCTGTTAAAGAGGTTATCAAGACAGCTGAAAAGGTATGACCTTCCTTCGCTTCCCAGCCACTGGAGAGAGGGAAAAGTTTATGCCATTTTAGCTCCTCTGATAACCCCTTTAACAGAGGCAAATGAGGCGCCTTTAACATCAGGAGGATTCATTTGCCTCATAAGGGGTAGGAGGAGACCCCCTTTAAGATCAAAGACTGGAGGACAAGACTCCCTTAAGACCACCGGAGTCTGGAGGAGGCGCTGTTAAAGAGGTTATCAAGACAGCTGAAAAAGTATGACCTTACCTTGCTTCCCAGCAGCTCACTTCTGCTTTGGTCTTGACTCATCCTGATACCTTCTGGTATGAAAATGGAGGGCCGAGATGCAGGAGCAGGTAGCATGTTGCAGTCGTCACATGCAGGCGAAATCAGTGGCAGCAAATGTACGCAACATCGTATGTACATTGTCTACCACATGGAGGCCTGGTTTCACCCACATGTGGTGACCACAACACATTACCTGACCCCTTATTTCAGCCACCCCCTTTATTCCAGGTGAGAAGGTATCGGGATGAGATGAGAGCTATGTGGAAAAGAGCCACTGGAGAGAGGGAAAAGTTTATGCCATTTTAGCTCCTCTGATAACCCCTTTAACATATAGAGGCAAATGAGGCGCCTTTTACATCAGGAGGATTCATTTGCCTCATAAGGGGTAGGAGGAGACCCCCTTTAAGATCAAATACTGGAGGACAAGACTCCCTTAAGACCAGTGGAGTCTGGAGGAGGCGCTGTTAAAGCGGTTATCAAGACAGCTGAAAAGGTATGACCTTCCTTCGCTTCCCAGCCACTGGAGAGAGGGAAAGGTTATGCCATTTTAGCTCCTCTGATAACCCCTTTAACAGAGGCAAATGAGGCGCCTTTTACATCAGGAGGATTCATTTGCCTCATAAGGGGTAGGAGGAGACCCCCTTTAAGATCAAAGATTGGAGGACAAGACTCCCTTAAGACCACTGGAGTCTGGAGGAGGTGCTGTTAAAGAGGTTATCAAGACAGCTGAAAAGGTATGACCTTCCTTCGCTTCCCAGCCACTGGAGAGAGGGAAAAGTTTATGCCATTTTAGCTCCTCTGATAACCCCTTTAACAGAGGCAAATGAGGCGCCTTTAACATCAGGAGGATTAATTTGCCTCATAAGGGGTAGGAGGAGACCCCCTTTAAGATCAAAGACTGGAGGACAAGACTCCCTTAAGACCACCGGAGTCTGGAGGAGGCGCTGTTAAAGAGGTTATCAAGAAAGCTGAAAAAGTATGACCTTACCTCGCTTCCCAGCAGCTCACTTCTGCTTTGGTCTTGACTCATCCTGATACCTTCTGGTATGAAAATGGAGGGCCGAGATGCAGGAGCAGGTAGCATGTTGCAGTCGTCACATGCAGGCGAAATCAGTGGCAGCAAATGTACGCAACATCGTATGTACATTGTCTACCACATGGAGGCCTGGTTTCACCCACATGTGGTGACCACAACACATTACCTGACCCCTTATTTCAGCCACCCCCTTTATTCCAGGTGAGAAGGTATCGGGATGAGATGAGAGCTATGTGGAAAAGAGCCACTGGAGGTAGGGGAAAGTTTATGCCATTTTAGCTCCTCTGATAACCCCTTTAACATATAGAGGCAAATGAGGCGCCTTTTACATCAGGAGGATTCATTTGCCTCATAAGGGGTAGGAGGAGACCCCCTTTAAGATCAAATACTGGAGGACAAGACTCCCTTAAGACCAGTGGAGTCTGGAGGAGGCGCTGTTAAAGCGGTTATCAAGACAGCTGAAAAGGTATGACCTTCCTTCGCTTCCCAGCCACTGGAGAGAGGGAAAAGTTTATGCCATTTTAGCTCCTCTGATAACCCCTTTAACAGAGGCAAATGAGGCGCCTTTAACATCAGGAGGATTCATTTGCCTCATAAGGGGTAGGATGAGACCCCCTTTAAGATCAAAGATTGGAGGACAAGACTCCCTTAAGACCACTGGAGTCTGGAGGAGGCGCTGTTCAAGAGGTTATCAAGACAGCTGAAAAGGTATGACCTTCCTTCGCTTCCCAGCCACTGGAGAGAGGGAAAAGTTTATGCCATTTTAGCTCCTCTGATAACCCCTTTAACAGAGGCAAATGAGGCGCCTTTAACATCAGGAGGATTAATTTGCCTCATAAGGGGTAGGAGGAGACCCCCTTTAAGATCAAAGACTGGAGGACAAGACTCCCTTAAGACCTTTGGAGTCTGGAGGAGGCGCTATTAAAGAGGTTATCAAGACAGCTGAAAAGGTATGACCTTCCTTCGCTTCCCAGCCACTGGAGAGAGGGAAAAGTTTATGCCATTTTAGCTCCTCTGATAACCCCTTTTATAGAGGCAAATGAGGCACCTTTAACATCAGGAGGATTCATTTGCCTCATAAGGGGTAGGAGGAGACCCCCTTTAAGATCAAATACTGGAGGACAAGACTCCCTTCAGACCAGTGGAGTCTGGAGGAGGCGCTGTTAAAGCGGTTATCAAGACAGCTGAATAGGTATGACCTTCCTTTGCTTCCTAGCCACTGGAGAGAGGGAAAAGTATATGCCTTTTTAGCTTCTCTGATAACCCCCTTAACATATAGAGGCAAATGAGGCACCTTTTACATCAGGAGGATTCATTTGCCTCATAAGGGGTAGGAGGAGACCCCCTTTAAGATCAAAAACTGGAGGACAAGACTCCCTTAAGACCACCGGAGTCTGGAGGAGGCGCTGTTAAAGAGGTTATCAAGACAGCTGAAAAAGTATGACCTTACCTTGCTTCCTAGCAGCTCACTTCTGCTTTGGTCTTGACTCATCCTGATACCTTCTGGTATGAAAATGGAGGGCCGAGATGCAGGAGCAGGTAGCATGTTGCAGTCGTCACATGCAGGCGAAATCAGTGGCAGCAAATGTACGCAACATCGTATGTACATTGTCTACCACATGGAGGCCTGGTTTCACCCACATGTGGTGACCACAACACATTACCTGACCCCTTATTTCAGCCACCCCCTTTATTCCAGGTGAGAAGGTATCGGGATGAGATGAGAGCTATGTGGAAAAGAGCCACTGGAGGTAGGGGAAAGTTTATGCCATTTTAGCTCCTCTGATAACCCCTTTAACATATAGAGGCAAATGAGGCGCCTTTTACATCAGGAGGATTCATTTGCCTCATAAGGGGTAGGAGGAGACCCCCTTTAAGATCAAAGACTGGAGGACAAGACTCCCTTAAGACCTTTGGAGTCTGGAGGGGGCGCTATTAAAGAGGTTATCAAGACAGCTGAAAAGGTATGACCTTCCTTCGCTTCCCAGCCACTGGAGAGAGGGAAAAGTTTATGCCATTTTAGCTCCTTTGATAACCCCTTTTACAGAGGCAAATGAGGCGCCTTTAACATCAGGAGGATTCATTTTCCTCATAAGGGGTAGGAGGAGACCCCCTTTAAGATCAAAAACTGGAGGACAAGACTCCCTTAAGACCACTGGAGTCTGGAGGAGGCGCTGTTAAAGAGGTTATCAAGACAGCTGAAAAAGTATGACCTTACCTCGCTTTCCAGCAGCTCACTTCTGCTTTGGTCTTGACTCATCCTGATACCTTCTGGTATGAAAATGGAGGGCCGAGATGTGGGAGCAGGTAGCATGTTGCAGTCGTCACATGCAGGCGGAATCAGTGGCAGCAAATGTACGCAACATCGTATGTACATTGTGTACCACATGGAGGCCTGGTTTCACCCACATGTGGTGACCACAACACATTACCTGACCCCTTATTTCAGCCACCCCCTTTATTCCAGGTGAGAAGGTATAGGGAGGAGATGAGAGCTATGTGGAAAAGAGCCACTGGAGGTAGGGGAAAGTTTATGCCATTTTAGCTCCTCTGATAACCCCTTTAACATATAGAGGCAAATGAGGCGCCTTTTACATCAGGAGGATTCATTTGCCTCATAAGGGGTAGGAGGAGACCCCCATTAAGATCAAATACTGGAGGACAAGACTCCCTTATGACCAGTGGAGTCTGGAGGAGGCGCTGTTAAAGCGGTTATCAAGACAGCTGAAAAGGTATGACCTTCCTTCGCTTTCCAGCCACTGGAGAGAGGGAAAAGTTTATGCCATTTTAGCTCCTCTGATAACCCCATTTACAGAGGCAAATGAAGCGCCTTTAACATCAGGAGGATTCATTTGCCTCATAAGGGGTAGGAGGAGACCCCCTTTAAGATCAAATACTGGAGAACAAGACTCCCTTAAGACCAGTGGAGTCTGGAGGAGGCGCTGTTAAAGCGGTTATCAAGACAGCTGAATAGGTATGACCTTCCTTTGCTTCCTAGCCACTGGAGAGAGGGAAAAGTTTATGCCTTTTTAGCTCCTCTGATAACCCCCTTAACATATAGAGGCAAATGAGGCGCCTTTTACATCAGGAGGATTCATTTGCCTCATAAGGGGTAGGAGGAGACCCCCTTTAAGATCAAAAACTGGAGGACAAGACTCCCTTAAGACCACTGGAGTCTGGAAGAGGCGCTGCTAAAGAGGTTATCAAGACAGCTGAAAGGGTATGACCTTACCTTGCTTTCCCAGCAGCTCACTTCTGGATTGGTCTCGACCCGTCCTGATACCTTTTGGTATGAAAATGGAGGGCCGAGATGGGGGAGCAGGTAGCATGTTGCAGTCGTCACATGCAGGCGAAATCAGTGGCAGCAAATGTATGCAACATCGTATGTACATTGTCTACCACATGGAGGCCTGGTTTCACCCACATGTGGTGACCACAACACATTACTTAACCCCTTATGTCAGCCACCCCCTTTATTCCATTTGAGAAGGTATCGGGATGAGATGAGAGCTAACTGGAAAAGAGCCACTTGAGGGAGGGTAAAGTTTATGCCATTTTAGCTCCTTTGATAACCCCCTTTACAGAGGCAAATGAGGCGCCTTTTACATCAGGAGGATTCATTTGCCTAATAAGGGGTAGGAGGAGACCCCCTTTAAGATCAAATACTGGAGGACAAGACTCCCTTAAGACCAGTGGAGTCTGGAGGATGTGCTGTTAAAGAGGTTATCAAGACAGCTGAAAAAGTATGACCTTACCTCGCTTTCCAGCAGCTCACTTCTGCTTTGGTCTTGACTCATCCTGATACCTTCTGGTATGAAAATGGAGGGCCGAGATGAGGGAGCAGGTAGCATGTTGCAGTCGTCACATGCAGGCGGAATCAGTGGCAGCAAATGTACGCAACATCGTATGTACATTGTCTACCACATGGAGGCCTGGTTTCACCCACATGTGGTGACCACAACACATTACCTGACCCCTTATTTAAGCCACCCCCTTTATTCCAGGTGAGAAGGTATAGGGAGGAGATGAGAGCTATGTGGAAAAGAGCCACTGGAGGTAGGGGAAAGTTTATGCCATTTTAGCTCCTCTGATAACCCCTTTAACATATGGAGGCAAATGAGGCGCCTTTTACAACAGGAGGATTCATTTGCCTCATAAGGGGTAGGAGGAGACCCCCTTTAAGATCAAATACTGGAGGACAAGACTCCCTTAAGACCAGTGGAGTCTGGAGGAGGCGCTGTTAAAGCGGTTATCAAGACAGCTGAAAAGGTATGACCTTCCTTCACTTCCCAGCCACTGAAGAGAGGGAAAAGTTTATGCCATTTTAGCTCCTCTGATAACCCCTTTAACATATAGAGGCAAATGATGCGCCTATAATATCAGGAGGATTCATTTGCCTCATAAGGGGTAGGAGGAGACCCCCTTTAAGATCAAAGACTGGAGGACAAGACTCCCTTAAGACCACTGGAGTCTGGAGGAGGCGCTGTTAAAGAGGTTATCAAGACAGCTGAAAAAGTATGACCTTACCTCGCTTCCCAGCAGCTCACTTCTGGTTTGGTCTTGACTCATCCTGATACCTTTTGGTATGAAAATGGAGGGCCGAGATGGGGGAGCAGGTAGCATGTTGCAGTCGTCACATGCAGGCGAAATCAGTGGCAGCAAATGTACGCAACATTGTATGTACATTGTCTACCACATGGAGGCCTGGTTTCACCCACATTTGGTGACCACAACACATTACCTGACCCCTTATTTCAGCCACCTCCTTTATTCCAGGTGAGAAGGTATCGGGATGAGATGAGAGCTAACTGGAAAAGAGCCACTGGAGGGAGGGGAAAGTTTATGCCATTTTACCTCCTCTGATATCCCCTTTAACATATAGAGGCACATGAGGCGCCTTTTACATCAGGAGGATTCATTTGCCTCATAAGGGGTAGGAGGAGACCCCCTTTAAGATCAAATACTGGAGGACAAGACTCCCTTAAGACCAGTGGAGTCTGGAGGAGGCGCTGTTAAAGGGGTTATCAAGACAGCTGAAAAGGTATGACCTTCCTTCGCTTCCCAGCCACTGGAGAGAGGGAAAAGTTTATGCCATTTTAGCTCCTCTGATAACCCATTTTACAGAGGCAAATGAGGCGCCTTTAACATCAGGAGGATTAATTTGCCTCATAAGGGGTAGGAGGAGACCCCCTTTAAGATCAAATACTGGAGGACAATACTCCCTTAAGACCACTGGAGTCTGGAGGAGGCGCTGTTAAGGAGGTTATCAAGACAGCTGAAAAGGTATGACCTTCCTTTGCTTCCTAGCCACTGGAGAGAGGAAAAAGTTTATGCCTTTTTAGCTCCTCTGATAACCCCCTTAACATATAGAGGCAAATGAGGCGCCTTTTACATCAGGAGGATTCATTTGCCTCATAAGGGGTAGGAGGAGACCCCCTTTAAGATCAAAAACTGGAGGACAAGACTTCCTTAAGACCACTGGAGTCTGGAAGAGGCGCTGTTAAAGAGGTTATCAAGACAGCTGAAAGGGTATGACCTTACCTTGCTTTCCCAGCAGCTCACTTCTGGATTGGTCTCGACTTTTCCTGATACCTTTTGGTATGAAAATGGAGGGCCGAGATGGGGGAGCAGGTAGCATGTTGCAGTCGTCACATGCAGGCGAAATCAGTGGCAGCAAATGTATGAAACATCGTATGTACATTGTCTACCACATGGAGGCCTGGTTTCACCCACATGTGGTGACCACAACACATTACCTGACCCCTTATGTCAGCCACCCCCTTTATTCCATTTGAGAAGGTATCGGGATGAGATGAGAGCTAACTGGAAAAGAGCCACTGGAGGGAGGGGAAAGTTTATGCCATTTTACCTCCTCTGATAACCCCTTTAACATATAGAGGCACATGAGGCGCCTTTTACATCAGGAGGATTCATTTGCCTCATAAGGGATAGGAGGAGACCCCCTTTAAGATCAAAGACTGGAGGACAAGACTCCCTTAAGACCACTGGAGTCTAGAGGATGTGCTGTTAAAGCGGTTATCAAGACAGCTGAAAAGGTATGGCCTTCCTTCGCTTCCCAGCCACTGGAGAGAGGGAAAAGTTTATGCCATTTTAGCTCCTCTGATAACCCCTTTTGCAGAGGCAAATGAGGCGCCTTTAACATCTGGAGGATTCATTTGCCTCATAAGGGGTAGGAGGAGACCCCCTTTAAGATCAAATACTGGAGGACAAGACTCCCTTAAGACCAGTGGAGTCTGGAGGAGGCGCTGTTAAAGAGGTTATCAAGACAGCTGAAAAGGTATGACATTACCTTGCTTCCCAGCAGCTCACTTCTGGTTTGGTCTCGACTCTTCCTGATGCCTAGTGTTGAGCGGCATAGGCCATATTCGAATTCGCGAATATTCGCGAATATATGGGCGAATATTCGTCATGTATTCGCGAATATTCGCATATTCGTAGTATTCTCGCTTTTTTTTTCGCAACGCGAAAAATTCGTGTATGCGAAAATTTACATATGCGAAAATTAGCATATGCAAAAAATATTGCAAGCAAAAATTCGAATATGCGAAAATTAGCATATGCAAATGTTTGCATATGCGAAAATCCGCACGCCAGTCTCACACAGTAGTATTAGAGTCTTCTTTACACCACACGAGCTGGAAGCAGAGAGGGATGATCACTGTGATGTGTACTGTGAAAAAATAAAAATAAAAAAAAACGAATATTCGTAATTACGAATATATAGCGCTATATTCGCGAAATTCGCGAATTCGCGAATATGCGATATTCGCGAATCATATTCGAATTGCGAATATTCGCGAGCAACACTACTGATGCCTTCTGGTATGAAAATGGAGGGCCGAGATGGGGGAGCAGGTAGCATGTTGCAGTCTTCATATGCATGCGAAATCAGTGGCAGCAAATGTATGCAACATCCTATACACATTGTCTACCACATGGAGGCCTGGTTTCACCCACATGTGGTGACCACAACACATTACCTGACCCCTTATGTCAGGCACCCCCTTTATTCCATTTGAGAAGGTATCGGGATGAGATGAGAGCTAACTGGAAAAGAGCCACTGGAGGGAGGGTGAAGTTTATGCCATTTTACCTCCTCTGATAACCCCTTTACCATTCAGAGACAAATGAGGCGCCTTTTACATCAGGAGGATTCATTTGCCTCATAAGGGATAGGAGGAGACCCCCTTTAAGATCAAAGACTGGAGGACAAGACTCCCTTAAGACCACTGGAGTCTGGAGGAGGTGCTGTTTAAGTGGTTATCAAGACAGCTGAAAAGGTATGACCTTACCTTACTTCCCAGCAGCTCACTTCTGGTTTGGTCTCGACTCGTCCTGATACCTTCTGGTATGAAAATGGAGGGCCGAGATGGGGGAGCAGGTAGCATGTTGCAGTCGTCACATGCAGGCGAAATCAGTGGCAGCAAATGTATGCAACATCGTATGTACATTGTCTACCACATGGAGGCCTGGTTTCACCCACATGTGGTTACCACAACACATTACCTGTCCCCTTATTTCAGCTACCCCCTTTATTCCAGGTGAGAAGGTATCGGGTTGAGATGAGAGCTAACTGGAAAAGAGCCACTGGAGGGAGGGGAAAGTTAATGCCATTTCAGCTCCTCTGATAACCCCTTTAAAATATAGAGGCAAATGAGGCGCCTTTTACATCAGGAGGATTCATTTGCCTCATAAGGGGTAGGAGGAGACCCCCTTTAACCTGTTCAGTACCCCGGGCGTACTGGTACATTCCGACACCCTGGGTACATGTACATCCGTGCAAATTTAGGTCCCTGCCGCGCAGCGGCACCCAGCGCAAATGCCCAGGGGGGTCATCAGACCCCCCCAATGTTGGCGATCGGCGCAAATCGCAAGTGAATTCACACTTGCGATTTGCGTCTATTCCGGTGATGTGGGTCACAGGTGACCCGCTGACCCGGAAATACATGGCGATCGGGGGTGTTGGATACACCCCCTATCAGCCACTGTATCTATGGGAAGGTGGCGATTTCTTCACCCCCAGGAACGCTGCTATTGCCAATAGCAGCCGGCAGGGGAGGGGTTAACGGCATCCTCTTGCAGCTCCCATGGCTGGCTTAGTTCAGTCAGCGGTCAGAGCTGCTGGAGGAAGCTAGGGACCTCTCCTCTGCATGATCGGAACCCCCTCAGGACTGAAGATCCCCCTTAGAGCAGATCTTATACCCTATCCCCCTAAGAGCAGATCTTATCCCCTATCCCCTATCCAAAGGATAGGGGATAAGATGCCTGATCGCGGGAGTCCCACAGCTGGGGACGCCCGTGAGCATGCACGCGGCACCCCGTTTGTAATCAGCCCCCCGTATTCGCTACGGGTTTGATTACGGTCGACCGCAGGGCCAGCGGCGTGTGACGTCCGCAGCTCCCCCCCCCCCATATAACTGTGTGTGATTTTTAATCACACACTGTTATATATCGTATTTATCGGGGTATACCACTCATCGGCCTATTACACGCACCCCCTTTTTTCCAAGGAGGTTTTGGTAAAAAAGTTTTTTTACCAAAATATCCTTGGAAAAATGAGGGTGTGTGTGTTTTTCAGGTGTACCACGATAAACTGTTTCTGGTGGCTTCTGCAGTTCAATGATTTAAAGCAAGCGCTTAAATCTTTTACGTGCAGTGGCTTCTGTGGGGCCAGAGTGCCGCTGCTCTAGTCCCCGGTTTTATAGTTAAATATCCCCCCGCTCCCTGATTCCCTCCCAGTCCCTGGTTTTATAGTTACATGTGCCCTGGGGACTGCGGTCCTTCATGCTCCGGCGGCCTCCTGATCTGTCACTGCGCCGTGCACTGACTGACGAGTGACGTCGTGTTGAGGACGTCACTCGTCATTACGCAGCGCACAGTGACAGATCAGGAGGCCACCGGAGCATGAAGGACCGCAGTCCCCAGGGCACATGTAACTATAAAACCGGGGACGGGGAGGGAATTGGGCCGTGGCGGCGGGATATTTAACTATAAAACGGGGGACGGGGAGGGAATTGGGCCGTGGCGGCGGCGGGATATTTAACTATAAAACCAGGGACGGGGAGGGAATTGTGCAGTGGCGGTGGCGGGACATATAACTATAAAACTGGGGACGGGGAGGGAATTGGGCCGTGGCGGCGGCGGGACATATAACTATAAAACCGGGGACTTGGATGGAATCTGGCGGTGGCAATGGGACTCTGGCCAGGCAGAAGCTGCTGCAGTTCAATGATTTAAAGTGCCCGCTTTAAATCATTGAACTGCAGCAGCTTTTGCGGGATCATAAACAGTATATCGGCGTATAACACGCAGATAGACTTTAGGCTAAAATTTTTAGCAGCGGAGGCATGCGCTTTTCTTGCCTCCGACTCCGAATCTGTCAGTGAGGACGATGAAGACCCTACATTTCTACTTCTGTGGGGCCAGAGTGCCACTGCTCTAGTCCAAGGTTTTATAGTTAAATACCCCCCCCCCCCCCCCCGCTGCCTGATTCCCTCCCCGTCCCGGTTTTATAGTTAAATATCCCGCCGCTGCCACTGCCCAATTCCCTCCCCGTCCCCAGTTTTATAGTTACATGTGCCCTGGGGACTGCGGTCCTTCATGCTCCGGCGGCCTCCTGATCTGTCACTGCGCCGTGCACTGACTGACGAGTGACGTTGTGTTGAGGACGTCACTCGTCATTACGCAGCGCACAGTGACAAATCAGGAGGCCACCGGAGCATGAAGGACCGCAGTCCCCAGGGCACATGTAACTATAAAACCAGGGACGGGGAGGGAATTGGGCCGTGGTGGCGGCGGCGGGATATTTAACTATAAAACCGGGGACTGGGAGGGAATTGGGCCGTGGTGGCGGCGGGATATTTAACTATAAAACCAGGGACGGGGAGGGAATTGGGCAGTGGCGGCGGCGGGACATATAACAATAAAACCGGGGACGGGGAGGGAATTGGGCCGTGGCGGCGGCGGGATATTTAACTATAAAACCAGGGACGGGGAGGGAATTGGGCAGTGGCGGCGGCGGGACATATAACTATAAAACCGGGGACTGGGAGGGAATCTGGCGGTGGCAGTGGGACTCTGGCCAGGCAGAAGCTGCTGCAGTTCAATGATTTAAAGTGCCCGCTTTAAATCATTGAACTGCAGCAGCTTTTGCGGGATCACAAACAGTATATCGGCGTATAACACGCAGATAGACTTTAGGCTAAAATTTTTAGCAGCGGAGGCATGCGCTTTTCTTGCCTCCGACTCCGAATCTGTCAGTGAGGACGATGAAGATCCTACATTCCTGTGTTCTTCATCGTCCTCCTCATCATCTAGTACTGATGAGGAGTCACCTGTGCGGCAGAGACGCCGCCAGGTGAGGCCACGCAACCCCCATTGTAGTGGCCCTGTGGCCTGCACTAGTGCGAGTGGTGATGCCGCTTGTACTAGGAGTCCGAACCCCTAGACAAGTTTACCAGAGCCCCCTTCTGGTGAACCTTTCTGGAGACCCCCAGAGGGTTATCTGCCACGGATTCTGGAGTTTGTTGGCTACTCCGGAATCCGGATTGACAATTCTGGATTCACAGAAATTTGACTATTTCAGTTATTTTTTCAGTGACAGTTTTGTCAATCTAATGGTGGAGCAGACAAATCTGTACGCCAGGCAGTTCATTGCCCACCACCCTGATTCTTTTTTGGCCAGGTCCAATGAATGGTACTCCATTGATGCAGCAGAAATGATGACATTTTGGGGCCTCTTGCTGCATATGGGCCTGGTCAAAAGCCAAGTGTCAGGCAGTACTGGAGCGGGGACATCCTATACAAGACCCAGCTTTACAGTATTGCCCTGACACTGAAGCGGTTCGAGGCCATTCGGAAATGCCTCCATTATGCACATAATGAGGCATGTCCACCCCGAAGTGATCCCACCTATGACCGGCTTTACAAAGTGAGACCGCTCATCGATCACTTTGGGGCCAAATTTTTGGAGGCCTACGTACCACTCAGGGACCTCTCGGTAGATGAGTCTCTTATCAGTTTTAAGGGGAGACTCATCTTCCGCCAGTATATTCCCTCGAAGCGGGCGCGGTATGACGTGAAGCTATATAAACTTTGTGAGAGTACCTCCGGGTACACTTACAAGTTTAGGGTGTATGAGGGACGAGATTCCCGTATTGAACCCCCAGATTGTTTACCCACTCTGAGTGTTAGCGGTAAAATCGTTTTGGACCTTGTGTACCCATTGTTGGATAAGGGTTACCACGTGTACGTGGAAAACTTTTATACCAGCATCCCTCTCTTCACAACCCTTCCACCAGATCCACGTCCGCTTGTGGGACCGTGCGGAAGAACCAGAGAGGCCTCCCTTTAAATTTGATCCAGACACCTATGTCCAAGGGTATGTCCCGTGCCCTTGCCCATGAAAACCTGTTGCTGGTCAGGTATAAGGATAAGAGGGATGTCCTTATGCTGACTACTATTCATGGCAACAGCAGCTCACCTGTCCCTGTGCGAGGTACCACAACACCGGTCCTCAAGCCCGATTGTATTCTGGACTACAATCGGTATATGGGGGGAGTTGATCTTTCTGATCAAGTCCTCAAGCCATACATGGCCATGCGGAAAACACGGGTATGGTACAAAAAAGTTGCGGTCTACATGGTACAGGTTGCCATGTACAATGCTTTTGTACTGTCCCAGTACGCTGGCAACACAGGGACATACCTTCAATTCCAAGAAGAAGCCCTAAAGGTCCTTATCTTTGGTGACCGGGAAAGAGCAGGCTGGACTTCCCAAGGAACTGAAGTATTAGGTGCCAGGATCGTCCCAGGCCAACACTTTCCAGGTGAAGTCCCCCACACTGGAAAGAAGGGACGAACCCTGAAAAAAATGCAGAATGTGTCACAAGAGGGGGATTCGGAAGGACACCACCACTCAATGTGACACTTGCCCCCATCATCCGGGCCTCTGAATTAAAAACTGCTTCAGTGAGTATCACACTTCCATACGGTACTAAATTTTCCCTCTTCATTTTAATTTCCCATAATTTGACCCCAATGTACCAAGTCCAGAGTACATTGCAAATTTCAACCCCATAAAACCACTAAAATGCCCAAAAAACTCTTTATAAAAAAAAAACTGATAAGACCTCTGGGGGTATTTCTTCCAAAAATGGGTCACTGAGTCACTATCATCGGGGACTTTTTATGTTGCCTCAAATGTTCAGCGCTCTCTCTCCACCTGAGCGGGGTGCGCATTAATGCAACAGGTTAGGGACGGCCACACACATCACATTCCCAGAATGATGATTCAGAGCATAGGGTTTGGGGTGGGCATATTTTTTTGTTTTGGCTATGCTCTGGTTCATCATTCTGGGAACATAATTTATAATTTTATGTCCCACTGTACCACACTTTAGTTACATAGTGTACCCCAGTTATTTACCACATGTAATGCCCCTTGAGGGGGGTCCCACTGTTCCTCCTCCATAGGAGAAATACAAAGCTCAAGGACCCTGACTGATCTCCGGCACCTCTGAGACCAGTGTGCAAGCTGTTTACGGCCAAATATGAGGTATGTCCTTACTCCAAAGAAATGTATTTGCAAATTTACAGTAACATTTTCTCCTGTTACCACTTGTGAAAATGAAAAATTTGGGGTAACCCCAGCATTTTTGTGTAAAAAAATAAAATTTTTCCTTTTAACATGCCACTTAATGAACATTTATCAAACACCTGAGGGGTGTTAAGGCTCACTGTACCCCTTGTTACGTTCTTTGAGGGGTGTAGTTTCCAAAATGGTATGCCATGTGTTTTTTTTTTTTGCTGTTCTGGCACCATAGGGGCTTCCTAAATGCGACATGCCCCCCCCCCCCCCCCCCCCCCCCATTTCAGCAAAATTTGCAAATGTGACTCCTCTGGTGCATTGTAGTGCACCAGCAGAGCACTTGACATCCACTCATGGGGTATTTCCATACTCAGAAGAGATGGGGTTACAAATTTTGGGGGGCATTTTGTCCTATTATCCCTTGTAAAAATTTAAAATTTGAGAGAGAACCAGCATTTTAGTGAAAAAAAAAATCATTTACACATCCAACTTTAACGAAAAGTCGTCAAACACCTGTGGTGTGTTAAGGCTCACTGGACCCCTTGTTATGTGCCTTGAGGGGTGTAGTTTCCAAAATAGTATGCCATGTGGGGTTTTATTTGCTGTCCTGGCGCCATAGGGGCTTCCTAAATGGGACATGCCCCTCAAAAACCATTTCAGCAAAATTTGCTTTTCAAAAGCCAAATGTGACTCCTTCTCTTCTGAGCATTGTAGTGTGCCAGAAGAGCACTTGACATCCACACATGGGGTATTTCCATACTCAGAAGAGATGAGGTTACAAATTTTGGGGGGCATTTTGTCCTATTATCCCTTGTAAAAAAAAAAAAATTAATTTGAGGGAAAACCAGCATTTTAATGAAAAAAAATCATTTGCACATCCAACTTTAACCTCTTAAGGACCAATGACGTCCTGGGATGTCATGGCACCCTGGGCCTTAAGGACCAATGACGTCCCAGGACATCATGGCGTTTTCCGCTCCCTGCCGCTCGCCAGGCAGAGATCGGAACCGGATGCCTGCTGAAATCCTTCAGAAAGCATCCAGGGCAAACGCCGAGGGGGGCCATGTAGGCCCCCCATGTCGGCGATCGCCGCAAATCGCAAGGGAAATTGCCCTTGCGATCTGCGGCGATACCGGGCTGATCGGGTCTCTGGGACCCGACCGCCCGGTAATTTTGCATGATCCCGGCAGCCAGGACCATGGTAAAGTATAGGAGCAAGGTGTCAAGCCTGCCACCTCCTCCGATCCCCTGCGATTCTTCGGTTAGTTAACCGACCAATCGCAGGGGGGGGGGGCAGTTACTTCCTCCCGCCCTGCCCGGCCCCTGGAAGTCCGGAGAGGACGGAAGGAAGACCGGAGGACGCAGCGGGGGACGGGGGAGTGCTGGGGACCGGCCCCGGTACTTACCTCGTCCCTGAAGACCCGGATCCCGGCGATAAAGACGGCGGCGGCGGCAACAGGTGAGTGGATCTTCAGCCGCGGTCGGCCCCTTTATAGCAATGCACGTCGCCGTAAAGCGACATGCATTGCTGTATTGGGACCCTGTATACTACAACTCCCAGCATGCCCAGACAGCCCTTGGCGTCTGGGCATGCTGGGAGTTGTAGTTTTGCAACATCTGGAGGCCCACAGTTTGGAGACCACTGTGCCCTTCCAGATGTTGCAAAACTACACATCCTCAGCATGCCCTTACTGTCCAGGCATGCTGGGAGTTGTAGTTCTGTAACATCTGGCCCTTCAGATGTTGCAGAACTACAACTCCCAGCATTCCTGGACAGTTTTGGCATACTGGGAGTTGTAGTTTTGCAACATCTGGAAGGGCACAGATTGGGAACCACTGTATTAGTGGTCTGCAAACTGTAGTCCTCCAGATGTTGCAAAACTACAACTCCAAGCATGCTGGGAGTTGTAGTTCGGCAACATCTGGCTCTAAAAATGTTGCCGAACTACTACTTCCAGCATGCCTGAGAATGCTGGGAGTTGTAGTTTTGCAACAACAGGAGGCACACTGGTTGGGAAACATTGTCTGTTTCCTAACTCAGTGTTTCCCAACCCGTGTGCCTCCAGCTGTTGCAAAACTATAACTACCAGCATGCACTGATAGACTGTGCATGCTGGGAGTTGTAGTTTTGCAACAGCTGGAGGTTCCCCCGCCCCCGTGAATGTACAGGATACATTCACATGGGCAGGGGGCTTACAGTGAGTATAAAACCCCACATGGGATACCATTTTGGAAACTACACCCCTCAAGGCGTGTAACAAGGAGTCCAGTGAGCCTTAACACCCCGCAGGTGTTTGACGACTTTTCGTTAAAATTGGACGTGTAAATGAAAAAAAAAATTCCACTAAAGTGCAGTTTTTTCCCCAACTTTACCAATTTTACAAAGGGTAATGGGAGAAAATGGCCCCCAAAATTTGTAACCCCATCTCTTCTGAGTATGGAAATACCATGTTAGGATGTAAAATGCTCTGCGGGCGAACTACAATGCTGAGAAGAGAAGGAGCGCCATTGAGATTTTGGAAAGAGAATTCATTTAGAATGGTAGTCAGGGGCCATGCGCGTTTACAAAGCCCCCCGTGGTGCCAGAACAGTGGACCCCCCACATGTGACACCATTTTGGAAACTACACCCCTCACAGAATTTAATAAGGGGTGCAGTGAGTATTTACACCCCACTGGCGTTTGACAGATCATAAATGCTCACTGCACCCCTTAATAGATTACATGAGGGGTGTAGTTTCCAAAATGGGGTCACATGTGGGGGGGCGGGTCCATTGTTCTGGCACTATGGGGGCTTTGTAAACACAGGTGGCCTTCAATTCCGGACAAATTTTCTCTTCAAAATCCCAATGGCGCTCTAAGCATTGTAGAGCGCCAGCAGAGCACTTTACATCCACATATGGGGTATTTTCTTACTCAAAAGAAATGGAGTTACAAATTTTGGGGAGGCTTTTTTCCTATTTTCCCTTGTGAAAATGAAAAATTTAGGGTAACACCAGCATTTTAGTGAAATTTTTTTTTCCGTTTTCCCATCCAAATTTAATGAAAATTCGTCAAACACCTGTGGGGTGTTAAGGCTCACTATACCCCTTGTCACATTCCGTGAGGGGTGTAGTTTCCAAAATGGGGTCACATGTGGATATTTATGTTTTTGCGTTTATGTCAGAACCGCTGTAAAATCAGCCACCCATGTGCAAATCACCAATTTAGGCCTCAAATGTAAATGGTGCGCTCTCACTCCTGAGCCTTGTTGTGCGCCCACAGAGAATTTTACGCCCACATATGGGGTATTTCCGTACTCAGGAGAAATTGCGTTACAAATTTTGGGTTCCTTTTACTGCTTGTGAAAATAAAAAGTATGGGGCAACACCAGCATGTTAGTGTAAAATTTTTTATTTTTTTAAACTAACAGGCTGGTGTAGACCCCAACTTTTCCTTTTCATAAGGGGTAAAGGGAGAAAAAGCCCCCAAAATTTGTAGTGCAATTTCTCCCGAGTACGGAAATACCCCATATGTGGTCCTAAACTAATACGACAGGTCTCTTAAATGAGCGCCATGCGCATTTGAGGACTAAATTAGGGATTGCATAGGGGTGGACATAGGGGTATTCTATGCCAGTGATTCCCAAACAGGGTGCCTCCAGCTGTTGCTAAACTCCCAGCATACCTGGACAGTCAGCGGCTCTCCAGAAATGCTGGGAGTTGTTGTTTTGCAACAGCTGGAGGCTCCGTTTTGGAAACACGGTTTTCATTTTTATTGGGGGGGGCACAGTGTAAGGGGGTGTAATATGTAGTGTTTTACCCTTTATTATGTGGTAGTGTAGTGTAGTTTTTTTACGGTACATTTGCACTGGTGTGTTATGGCGAGCTTACAGCTAGGAGTTTGCGCTGCATTGAAAAATTTGCCGCAGCCCAAACTTGAAGTAGGAAACTTACTGTTAACCTGCCTGTGTGAATGCAACCTGTACGTTCACATGGGGGGGGGGGGGGGGGGGGGGGTTGGGGCAAACCTCCAGCTGTTTCAAGACTACAACTCCCAGCATGTACTGACAGACCGTGCATACTGGGAGTTGTACTTTTGCAAAAGCTGGAGGCACACTGGTTGGAAAACCTTCAGTTAGGTTCTGTTACCTAACTCAGTATTTTCCAACCAGTGTGCCTCCAGCTGTTGCAAAACTATAACTCACAGCATGTGCTGATCGCCGAAGGGCATGCTGTGAGATGTAGTTATGCAACAGCTGGAGGTACGCAACTACAACTCCCAGTATGCCGAGATAGCTGTTTGGGCATGCTGGTATTTGCAGTTTTGCAACATCTGAGGGCTACAGTTTATAGACCTCTGCACCGTGATCTCCAAACTGTGACCCTCCAGATGTTGCAAAACTACAAATACCAGCATGCCAAGACAGCAAAGAGCTGTTTGGGCATGCTAGGAGTTGTAGTTTTGCAAGATCTGGAGGGATACAGTTTAGAGACCACTGTATAGTGGTTTCAGACTGTAGCCCTCCAGCTGTTGCAAAACTACATATTCCAGCATGCCCAAACAGCTGTCTGGGCATGCTGGGAGTTGTAGTTTTGCAACATCTGGAGGGCTACAGGTTAGAGACCACTGTATAGGCAACTAGGCAACTTACTGGCTTCCGTAGGATCCAGGGAGCCATCCTCTTCTGCTGCACGACATCGCCGCCCGCTGATCACCGTCGCCCGCTGCCTCAGGACGGGTAAGTGGATTTCGGCGCCCTGTCCTCTTCGGTTTCCCCATTCTGCCCCGCTTATTGTGGGTGGGTAGGACGGGGAAAACGAAAGTTAACCCCCCCCGCCCCCGATCTGCTATTGGTCTTCGCTTCTGATGACCAAAAGCAGGTATAGGAGGGGTGGCACCCCTGCCACCTCACTCTTATGCCTTCAGGGGGATCGTAGGTGTCTTAGACAACCGCGATCCCCCTTGAATTCACTTGCGATTTGCACCAATCGCCGACATGGGGGGGGGTCTGATGACCCCCCTGGGCATTTGCGCGGGAAGCCTGCTGATCAATATCAGCAGTCACCCCGGTCCAGTCCCCGCCCGGTGCGCGGTGGGGACCGAAATTCCCACGGGCGAATTCATACGCCCTTCGTCCTTAAGTACCAGGACGCAAGGGCGTATGCATACGCCCTTCTTCCCCAACAGGTTAAGATCAAATACTGGAGGACAAGACTCCCTTAACCCCTTAACGATGCAAGACGTATATTTACGTCCTGCGCCGGCTCCCGCGATATGAAGCATCACATCACGTCCGTCCCGACGCTCATCAACGGCCGGCACCCGCGGCTAATACCACACATCGCCAATTACGGCAATGTGCGGTATTAACCCTTTAGAAGCTGCGGACCGCCGCTTCTAAAGTGAACGTGAAACTATCCCGGCTAGTCAGCCGGGCTGTTCGGGACCGCCGCGGTGAAATCGCGGCGTCCCGAAGAGCTTACAGGACACCAGGAGGGCCCTTACCTGCCTCCTCGGTGACGAATGACTGCTCCGTGCCTGAGATCTAGGCAGGAGCAGTCAAGCGCCGATAACACTGATCACAGGCGTGTTAATACACGCCAGTGATCAGCATGAGAGATCAGTGTGTGCAGTGTTATAGGTCCATATGGGACCTATAACACTGCAAAATAAAATAAAATAAAAAGTGTTAATAAAGGTCATTTAACCCCTTCCCTAATAAAAGTTTGAATCACCCCCCTTTTCCCATAAAAAAAAAAAAACATATGTGGTATCGCTGCGTGCGTAAATGTCCGAACTATAAAAATATATAATTAATTAAACCGCACGGTCAATGGCGTACGCGCAAAAAAATTCCAAAGTCCAAAAAAGCGTATTTTTTGGTCACTTTTTATACCATTAAAAAATGAATAAAATGTCCGATCAAAACAAAAATGGTACCGATAAAAACTTCAAATCACGGCGCAAAAAATGAGTCCTCATACTGCTCAGTACGGGGAAAAATAAAAAAGTTATAGGGGTCAGAAGATGACATTTTTAAATGTATACATTTTCCTGCATGTAGTTATGATTTTTTCCAGAAGTATGACAAAATCAAACTTATATAAGTAGGGTATCATTTTAACCATATGGATCTACAGAATAATGATAAGGTGTCATTTTTACCGAAATATGCACTGCGTAGAAACGGAAGCCCCCAAAAGTTACAAAATGGCGTTTTTTCTTCGATTTTGTTGCACAATGATTTTTTTTCCATTTCGCCGTGAATTTTTGGGTAAAATGACTAATGTCACTGCAAAGTAGAATTGGTGACACAAAAAATAAGCCATAATATGGATTTTTAGGTGGAAAATTGAAAGGGTTATGATTTTTAAAAGGTAAGGAGGAAAAAAGGAAAGTGCAAAAACTGAAAAACCCTGAGTCCTTAAGGGGTTAAGACCACTGGAGTCTGGAGGAGGCGCTGTTAAAGAGGTTATCAAGACAGCTGAAAAGGTAAGAACTTACCATGCTTCCCAGTTGCTCACTTCAGGTTTGGTCTCATCCTGATACCTTCTGGTATGAAAATGGAGGACCGAGATGGGGGAGCAGGTGGCATGTTCAGTCGTCACATGCAGGCAAAATCAGTGGCAGCAAATGTATGCAACATTGTGTGTACATTGGCTACCACATGGAGGCCTGGTCTCGCCCGCATGTGGTGACCATAGCACATTACCTGACCCCTTATTTCAGCCTCCCCCTTTATTCCAGGTGAGAATGTATCGGGATGAGATGAGAGCTAACTGGAAAAGAGCCACTGAAGGAAGGGTGAAGTTTATGCCATTTTAGCTCCTCTGATAACCCCTTTAACATATAGAGGAAAATGAGGCGCCTTTTACATCAGGAGGATTCATTTGCCTCATAAGGGGTAGGAGTAGACCCCTTTTAAGATCAAAGACTGGAAGGCAAGACTCCCTTAAGACCATTGGAGTCTGGAGGAGGCACTGTTAAAGAGGTTATCAAGACAGCTGAAAACGTATGACGTTCCTTCGCTTACCAGCAGCTCACTTCTGATTTGGTCTCGACTCGTCCTGATTCCTTCCGGTATGAAAATGGAGGGCCGAGATGGGGGAGAAGGTAGCTTGTAGTCACATGCAAGCGAAATCAGTGGCAGCAAACAAATGCAACATCGTGTGCACATTGGCTACCACATGGAGGCCTGGTTTCGCCCCCACATGTGGTGATCACAACACATTACCTGACCCCTTATTTCAGCCACCCCCTTTATTCCAGGTGAGGAGATATCAGGATGAGATGAGAGCTATTTGGAAAAGAGCCACTGGAGGGAGGGAAAAAGTTATGCATTTTTAGCTCCTCTGATAGCACCTTTAACATATAGAGGCAAATGAGGCGCCCTTAACATCAGGAGGAGACCCCCTTTAAGATCAAATAATGGAGAACAGGACTCCCTTAAGACCAGTAGAGTCTAGAGGAGGCGCTGTTTAAAGAGGTTATCAAGACAGCTGAAAAGGTATGACCTTACCTCACTTCCCAGCAGATCACTTTTGGTTTGGTCTCGACTCGTCCTGATACCTCCACGGTAGCTTTACTGAGGGTAGAGAGGTGATATAGTATATGCAGTACAGACAATTTCCCAAATAGGTGACCAGTTACACAGAGGGACCTCGCAGGCTTCCTGGGAATTGCAGTATATAGATACACTTAAGTGCAGGCCATGGTGACTATATAGAAGACTTGACTGACTTGACAATTGACAAGAAGATGACTTTGAGCTTACTTGAGCTGACTTGTGGCTGCAGGCTTTAGGCTTGAGGCCTCAAATGCTCTGGACACACTCTGAGGCAACTGCACTGGACCTCAGCAGAAGCAAGAATGCAGGAGGAGAGCGATTGTAGCTCCACCCCTGCTTTTATTGGAGTGTCTTGCAAAGAGCCCATAGGTCACTAGAGGGGTCACCTGGTCACTAGTGCCTCCTGGGTATCAAGCACATGGTCACGCTAGTTAAAGAAACATTACACTTTTAACATATAACATGTGTACATAGGGGTTAAAACTGCAGGGGGCCCTGGGTACATAAAGGGACTCTTGGTAACCATGCAACTGCTGTAGTAACATGTCAAATGACAATATACATAGCTCTTTCGGATTGGGCTGCCAGAGGCTATCTACCCAATGCATTGGCTACTGGGGTCTCTTGGTTGGACACACTTCCCCCAGAGCTCTATGCATTGTTAGACAACATTAGACATTTGTTACCTTATTTTACCTTCTGGCCAGTAAAATATCCTGGGCACGTGGACACAAGAAAATATTAGACATTAAGCATTATAAACATTTTGTGGACTAGTACTATGGTAAATGCTACAGCCCTAATGTGATATTAAACATATGTGCATGACTTAACGTGGTGTCAGTGGACTATGTGTAGCACAGGACTTTATGTGGTATTTTAATCTTTATACCTAGCTGGAACTTGGCCTTGAGTGGACTGTTGAGGACCTACACAGCACCTACCCTTGGGATTAAGGAATGCCTACTTCTTCGGGAGCTCTTGACTCGATTGGAATTGCAACAGGCTCTCCCTCGTCGAATTCTGGAGTAGGTAGCGGTTCGGGACTGGCAGGACTTGGACTTGTTGGCAGAGACATTGGTGAGACAGGTGATCGGGAGATTGGGGTATAGACTGGTGACAGGACTGGGACTGGTGTGGCGACTAAGGTTGGTTGAACCGGTCCAGGGTTTTGGCGAGATACAGAAGACCGAAGGTTGACTTTGGGAGAACATAGGGACATTCATGGATGGGTGGATTTCCTTGCCCGGCACATACTCCCTCGCAGGTCTGACAGCTGGTGGAGAAGGTGCTGGGAGCAGGAATAGGTCTTCCTTGAGACACAGCTTGATTCTGTTACGATGGACAATTTGCGGCTCATACCCAAGTTTTTGTACCTCGTACATGTCAGAGTCTGGATAGGGTACAGACATCACTGTGTATGGTTCTGTCTCCCAGATAGAGTCCAGTTTATGAGTTCTCGGGAACTTCCGCAGCCAGATTTTGTCATCTAGCTGGAGGGGTTTGGCGGAGGCATGACAGTTATAATCTTGCTGTTGTCTTCGTTAAGCCTCGCCCATCTTTTTGCCAACAATCTCTTTTGCTTCTTGGATCCTTCTTTGATCCTGGGGAGTTATTGAATGGGGCTTGAAGCCCAAATGCCCATGCCATTCCCTCATCGGGTAGAAAGGGGTGTAGCCGGTAGAACAATGGACCGTGTTGTTATAAATCTCCAACAATTCGGGCAACAATTGGGGCCACTCTTCATGCTTGGATACAGATGCAGCTCGCAACATGTTGATGAAGACTTGATTGATGTGCTCACAGAGCCCGTTCCCTTGAGAGCGGTAATCTGTAGTCCAAAGTTTCTTACAGGCGTGGAACTGACACAGCTCCTCAAAGAGTTGGGCCTCGAAGGCCCTTCCACGGTCTGTTAGGACAGACTCCGGACACCCAAGGGTTTGCACCCAATTGGAGTACAACATCTGGGCCGCTGTCTTGGCTGTGAGGTCTTTAACGGGTACCATGACAACCCATTTGGAGTAGTGATCCACCATGGTGAGAGCATAAGTGTGCCCAGACTGGGTAGGAGACAACTTGACATGGTCTAGCGCGACCAACGGATTAGGCCTTTCACTCTGGATTGAATGGAGGGGTGCTCTTGCGCCCTTGCACACATTCTTGGTGACATTGCAGAGTGCACACTCACTGCACCATTTCTCAATGTCGCTCCACATTCCAATCCAGTAGCCTCGGTCTTGTGGACTCCAAAGTGTCCCGACTGATCATGACATGTGTTGCGGACCATCGCCGCATCTCTTCGAGGAGCCAGAATCTGATGAAGTCGAGCATCAGAGACCGGATCCAAAGAATTTCTGTAGCTGGGTTGTCGCCGGTGAGGATTCTGTGTTGGATCATGGACGCATGTACGAAGTCTGTAGGGTGTTTACTAAAAGCCTTGTGGTACCTTTTGGCGACGTTGACGACTCCCTTGACTTGATCCCTTGGGGTGGTATTGTCTCCTACTTGGAGTTGCGCCCACCAGGGCTCAGGAGAACTCATACAGGATCCTTCAACCACTTGGGCCGCATGCTTTTGAGCCACCTTGTGTTCTGTTAGGATGACCCTTGACTCTATGAGATACAGCTGGGCGACTGGGGTGTATTTAGGTAGCACAGTAGTAGAATCAGACAGATTGACTAACCGTACTGGGGCCCATTGGTAACTGTAACAAGGCTACTCGCAGCTCCAACAAGGATGATCGAGGATGATCTTCCAGTTGCATTGGCTCCAGCAGGGCTTGATAGTCCTTGTTTCTTACTCCAGGACTTGCACGGCACCAGGTGATGGTCTCTATGTTGGGTTGCAAGGTCACCGACCTGATGTCTTGTACTCGCCCTCTGCAGATTTCACCTTGCTTGTTGGAAAACTTCTCTGCCTGTAGAACTTTCAAGTGGTGTTGCACAGCCCATTGGCCTGAAAGGGACATGTAGGGGAGAGAGGTACGGCATCTACTATTTCAACAAAACAGTTTTTCATAATGTTCATCTCCATTATAAATTCAGCAGACCCCTTATCTGCCACATTATTTACAATCACTCCCTGCCCAATAAGTACACGCTTTCCCAACTGAATAGTTGGCTCCCAGTATTCATGTCTGGGTATTGGTTGTCTTACCTGCCACTACTCTAAAGTCAACATCATCAGGCTCACACAATAAACTAGCATCCCAATGCTGATAGAATTTTTTTTTAGGTATGGTAGACACTTGTGACCCTGTATCTATCAGCGCCTCCAACTGTACACCCTCTACAATAATTTTTACATAGGGGCAGGAGGCAACATAAAGTGCGAGTCCTAACTTAGGCATTCAGGTTTGGACCTGGTGACTGTTTTCCTGAGGGCCGGTCCGCGACCTCAGGAGAAATCTGTTTAAATCCCTGCATCTTCCAATGTCCTGACTTATTGCAGTAAGTACAAAAGGGCCTATGAGTCCCCGAGGGCCTATTGGACGGAGAGTTGAAATTGCAGGGGGCAGGGACAGGTTTCCTATGTGGGGGCTGTTCATAGTCAGGTGGGGCGGCCCGAATGGCAAGCTCCTTCACCGCCTTAGTCAACTGTTCAATGTCCTGCTTAACACTTTGTAGGTCAAAGGCTGTGGTGACTGGCAAAGCAGATGATACTGGGGCGGGGGCCCATGATGGTGGTATTGGCCCAACTACCGGCCCTTGTGGCTCTTGGACAGGAGTACAAACTTCCTCAAAGTCAGTCCCGGACTCAATCACTTGAATAGTCAGTCTCTTAAAAGCAGGGCAGGACAAATGAGGGTTTTTGACTGCTAACATTCTCAACTGGGCTTTGTCCCACTTATTATGAGCCCCATCGATAAATCTGTCCATTAACACCTTGTTGCCCTGCTGGGGATTTATACCATCTAGTTTTTGGACAGTCTCTAGGGCCTGGGTTCTCAACCTGGGGTACGCGTACCCTTAGGGGTACGCCAGGGGCTGTCGGGGTACGTGAAAGCGCTGACAAATACCGGCCATGCATTGGCCAGTATTTGTCAGCGCATAGCCTGTAAGTGAGCTGCGTGGTTGCCGGAGAGACGTGTGGCCTCCCCTGATGTTGCGCGGAGTTGCCGTACAGCGCAGGGGGACGACAGTGCGGCCCCGCCGAACATCCCGTGAAGGAGCAGGTAACGGGACCGCAGGACGCCAGGTAAACAACTGTATTGGACGGAGGGGGGACTGTATGGGACGGAGCACAAGGCATTAAGATGGAAGGGGAGAGGGATAATGGCGGAGGGGGGATGGGGAGTAATAAAGCACAAGGCTTTAAAATGTAATGCCTTGTGCTTTATTACTCCCTCCCCCCCCTCCGCCATTATCCCTCTCCCCTTCCATCTTAATCCCCTTGCACTATTCCCCCTCCCTCTGATCCCCTTTTGCCATATCGGATAATAATGGCACAAGGGGATTAAGGTGGAGGGGGGAAAATGGCAAAAGGGGATCAGAGAGAGGTGGGAATAATGACACAAGGGGATTAAGATGGAGGGGGGGTTGATTATCCCCCCTCCATCTTAATCCCCTTGTGTTATTATTCCTCCTCCATCTTTATCCCCTTGTGCCAATATTCCCCCCTCCATCTGATCCCCTTTTGCCATTTTTCCCCCCTCCAACTTAATCCCCTTGTGCTATTATTATCTGATATGGCAAAAGGGGGGAATAATGGTACAGGGGGATTAAGAAGGAGGGGGGAATAATTGCACAAGGGGATTAATATGCAAGGGGGAATAATGGCACAAGGGGATTAAAAGGGAGGGGGGAATAATGGCACAAGGGGATTAAGATGGAGGGGGGAATAATGGCACAAGGCGATTAATTCCATCTTAATCCCCTTGTGCTATTATTCCCCCCTCCATTTGAATCCCCTTTTGCCATTATTCCCCCCTACATCTTAATCCCCTTTTGCCATATTGGATAATAATGGCACAAGGGGATTAAGATGGAGGGGGGATGCATTAGTATAAAGGTAAGAACACTCCTTTTGTCCGCGGGTACCCCTCGCGCATGAGGGGGTACCCGCGGACATAAGTTCAGGACTTGGGGGTACGGTCGCCGAAAAGGTTGAGAACCACTGGTCTAGGACTTTATTTTGTTCCTGTTTATGTTTTGTTTTTACCTGCAACCTGTGGAAATAAAGCTGGCAAGGAGCCAGACTTGTATGAGGAACTGTGGTCTGCTGTGTTATTGTGAGGAACGTGTCCCTTTGAAAGTGACCAGGACGATCCGAGAGCTAATCCCTGAGACGGTTCGTCACATTTTGGTGGAGGATGCGGGCACACGTTGATAAGGACATAACGTTGACAAGGGCAACCAACAGGCGAGTTGGAGAGGAGCCGTTGCTAGGAGCAACCCCCTCAAGATTGCAAGTTGGAGGAGCCCAGCAGAGGAGTTCAAGCACAGGATGGTGTCTGCGGAGGAGCGTTGCTAGGGGAAACTGATCGAGATTAAAAAAAAAATCAGAAAAAAGGACATCGGCAGTTCGTTGCTGGGGGCAACCGACGTGAATGTGGTCCCCACCTCTTTGTGTACATAGCGATGTTTTACAGGCACTGCAGTTACCTGGGTTTGTGACCACGATCCAGGCTCTCTACATCGCGATGCACTCTCGGCCCGCCGCCGCAACAAGACTGGGCAAATCCTATTACATGACCAGACGCCTGGCAACGCGTCGCTGGTTACCGGGGCCCTGTTTCTTCAGTGCTGCAGAATCGAGAGGCGGGACCCCCGAACATCATGCCTGGTGCTTAATCATGCTAGGTATATATACATATATATTGAATGTCTCCGTTTTACACATATATGTTTTAATTTGATATTGGGCGTACATAGAGTGTATGTGGTGCTTGCAGTCACGGCTTTAATACTGTGCATTTTAGCTGCATTCATACCGTGCATTGGTACTGGGCTTTCTTCCATTACATTGAAGTTTTGCATAAAAAATTTTCATGCAATCATCATATTTCCTGTGCATTTAATCTCAACGTCTACAATGGGCATTCATACCGAGCATTTATTCATGCCGCTAATACTACACTTCATTTAGAATCACCACCGGGGAGAGAAAAAAAAAACGCACGCTCCTAGCATTGTATACTGCACCCACAGTTTTCTTAGCATTGTAGTCTGCACGCAGGCTCCTAGCATTGTATACTGCACGCACGGTTTTCTTAGCATTGCAGTCAGCACGCACTCTCCTAGCATTGTGGACTGCGCACACGGATGTAGCATTGTATTCTGCACGTCCGCATAAAGCATGGTATATTGCACGCCCGATCTTAGCATTGCATGCTGCACGCACACTTTCAGCACCGTACACTGTACGCAC
The DNA here is from genome assembly GCF_029499605.1 of Hyla sarda. Classification (NCBI taxonomy): domain Eukaryota; kingdom Metazoa; phylum Chordata; class Amphibia; order Anura; family Hylidae; genus Hyla; species Hyla sarda. The sequence continues at coordinate 194,014,120 of NC_079196.1, read as the reverse complement.
ACTCCTAGCATTATACACTGCATTTACGCTCCTAGCATCACATACTGCATGCATGCTCTTGGCATTGTATACGGCACGCACTTAGCATTACGCTGCACGCATGTGTTTCCACACCAAGACCATGGCACGCACACTCATAGCTTTATACTGCACGCAGGGTCATAATAATCGCACTGCATGCACGCTCAAACGCTTTCACTACACGCACGCTCCACACATACACTTATAACGTTCATGCTGTAAGTACGCCCACAGCTTACCTTGCACATACACTCATAGTATTTATACTGCATATACGCTTACAGGAACACTGTTTACAGATCATGAACGTTATATTCATGCGCTCACGACATTTACATGGTTAACTTACTCATAATATTCATTCGATCATGGCACTCATACTATTCATACGCTCTTGGTTTTACATTGATTATACTTGTGTACATTTATACTGTTCACACAGGTAGGGCATCTTCACCGTTGTTACATTCTGGCGTTACTGTGGTAATTATCACACTGTTCATACACTAGTAGTTGGTTACTGCACACATGCTTGTATTATTACATTGAAATACATTAATGATGGTTTCGCCCTTGTAGTGATACGGTATACATGCTGGTAGTAGGTTTGCTGCACACACGGTTTTGTGCCATTCATACTGTACACACGCTAGTGGTTGGTACTGTAGTAGTTACACAATACAGGTGATAGTAGTTGTCATAAGATATATATACTTGTAGTTGGTATACGGGACGTACGCTTGCATCATTTATACTGTACATAGGTCAGGGGTTGTTACCATAGTCATTGGCATAATAAACTTACGGCCTTACTATTTTACGCTTGTAAGTTTACAACGGTACTCACGCTCATATCATTAGGGCGACAGATTCGTTTGCTGTTATACTGTTCGTATGCTTGTGCAAGTTTACACTGTACATGTGTTTGCGCTTTTTACACAAACATGCACTCTTAGCTATAATTTCATTTGAGCTTTATACTATGCTCACAACTTCACACTGTCTTCAAGCTCACAGCTTGATACTATGCATACTACATACATTCCTAGTTTCACACACACGGTACAGAGGTTTGTAACTTTATACAGTATTTTCATAAACAATCTCACTGTACACTCGGTTTTCTTACACTCAACGGAAAAGCTATACATCATGAGATGCTACACGTACAAGTACTGTAAATTGTCACAACGTTGTGACAATTTACAGTACTTGTACGTGTAGCATCTCATGATGTATAGCTTTTCCGTTAAGTAGCAATTACGGCACAGTATATACATTCTGAAAATGGTCATAGTGTAAATGCATAGCATTTCGCTCCAGTCATACTGCATAGGCTTGGAGCATTCATACGACATTCACTAGGTCCAGCATTAATGTGATAAATGATCATCGTTTCATGCATGTCGCTTATAGTTTCATTTGGTGCATGGCATTCTTGGCGAACATTGGGATACATATGATCACAGCTTCCAAGTTCTGCTCGTATCATCTGTCCGATTTGTTTGCTCATGCCACTCATAGGTACTTCATGCTTATCGACCTACAGGTCATGACTGTCACGGTGCATACACGATAGCTTTCTTATTGTTATCATTTGGTACATAACTACATTGCTTTAGTCCAGGTTTGCATAAGATTTAATGATTCATCATGAGCTGCACCAGCTTTTGGTTATTTCATATTATGCAGTTATGCAGTCACAAAAAGCTTGTACATGGTTCTTGGGGTCTTAGCTCACTCATCACTCATAAGTCCATGACTAGTCACTGTGCATGGACAAGTATACATCAACATCAGCACGATCATCTTGACAGTTTCATAACATCCATAAGTTTAACAGCATCATTACACGACTATAGTCTCCACCTCACACATGTGTCAGACATTTCGAATCAGGCACATGTACAGTGGTCCCTCAACATACGATGGTAATTCGTTCCAAATGACCCATCGTTTGTCGAATCCATCGTATGTTGAGGTATCCGAGCAATGTAAAGTATAGGAAGCTGTACTCACCTGTCCCCGCAACTCCGGACCAGGTCCTCACCGCTCCCGATGCTGTCCAAGGGGCTCCCGATGCTGTCCCGCTGCTCCGGTGTCTTCTTCGCGATCCTCTGGCTTCTTCCGCATCTTCTCCAGGGTCCGGGCCTCGCTTTCTGGAGCCGTTATTACGATGCTGCGCCGGCGCGGCGTGCGTAGTGACGTAATAACGACACCGGAAAGCGAGGCCCGGACCCTGGAGAAGATGCAGAAGACGCCGGAGGATCGGGAAGTGGACCCGGAGCAGCGGGAATAGGTAGGCGAACCTGCCCGGGATGCTTAACCCCTTAAGGACACATGACGTACTGGAACGTCATGTGTCCACTCCCGATCTATAACGCGGGGCCACGGCGTGGCCCCGCGTCATAGCGGGTCGGGCCCGGCCTCTAACAACGGCCGGGACCCGTGGCTAATAGCGCGCGGCATTGATCGCTGTGCCGCGCGCTATTAACCCTTTAGACGCGGCGTTCAAAGTTGAACGCCGCGTCTAAAGTGAAACCGAAAGCATGCCGGCTAGCTCAGTGGGCTGTTCGGGATAGCCGCGGTGAAATCGCGGCATCCCGAACAGCTGACAGGACAGCGGGAGGGCCCCTACCTGCCTCCTCGCTGTCCGATCGCCGAATGACTGCTCAGTGCCTGAGATCCAGGCATGAGCAGTCATGCGGCAGAATCATCGATCACTGGTTTCTTATGAGAAACCAGTGATCAATGTAAAAGATCAGTGTGTGCAGTGTTATAGGTCCCTATGGGACCTATAACACTGCAACAAAAAAGTGCAAAAAAAAAGTGAATAAACATCATTTAACCCCTTCCCTATTAAAAGTTTGAATCACCCCCCTTTTCCCATAAAAGAAAAAACACAGTGTAAATAAAAATAAACATAAATGGTAACGCCGCGTGCGGAAATGTCCGAATTATAAAAATATATCGTTAATTAAACCGCACGGTCAATGGCGTGCGCGCAAAAAAATTCTAAAGTCCAAAATAGTGCATTTTTGGTCACTTTTTATATCATGAAAAAATGAATAAAAAGCGATCAATAAGTCCTATCAATGCAAAAATGGTACCGTTAAAAACTTCAGATCACGGCGCAAAAAATGAGCCCTCATACCGCCCCATACACGGAAAAATAAAAAAGTTATAGGGGTCAGAAGATGACAATTTTAAACGTATTAATTTTCCTGCATGTAGTTATGATTTTTTCCAGAAGTCCGACAAAATCAAACCTATATAAGTAGGGTATCATTTTAATCGTATGGACCTACAGAATACATATCAGGTGTCATTTTTACCGAAAAATGTACTACGTAGAAACGGAAGCCCCCAAAAGTTACAAAACAGCGTTTTTTTTTAAATTTTGTCGCACAATGATTTTTTTTCCCGCTTCACCATAGATTTTTGGGCAAAATGACTGACGTCATTACAAAGTAGAATTGGTGGCGCAATAAATAAGCCATCATATGGATTTTTAGGTGTAAATTTGAAAGAGTTATGATTTTTTAAAGGCAAGGAGCAAAAAACGAAAATGCAAAAACGGAAAAACCTCCGGTCCTTAAGGGGTTAAACTGCTATCCGACAGCAGCTTAAGCATTTTGCGCTGTCGGATAGCAGTTGATGCGATGGCCCCGACATATAAAAGCATCGTATGTCGATGCTGACATCGACACGCGATGGCCTCTGAGAGGCCATCGTATGTCGATTTGATCATATGTCGGGGCCATCGCAGCTCGGGGGGGTTACTGTATAGGGTGATATATACGTCGACTAGGTTCAGCAGAAGTTTCGGCATTCACCACTAATGCAGCAGAGTTGAACATTTTACCAGCAATACCAATCATTAGACATAATGGTAATGTCAGACATAATGGCAATAGGGCGGGTTTATCGTAATGGGACACCACTCATGAGGCTAGTGGAGTTAGGAATGGGGCATTGGGATTGATTTAGTTTCAGGTAAGATAGTCGGATATTGTTGATCTTCAGGCAATAAGGCGGTTACCGCCAAGGTCGATCGGGTGTCGATGGTTGTGCCTATTTAGCTAACAGTTTCTATTTTGCCACTCATTAGCAGGAATATGATGGGATTCATTGGGCCGACAGGTCATAGTGTTTCACTCTTGCAATGAGGTTAGGCCGCATGCTACAAGCAGATATCGGTTTGGGTTTAGCCTGACCCTGTTCAAGTGCCGAACTCTGGTTTCGGTGTAGAGGAGGCATGACTGTCACAACTCTTCAGTTTCCAGGCATCGATCCCTGTGCCAGTCAGTTTGCTTCACCTATTTTCTGTCTCAATGTCGGGACTATATCTTGGATTTGTGCTAAGGTAGGGGCATTGGTCATGATTACAACATTTGATTCCCTACCAGATTGACTTTTGCCCTCTAAAGGTGCGGCCTCCGTTGCGGTCATTGGACACACTCCAGACCGATATGTTAAAAGTTTATAATGTGTACATTACAAGTAAATATATATCATGGTTATCACAAGCAGGAATGTGTAAGCCCTGATCACAAGTGTAAAGCCTAATTAGGCTGTATTTGTGATATGGGCGGTAACATCTCCAACCCCCCTACACATCAAGGTGGCACATAAGGGGTTGTGGGCGGGGGCAGGGATATATATATAGCCCCTGCCCCCTATCAGGTGGCGTTCGTGACATTTTGAGGACCCCTCCCAACCCTCCCTCTCTTTTTTCCATCTTTTCATTTCTTCATTTCATACATTACAGGGCATGCCCTCTAAAGGTGTGGCCTCTGTCGCGGTCATTGGGGACACTCCAGACCGATATGTTAAAGGTTATAATGTGTACATTACAAGTAAATATATATCATGGTTATCACGAGCACGAATGTGTAAGCCCTGATCACAAATAATAATTAAGCCGGAGAGCGGCTGACACTTACCGTGGTCCAGAGACTTACAGCGCAGCGCAGCATCCCTCTTTAGGCGGCGGCAGCAGGCAGCAGACATGAGTATAACGGCTAGGATACTTCACCGGCAATCTTTCCTCTGGAACACACTGCCGTTAACGGAGACCAGGACCCCGCACTGGAACCTCCTAAAAGCCAGGATCCCGCACTGGCTATAGTCCTGCCATGCCGCCGACAGACCGTGGCAGGACAGAGCCAGGACCCCGCACTGGCATATACTCACGGACATAGATGCAGCCAAGACCCTGCAGGGCTGTACAAAATCTTGAATAGATGGGCAGCGTGCGGGAGTTTGCGGGGTTGTTTTATAGGTATGGTACCTTGGTTAATTAAAATAATTATTTATGCTAATATCTAGATGGGCGGTCCTGGTGGGTGGTCTGGAGACCGCATTACCCTTCTGTGCTGCCGTAGGGGACGATGAGGAAATATATATATATATATGTATATATATATATATATATATAGATATGTGTATGTATATACATGTACATATACATGCTTGATAAAGACTGTGCAGACAGTCAAAACGTTGCTCGCCACATATGAGAAAATAAATCACCTTTGATTTTTCATCTAACTGGAGTGCTGTGGGACACTTTATTTTGGATATATATATATAAATATGTATTTGTATGTATATATGAATGTACATATATGTATAAATAAATATGTATGCATATATATATATGTATGTGTGTATATATATGTATATGTGTGTATATATATTTGTATTTATGTATGTGTATAGATATATGTACATATATATTGTGACATTCCGTCTCGGGGATTAGCTCTGGGATCGTCCTGATCACTTACCACGGGACACGTTTCCTCGCAATAACTCGCCAGACAACCGTTAAGCATACAAGTCTGGCACCTCACGAGCTTTATTTACACAGGTTACAGGTAAAACAAAATATAACTCAGGAACAAACCGAAGTCCTAGACCGTCTGGTCACTGACTACACATGTAAGCATGCCCTGACTACTAACTGGTGAGCTACCCTCAGCCAGCATAAAACATGTGCCCCTGCAACCTGTTTTACTCACAGTTCACACCACTTCTTGGACCACTCACAGCTCCTGCTGTGTGTTTCCTCAACAGGGTCCATGTGTCTCCCCCTACAGCGACATGCTGTTTTCCTGGGTGAGCCCAGACTAGACTATTCTGTTTCCTTTCCTTATATCTAGACTTCCCACATTTCTGCTGGCCTCATTAATTAGGCACCTGATGAGCATCTCTGCTAGCTCAGCTAGGAGAAAGGACTGGGAAAAACACCCTTTCATTACCCTCAAACCTGCCTTAGTGCCACAATATATGTATATATATATATATATATATATATATATATATATATATATGTGTGTGTGTGTGTATATATATATATATATATATATATATACACACACACACACATGTATATACATATACCTATATATGCATACATATATAAATATATATATATATATATGTACATATGTCTATACACATGGGATGCAGAGCGGGTGCATGCTGACTGAGGGGTCCTGATGCATCAAGAAGAAAAATCACCGCCACATTCACAAGTAGATAATATGGCTTTATTACATCTCATACAGGCAACGTTTTGGCTGCGTAATTAAAGCCTTTCTCAACCCATCCCGGCTTCAGAAAGGTTGTTACTGTGCAGCCGAAACGTTGCCTGTATCTGATGTAATAAAGCTAGATTATCAACTTGACATCTACTTGTGAATGTGGCAGTGATTTTTCTTCTTGCTGTATATGTAAACATATATATATATATCTATATATATGTAGATATATTTATATATAATATTAGAATATGTATGTATGTATATATATATATATATATATATATATATATATATGCATTTCCATATAAGTTGGATGAATGCGTTCTTATGGGTAGAGCTGAGGAGAGCCAGGGCACCAGGGAGGAAATTGTTGTGGTCTTCCTCCCCACCCACAACCAGACAATCATGCAAATAAATTGGAACTGTTTGCACCAACTGGAGCACTCCTTTTATATGGTAAAAATGTATTAAAAAAAAGTTTTCATTAACTTTGTCCTACTTTTAATTTATTAAAATTTTTCATAACATAACAAATGAGTCTTGTCACATATTTTTGCAGGTATTATTGTGGGACAATTTATTATATCACTAGACAAGTGTTTGTTTGAGAGTTTGTCTTTTTTTCCATGGTTGTAGCGACCGCTAAGTGGGAGGGAGATCATTCTGCAATATTTAGACTTTTGAAACAGTTGGTGGCACACTGTATCATAAACAATGGTCTGTTGCATGGAATGAATAACAGGTGTATCTGAATGGGTTGGGTGGGTGATGTTGAAATAAAATTACTTCAAACTTATCAAAAAGGAATCCTGGGACGTATAGTTAGTACAAAGTCCGACACAATTTAGGCATTTCACAAAATGTAAATCATCAGCTATATATAGAATTGACAATACAGTCCTTGAGCATCAAGCCAAGCATGGATCCTGGTATGTACTAAAATTACCTTATGGTGCATAACCCCTTCAAAGGGTTACTTCAAGATAAACAACTATAGTACATATCCTAAGCATATGAGCTAAGTGTCCCATTGGTCAATACCCCAGGTACATATCTCTGGTTCACATGAACCAGACATTCACCTTGAATAGATTGCCATAGGCCTGCACTTGGGTATCTTTGGCTATTTCATACCGATGAATGGAGGTAACAAGTCTGTTATAGCTTTGTAAGGCTTGGTTCACATACGTCCGACATCTGTCAAATCTAGACATTAGACACATAAATATAGACACAACTGATGCCAAGTTGCCATCAGTTGTATTGCATCCGACATCTATTGTTTTTGCCCTTCGGACTGGGGAACAAAAACAAGCTGCGTTCCCCTGTTTGTTGCACTCCGGCATGTCCAACCATCCGGCATTAAAATTGAGATGTTGGATAATAGTGAAATGTCCCAAAATGAATGGGATCAGTTCTAGCATCATTTTCCCTCTGGTGCACCCGGAGCGAAACTGCGCACAATGCCTGATATATGTGATCCCAGCCTTAGACAGTCAACAGGCCCAATTCGAGAGGACTGATTACTTTTTCTATGGTGGACAGAGGCCTTTTATATAAAACATTATTTTCTATTTTACATTAGAGTACAATTACTATAGTCATGCATGTATAATGTTGGTGAATATGTTAAATCACGAGATTACTGCATAGATTATAAAATAATCTTTTAATGTAACTTTACTGATATAATTTTATGTAATATGAATAATAAAACTAAAATAAACATGAAAAATCTATTTTCATTAACCGAAAAAAATAATATTTCAAACATTTACAACATTCACAACATTTACAACAACATTTGGAGAACCATAAACCTAGTGCTACACGGTCTTCGGAGTCATCTGTAAAAGTAAGGCAATCTAGATTGTAAATCTGGAATTATATTCCTCCAATAATTGGGATGTATCTGGCCGTGGTACTGGAGCTATGTTTGCTGGGAGAGTACCTCGCCGAGATTGCCAATCTGTGACATTTCTGTCCTTTACCACTTCAAATATTTTTAACAAGATGTCATAGGCAAAATCTTGGGAGGTGGATTCGTATATGGCTTTTACCACCCATGCCCGACGTGCCTTCGAGTATTCATAGCTATTCATCTTTTCCAGATGCTGTTGCTTTTTGGATAGTGGCTTGGATACGTCCTACATTCCGGTTATGGACGATAGCTGCTAATTGAGTGCGAGCTATCATTCAGTCTATGAAAAAATGAATTATTTTTGGTCTGTACTTCAGACAAAGACTGTGATATATTTCAAGCTCTCCTGTGTGGCAAAACAATGAAAGTTGCCTTATGTCCTTCAACAGACTAGGATTCAGAGCCACTTTGCTTACTACATTATGAGCTGGAAGTTTAGGCATGAGCCACTTGGTGTCATTTATCTGACTTTCTGTCAAGGGTGGATGCTGACAGACAGAGTCATTTGAGTCATCATCCCAGGCATGTATATTTGAGACATGATGCAACAAAAATTTCCATCACTCCTCCAACACATCCGGATTTTTCCCACATGTTCTGGCGCACGACCATAGATGGTTTTTTATTGGTTGAATCCACTTCATGAGAACATTGGTTTCTTTGGTTTTTGGCCAGCTGCAATTTCATTTCCAATTGACTTTCCAAATGCCAAATGTCAAACTGATGTTCAATGAAAGGGTATTTTTCACGTAGAATTTTTCGAATAGAGACATGTCTGTCTGTAGCTATTGTTAAAATCCCAACATCTTGGGATAGTAATTCCTGAATTGTTTTTTCAAAGGCAATTTTTTCCATGGCTAGAGAAGATGTGGTAGGTAGAAGTTGCTCTACGTTAAACACACACATTTTTTTTGAAACCGCATCCATAATTGTATTAGTACAATAGGGGAGATTTATCAAAACCTGTCCAGAGGAAAAGTTGCCCAGTTGCCCATAGCAACCAATCAGCGTGCTTCTTTCATTTTTAACAAGGCCTCTGCAAAATGAAAGAAGTGATCTGATTGGTTGCTATGGGCAACTGGGCAACTTTTCCTCTGCACAGGTTTTGATAAATCTCCCCAATATTTTGCAGAAAACCCTGGGGAATCTGATCGACCATCTCCTGTCACAAATGCAGGTGTACGCCTGTGCCCCCGTGCGATGTCACGCTCCGCCCCTCAATGCAAGCCTACGGGAGGGCTATCACGCCCCCTCCCGTAGGCTTTCATTGCGGGGCAGAGCATGATGTCACACACCGGCGCAGGCGTGACGTCACACGCCGCCCGCCCTGTAGTCGCCTGTATTCAGACCCGGAGCGAACACGCTCCGGGGACTGATAATAAACGGGGTGCCGCTAGCATGATCACGGGCGTCCCCAGCAGCGGGACTCCCGCGATCAGGCATCTTATCCCCTATCATGCAAATCAGCTTTTTCAAGCATGACTCAAATTAGAAATTTTATATAGAATACTGGGTCATCATTTATTTCAAATAAGTACTCGAAGACAGGCAAGGGTTCCTCCTCTTCATCACTACTTAGTTCAGATGATCCTTCATTTTCGACTTCATCATCACTTTGGTGAAAGGATCTGTCCTCAGTGTCAATGTACGTGGTTATTGTGGTAGAATGATCAATGACCTCCTCCTCAGGCTCATCGGTGGTTATGAGATCTGGTTGTGCTTGAGAAACAATAGGAGAAAGTGGTTGTACATTCTCCTCAACCCCTGGTAAAACACTTTCTGAGGATTGAGGGAAGTATAAATCTTTGTCAAGGTGAGAAAGGGTTTCCTCATGGATTTTAACCGTGTGTTCCTTTAGGAATTGAGGACAGAGTGGAGGATAAGACAAGACTGTTTTTCTTTGAGTCGATTATGTAAAAAGAGGTCCTCTGTACATAGTACCTTTTTCCTGTTGTTGTACTGTAACAGGTGGATCTGGAACTCTTGGCTGAGTGATTGGTGAGATAGAAGTTGGAGAAGTGGTAGGTTCATTTATACGGATTTCAAAAATAAAATCTGATTTGTGGTCAAGGCTTCCCATAATGGATATGAACTTACCTAACCTTATACTAACAGCGGTCTGAGGTGTGCCATAACCGCATGAGATGAGGGCCCGCCTATAGAGGGCATACCCTGTTGTGAAAATATGATAAATGAGGGAGGGTTGGGTGGGAATAACGCCGCACCCGCCCCGAGGTACAGGAGCCCGGGGTTTATGTAGTGTCCAGCCCCTCCCACAAATACAGCCCATTGGGCTTTAATACTTGTGGTCAAGGCTTCCCATAATGGATATGAACTTACCTAACCTTATACTAACAGCGGTCTGAGGTGTGCCATAACCGCATGAGATGAGGGCCCGCCTATAGAGGGCAAAAGACAAGCCAGAATAGGTAAATATATATAACCTTTATTAATTCACAAAACTAACACCTTAAATACATCTGACATTTCTTTCTCGGGGTTTGGAATGTATCGAGCGTAACAAGCCGACTTCCATCTACCCAACCTCTTTATGACATGAGCGGGCACCTTGTGCTTTGACGCGGCCGATGCTGCACCTATCCTGAAGGAATGGCCAGAAAATTTCTGCGGGTCTAGGCCTAGCATGGTGAGTAGAGAGCGAATAGAACTAGTGAAAAGACTAGTTGACAGCGGCAAACCATCTACTGCCAGTAAAGGCACCTCGGGACCCACTCCGCGTGTGATATTCATGAATTGATCCAAGACCCTTACTGGGCACCACTTGTTACCCGAGAAAAAATAAGTAATCAAAACCTCCGATTTGGATGTCTTGGTACTTAGCAGAGATAAAACATATCTATCTCCAACTCGCGATAACTGTTGCCTTAAAACTGGCCTGCCCTTGACTGAACTAGCTGTCACTTCTCCAGGCCTGAGAAAACCATAAAAAATTAAGTACATGGCTGATTTAATCAAAATGCTGCGTGCAACCCCCAAAGGTGCTGTATCCAACAAATCCGATAAGTTACGGAATATCTCACCTGAAATGGGCCACCTAGCCCCTGCCCTGACAGTTGGGGTGCTGCGAATACCGCGCAACACCGACTTTATCGCATGTACCGAAAAAAGTGAAGGCCTGCTTGGATATTCCATGGCCAGGAAGTGCTGAATACCCGCCAAATATAATTTGATAGTATTAAATGAGAACTTCTTGGTAAAATGACAAAATGAAATGAAACAAACTAAATTTGAAACATAATCTTCTTCAGGATTAGAAAACTCTGCTATAAATTTGGTATACCTGTCCCACGCAAGATTGTATGCTCGAGCAGTGCTAGGAGCCAACGAGCTCATCATTAGCTTCCGAGCCAGTTGTTTGTAAAGACCTAATCCATGCTGAGAAGTTGAAATTGTGGTACTGGCCACCCTCGCGTATCTGCCCCCGGCATAACCTGAAAGAAAACATCAAATTTTAGCCTAGATAACGCATCAGCTGCTATGTTCCTACTACCTTCAATATGTACAGCCGAGAAATGGAAATTAAATTGTAACGCGATCCAAACTAAACGTCTTAAAAACCTCATTACTTCTGCCGACTTAGATCTCCCTTTATTGACGATGTCCACAGTGGCCGAGTTGTCACAAACAAAAATCACCGACCTATTGCACCAGTACTCCCCCCAAGCCTGCGCTGCCGCCACTATGGGAACGATTTCAAAGGTAGCGGAGCTGTCCGTGAAACCAGGAATAACATAAACCTGCCCCGGCCAGCCGCTAGCTATCCATCGAGAACCCCATATAGCAGCAAAGCCCACGCTGGATGAGGCGTCTGTGAATATGCGGGGAGAATCGGAACCAACAACAGGCACAAAGAGAGACACCCCCTTCCAGTTTGCTAGAAACTGCTGCCACATGAGCAGATCCGACATAGCTGGATGACCCAGGTGCACTATGCTGTCCTGAAGCGGAGCAGCGGCCACCAAATCTAACAACCTAGAAATGAAGGACCTGCCCTGGGGAATTACCCTCATGGCGAAAGCCAACATACCTAAAAGACTCTGCAACTCTGCTTTGTTCGTGACCCGGGACCTGACGAACTTATTAACCATGTCTCGGATACGTGATAGTTTATCTGCAGGCAACCGGGCCTCCATTTTGTTAGAATCTAAAATTATCCCTAGGAAAGTCAGAACCTTGGTCGGACCTTCCACCTTAGCGGGGGAAACTGGAATTCCTATCTGACTGAAAACCTCAAGTGTCTTTCCCAACTGCCACGGAACTTGCTGAGGGGGCTCTAACAACAGAAAATCATCAAGATAATGAATAACGTTGCTACAGCCAACAGCGTGTTGTAAAATCCACTGCAAAGCACAAGCTAACTGATCAAAAAGCCATGGACTGGATTTGGAACCAAATGTAAGTTTTACCGCAAAATAATACAGTTGTTGCCACTTCACCCCATACCACTGCCAAAGATCCTTTTTTACTGGCAACAGCTTAAAAGCATCCATTATATCTACCTTGGACAACCATGCACCTGTACCCAACGTTAGCAACATCTGGATTGCTTGGTCAACGGAAGAATATTTCATAGCGAACTCATCTGAGGGGATCAAAGAATTAATACTGGGTATGACAGAGCCGTGCGGTGCTGACAGATCGAAAATCAATCGTTTTTTGTTACTGAACTTCCCTGAGACAATACCAATGGGGCTAACCCGCCAATCTTGAAATGGAGGTACTGAAAAAGGACCAATCATGTAACCTTTATCAACTTCCCTATGCAGCAACTCTGATACTGACATAGGGTCATTGGCCGCTGATAATAAATTATTACATTCATATGTGGATTGCGGAAGAGCTACTAGTCCTGTATGGAAACCGCTGCTGAAACCATCCAAAAGCCAATTTACCCATTCTAAGTTGGGATGAAATTCAAGATACCCCTTCAAGACATGCATCTGTATGACACCTAAATATGATGAACCACCTTTTATTGAGCACAGTGAACGGGGGTGAGCCCGAAAACACTTAAGACAAACATGTAACAGTCTACACTGATTGTAATTGCATGTAGCTAAATTATAATTATTACAAATTTGGTTTTTACCCAAAAACCTAACTGGTCTGCCCAATTTATCAACCGATTCTGTGGCCCTGTTACCAGCATATGAGGTACCTGGTTTACTTGCTGACGCCTCCTCCTGCGCTAAATTGCACCATGCCGTGGCATGTGATATAGATTGACATAACGCGCATGACGGGGCCCTAAGCCCCGCAAAATGCCGGCAAAACAGCTCCGTGTCCAGTTTGGACCAGTCATAAGAGTAACCATGTTGCGCAAATGCCGCTGCTGCTTTTGCTGAAAACGACTTATGATAATCGTAAAAGTAGGTCCCTCCATATTTGTTACATAGGTCTGCCATATTAAATAGGTAAATATCCAATTCCTCCCTCCTAAGAGGTTTTGCCGAGCAGATTACATCCCTGAACATGCTAAATGCCACAATGAATTCAGGAAAAGATAATTTCCTATTCAACCTGGCGTCTTTGCTCCTCAGCACCACAGACAACTCCCCGCAGGCAATGGTTCTAGTATCTATCATGTCCTGGGTGGCAATGAGCAAAGACGCCAAATTGACGTCCCTTCCCTCCAAAATGTCCTTACGCACATTGGAAGGAACAAAATACGCTGGTGCCACCCTAGGAGGTACCAACCCCCTACCTGAATCCGTACTGCACCCTGGTACCGGCACTGCCACCTGCATACTGTTAGCAGCTGGAACTGGGACAACGGCAGGCACCAGGACACCTGCTGCAGGCCTCTGGGCATTGTTGCTCTCGAGACTGTCCAACCTAGCCTGCACAGTTGATAGGGAGTCCACCATAGTCGCCATTAAGGCATGCAACTGTCCCAGGGAAGCTGTAATGGGATCCTGCTGCAGACTGGTCCCTGGCAATGGGTCAGCCATCAGTATCTTATATAATTCGGCTTTTCGTGCGGAAGCCGGAAAAGGAACCCCACGCTTCTTAAGTTCCTCCATCAGTTTTGGAATGGTCCATGTGCGATACGAAGGAGCGTCGCCCCCCTCAGACACCCTGGATGGGGTATCCAAGACGGACAAGGACTCCTCGATGTCTGACCCATGAGACATGCTTGAGTAGGTACCTGTCCGGGCCAAACGGGTGCCGGTGGAAAATAAAATATAACAATTAAACCCAAACCAGCATGTGTCATGGACTTCTCTCACTTTTTTTTTTTTTTTTTTTTTACCCACCTAGGTGCTGCTGATGTAATCGAGTAACCACCACTGATACTGGACCTGTAATTACTAAGGAGAAAAACCTGACCGTAAATGGAAATATGCGTACACTAAGTACAACGTAAATAAAGATATTGCAAATCGATCTGAAAAACGTGTCAGAAAGCCAACCAGAACCTGCCGCAATGAGGTTGTTCTGAAGAAGAGTCAGAAACAACAATCAAGTAATAGCGACCCTCGAGCTGAAGGAACGAGTCAGGCAACAGGGTACCGAGAAATTGACTATATAACTACATGACGTGCGTAGTTTAGGACTGACATACCATTCGTGGCAGTTACTTAGGATAACTGCTGGTGTATAAGCATGACTACCGAAACGAGATTTCTGCCAGACCCAACAACGTGCCGGGTCATCGTCAAGATATAACCAATTTTTACGTAAAACTAGACATCCCATACACATACAATGTGCTCTACTATACACATAAACATAAGCATATACATACATACACCCATATGTGCATACCTGCATATACCCGCCTGCATATATACACACAGATACCTACACATACGCACATATATATGTAAAGAAAACATGTGCACACCCACGTGCCTATACCCAGACCATACACATATCCCTGCCTGACCCATACCCATACATATACGCACACTTATGTATCCCCACAGCTATTTACCCATACGAGCATATACACATATATATATATATATATATCTATCCATATCCCCCCCTTTTTTTTTTTTTTTTTTTTTTATAACTCTATTGTTTGTTCTGAAGACGTGTCAGCAACAACAAAACGTACGCCCGACAGAATCAAAAGTAACCTAAAACCATGTAACCTACCCGAGGTAACTTGTAGCTGAACCAACCAGGAGGAACCCCTCAATGAATCACCTGAATCCAGGACCAACCGAATCTATATGTACACACACAAACTAAATAATCAAACAGAAAATCACGCCTAACTCTGCAGAAATGTGACAGATATGATGCAAAATAAACGCTGTCCCCATTTTAAGTAATCTATAAACCTCGAGAGACCCCTACAACAGTGTACTAACTATATCTGCCAAATCCAACGCAGATCTGGAAAAACCGACCTGGTGGATGTTCTCTAGTACATTAACCCCTGTGTTAGCCCATGTAAACTGTCTTAAAAGCTGACTTATGATGTGACATGATATATTCTGAGTATGAGGGCCTGGCTGCGGGAGCCAACACCATCTCACATGGCGGTAGTGCCCCCCCCCCCCCCCACAAAAATAAAAGAGAAAACCTTCAATAGACCCACCTGCAATGGGGCGTACAAATGCCTCGCGGTTATGCGGTGACCAAAATGACTAACCACCACCCGAACATAACACAATATCTACCTATAACTGTCTTAATGAAATAATCCCTGATCTCAGGAATACCCCGCACGTTATGGACGGACGGCCCCGAGAACGAAGCGGGGAAAACTTGTAGTGGGGCGGGATACAGCTCCCGGTGCATACCTAATGAAGGCCCGTAAAGTAACTCCAATATGCCGGCCAGCCGGCACTTACCCTCCACGCGCCGCCAAACACCTGACGTGACACTCCGCAGCCGAACGCCGGAGCAGGAAACCGAAACCGGAAACAGGAAACCGAAACCGGAAGTGACGCGACGAGTGAGCTCACTTGCAGCCACACAAGGAAAACTGCAATAACGCCGCACCCGCCCCGAGGTACAGGAGCCCGGGGTTTATGTAGTGTCCAGCCCCTCCCACAAATACAGCCCATTGGGCTTTAATACATATCAGTACTAATGTATTGTATCTGTATATCCTGATTTGTACTATGTCCAGCTGTAGTTTCCAGTGCCTCTGTAAGATCTTGAAGTTTTTGGGTAGACACTGTCTTTTCCAGTCTCGTCGGCTCACGGCTTGATTTAGATTTCCTTTTTTGATATACAAAAGGCATAGTGTTAGTTGCAAAGTCTCGCTTTTGAGGAGTACTGTTCAATTTCCATCTGTTTGGAGATGCTGAAGCTTCAGTATTTTCAATTGATGGTAGGAAACATGAAGTGGTCTCTGATGTTGTGGGAATAGACAAAGTTTCACTTTGAGTTTCGGAGATGACTTCAGGTCTGGACACAGAAATACAGTACATGTTGAAGTTAAAGATGATGTTGTCGATAAATTAAACATTTTTTTCTTCTTTTTAGCAGGTGGGAGCACAGATGTGTCTTTAGACGTAGATTACCCTAAACTTGAGCTTAGCTGCAGAACTGAAGTTATCGGTGCAGTGGTAGTTGTAGTTGAATATGTGACTGTACTGGAAGTGGTGCTGGAAACACTGTATGTCACAACCGTAGTTGTTGGCGTGCAAACTGGGGTAGTAAGCACAATTGCAGTAGTCATCCTAACAACAGGTTGAGAAGACATAGATGGTACAGCCGCCTGTTTTCCTCTAGGTGTTGTAGGCTTCTTTGGAAATATTGTTGGAATTGCATCTTTCCTCAGTGTTTGACGATACTCCTCGTGATTGTAACAGGAATGATGAAAGTGAAGGGAACATAGACAAAAACTATAGTTTATTTTCCCAATAAGAACCTGTTGAACCTTTTCTTCAAGGTTGTCTTCAAACTGTCCCGTCTGCTGGAGCCATATACATATCCTTGCTGGATCGTTAGGAAAGCCATGTAGGATAACAGACTGATCTCGTTTACGCCATGATGAAGTACACCCCTTCACAATGCACGATGGCATGCTACATTTTTAAAATAATATGGATTATTATAATGTAAAATAGATGAGTCAAAGCCTTTTAAATTAGAATACACATTTTGTACACACATTTTCTCGTAAACGTAGCCAAAGTAACATTTCATAGAATATTGTGTGTGTGTATATATATATATATATATATATATATATATATATATATGTGTGTGTGTGTGTGTGTGTGTGTGTGTGTATATATATATATATATATATATATATATATATGTATAGATATGTGTGTGTATATATATATATATATGCAGATGAAATCAGGCTGCTCACCACTCTCGCGTTTGCTGCACTATCTCGTGCTACGGACACCGGTACCGCTCCCGGCTTAGTAGAAATCACACAGGAAAAAACGTCCGGCACTCGGGAAGATGCAGGTAAAACTTATCAATGGCTTTATTCACACGCTTAAGGCAGGACACAATCTGACGCGTTTCGCACACTCAGGTGCTTAGTCGTAGATAGACATACACTCAATAATGCGGGTTAAAATACACATGAGTTTGGTCACATGACCACATGAATCTTAATTAAAAACAGTTGGTTACAAAACATGGCATTGGGAATCATGATCACATTTGGTCGTTCGGAGAGAGTTCACACAAGGGTGCAGACAATGCGGCTTTAAATTTCTAATTTTGATTAACATTTAAATTTCAATCTCGAATGGTCTAAAAACTAGTTTATCAAATACTATGGATATTCATATTAATTTAGAAGTACATATTTACCAAAATAAATAGTTTGAACTATACCTGCACATCAAGAACCGAAATATTTATATATAGATCAATAACCGCATAATGTGCATCTCACCGTGTGAACATCCCCCTATAATTTGCGACAATCCAAAATTTATTATATATACACAAGAAACGAAGAGTACATATTGGACCGGGAACTAAACATACGTGATTAGTAATAAATTGTATACATCAACTATATTCTCTTATTCAATTTATGCACACATTAACATTAAATCCAATCTTTTATTTAACCCTTGCGGGTATCTTGTTCCCAAAAGGAACATCCAATGTGCCTCTCTATTGTATAGTTTCTTTCTAAGATCGCCTCCCCTAGGTCCTAAGGTGACTTTTTCTACCCCCAATACTCGTAAATGGGTGGTGTCCCCTGAATGGGACTCCCTAAAGTGACGTGACAGCATAGACATGCCTGTTAAGCTACTTTTAGCATCCGTAATATGTTTCCTAAACCTCACTTTTAATGAATTACCCGAGCATCCTACATATTGCAAATTGCAAACAATACATGTTGCTACGTATATAATGGATTTAGTGTTACAATTGATATACTGGTGTATATTGTATGTCCTATTTGTTGTACAAGACGTTACGGTATTTGAATTTACCATGTGTGTACATGTGATGCATCTGGTATGACCGCATTTGCGATTACCTATATTCCTCAACCAGTCCCGGTCCTTTACACTTTCCTTTTGACTAGTAAATAGACTAGGTGAGACTCTGGTTCCAATAGTGGGGCCTCTCCTGGACACAATAGAAATACCCTCTGATAAAATGTCTCTTAATAATGGATCTGTTTCTAATACCGGAATGTATCTGTTTATTATTTTCTTAATCTGTCCAAATTGAGTACTGTATGATGTCACGAAAAATGGTGGTCTAGCCTTATTCGGATTTATGTTTTCATTTTTGATTGTGTTTTTGGCTAATATATAAGGCTGGAGGCAAATTAGCCAAAAACACAATCAAAAATGAAAACATAAATCCGAATAAGGATAGACCACCATTTTTCGTGACATCATACAGTACTCAATTTGGACAGATTAAGAAAATAATAAACAGATACATTCCGGTATTAGAAACAGATCCAATATTAAGAGACATATTATCAGAGGGTATTTCTATTGTGTCCAGGAGAGGCCCCACTATTGGAACCAGAGTCTCACCTAGTCTATTTACTAGTCAAAAGGAAAGTGTAAAGGACCAGGACTGGTTGAGGAATATAGGTAATCGCAAATGCGGTCATACCAGATGCATCACATGTACACACATGGTAAATTCAAATACCGTAACGTCTTGTACAACAAATAGGACATACAATATACACCAGTATATCAATTGTAACACTAAATCCATTATATACGTAGCAACATGTATTGTTTGCAATTTGCAGTATGTAGGATGCTCGGGTAATTCATTAAAAGTGAGGTTTAGGAAACATATTACGGATGCTAAAAGTAGCTTAACAAGCATGTCTATGCTGTCACGTCCCTTTAGGGAGTCCCATTCAGGGGACACCACCCATTTACGAGTATTGGGGGTAGAAAAAGTCACCTTAGGACCTAGGGGAGGCGATCTTAGAAAGAAACTATACAATAGAGAGGCACATTGGATGTTCCTTTTGGGAACAAGATACCCGCAAGGGTTAAATAAAAGATTGGATTTAATGTTAATGTGTGCATAAATTGAATAAGAGAATATAGTTGATGTATACAATTTATTACTAATCACGTATGTTTAGTTCCCGGTCCAATATGTACTCTTCGTTTCTTGTGTATATATAATAAATTTTGGATTGTCGCAAATTATAGGGGGATGTTCACACGGTGAGATGCACATTATGCGGTTATTGATCTATATATAAATATTTCGGTTCTTGATGTGCAGGTATAGTTCAAACTATTTATTTCGGTAAATATGTACTTCTAAATTAATATGAATATCCGTAGTATTTGATAAACTAGTTTTTAGACCATTCGAGATTGAAATTTAAATGTTAATCAAAATTTGAAATTTAAAGCCGCATTGTCTGCACCCTTGTGTGAACTCTCTCCGAACGACCAAATGTGATCATGATTCCCAATGCCATGTTTTGTAACCAACTGTTTTTAATTAAGATTCATGTGGTCATGTGACCAAACTCATGTGTATTTTAACCCGCATTATTGAGTGTATGTCTATCTACGACTAAGCAGCTGAGTGTGCGAAACGCGTCAGATTGTGTCCTGCCTTAAGCGTGTGAATAAAGCCATTGATAAGTTTTACCTGCATCTTCCCGAGTGCCGGACGTTTTTTCCTGTGTGATATATATATATATATATATATATATATATATTCTACAGCAGCCTAAAATTTATTTGCTTTCTGTAGAATGATGGACTGAAATAGGATATTTCTTTTTTTTTATTGATTTTTTTCATCATATATAAATAAGCATGCATATTCCATGTACATAAATTCATCACATACATATATACACTTATACTATACCCTTCCACCCATCAATTATATCTATCTCCCACTCCGTGGTGCCCCCCTCTGTATCCTTCTCTCTTCTGTTTCCTTAATGTGTTTCTTAGTACATTGACTTTCTCTTTTTATATCTTCTTCTGATCTTTCCTAATTTATTGTTGACTTCCTATTCCTCCCCTAAATGTGTTCCATAATTCCCATTTTTTATAAAAGGGTATACTCTGATTGTTTCCAATCGCTATAATTTCCTCTAATTTATAACAGTGTTGTATCGTATTTATTATTTCATTCACTTCAGGAATCTGTGCTTGCCTCCAGTATCTGCAGAGAACTAGCTTTGCGACCACTAAAATCTTGCATACCAAAAATCGCATTTTTACCGGATATATTTGCATTTGTAATAGTAACAATGCTTTTTGTGGTGTCAATTTACTTGGGATGCGGGTGATGTTTACTAGTAATTGTTCTACTTTATGCCAGAAGACTTGTGTCATCGGGCATAGCCATAAAATATGTATAAAGGATTCCGTCCCCCCACAGTTTCGCCAACATTTTTCAGAATTCACCGAGGATATCTCATGGAGCCTATCAGGGGAGTAATACCATCTTAGGTTAGTTTTAACTATAGCCTCTATGTCAGGGTCCGGACTAGCAGCTGGTGAAGACACTGGAGGTGGATCCTCTGTGCCAGAGAGGCGATGACGCGGGCCGTACTGGGGAATCGGTTCTAAGCAGTTACTGGTGTTCACCAGAGCCCGCCGCAAAGCAGGATGGACTTGCTGCGGCAGTAACTACCTGGTCGTGTTCCCCAGTAGCGACTCGACCTCTCAGGCAGCTGAGACTGGTGCGGTACACAAGGACTAGACAGAGGCGAGGTCAGACGTAGCAGAAGGTCAGGACAGGCAGCGAGGTTCGTAGTCAGGGGCAACAGCAGAAGGTCTGTGTACACAGGCTTGGAACACACTATAACGCTTTCTCAGGGCACAAGGCAACAAGATCCGGCAAGGAGAGTGGTGCACTGGCCCTTTAAATTTTGGCAAGCCGGCGCGCGCACGCGCCGGGAGGAAGCAGACGGGGGCGAGAGCTGAGTGACATGTGGTGCGATCCGAGGGCGGGCACGAGCCGTGCCTCGGATCGCGTCCCCTCTGGGGACCAGGGAGCAGCGCTCGCGGTCAGCAATGCCGACCGGAGCGCTGCAGACAGAAGCACACCCTGAGTGCTCCGGGGAGGCAGCAGGACCTGGAGCGCTCGGCGTGACAGTACCCCCCCCCCCCTTGGGTCTCCCCCTCTTCTTGGAACCGAGGAATCTGTAGATGAGTTCCTTGTCTAGAATATTGTCCTCTGGCTCCCAAGACCTCTCTTCGGGGCCACAATTCTCCCAATCCACAAGAATTTTTTTTTTTACCTCTGACAACCTTTGAAGTGAGGATTTCTTTAACCGAGAAGACGTCAGAGGACCCCGAGACAGGAGCAGGAACGGTGACCTTGGGGGGAAAGCGGTTAAGAATGAGAGGCTTGAGAAGGGAAACATGAAAGGAGTTAGGAATACGAAGAGAAGGAGGAAGATGGAGCTTGTAAGAGACAGGGTTGATTTGACTTTTGACCCTAAATGGCCCGAGGTAACGTGGACCCAGCTTGTAGCTAGGGACACGAAACCGAATATATTTGGCAGAGAGCAACACTTTGTAACCAGGGGCAAAGACAAGAGGAATTCTTCTCTTCTTGTCCGCATGACGAAAATGTATCTGGAAATTGAAGCGGGCGAAGAACAATGACCACCTGGCCTGGCGAGGATTTAAGCGCTAGGCGGACTGTAGGTATGACAGATTTTTGTGGTCAGTGTAGATGGTGATCGGGTGGAGGGATCCTTCCAGGAGATGCCTCCACTCCTCAAGTGCCAATTTAATGGCCAGCAATTCTCGGTCACCAATAGCGTCGTTTTTTTCAGGAGGAGAAAATGTTTTAGAGAAAAAAACGCAAGTGACGTTTTTTTTCTTTAGCGTTTTTTTGAAGAAGAACCGCCCCGGCTCCTACTGAAGAGGCGTCTAACTCATGGAAGAATGGTTTCAGAGGATCAGGCCTAGTCAAGACTGGTGCGGAGGCGAAGGCGGCCTTAAGGTGAGTAAAAGCTTCTTCCGCTTGGGGAGGCCAGGATCTCGGATTCGCATCTTTCTTGGTCAGAGCCACAATGGGAGCCACGATAGTGGAGAAGTGGGGGATAAACTGACGTTAGTAATTAGCGAATCCGAGGAAGCGCTGGATAGAGCGAAGTCCGGAGGGACGTGGCCAATCCAAGACCGCGGAGAGCTTGTCGGGGTCCATTTGAAAACCTTGTCCTAAGACCAGATATCCCAGGAAAGGAAGACAGGTACGTTCAAAGAGGCATTTTTCAATCTTGGCGTAGAGATGGTTAACACGGAGGCGCTGGGGCACTTGACAAACATGGAGGCGGTGTTCCTCTAGGTTGGAGAAGATTAGAATGTCTTCGAGATAGACAGCCACGCAAGTATATAACAAGTCCCGGAAGATTTCATTGACAAAGTCTTGGAAGACTGCAGGGGCGTTGCAAAGACCGAATGGCATGACCAGGTATTCGAAGTGACCATCTCGGGTGTTAAAAGCGGTTTTCCACTCATCTCCTTCACGAATTCTGATGAGATTATACGCGCACCTGAGGTCAAGCTTAGTAAAAATCTTTGCTCCGCGGAGCCGGTCAAAGAGTTCCAAGATGAGAGGCAGAGGGTAGCGGTTCTTTATAGTGATCTTATTGAGGCCGCGGTAGTCAATACAAGGGCATAGAGACCCATCCTTCTTGGCAACAAAGAAGAATCCTGCTCCAGCAGGAGAAGAAGACTTCCTGATGAAACCTTTTTTGAGATTCTCCTGAATATACTCCATCATGGCCTCAGTTTCTGGAGCGGAGAGAGGGTAAATCCTGCCACGGGGCGGTGAGGTCCCAGGGAGCAAGTCAATAGGGCAGTCGTAGGGCCTATGTGGTGGTAAGACCTCTGCCTGTTTCTTTCAAAAGACGTCAGAAAAGTCTTGATAGGCCTTTGGAAGGCCGAGCAATGGAGAAGCAATGGAGAATTGGATGGTGGGTAGCGACTTAAGGCAGCGTGTGTCCCCAGTGGTCCAGTCGAGGGTAGGAGAATGCCGCTGGAGCCAGGGTAAGCCAAGAAGGATGTCAGAGGTGCAGTTAGGCAGGACAAAGAACTCAATAATTTCTTGATGGAGAACCCCCACGGTCATGCGTACTGGGGCCGTGCGGTAACGCAAGGTGGAATTCAGTTGTTCTCCGTTAACTGAGGAAATGAAGAAGGGCTTGAAGAGACGGATAACAGGGATGTTAAACCGGTTGATGAAGGAGGCTTTAATTAAGTTTCCTGCTGAACCAGAGTCCAAGAATGCCTCCGCAGAGGAGGAGGCTTTATCAGCTGGAGAAATGGAACAGTCTGGCGTGGAGAGGAGGAATTTACACCCAGTGACGCCTCTCCCATGTTCACTAGGTGCGAGCGTTTCCCTGACGCTGAGGATTAGAGATGAGCGAACTTTTCAAAAATTCGATTCGGCCTATTCGCCGAATTCTCCCGCAAAGTTTGTTTCGATCCGAATTTATTCGCGGTGAATCAAAGATAAAAAAGGCTATTTCTAGCCTCCATACAGCCTCTATAGGGGTATAGAACACTTTGCTGTGTCGTAAAACGCATATGGAGTGTGCTGGGGTAGTGAAATAATACTGTTATTCAGAATAGCATGCAGATTACCGGCATCGCTCTTAGAATCACTGCCGCACAGCAGCACAATGACAGAGCCTGGTGGTGGCATCAGTGTCAGGAGACCATATAGTGACTGAATGACATAGCATGGACATGTTGGCTGCAAGAGAAGACCATTTAGTGGCTGAATGGCACAGCGTGGAGTTGGCTGATGCATTAGTACACTACACACCAGGGCTTCACAATCCCCCCCCCAAAAAAACAACACAATATATGAAATTTTTGTCAAACATTTCTCATTGGTAGCACCCGCTATCCAAAAATTTTGAAATTTCCAGAACCAGGCCCCACCCCTGCGGCATCAGTAACTCATATATTGCCTGCATGACACAGCCTGGAGTTGGCTGATGCAAGAGTACACACCAGGGCTTCACAATCCCCCCCAAAAACCAACACAATATATGACATTTTTGACAAAGATTTCTCATTGGTAGCACCCGCTATCCAAAAATTTGAAATTTCAAGACCCAAGCCCCACCTCTGCGGCATCAGGAACCCATATATTGCCTGCAGGACACAGCCTGGAGTTGGCTGATGCACCAGTACACACCAGGGCTTCACAATCCCCTCCAAAAAACAACAACATTTTAGAAATTTTTTAAAGAAATACCTTTATGTAAGAACAAGCACATATCCAACAGTTCACAAGACTCTATAATGCAGCACCCAAAGACATTCTTCTCAAAAATAATAAACCACACAATGTTTGAATTTTTTTTTACAAAAACGAATTCAATATGTGGGTAAGCGCATCTGTCTCCAAAAGATCAGATCACCAAAGGACTTTTTTCGCCCAAAATGATGAAGCAGAGTTAATCCCTGTCCGTATTTTTATTTTATTTTTTTATTAAAAAATCACACACAACATTCTGGAAAATTCTATTTTATTACTGATAAAATTATCAGTAAATAAATTAAAAAAAAACACTACCCAAGAGTGTTTAATTAACCCATACATTGCACCAGGAGCAGTCAAGAGTAGGCCTCAGCAGTACCCAAGAGGCTTTAATAACCCCCTACCTTTGCACGATCAATTGCGAGATCAAGCAATACCAGGTGTGTTATGCCCTCTGATTTCCGGGGCCGCAGGCGCGCTCCACTGAACGGATTAGCGTGTCTCTACCTTCATCGACCGGTGCTGGTAACCTGCTAACTCCCGGAAAGGTCAGCTGCCGCGAAGCAGGTGGTCTCCCCCGGGCACGTTTGGCTCCAGAATTTCCACTACTGCCACACCACGCTGACTGCCAACCATGCTACCGCCTTGCTGACTCAAGAGCAACCTGCAACTATCTTCTCCCGATGATGAACCCCCTTCTCCTGAGATCGAGCAATAACAGGTGTGCTATGCCCTCAGATGTCCGGGGCCGCAGGCGCGCTCCACTGAACGGATTAGGGTGTGTCCATCTTTTTTTGTAGCACCCGCAATCCAAAAATGTTAAATTCCCAGACCCAGGCCCCACCTCTGCGGCATCAGGAACCCATTTATTGTCTGAAGGACAAAGCCTGGAGTTGGCTGATGCACCAGTACACACAGGGCTTCACAATCCGCCCCAAAATCAACAAAATTGTATACATTTTTCTTTTTTTAATTTACAACTTTGTGTAAGCACAAGCGCATATCCAACATTTCAGAAGACTCTATAAGGACCACCCAGAGACTTTCTTCTCAAAAATAATGAACCACATAATTGTTGATTTATTTATTTTTTAATTGAAATTCCTAGACCCAGGCCCCACCTCAGCTGCATCAGTAACCCATAGATTGCCTGAAAGACACAGCCTGGAGTTGGCTGATGCACGAGTACACACCGGGCTTCACAATCCACCCCAAAAAAAACGCCAATTTTTTTGAAATTGTCTGACAAAATACCTTTTTGTTAAAACAAGCGCATATACAGCAGTTCAGAAAACTCTATAATGCAGGACGGTGGACCACCCAAAGACATTCTTCTATAATATAATAAACCACACAATATGTTCAATTTTTTTTTTTAAATAATTGAAATTCCAAGACCAAGGCCCCACCTCTGCTGCATCAGTAACCCATATATTGCCTAACGGACACAGACTGGAGTTGACTTGTGCACGAGTACACACTACATACCCGTCATCCGGGCTTCACATCCACCCCAAAAATATGCAAAATTTTATCGAAATTGTCTGACAAAATACCTTTTTTTAAAAAAAACAAGCGCATATACATCAGTTCAGAAGACTCTATAATGCAGGACGGTGGACCACCCAAAGACATTCTTCTATAATATAATAAACCACACAATATGTTCAAATGTTTTAAATAATTGAAATTCCAAGACCAAGGCCCCACCTCTGCTGCATCAGTAACCCATATATTGCCTAACAGACACAGACTGGAGTTGACTGATGCACTAGTACACACTACACACCCGTCACCCGAGCTTCACAATCCACCCCAAAAAACCGCAACATTTTTTCGAAGTTGTCTGACAAAATACTTCTTTGTTAAAACAAGCGCATATACAGCAGTTCAGAAGACTCTATAATGCACGACGGTGGACCACCCAAAGACATTCTTCTCAAAAGTAATAAACCACACAATGTTTGAAATTTGGTTAAAAAAATTATTACATGTGTGTAAGTGCATCTGTCTCCAAAAAATCAGATGGCAAAAGGACTCTATTCGCCAAAAATGATTAAGCAGAGTTAATCCCTCTCCATCTATTTTTTTTTTCATTAAAAAATCACACGCAACAAGTGTTCCGTTGTGTAACGGTTAGCATTCTGCAAAATTAAATTTTATTACTGATAAAATTACCAGTAAATTTAACAATAACACTACCCAAGAGTGTTTAATTACCCCATACATTGCACCAGGAGCAGTCAGGAGTAGGTCTCAGCAGTACCCAAGCGGTTTTAATAACCCCTTACCTTGCCCGATCAATTGTGAGATCGAGCAATAACAGGTGTGTTATGGCCTCAGATGTCCTGGGCCGCACTAGCGCTCCACTAAACGGATTAGAGTCTCTCTATCTTTCAAGGAGAGGTGCGTGTTGCACGCTGAAACCAGTTCGTGATAGGGATCTGTGATTGCAATTATTTAATCTTAAAACGAGGACTTACCAGTAAGTGAGGGTCATAAGCTGACGTTTATTAAGTCCCTGCCCTTTGTACACACCGCCCGTCGCTATAAGCGATTGGATTAGTTAGTGAGTTGGTTAGTGAGGTCCTCGGATCGGCCCAGGCGGGGTAGGAGAAGGCCCTGGCAGAGCGCCGAGAATTTAACGATCATTGTTGAAATTTGCATTAACCCCTTAAGGACCAATGCAAATAAACCTGTACGCCCCTGAAAGACCAGGCCTGTTTTTTCAAATCGGGGATGTCTGTCTTTATTAGAGAATAACTCTGGTAACGTTTTGCCAATCACGATAATTCTGACATTGTTTTTTTGTCACAAGTTGTCCTTCATGTACATAGTAAAAGTAAGCCGATATCATTTGTAGTTTATTTTTACAATGCAAAAAATCATGAAATTTTTACAAAAGATTACGATTTTTTGCTATTTTAACACTAATAGGTGGCATATATTTATACTTACTGACCAAATAGTTTATGAAACTTATACTTTCAGATGTCTACTTTATTTTGACGTCATTTTATAGTTTTTAATTAACATTTTAAATTAGTTAGAAGCCTAACAATTTAACTTGAAATTTTGAAAATGTTGAAAATTTGAAAAGTACATCTTTTTTTATGTGCTATGCAAGGTTTGCAGAAATTAAAAGGTAGGACATAGGAACACCCCCCCAAATGACTAGTGTTGAGCGGCATAGGCCATATTCGAATTCGCGAATATATGGACGAATATTCGTCATATATTCGCGAATATTCGCATATTCGTTATATTCTAGTTTTATTTTCGCATATGCGAATATTCACGTATGCGAAAATTAAAATATGTGAATATTAACATATGTGAATATTAGCATATGCGTAAATTCGCTTATGCGAAAATTAGCATATGCGAAAATTCGCATATGCGAAAATTAGCATATGCGAATTTTTGCACGCCAGTCTCACACAGTAGTATTACAGCCTTCTTTACACCACACAAGCTGGAAGCAGAGAGGGGTGATCACTGTGATGTGTACTGTGAATAAAAAAATAAAAATAAAAAAAATAAAAACGAATATTCGTAATTACGAATATATAGCGCTATATTCCCGAAATTCGCGAATTCGCGAATATGCGATATTCGCGAATAATATTCGAATTGCGAATATTCGCGAGCAACACTACAAATGACCCCATTTTAAAAACTAGACCCCTCAAGGTATTCACTAGGGGGTACAGTGAGTATTTGTCCACCATTACATATTACATGCTGCGGATGTCCGCCAATGCGATTCTACACATTATGCTTTTTTTTTTTATTAGATTCATTTAATAAATGTATTTTTAATTTTTTATTTTTTTTTATTTTTTACACTTTTATTACATTTTTATTTATTTTTACACTTTTATTTTATTTATTTATTTATTTTTACACTTTTTAATGCTTTGGAATACTTAGTATTCCAAAGCATTGCAGTTATATGCTGCCTGCCAGTTTTCACTAGCAGGCAGCATATTAGGACATGCCTCTGGCACGTCCTACAGGCAATACCCAGGGCAGACCTGGGGGTCTTTGTAGGACCCCCGGCTGCCCAGGTATGCAGCAGCACCCCGCAATGCTCCGGTGTGCTGCAGGAGAGACAGAGGGAGCCCCCTCCCTCTGTCAGAACTCCTTACAGCGAGCGGTCACTTCTGACCGCGGCTGTAGGGGTTAAACTGTCGGGAGTGAAGTGAACTTCATTCCCGGCAGTGCGGCCACACACAGCACCCCGCGATCGCGATGCGGGGTGCTGCAGAGGAGACAGAGGGAGCTCCCTCCCTCTGTCATAACACTTACAGCCTGCGGTCACTTCCGACCGCGGCTGTAAGGGTTAAAACTGCCGGGACCGAAGTTTACTTCGGTCCTAGCAGTGCAGCAGGGTCCCGGCTGTGTGATACAGCTGAGTCTCTGCCGCGATCTCGTGGGTGCACTGGGCAGCACCCACGAGAAGAATGGACGAGTATAGACATCCAGGTGCGGGAACGCCCGCCAACCTGGACGTCTATACTCGTCCATGGTCGTTATCGGGTTAAGCATGTATTTAGCTACAGCTAAATATCCAAAAATTTAAGGCCCAAGGCCAGAGACACCAGGGAGGCAAGTAGTTCCTGAAAGACAAAGAATGAGTCTGGAGCAGTCATTTGCAGTACCCAAGAGGGTTTCATAACCCCTTACATTTAAAGATCAATGTTGACATTTGCATTAAGCATGTATTTAGCTACTGCTAAACTTCTAAAAATTATAGGCCCAAAGCCAGAAGCTTCAGTTTTCCCCATATTAGGAGCATAGTTGTCCCCCAGATTAGGCAGCATAGATGTCCCCCAGATTAGGACCATAGTTGTCCCCCAGATTAGGCAGCATAGATGTCCCCCAGATTAGGCAGCATAGTTGTCCCCCAATCAGCGCGGGCCGGTCAGAGCCAATCAAAGGGCCATATGTGTCAAGCGGGCCGTACAATCCCCAGGTCTGCCCCAGAGGGTTTCATAACCAACCACAATAGAGAAAATTTTGTTGTAGGAGCATGGTCAATCCACTCAGACCCATCTGTCATTGGTGGCTGGAAATCCTGGCTGATCCATCCCTGATTCATCTTGACAAACGTCAGTCTCTCCACATTTTTAGTGGACAGACGAGTTCGCCTTGGGGTGACTATGGCCCCGGCCGCACTAAACACCCGCTCTGATGGCACACTACTGGCCGGGCAGGACAGCTTTTCCAGGGCAAACTCCGCTAGTTGCGGCCATAAATCGAGTTTGGCTGCCCAGAAGTCCAGCGGATCTTCAACGGTTGTTGGCAGGGTCATGTCGAGGTAAGCCATTACCTGCTGGTTCAGGTCCTGCTCCATGTCAACCTGCTGCTGATGAGTAGCTTCACTATGCGGCTGAAGGAAGCTACTCATCAGCGACTGTAGACTCAGGCTGCTGCTGATTGAGCCGGTACTGCTCCTGCCACCCCTCCCCTCCCCAGCAGCCAAGGCAGTGGAAGGTGAGCGCAGAGGGCCCCCCGAGTCAGACCTGCGAGTGGATGGACCATGTGGCCGATAGGCATCAGCCAACCGACTACGTAGAAGCTCCCTGAAGTAGGTCAGTTTGTCCTCCCTCTCAGTGGGTGTAAAAAAGGCCCCCATTCTGGGCCGGTAGCAAAGGTCTAATAAGGTGGAGATCCAGAAGTCATCGCGCTAACGAATTTTGACAATTCGGGGGTCAATACGCAAGCAACTCAGCATGCATCGTGCCATTTGTGACAGTGACTCACTGGGACTACCTGCCTCCATCTCCACTGCATACTGCCACGGTGTGTCTGGGTCCTCTGTCTCGCCTCCCTCGTAATAACCCTCCAGCTCCTCTGGCTGCTCCTGCTCCTCCCCTCCTGTCCAATGACCAGAAACACCGGCCATCTCATCCACCGTAAACTGTGCTCCGCTCTGCCCCTCATCATCCTCCTCCAGTTCATCCCCCACAGGACTCATGTAGCCTTCTGATGTAGGCGCAACATCTCCATTGCCGTGACCAGCCATGTTTTCAATCATTTTTTGGAGTAAATGTAGGTGTGGAATTACGTCGTTCATGGCGTAATTCGAGCGACTAACAAAAAATGTGGCTTCCTCAAAGGGCCTCAGCAAACGGCAGGTGTCACGTATGAGCTGCCACTTGTTCACATTGAAGTTACACAGGGGAGTACTCCTATCTGCTTGTATCATCAAAAAATCCGTGATGGCTTTTCTTTGTTCTTATAGTCTGTCCAACATATGGAGGGTGGAATTCCAACGTGTGGCAACTCACAAATGAGACGATGTTGTGGGATACCGTTCTGACGCTGCAGCTCAAGCAAAGTGTGCTTGGCGGTGTACGAGTGGCTGAAGTGCATGCACAGTTTCCTTGCCATTGTCAGGACGTCTTGCAAATGGGGTGAAGACTTGATGAACTTCTTGACAACCAGATTCAACACGTGTGCCATGCAGGGCGAATGGTTCACACTTCCTTGTCGCAGTGCGGCCACAATGTTCTTCCCATTGTCGGTCACCATGGTTCCCATTTCCAGATTTCGTGGAGTAAGCCATACTCGGATTTCTTCCCTAATGAACTTCAGCAGTTCCTCCCCTGTGTGACTCCGTTCGCCAAGGCAAACCATGTGAAGGACGGCTTGACAGCGCTGTGCCCTACACACGTGGAACGATGAAGGGCCACCGAGATTTGGATGTGCAGTGGAGGCCGAGGACACGGGGGAGGAGGAGGCGCAAACTGTAAAAGGACCAACTGCCTGGGAGCGAGAGCGTGGAGGAGGAAGCGGTGTGACCTGTCCAAGTTGCTGCTGTGGCTGTGCAGGAACAACATTTACCCAGTGGGCTGTAAATGACATGTATTGTCACTGCCCGTAGTTACAGCTCCACACATCGGCGCTGCCGTGCACTTTTGAACAAACCGACAGGCTCAAGGACTGGCTCACCTTCTCTTGTACAAACTTATGCAGGGCTGGTACTGCCTTCTTCGCAAAGAAATGACAGCTTGGGACTCTCCACCTCGGCTCGGCGCAAGCCATCAATTCCCTGAAAGCTGCAGAGTCCACCAGTTGGAAAGGGAGGGACTGCAACACCAGCAACTTGGACAGGAGCACATTCAACTTCTGCGCCGTTGGATGAGTGGGCGCATACTGTTGTCTTTTGGACATGGCTTCGCCGATCGATTGTTAGCGGAATGGCTGACTACGAGCGGAGGAAGCAGGAGCGCAAGAAGGATGGTTTGACACAATGCTCCCTTCGGCTGAGGTGGTGGAGCCTTGGCTGGATGACGGAGGGAGCGGATGGCCACTGGTTGATGCGGCAGGCTGGATCACTACCTCGGAGCCACGGTTATCCCAGGCCGCTTTATGGTGGCGAATCATGTGTTGACGCAGGGCCATGGTGCCGAGATTGGGACCCTGGCCACGCTTCACTTTCTGCCCACAGATTTTGCATGTGACTACGCTAAGGTCCTCCGGATTCTTTATGAAGAACAACCATACCGCAGAGTAGCTGATTTTCCCACCCGTAGTTCGCACTATTTCACTGCTATTGGCGCCGTCTCCAGGAACCCCTGTTCCACTACCTCCCTGAATGGTAGCTTGCCGCGAACTAGGTGGTCTCCCCCTGGCACGTTTGGCTCCTGAATTTCCACTACTACCACCACCACGCTGATTGCCAACCGTGCTACCGCCTTGCTGCCTCATAGACAAAGAGCAAATCTCTTCTGCTGCTGCTGATGATGATGATGATGAAGCCCCGGCTTCTGCACCCGGCTCCCAATTGCGATCGGCTTCATCATCATCAAAAGATGTGTGCACGTCACTGATGTCCTCCTCGTGTTCCACAACAGTGTCTGCCTCAGGACCCTGAACAATTGAAACACTGCCTCCCACGTCACTCTCCGCATCACTACTTGGCCGCCTTGCGGAGCAAGGGACACATGTCTCCTCACATTCTTGGCTGCCCATTAGATGCTGACTGTCCTCTATTACATCGTCCTCGCTAAATAGTGGAGCTGAACCCAAAGCATGAGATACTTCTTTGGGAGAGGGAACAGCATAGGACAAAGGCAATGGGATTACGGGGACTGCTCCCGGGCCATGCCAACTGAGGGTTGTGTCTGAGGAACCCACCGACTCTTGACTGGGGTTGTCAGATGTCGCTTGTGATGATGGGGATGAGTGTGCAAACCAATTGACGAGGAGAGATGGGTCGACGACACGACCGCTGGGTGTTAACGGGAGCTCAGGCCTATTGCTGCAACTCCTGCTGCCACTGGCCCCAAGTCTGCTGCCAACTCTGCCTGACGTATGTAGGCCTCTGCCCCTTCTCTGTGCAAGTCCTGGCACTTCCCTGCCTGACATACTTAGTGCGTTTATGAGGGTATAGAACAGCAGCAGGCGATTACTTACGGCTGTCCTTTCAAAGTATATAGGCCCTAGACAGAATAACAGTTACTAAATAGTACACTCCTTTGTTGTATGTATGCCCTTTGCAATGATGAGCGCACTGTTAAGCGTATTTATAGGCAGAAAAAAACTCTTTTTTTGTTGTATACACCAGCCAGTGTATACTAATGTGTGGAATAGCACTGAATTTAGCACCGAGACAGAAATACAGGTACTAAATAGTACACTACTTGGTTGTATGTATGCCCTTTGCAATGATGAGCACATTTGTATGCAGGAAAAACTTTTTTTTTTCTTTAATACACCGGCAGGTGTATAACTAGTGTTGAGCGGCATAGGCCATATTCGAATTCGCGAATATTCGCGAATATATGGACGAATATTAGTCATATATTCGTGAATATTCGCATATTCGTAATATTCTCGTTTTATTTTCGCATATGCGAAAACTAACATTTGCGAAAATTTGCTTATACAAAAATTTGCATAAGCGAAAATGCGCATATTAGAAAATTTGTATATGCAAATTTTCGCATATGCGAAAATTCGCATGCCAGTCTCACACAGTAGTATTAGAGCCTTCTTTACACCACACAAGCTGGAAGCAGAGAGGGGTGATCACTGTGATGTGTACTGAGAAAAAAAAATAAAACTAATATTCGTAATTACGAATATATAGTGCTATATTCGCAAATATTCGCGAATATGCGATATTCGCGAATAAAATTCGCATTGCGAATATTCGCGAGCAACACTATGTAGAACGTGTGGCATAACACTTAATTTAGCACAGAGACAGAAAAAAAGGTGGTATATGGTACGCTATTTGCTTGTATGTAGGCCCTTTGCAATGATAAGGCAACTGTTAAGCGTATTTTTACTCAGGAAAACGTGTGGTATAACACTGAATTTAGCACAGAGACTGAGTAACAGGTGAAAAATGGTAAAAAGGCACTAAAGTCCACACTAATATGACTTATTTCTGAACAGCAGCAGGACCCAACAGTGCAGCACCACAAAAAAAAAATCCAGGGATTAAACCCTAAATTGCACTCTGTCACACAATTCTGAGCAGCAGAAGATTTGTTGAGAAAAAAAACCTCAATAGAGCAGAAAAATGAGGAGATAAGATGCTTCAGAAAGTTCAGGCAGATTGGAGATCTGTATGAGGCAGCTGACAGCTATCTGCCCCTCTCTGCTGCAATGCTAAATAACGTGAATAGGAGGTTTAGCAATCAATGATCCTTCTCAGAGTAACAGCACAGCACTCTGCACTCCTGTCTTTCCCTAATGCTGATGTGACTAGCAGTTGCAGTGTAACGCTGTGGTATGAGCTATTCACACACACGCAGTCCCGTCCTCTCTATCTCTGAGTGCATAGATGAAATGAAGAGAGGAACGATGACTGACGATTATATAGGGCTGTGACATCACAGGGGTCAATGAATGCTGATAGGCTGCATCTCACATGTGGTTCAGGGTCAGCCCGCCTACCTTCATTCCCGCCGCTGTTTCCCGCCCTCCCATAATCCCCTGCCCCATGTACTCACATGTTTTTCCGCCATCTTAGGTCCCCAATAGCCTGGAATGCTGTAAAATGGAGTTTAATGAAGCGATTCGTGCGATAGAATCGCGGCGATATTCGTATTCGTTGCAAAACGAATTTTTCATGAAATTCGTAACAAATTCGGGTTCGTCAAGTTCGATTCGCTCATCTCTAGCCCCGACATATAAAAGCATCGTATGTCAATGCTGACATCGACATGCAATGGCCTCTGAGAGGCCATCTTATGTCGATTTGATCACATGTCGGGGCCATCACATGTCGGGGGGTTACTGTAGTAACCTGTCGATGATTATGTGCTATTCCCACTGCTCATAACTTCCTGTTCTCCATCTCTATTGCCCGCTCAGCCAATCACTGGCCACAGAGGGGACCTGCCTCATACAGCAATTTGCCGATTGGGAATTTTCCATGTGTCAGGACAAAAAACAGGAAGTTCTGAGCAGCGGACAACACTAAGAACGACGCCAGGAGGGGATCTTTGGCAGGTGAGTACATCTTAGTGTAACCTAAGAACCCCTGAGCACATCTTAGTGTAAAATATTTCCCTGAACAGCACCTTTTAATTAAATCTAAGCCATATGGACTGACCTTTGTGTACTTCACAGCAATGTCTATGTAATTTCCTTACAGCAGAACCTTCCATTATCCCATGAGACATCAGAACCTGAAGGAATCTCTGGTGACTTGCAGTGATGGCCATTCTTCCCTGTCAAATAAAAAGCAAAAGACAATTATTACAATGTACAGTGATACCTCAACTTACAATGGCCTCAACATACAATAGTTTCAACATACAATGGTCTTTTCTGGACCATCGTAACTTGAAACCAGACTCAACATACAATGTACAGACAGTCCAGATCTGTGATACGTGTCAATGGCCGGAAGAACTGACCAAACAGAATGGGCAATTCACTGGTAAAACACCTGTATTACTGAAGCGTATGCACTGACTGGTGTCTGGTTGCACAACCTACAATACAGAGAGGTATTACATGTTCTGTACACTTTACCTGTACCAGGGATAGCTGCTCCTTTGGACACCAGGTCAGGGCGACTCCATTTTACTTTTTTTTTTAGGACATTGTATGTATTGTACAGGACCCTGAAGAAGCTGCCGTCCTCTACATAGACCAGTGTTTCCCAAGCAGGGTGCCCCCAGCTGTTGCTAAACTACAACTCCCAGCATGCCCGGACAGCCTTTGGCTGTCCGGGCATGCTGGGAGTTGTAGTTTTGCAACAGCTGGAGGCTCCCTGCTTGGAAAACACTGACATAGACAGTGATTGCTGCTCCCAGCAGGGTGTGTGCGGGTGTGTCTCCTGAGACTTCCAGCAGAGCAGAGCCAAGCAGAGTTTTCCAACAAGCTTTCCCCAGGTTTGTGGCAGATTCCTGGGGAAGAAGCTCCTGCAATGGAGCCTCGTGGCTCCACTCCCCGTTCCAGGCTGGCGGGAAGTGGAGTGAAAACTTCGACAGCCATTGTTCCGGCCGGGAGAAGATCGGGCAGAGTCTGCAGCAATGCAGGCTCTGCTACCCAGGCTACGGATGCCAGCCAGAGATCCACTGGTGGAAGAAAGGCACGGAAAAGCAGTGTGGAGATGTGGTCGGAGAGTGGGCCCGGCGAGTCCAGTTCCACGTACTGCTCCCGCATGGCCGCAAGGTTTGCGGAGTACGAGCAGCGCGGCAAGGAGCTGAGGATGGCCAGAGAGGATCTGCGTGCGACCCAGAGTCTGATGAGTACCGGATCCAGAAAGAGCAAGCCAGAACTGAAGAAGAGGATAACATCGCTGAAAGGCGAGATTGTGAGGCTGGAGGCGAGGAGAGCGGAGATACTGGAGGGGAGCGGACTCTTCAAGGAGAAGCTGATCAACAGCAATCGGTTTGCCGCCACGAAATCCCCAGGTAAGGTGGAGGTGGATGATGGGGAGAGTAGTGGCGGCGAAGATAGTGAGGATGGTGGTGAAGAGGAGAAGATGGAGGAAAGTGTGGGAGTTGTAGCTACTCCAGGTGACACCCAGACCCAGGACAGCTACATTGAGGCTGGACAGGTGGCACTTCCGCCAAGCGAGAGTGAGGAGGATGACGTGGAGGGTGAGGCTGGGGGTCTGCTGAGGGCAATTGTGATGCAGGAGTCCCCAGCCCACCTCCAGAATTTCACCTTTGGGGACGAGGAATGTGAAGATGTGGTGGTCAAGCAGAGGTCCAAGAAAAGGAAGACAAAGGAGACGGTACAATATGTATTTGTCCCCTTCCAGCAGTCTGGGCCAGCTGCAAAGCTGGTTCAGGCTGCGGGCTCCCCCAAACTGCCAGACCCCGTTCCTGTGGTGGAGCGGGGCCAGCACGGGGAGTACAGTAAGGCGTCAGGAAAGGCTAAGGGCGCAATAGTTGTGAAGCCCACCCATCCTGTCGGTAGGGAAGGGCAGGATGGGCACATGCCGGGCAGCTCTGGCACTGCAGGACCGCCCCAGGGTGGCAGGGGGCGTGTCCAAGTGCCAGAGGCAAGTTATGCTGCCGTGTGCTCGGGGGGCGGTTCCCCGAGTACTGTGGGCACTACTGGCGCCGCGGGGCACTCCCCTGTGAGGGGGGGGAGTGTCCGGGCGCCAGAGAGCGTTGTGTCTGTGTGCTCGGGGGGCGGTCCCCCGAGTACAGTGTGTTCTGCGGGCACTGCAGGGCACTCCCCTGTGAGGGGGGGGAGTGTCCCGGTGTCGGGATCAGTGTCCGGCAATGGCGCCGTGGGAGGAGCTGGGGTGCGCTCGGTGGGGCAGCCCCAGACTCAGGAGGCACCATTGATCATTCAGAAGGAGGAGCCATCATCATCATCATCAGCAGCAGCAGCCAAGCCGGAAATTAAGCCAGCGGTACTACAAATCCCAGCCAGCCCAGAATCAGTTAGGCAGGGTATGAGTGAGAATGCTGAGTGTAGTAGTGTTGTGGATGAGAGGAGTGTCAGTGGAGTGAATGTTGGTGGGAGTAGTGGTATGAATGGGAAAAAGGATGATGTGAGTGGTGGTGTGAGTGGTGGTGTGAATGGTGGTTCTGGGTCTGGGTCTGGGTCTGGCCCGACTGCCCCCCCGGCAGTGACTGCTCCTAGGAGCTATGCTAATGTCGCTGCCGGGGGTCCAGGGGGATCCCCGTCTCCGTCCGTCCCCGGGGGTTACTTGCAACAGCGCCTCCTGGAGGCTCTGCGTAGGGGAGACAGGTCGATCCAGGTAGAGGGAAGGGGTGAGGTCGACCTGTCTTTCTGGATAGAGAGGCACGGTTTGGGGGCTTTCCGAGAGCAGAATGGGGAGGTGGTCTGGTCCCTCCCGACAACCGGGCAGGACAATAACCGCAGGAATGTGGTCCGTCTGATTTGGAGGGGTGAGGATGCGTGCCCACCTCGCGCTAAAGTGGTTGAGCTCCTCCTCCAGATGGAATTCAGGGCGAGTGACATCTTTGCCCTGATCCACCCCTACGGTACGTCCGAGTTTGACGTCAGTTTCGTTCGGCCAGAGGGTCTCGAACTCTTCTGGTCAAACTACGAGGTGGCGAAGAACGAGCCCGGCTGGCGGGATTTTGCCGTAAAGGCAATTTCCCGTCAGAACTCGGTCAAGAAGGTGACCGTTTTGACCCGTAACGAGTCACTTTCTTGTTACGACATCATGACCTGGCTCGGTCGGTATGGGGATGTGACGGACATGCCCAAGAAAAACATTGATGAGCACGGGATCTGGTCCGGGGCCTGGACGTTTTCCGTCAAACTCAGGCGTTCAGGGAGTACTGTTGCCCACATTCCGTCAGCCGCCTTCCTTGGACGTGACAGGATCCAGGTCTTCTACCAGGGGCAGCCTAAGGTCTGTCACAGGTGCGGTAGCCCCACCCATTTTAGCGCAGCTTGTACTGTACAGGTCTGTGCTTTGTGTGGTGGGGTGGGTCATCTGGCCGCATCCTGTAGGCAGATCCGCTGCCATCTGTGTGGTGTCCTCGGGCACCCTTTCAGCCGTTGTCCTAGCGCCTTCGCCCGTGCGGCGGCCGCTCCGGCTGGGGAGAGCTGTGAAGTTGCCTCGGCTGGAGAGGGTACGAGCAGGGATGGGGGCGCACCAGGGCTAGTGAGGAAGAAGGGCCCCGCCAAACTAAGGCGGGAGGAAAATCGGAGGAGGAGTAGGGAGCAGGAGAGTGCCCAAGTGACGGGGGTAGCTCCGGCCCCTGCTCCTGAAGCTGGCCCTGAAATGACTGAAGCCCTGGAGGAGGACGTGCTGGATGAGGAGGTCAGGAGACTGGGCGAAGAGGAAGGCAATATGGCCGACTCTTCCGATTCCTCCCACTATGAAAGTGTGGATGAGGAGAGTGTAGAGAAGGCCAAAAAGAAAGACAAGGGCAAAAGGAAAGGGAGAAAGAAGAGGTCCAAGCCCTCTCTCCCTCGTACTGCGGGCCGGGTCCAAAGCGGAAGCCTGACTGCCCCCCCTCTGGTTGACCTGTCAAACCGGTACCTCGTCCTTGATAACATCTCCTCCCCCTCCTTGGAGGGGGAAGGTGAGGGCGAGGTGCCTAGGGAGAGAGAGCCTCTGGGGGGAACTGGGCCCTGTCCTGTTGAGGCACCTTCCTCAGAGGGCAGGGCTAGACCGGGGTCGGACGGAGACGGGGACCATATGGACCAGAGTGAGTCCAAAAAAAGGGGTAAAAGCGGTCCTGCCCTTTCTTCTTCTTCTGGGGATGAGGGCACGAAGAAGAAGGGGAAGAAGAAATAAAGGTGAGGCCATCTAACTTAATCACCCATGATGGCGGCACTCACCCCATTGACGCTGGCATCCATTAACTGTGCCAGCATAAAGTCTGATACGGCTAGATTCGCAGCCTTTGATTTTCTCGGCCGTGTTGAAGCCGACATTTTGTATCTGCAAGAGACCAGGTTGTCAGATTCAGCCTCCCTGGTAAAAGCCAGAAGAGAGTGGAGGTGCGGTCCCTCCCACTGGTCTCTTGCGGCTGAGCCGTATAGTGGGGTGGCGGTCCTTTTTACCGCTCCGGTTGAATGCCGACGGGTTATTGAGTTAGAAATGGGGAGGTGCCTGATCTTAGATGTCCTCATGAAGGGGCAAGAGCTCCGGCTCATTAACATCTACGCCCCACAAACCAAGTGGGGCCGCAAAGATCTCTTTATGAGGATTAAGCCCTTCCTTTTTACTAGCCGGCAAGTGATTTTTGGAGGGGACTTCAATAATGTCACGAGGTCCCAAGATAGGAGAGGTTCCAATGGTCCGCTGGCTTACGATAGCGTGGCCCTCAATAATATAGTTAGGGAAGCTCGCCTAGAGGACGCCCACATCCGGAGCCCCTCAGGCCACGTGGGTTTCACCTATCATCGAGGTAGCTGCAGGTCTAGGATAGACAGGTTTTATTTAAAGGAGGAAGCCGTCTCTTCCGCAGTGTCCGTGGTTGAGGTGGAATTCTCCGATCACTGTATGATTTTGTTTTCCTTGAATGTTTCAGAGACCCCCCGGATGGGTAAAGGTTATTGGAAGCTGAATTCGTCCCTCCTGGAGGAAGCGGAGATAAGACAGTCCTTTGAGGACTTTCTTCAGAGTCAGGTACCTTTACTGGACTTTTGTAGTAGTAAGTCAGAGTGGTGGGAGATATTCAAGAAGCGGGTTGCGGGGTTCTTCCGCCAGCTCTCGAGCCTCAGGTCCCTGAATAGGTACCGCCTGTATCGGGGTCTGAGGAGGAAACTCGAGCTCCTTGTCTCGACTGGAGGTAGCCGGGAGGATATCTCCAGAGTGAAATCCTTGCTGATGGGGTGTCAGTACGATAGGCACGCATCTTTGGTTTTTGAGAGGGATTACGGGAGGTACCGCTCGCCCGACCCTTACAAGAACTGTAAGATGTCAGTGAGTAGTAAAGTGGTCTCAGGACTGATTGATAGTACGGGATCTCTGAATCGGTCCAGATCAGGGATCCTGGAGGTCGTCAGATCCTTCTACTCGCACCTCTTGGGAAGGAAGGATCTAAATCGAGACGGGATGTCGGCTTTCCTGGCTGAAACTATTCCTGAGCCAGGGGTAGACCCCTCTCTTGATGTTTTGGCAGAAGAAATCAGGGAAGAGGAAGTGAGACTGGCGATCGAGGGGCTCGCCCCCAAGAAGTCGCCAGGCCCGGATGGCTTAACATCCGAGTGGTACAGGACCTTTAAGGAGTCTTTAGCTCCCCTCTTGACTGAGGTATTCAATGAGTGTCTCTCCTCGGGCACTCTACCAAAGTCAATGAGGAGGTCAGCCCTGATTCTTCTGTCAAAGGGTAAAGATCCTAGCCGGATTGAGAATTGGAGGCCCATAGCTCTTCTCAATACGGACCGGAAGCTTCTGGCCAAGATACTGTTTAATCGGTTGGTGAAGTTTGCACCCCGGCTCCTTTCGGGGGCCCAGCACTGCTCTGTTCCGGGCCGAAGCACCTTAAGTGCTGTCCTCAGTGTCAGGGAGGCAGTGGAGCGGAGTAGTGCGGGTCTCTGGAAGGGGTACATGCTGTCCTTGGATCAGGCCAAAGCATTTGATCGGGTGAACCACGAATACCTCTGGTCCGTCCTCCTGAGATATGGCTTACCGAGTACTTTTGTGAATTGGCTTGTCACCTTATATGCAGGGGCAGAGAGTTTCCCGCTGGTGAACGGTTGGTCTGGCCGCTCTTTTGAGGTGGGGTCCGGAGTCCGTCAGGGTTGTCCTTTGAGCCCGCTGTTATACGTGTTCGCAATCGATCCCTTCGTCCGGAGGGTAGATTGTGGGCCGTTGGCGGGAGTCGGGATGACTCTGGCGGAGCCGGATGTCGCCCAGAGAGTGGTGGCGTACGCTGATGATGTCACTATTTTCGTCTCCTCACGGGAGGAGGTCGATGTGGTGATGTCAGAGGTGGACCGCTACTCGGAGGCATCCGGGTCCAAGATCAACCGGGATAAGTGTGAAAGTCTCTGGCTGGGAGGGGGAGATCCCACGTTTGATCTCCCTGACACCCTTCCAGGGCTCCAAGAGTCAGCAAAAATTCTGGGCATCACATTCGGCCAGGATGATTATCCCACCAAAAACTGGGATGGTAAGCTCCAGGATGCCACTCAGAGGGTGAACCAGTGGAAGGGTTGGTCTATGACCCTCAGGGAAAGGGTACACCTGATCAAATCGTACCTGCTCCCCTTGTTTATCTATCTGGGCAGTGTATGTATCTTACCAGAGGCTTACTACACTAGGGTCTACAGCCTGTTTTTCCAACTGTTATGGGGGAACAGGTTGAACCTAGTCAAGAGGGAGGTTACGTACCGCACGAGGAGACTAGGTGGTTTATCTATGGTAAACCCCGTGGTGTTCTTAACGAACACCTTCTTGAAAGCCAACATTGCAAACCTCTGGAAAGAGAGGGCTCCTCCGTGGGTACTCTCCTGCAAGGAGTGGTTTCGGCCTTTCTTCCAGGAATGGGAGACAGGAGGGCAAGTGAAGGACCTCCGTACACCACATGGATATCTTCCGGCTTACGCTACCCCGACTCTGAAGGCGATACGTCGGTGGGGTCTGGGAGTGTGGGAGATCAGGACCCAGTCAAGGCAGTTCCTTGACAAACGGGTTCTGTTGACCCACTTCCAGAAGCCTCTGGCGCTCAGGGACTGCCCAGGTCGGGATCTGAGGGAGGGGTTGTATCTTTTAAACATGAAAAGGATCCCCCAGAAGTTTTGGGACTTGGCCTGGCGCTGCTTTCAGGGGAAGCTATGTGTAAGGGACAACCTGAAGTACAGGAACTCTGATGACCGGGGATGTCCCCGAGAAGAGTGTGGGGACACGCTGGAAAGCATGGACCACTTCCTGCTTCATTGTCCCTTTAACATAGGGGTCTACAACAGGGTGGGCGCTTCCATCGGTTGGAGTCAACTTGCCGGCCTTGCCTATCCGGAGTGGGCTTATGGGGCATTCAGGAACC
This sequence comes from Hyla sarda, assembly GCF_029499605.1. NCBI lineage: Eukaryota > Metazoa > Chordata > Amphibia > Anura > Hylidae > Hyla > Hyla sarda. Next base: position 193,971,047 of record NC_079196.1, on the reverse strand, counting down.
TGGGTGGCCGAGATCGGGGCACTTTATTTTTAGTCAGTTTAGTGGTTAGGTACTACACGTGGAACGCACGGTGCTTAGTGTCGACCCAACAGAAAATCCTCTCCGAGGTGGAGGTCTGTAGGAACATCACTGGTGACCTCGGGAAGATCAGGTCTTTGGAGTATGGCAGTCTTGGTACCAGTAGGGCTTCTCTCCTGTGGAGAGGTTTCTCATTTCATGTGCCCTAGGTACTAAACCTTTTGGGTAGAGTACCTTTTATTTTTGGTTAGGGGCAGTGTTATAGGGGTAGAGATAGGGTGAGGGTAGGGTCAGATTTATTGTAGGGATAGAATTAGGGAGAATTGTAGGGGGAGTTAGGGAAAGAGTATAAAATGATTTATGTATCAGGTCTGCCATCCTTCTCCCTGGTGGTGGGCTGATGCATGTGCACATTAGCTTTTTGTTTTGTTTTCAATTTACATGGTATGAAGGGCTTACAGGCAACCAAACTTGGGCCTAAAGGGGGTGGTGGTTCAGAATGTATAAGTTTGTATATAAGTTGGTTGGGAGGAGTGTTAGGTGGGGAGGGTGTATTTGTGGGTGGTGGTTTTGTGGTGTTTTGGGGTCCTGACATGGGTCAGTTAAGGACTGGACTTTGTGAACTGTATGGACGGTATGGACTCTGACCCATGTACAGGAGGGGTGGTGTGGGTGAGGGGACAGTTTTAGTGTAGCTGTTTTCCGTTGTTTTCTGTAGTATATTTTTGTGTATTTTCAGTAAGTTTTGTATTGTGTTTTGTATATATTGGGTTTTGTATTTATATTGTTTTATATTATATAGTGTATAGTGCAGTCGGGCCAGTAGTTAAGTAGTGTCATATGTGTTTATGTGTATGTATATGTGTGCGTTTATGTGTATATACATGTGTATGTATATATATATATGTATGTATGTGTATGCTTGCGTATATGCATGTATACATGTTTGTGTATAAAATTTTATATTTTATTTTTTCCTCCTTGGGGGGGCTGCTCCCCTCCGGTGTCTCTGTTCTCCTCGTTTCCGGGTTCGCGGTCTCGCTTTTCGGCGGTGTTGTCCTTTTCTTCGGTTGTGGCTTGCTCTTTTTGGGTCCGGCTCTCGCCGGTTTCTGGGCCGCGCGCAGATCCTCTCTGGCCGTCCTCGGCTCCTTGCCGTGCTGGGCGTGCTTCGCGGGCCTTGCGGCCGTGCGGGGGCGGTGCGTGGGGCTGGGCTCTTTGGGCCCTCTCTCCAGCCGCGTCTCCGCGCTGCTTTTCCCTGCCCTTCTTTCACCGGTGGATCTCTGGCTGTGAGGCAGAGTGTTATTTATTAGCAAGTTGTGCTGAAATATTTTTTTTTTTTTTTTTTTTTTTTTTTTTTTTCCCCTGGGTAAGGGTCATTTTTGAGTTACAGCCAAGTTGTGCTACCTTTATGTTCCTTTTCTTTTGTTTTATAGCCAAGTCGTGCTTATTTTATGTTTTATATATTTTTATAAGCCAAGTTGGGCTATTTTTATGTTCTTTTTGGAATGCGTGTTTGAGTGTGATATTTAGTTTTTTGGTATGTGAAAAAAGTAAAAGTGTATTTTAGTAAATTTGGGCTGGCCGGTTAGGCAGAATTTGTTTTTGCAATTTTATTTATGTTATGTTTGTTATAGCTGGTTAAGCTTGTTTTTGTTTAATATTTTGTATCTGATTTGTTTTGCATTTTTATAATAAAAAGAGTTGCTGCTCCCAGCAGGGTGTGTGCGGGTGTGTCTCCTGAGACTTCCAGCAGAGCAGAGCCAAGCAGAGTTTTCCAACAAGCTTTCCCCAGGTTTGTGGCAGATTCCTGGGGAAGAAGCTCCTGCAATGGAGCCTCGTGGCTCCACTCCCCGTTCCAGGCTGGCGGGAAGTGGAGTGAAAACTTCGACAGCCATTGTTCCGGCCGGGAGAAGATCGGGCAGAGTCTGCAGCAATGCAGGCTCTGCTACCCAGGCTACGGGTGCCAGCCAGAGATCCACTGGTGGAAGAAAGGCACGGAAAAGCAGTGTGGAGATGTGGTCGGAGAGTGGGCCCGGCGAGTCCAGTTCCACGTACTGCTCCCGCATGGCCGCAAGGTTTGCAGAGTACGAGCAGCGCAGCAAGGAGCTGAGGATGGCCAGAGAGGATCTGCGTGCGACCCAGAGTCTGATGAGTACAGGATCCAGAAAGAGCAAGCCAGAACTGAAGAAGAGGATAACATCGCTGAAGGGCGAGATTGTGAAGCTGGAGGCGAGGAGAGCGGAGATACTGGAGGGGAGCGGTCTCTTCAAGGAGAAGCTGATCAACAGCGATCGGTTTGCCGCCACAAAATCCCCAGGTAAGGTGGAGGTGGATGATGGGGAGAGTAGTGGCGGCGAAGATAGTGAGGATGGTGGTGAAGAGGAGAAGATGGAGGAAAGTGTGGGAGTTGTAGCTATTCCAGGTGACACCCAGACCCAGGACAGCTACATTGAGGGTGGACAGGTGGCACTTCCGCCAAGCGAGAGTGAGGAGGATGACGTGGAGGGTGAGGCTGGGGGTCTGCTGAGGGCAATTGTGATGCAGGAGTCCCCAGCCCACCTCCAGAATTTCACCTTTGGGGACGAGGAGTGTGAAGATGTGGTGGTCCAGCAGAGGTCCAAGAAAAGGAAGACAAAGGAGACGGTACAATATGTATTTGTCCCCTTCCAGCAGTCTGGGCCAGCTGCAAAGCTGGTTCAGGCTGCGGGCTCCCCCAAACTGCCAGACCCCGTTCCTGTGGTGGAGCGGGGCCAGCACGGGTAGTACAGTAAGGCGTCGGGAAAGGTTAAGGGCGCAATAGTTGTGAAGCCCACCCATCCTGTCGGTAGGGAAGGGCAGGATGGGCTCATGCCGGGCAGCTCTGGCACTGCAGGACCGCCCCAGGGTGGCAGGGGGCGTGTCCAAGTGCCAGAGGAGAGTTACGCTGCCGTGTGCTCGGGGGGCGGTTCCCCGAGTACTGTGGGCACTACTGGCGCCGCTGGGCACTCCCCTGTGAGGGGGGGGGAGTGACCGGGCGCCAGAGAGCGTTGAGTCCGTGTGCTCGGGGGGCGGTCCCCCGAGTACAGTTTGTTCTGCGGGCACTGCGGGGAACTCCCCTGTGAGGGGGGGAGTGTCCCGGTGCCGGGATCATTGCCCAGTCAGGAGGACCCATCGTCAGCAGCAGCAGCAGCCAAGCCGGAAAAAAAGACTGTAATTAAGCCAGCGGTACTACAAATCCCAGCCAGCCCAGAATCAGTTAGGCAGGGTATGAGTGAGAATGCTGAGTGTAGTAGTGTTGTGGATGAGAGGAGTGTCAGTGGAGTGAATGTTGGTGGGAGTAGTGGTATGAATGGAAAAAAGGATGATGTGAGTGGTGGTGTGAGTGAAGGTGTGAATGGTGGTTCTGGGTCTGGATCTGGGTCTGGCCCGGCTGCCCCCCCGGCAGTGACTGCTCCTAGGAGCTATGCTAATGTCGCTGCCGGGGGTCCAGGGGGGTCCCCGTCTCCGTCCGTCCCCGGGGGTTACTTGCAACAGCGCCTCCTGGAGGCTCTGCGTAGGGGAGACAGGTCGATCCAGGTAGAGGGAAGGGGTGAGGTCGACCTGTCTTTCTGGATAGAGAGGCACGGTTTGGGGGCTTTCCGAGAGCAGAATGGGGAGGTGGTCTGGTCCCTCCCGACAACCGGGCAGGACAATAACCGCAGGAATGTGGTCCGTCTGATTTGGAGGGGTGAGGATGCGTGCCCACCTCGCGCTAAAGTGGTTGAGCTCCTCCTCCAGATGGAATTCAGGGCGATTGACATCTTTGCCCTGATCCACCCCTACGGTACGTCCGAGTTTGACGTCAGCTTCGTTCGGCCAGAGGGTCTCGAACTCTTCTGGTCAAACTACGAGGTGGCGAAGAACGAGCCCGGCTGGCGGGATTTTGCCGTAAAGGCAATTTCCCGTCAGAACTCGGTCAAGAAGGTGACCGTTTTGACCCGTAACGAGTCACTTTCTTGTTACGACATCATGACCTGGCTCGGTCGGTATGGGGATGTGACGGACATGCCCAAGAAAAACATTGATGAGCACGGGATCTGGTCCGGGGCCTGGACGTTTTCCGTCAAACTCAGGCGTTCAGGGAGTACAGTTGCCCACATTCCGTCAGCCGCCTTCCTTGGACGTGACAGGATCCAGGGGAAGCCTAAGGTCTGTCACAGGTGCGGTAGCCCCACCCATTTTAGCGCAGCCTGTACTGTACAGGTCTGTGCTTTGTGTGGTGGGGTGGGTCATCTGGCCGCATCCTGTAGGCAGATCCGCTGCCATCTGTGTGGTGTCCTCGGGCACCCTTTCAGCCGTTGTCCTAGCGCCTTCGCCCGTGCGGCGGCCGCTCCGGCTGGGGAGAGCTGTGAAGTTGCCTCGGCTGGAGAGGGTACGAGCAGGGATGGGGGCGCACCAGGGCTAGTGAGGAAGAAGGGCCCCGCCAAACTAAGGCGGGAGGAAAATCGGAGGAGGAGTAGGGAGCAGGAGAGTGCCCAAGTGACGGGGGTAGCTCCGGCCCCTGCTCCTGAAGCTGGCCCTGAAATGACTGAAGCCCTGGAGGAGGACGTGCTGGATGAGGAGGTCAGGAGACTGGGCGAAGAGGAAGGCAATATGGCCGACTCTTCCGATTCCTCCCACTATGAAAGTGTGGATGAGGAGAGTGTAGAGAAGGCCAAAAAGAAAGACAAGGGCAAAAGGAAAGGGAGAAAGAAGAGGTCCAAGCCCTCTCTCCCTCGTACTGCGGGCCGGGTCCAAAGCGGAAGCCTGACTGCCCCCCCTCTGGTTGACCTGTCAAACCGGTACCTCGTCCTTGATAACATCTCCTCCCCCTCCTTGGAGGGGGAAGGTGAGGGCGAGGTGCCTAGGGAGAGAGAGCCTCTGGGGGGAACTGGGCCCTGTCCTGTTGAGGCACCTTCCTCAGAGGGCAGGGCTAGACCGGGGTCGGACGGAGACGGGGACCATATGGACCAGAGTGAGTCCAAAAAAAGGGGTAAAAGCGGTCCTGCCCTTTCTTCTTCTTCTGGGGATGAGGGCACGAAGAAGAAGGGGAAGAAGAAATAAAGGTGAGGCCATCTAACTTAATCACCCATGATGGCGGCACTCACCCCATTGACGCTGGCATCCATTAACTGTGCCAGCATAAAGTCTGATACGGCTAGATTCGCAGCCTTTGATTTTCTCGGCCGTGTTGAAGCCGACATTTTGTATCTGCAAGAGACCAGGTTGTCAGATTCAGCCTCCCTGGTAAAAGCCAGAAGAGAGTGGAGGTGCGGTCCCTCCCACTGGTCTCTTGCGGCTGAGCCGTATAGTGGGGTGGCGGTCCTTTTTACCGCTCCGGTTGAATGCCGACGGGTTATTGAGTTAGAAATGGGGAGGTGCCTGATCTTAGATGTCCTCATGAAGGGGCAAGAGCTCCGGCTCATTAACATCTACGCCCCACAAACCAAGTGGGGCCGCAAAGATCTCTTTATGAGGATTAAGCCCTTCCTTTTTACTAGCCGGCAAGTGATTTTTGGAGGGGACTTCAATAATGTCACGAGGTCCCAAGATAGGAGAGGTTCCAATGGTCCGCTGGCTTACGATAGCGTGGCCCTCAATAATATAGTTAGGGAAGCTCGCCTAGAGGACGCCCACATCCGGAGCCCCTCAGGCCACGTGGGTTTCACCTATCATCGAGGTAGCTGCAGGTCTAGGATAGACAGGTTTTATTTAAAGGAGGAAGCCGTCTCTTCTGCAGTGTCCGTGGTTGAGGTGGAATTCTCCGATCACTGTATGATTTTGTTTTCCTTGAATGTTTCAGAGACCCCCCGGATGGGTAAAGGTTATTGGAAGCTGAATTCGTCCCTCCTGGAGGAAGCGGAGATAAGACAGTCCTTTGAGGACTTTCTTCAGAGTCAGGTACCTTTACTGGACTTTTGTAGTAGTAAGTCAGAGTGGTGGGAGATATTCAAGAAGCGGGTTGCGGGGTTCTTCCGCCAGCTCTCGAGCCTCAGGTCCCTGAATAGGTACCGCCTGTATCGGGGTCTGAGGAGGAAACTCGAGCTCCTTGTCTCGACTGGAGGTAGCCGGGAGGATATCTCCAGAGTGAAATCCTTGCTGATGGGGTGTCAGTACGATAGGCACGCATCTTTGGTTTTTGAGAGGGATTACGGGAGGTACCGCTCGCCCGACCCTTACAAGAACTGTAAGATGTCAGTGAGTAGTAAAGTGGTCTCAGGACTGATTGATAGTACGGGATCTCTGAATCGGTCCAGATCAGGGATCCTGGAGGTCGTCAGATCCTTCTACTCGCACCTCTTGGGAAGGAAGGATCTAAATCGAGACGGGATGTCGGCTTTCCTGGCTGAAACTATTCCTGAGCCAGGGGTAGACCCCTCTCTTGATGTTTTGGCAGAAGAAATCAGGGAAGAGGAAGTGAGACTGGCGATCGAGGGGCTCGCCCCCAAGAAGTCGCCAGGCCCGGATGGCTTAACATCCGAGTGGTACAGGACCTTTAAGGAGTCTTTAGCTCCCCTCTTGACTGAGGTATTCAATGAGTGTCTCTCCTCGGGCACTCTACCAAAGTCAATGAGGAGGTCAGCCCTGATTCTTCTGTCAAAGGGTAAAGATCCTAGCCGGATTGAGAATTGGAGGCCCATAGCTCTTCTCAATACGGACAGGAAGCTTCTGGCCAAGATACTGTTTAATCGGTTGGTGAAGTTTGCACCCCGGCTCCTTTCGGGGGACCAGCACTGCTCTGTTCCGGGCCGAAGCACCTTAAGTGCTGTCCTCAGTGTCAGGGAGGCAGTGGAGCGGAGTAGTGCGGGTCTCTGGAAGGGGTACATGCTGTCCTTGGATCAGGCCAAAGCATTTGATCGGGTGAACCACGAATACCTCTGGTCCGTCCTCCTGAGATATGGCTTACCGAGTACTTTTGTGAATTGGCTTGTCACCTTATATGCAGGGGCAGAGAGTTTCCCGCTGGTGAACGGTTGGTCTGGCCGCTCTTTTGAGGTGGGGTCCGGAGTCCGTCAGGGTTGTCCTTTGAGCCCGCTGTTATACGTGTTCGCAATCGATCCCTTCGTCCGGAGGGTAGATTGTGGGCCGTTGGCGGGAGTCGCGATGACTCTGGCGGAGCCGGATGTCGCCCAGAGAGTAGTGGCGTACGCTGATGATGTCACTATTTTCGTCTCCTCACGGGAGGAGGTCGATGTGGTGATGTCAGAGGTGGACCGCTACTCGGAGGCATCCGGGTCCAAGATCAACCGGGATAAGTGTGAAAGTCTCTGGCTGGGAGGGGGAGATCCCACGTTTGATCTCCCTGACACCCTTCCAGGGCTCCAAGAGTCAGCAAAAATTCTGGGCATCACATTTGGCCAGGATGATTATCCCACCAAAAACTGGGACGGTAAGCTCCAGGATGCCACTCAGAGGGTGAACCAGTGGAAGGGTTGGTCTATGACCCTCAGGGAAAGGGTACACCTGATCAAATCGTACCTGCTCCCCTTGTTTATCTATCTGGGCAGTGTATGTATCTTACCAGAGGCTTACTACACTAGGGTCTACAGCCTGTTTTTCCAACTGTTATGGGGGAACAGGTTGAACCTAGTCAAGAGGGAGGTTACGTACCGCACGAGGAGACTAGGGGGTTTATCTATGGTAAACCCCGTGGTGTTCTTAACGAACACCTTCTTGAAAGCCAACATTGCAAACCTCTGGAAAGAGAGGGCTCCTCCGTGGGTACTCTCCTGCAAGGAGTGGTTTCGGCCTTTCTTCCAGGAATGGGAGACAGGAGGGCAAGTGAAGGACCTCCGTATGCCCCATGGATATCTTCCGGCTTACGCTACCCCGACTCTGAAGGCGATACGTCGGTGGGGTCTGGGAGTGTGGGAGATCAGGACCCAGTCAAGGCAGTTCCTTGACAAACGGGTTCTGTTGACCCACTTCCAGAAGCCTCTGGCGCTCAGGGACTGCCCAGGTCGGGATCTGAGGGAGGGGTTGTATCTTTTAAACATGAAAAGGATCCCCCAGAAGTTTTGGGACTTGGCCTGGCGCTGCTTTCAGGGGAAGCTATGTGTAAAGGACAACCTGAAGTACAGGAACTCTGATGACCGGGGATGTCCCCGAGAAGAGTGCGGGGACACGCTGGAAAGCATGGACCACTTCCTGCTTCATTGTCCCTTTAACATAGGGGTCTACAACAGGGTGGGCGCTTCCATCGGCTGGAGTCAACTTGCCGGCCTTGCCTATCCGGAGTGGGCTTATGGGGCATTCAGGAACCTGGGTGGCCGAGATCGGGGCACTTTATTTTTAGTCAGTTTAGTGGTTAGGTACTACACGTGGAACGCACGGTGCTTAGTGTCGACCCAACAGAAAATCCTCTCCGAGGTGGAGGTCTGTAGGAACATCACCGGTGACCTCGGGAAGATCAGGTCTTTGGAGTATGGCAGTCTTGGTACCAGTAGGGCTTCTCTCCTGTGGAGAGGTTTCTCATTTCATGTGCCCTAGGTACTAAACCTTTTGGATAGAGTACCTTTTATTTTTGGTTAGGGGCAGTGTTATAGGGGTAGAGATAGGGTGAGGGTAGGGTCAGATTTATTGTAGGGATAGAATTAGGGAGAATTGTAGGGGGAGTTAGGGAAAGAGTATAAAATTATTTATGTATCAGGTCTGCCATCCTTCTCCCTGGTGGTGGGCTGATGCATGTGCACATTAGCTTTTTGTTTTGTTTTCAATTTACATGGTATGAAGGGCTTACAGGCAACCAAACTTGGGCCTAAAGGGGGTGGTGGTTCAGAATGTATAAGTTTGTATATAAGTTGGTTGGGAGGAGTGTTAGGTGGGGAGGGTGTATTTGTGGGTGGTGGTTTTGTGGTGTTTTGGGGACCTGACATGGGTCAGTTAAGGACTGGACTTTGAGAACTGTATGGACGGTATGGACTCTGACCCATGTACAGGAGGGGTGGTGTGGGTGAGGGGACAGTTTTAGTGTAGGTGTTTTTCTGTTGTTTTTTATAGTGTATTAACTATATTTTTGTACATTTTCTGTGATTTTGTATATATTGTGTTTTGTATATATTGTGTTTTGTATTTATATTGTTTTATATTATATAGTGTATAGTGGCAGTCGGGCCAGTAAAAATGAAAAAAAATAAGCGGTGTCATATGTGTATGTATATGTATATATATATGTATATATATGTATATATATATATATGTGTGTGTGTTTGATTGTGTATATGCATGTACACATGTTTGTGTATATTTTTTAATTTATTTTATTTTATTTTTTTTCCCTCCTTCGGGGAGCTGCTCCCCTCCGGTGTCTCTGCTCTCCTCGCCTCCGGCATCGCGGTTTCGCTTTTCGGCGGTGTTGTCCTTTTCTTCAGTTCTGGCTTGCTCTTTTTGGGTCCGGCGCTCGCTGGTTTCTGGGTTGCGCGTGGATCCTCTCTGGCCGTCCTCGGCTCCTTGCCGTGCTTGGCATGCTTTGCGGGCCTTGCGGCTGTGCGGGGGCAGTGCGTGGGACTGGGCTCTTTGGGCCCTCTCTCCGGCCGCGTCTCCGTGCTGCTTTTCCTTGCCCTTCTTTCACCGGTGGATCTCTGGCTGGGAGGCAGAGCGTAGTTTTTTCACAAGTTGTGCTGAGCAATTTATTTATATATTATTATTATTCTTTTTTTTTTTTTTTTTTTTCTTCCCCCACGTGGTAAGGGTAATTTTTATGTTATAGCCAAGTTGTGCTACTTTTATGTTCCTTTTCATTTGGTTTGTTTTTATAGCCAAGTTGTGCTGAATTTTATGTTTATATATTTATTTATTTATTTATTTTTTTTTATAAGCCAAGTTGGGCTCTTTTTTTATTTTTTTATTTTAATGTTTTTTTTAAAAGAAAATGAATGCGTGTTTGTGTGTGTTATTTTGGTATGGGGAAAAAGTTAGTGTATTTTAGTAAATTTGGGCTGGCCGGTTAGGCAGAATTCGTTTTTGCAATTTTATTTATGTTATGTTTGTTATAGCTGGTTAAGCTTGTTTTTGTTTAATGTTTTGTATCTGATTTGTTTTGCATTTTTATAATAAAAAGAGTTACAGCTCCCAGCAGATCTTTCTTACTTGTATATGTAAGGATTTGCTTTATCTGTTTTACCGTAGTTTTCTACTTATTTTTCTTTAATCCTCACTTTTTCCTATTTTTGGATGACATTTTGGGGCCTTTAGAACCAATTACCAGGTTACCATAGAGTTCTGGTCTCAACATACAATGGTCGTCCCGGAACCGATTAATATTGTAACTTGAGGGATCACTGTATTTACTTAGTTCAAGAACATAAATATCCAACAATCCATAAATATTTTGCTCAGAACCGTTTTTAACCCCTTCACTTCATCACTGTCCGACACTCATCCCCTATTTTTTAAATACCCAGAGCGTTGTGCAACCGATAAAAATGATTTTATTGGGCGCTCAAAAGATCAGCCGACATACAAGTGTTCTCTCGTTCCTCAGCTTATCGCTGGCCTTTTTACACAGGCCAGTCATCGAGAAAAATAATTGTTCCTTCCCAGAAACTGAATCCTCTATTTCAGTGGTCTCTAAACTTTAGCCCTCCAAATGCTGCAAACTACAACTTTAAGCATGACCGGACAGCCACACGATGAAAGAAACACATGAGAAAAGTGCTGGGAAAAAAACACACACAAAAACATAGTAAGTTTCTATACAAATAAACATTATTCTTAGTGAAAAAAACACCACTGAAAAATAAATAAACAAAAGGACGGAGGTGAAAAAAAAATATACTGTTAAGTTAAATAAGTCTCATTCACACCATGGATTTCAGAGCAGAATTCCACTTGAAAAATACAGTGCAGCAGCCTCTCATTGGGTGAGATTTATTAAAACCTGTGCAGAATAAAAACTTTAGCCCTCCAAATGCTGCAAAGTACAACTCCATAAATACCAATCAGATCACTCCATTTATTTTTTAGCGTCCTTTTTTGAAAATTAATAAAGCAATCCTATTGGTTGCTCCGAGCAACTTCTCCACTTTTCCTTTGCACGGGTTTTGTTAATCTCCCCCAACTGTCCTCAATACATTTCTGCTGCAACTTTTATTCTATGGAATTTCCGCAGCGGAAAGAATGTACATGTTCATTCTTTCAGCGGAATGCGCTTAGAAATGAATTGATATGGAGACGGCGCATGTCCGATCGGTCCTAGCGCTCTAGATGGAAACTCTGCCCGGAATATCTCTGGACGGAGATTCTGTAGTGTGAATGAGCCCTAAAACCTAAAGGGGTACTTCACCAGAAAACATCTTATCCAAACAGTAGGGGATAAGATGTCTAATTGCTGTTGGGGACCCCAACGACCTCAGCTGTGGCACCCCAGTCATCGGATGCACGGAGCAAACTGGCGACTTCAGCCGTCATGCCCCCTCCATTCACGTCTATGGGAGGAGGCCTGACAGCTGCCGCTGCCGGCCCAGAGATCGCCAGGTCCCCAGCGGCGGGACCCCCATGATCAGACATCATAGATGTTTTCTGGCGGAGTACCCCTTTAAAGCGTCGCTGTCATTTGAATAAACTTTTAAAGTGTCGTCCAGACATGTCAAAAGTTGACACAGCACCAGGTCTCATTCCCGTGACCTGCTGCGATCTTGGGTTACAAGGCAATGAATTGCGTGTCTCACTCCACGGCTGTCCTCACACAGCTCCATATAGGGGATCAGAACATGACGATGCAAACAGTATTTTCATTATTATTATAATTATTCTTTTTTATATTGTAATAGTAGTAAAAAACATAAAAACTCTATACATTTGGCACGGCTGTAATCATACAGACCCAGAAAATAAAGACAGCACATCATGTGTACTGTGCTGCCAATGTCATAAAAACTGTGTGTTTTTGTTTCTTTTTATAATTTCACCCTACAAATACATTTCTCGTACATTATGGTATGCAAAAAAAATTCAATAAGTAAATAAAAAATCCTTCATCCGGCTATTAATGGCTCTTGGAAGGCAATGAGGCAAAAAAAAAAAACAACACACACACACAAACAAAACGCCATCACATAAAATAAAAATATTTGCAGCAGGAAAGAGTTAAACTTGTACATACGCGTTTACCTGACGCATGGAAAGTTCCACTATAGACCAGTGTGCCTCCAGCTGTTGCAAAACTACAACTCCCAGCATGCCCGGACAGCCTTTGGCTGTCCGGGCATGCTGGGAGTTGTAGTTTTGTAACAGCTGGAGGCCTTCTGGTTGGCAGGGCCGCTGCATTGCCGTGGAATGAGATTTGCCATAGAATGAGATGGTCCGCCTCCATCACATCGTATTGGCTCACTCTTGTCACGTGACATATTTAAACGTCACGCATCGATGCGCACAGCAGTGTCAATTTGGCTATCACAGGGAGAGGATCTCCTCACCCTGTGATAGCTGAAGCTGCACGGAGGTCTCATGGCCTCTGTGGCCCGACAGAAGTTCACACATGTACGCAGCTCATACGGCTGCCTCATATACATTTACTGTTGATCCACAGCGCTATCAGGATCCCGATGCCGCTGTCATCAATGTGCGTCCCAGCGAGCGCCCCATGCCCGCAGCTCTACTCCCCGTCCTCCGCCCCCCGCAGCTCTACTCCCCGTCCCCCGCTGCTCTACTCCCCGTCCCGTTAACGCTCAGGGAGCGGGGAACAGAAAGTAGAGCATCGGGCGCAGGTTAAGTTATTCGCGTAGTGCTGCGCATGCGCAGTACTACTTTACCTGCGCCCGATGCTCTACTTTCTGTTCCCCGCTCCCTGAGCGTTAACGGGACGGGGAGTAGAGCAGCGGGGGACGGGGAGTACAGCTGCGGGCATGGGGCGCTCGCGGGGACGCACACTGATGACAGCGCCATCGGGTGTAGGAATCCCCATAGCGATGTGGATCGCTCCCTGAGCGTTCACAGGGGACGGAGAGTAGAGCTGCGTAGGACAGGGAGTAGAGCTGCGGGGGACGGGGAGTAGAGCTGCGGGGGACGGGGAGTAGAGCTGCGGGGGACTGGGAGTAGAGCTGCGGGGGACGGGGAGTAGAGATGCGGGGGACGGGGAGTAGAGATGCGGGGGACGGGGTGTAGAGCTGCGGGCGTGGGGATCCTGATGACAGCGCCATCGGGCATCGGGATCCCGATAGCGCTGTGGATCAACAGTAAATGTATATGAGGCAGCCGTATGAGCTGCGTACATGTGTGAACTTCTGTCGGGCCACAGAGGCCATGAGACCTCCGTGCAGCTTCAGCTATCACAGGGTGAGGAGATCCTCTCCCTGTGATAGCCAAATTGACACTGCTGTGCGCATCGATGCGTGACGTTTAAATATGTCACGTGACAAGAGAGAGCCAATAGGATGTGATGGAGGCGGACCATCTCATTCTATGGCAAATCTCATTCCACGGCAATGCACCGGACCCCAGCTGCACCCCCCTGCAGCAGCCCCCGCACAGAACCGCTGTAAAGCAGTCTCCTGCTCCCAGACTGACGGTCGGGCACTTCCTGAGCCAGAGGGGGCGGCTGCTGCCAGACACGTTTTGTCTTTACACCTGCGGCATGCGGGCCCTGTGATATCAGCGCAGGGGCTGCACTGTCTGCCTGGGATGAGGAGAGCAGAGAGGTCCGGCCCCGCCCCCCTCACTCTATTGGTGGAGCAGGAGCACATGACCTTCTCCACAGACTGACACCAGCTCACCGAGGAAGCCTTCCAATACCTACAGCTGGGTCCTGCCCATCAAAGGAAGTCACTTTCTAGGAGGAGGGGGAGGGAGGGAGGGAGGAGGAGGAGGAGGGTCGTGTGTGCAGGTTGCAATTTGGGGATTATTGGGAGGTCTATAGGCATTATCTCATGCAACAGATGGAGGCACCCTGGTAATGAAACATTGAGATAATGTCTATTTATCGCCATCTCATTATTTCTTAACAAGAGTGCCCCCAGCTGTTCCAAAATTGCAAAACTACAACTCCCAGCATGCCCACACAGCCAAAGGTATGCTGGAAGTTGTAGTTTTGCAACAGCTGTAGGCACCCTATTTGAGAAACGAGTTGGGGGTAAATATACACTATCTCAATGTTTCTCAACAAGTATGCCTCCAGCTGTTACAAAACTACAACTCCCAGAATGCCCAGACAGCCAAAGCCATCTGTCTATCTCATATGTATCAACTATCTATCTATCTAATATCTATCTATCTATCTCATATCTATCTATCTCATATCTATCAACTATTTATCTATCTAATATATATCTCATATCTATCTCATATCTATCTATCTCATATCTATCTATCTATCTATCTCATATTTATCTATCTATCTATCTCATATCTATCTATCTATCTCATATCTATCTATCTCATATCTATCTATCTATCTATCTCATATCTATCTATCTCATATCTATCTATCTATCTCATATCTATCTATCTCATATCTATCTATCTATCTCATATCTATCTATCTATCTATCTATCTCATATCTATCTATCTCATATCTATCTATCTATCTATCTCATATCTATCTCATATCTCATATCTATCTATCTCATATCTATCTATCTATCTCATATCTATCTATCTATCTATGTCATATCTATCTATCTCATATCTATCTATCTATCTCATATCTATCTATCTCATATCTATCTATCTATCTCATATCTATCTATCTATCTATCTCATATCTATCTATCTATCTATCTCATCTTCTATCTATCTCATATCTATCAACTATCTATCTATCTATCTATCTATCTCATATCTATCAACTATCTATCTATCTATCTCATATCTATCTATCTATCTATCTCATATCTATCTCATATCTATCTATCTATCTCATATCTATCTATCTATCTCATATCTATCTATCTATCTCATATCTATCTCATATCGTCCCGGATAGAACGCATTTCTCAGTCCAGATATGCATGCCTGTCTATGGGCAGAGTAAAACGGTGTACAGCTTAGGACTGTGTGGGGGCCGAGGAGCAGGGGGTTTAGCTCCTGGCATGGACTCTTTGTTTTGGGATATTTCTTGGGATGCTCAATTTATAGGACGGGGAGGAGGATATTAATGTAGAGGTCAGTGTATTAATTCTGTTATTTCATTCAGGCCCTGAGGCTGTAAGGAATTCAGGCTGAAGATCCAAAACATCTCTTTTCTGACTAGTGCTTCAAATCTGTTGGTAAGGTGTCCAGGCACTTGGTCAATTGGTATAATTGTTATGGGGTTGGTGCTTCCAGGATGATGTCGGCTGCCGTGGCGCGATAATCCATGCAGTTGGTAACCTTTCCTTATGTTGGCCCGGTGTTGGTTCAATCTGATATGTAGGGGTTGTGTTGTCCTACCTACATATTGCTTTCCACATTCACATTGGATGAGATACACAATGTAGTTGGAATGACATGTGAGGTGTTTCTTTATGGGGAAGGATTGTCCAGTGTTGGTACTGGAGAAGTGTGATTCGTCATGACGGATGGTTTGGCAACATAGGCAGCTTGGTTTGTTTCACCGGAATGATCCTTTCTTCCCTTGATGTCCCTGTTCCTGTTTTAGGGTATGTCTTTTTAGTTTGCTTGGGGCAATCATTCCTTTCAGGGTGGGTGCTCGGCGGAATGTAATCCTGGGTTTGGTTGGGACGATTTCTTTCAGGTAGGGATCGGACTGTAAAATATGCCAATGTTTCTGTAGAATGTTTTTTATGGCTTGTTGGCCGGCAGAGTATGTTGTGATAAAATTGCAGTTGTAGGGGTTCTTTTTTGTGTCGCTCCTTTCTTTTTGCTTGGTCGGTAGGTCTGTTTTTTTATCCATGCGCTCCTCTTGGCTTAGTGCCTTGGTCCTGGAATAAGCATTTTGGATCAGTGTTTTCGGGTATCCTTTGGCCAGAAAGCGTTTTTCCAGGGTCTTAACCTGGGTCGCGAAGGTCGTGTCCTCGGGTACAATTTTTTCTGACCCTTTTGTATTGTCCGAAGGGTGTGTTTTCCCTCCATTTTTTGTAATGGCCACTGTGGAAACAGATGTAACTGTTTGAGTCCACAGTTTTGAAGAACGTGGATGTTATAATAGCTCCTTCTTTATGGTTGATCTCCAAATCCAAAAACTCCACTTTATCTGCGGAGAAATTTGGGGTGAGGGTTATCCCCCAGTCGTTGTTGTTAATCTCTACCACCAATTGATTTATTTTGTCCATCGGACCTTGCCATAGGATAAAGAGGTCGTCTATGTACCTCTTATATAGTCTGGCATATTTGGTGAACTGGTAATGAACGTATCTTCGAAGCGCCCCATGAATAGGTTGGCAAATGCAGGGGCTACTTTCGTGCCCATGGCGGTGCCACGTATTTGATGGAATGTTTGTCCATCATATTGGAAGAAATTATTTTTAAGGACTGTTTCCAGACAAGTTGTTAGAAATGTGACCTGTTCCGTAGGAAATATCTGGTACACTGGACTCCAAGGTCATGGCGTATATTGGTGTATAACGCCGTCACGTCCATTGTTACCAGGATCATGTCATCTACCCATGGTATGGGTTTCATTAGTGAAATAAGTTGATCGGAGTTCTTCAAATAACTATCGAGATTTTGGACATATTCCTGTAATATAAGATCCAGGTACTGTGACATGTTACAGGTACTACTGTCTATCCCGGAGATGATGGGTCTCCCAGGGGGGCATGTGGAGTTCTTGTGAATTTTGGGAAGGTGGTAATAATAGGGGACAGAGGGATTTTGTATGAACATGAACTTTTTCTCTTGTTTTGAAATTATTTTTTTGCTAAGACCGTCGTTGAGTAGGGACAGGATCTCCTTTTTTAATGTGGAATCTAGAGAGAGGGAGGAAGGCGCCTCATGTGCGGGATCAGTAGATCTTGCAGGTGGGGGTAGGGGATGGTAATTCCCAAGCCGCTTACCAAAGTTGGTTGTGCGCCCACACACAACAAGGTTAAGAGCAGAAGAGATATAGAAGAAGGTCCACTGCAGCCCTCCTGGGTAAGAGTAAAATCAAAACCGAATGACCAGGGAGTCAGGAGTTTGTCTGGCGCAGAGAGGAACCATCAGGCAGCCAAGTAAAATCAATGGATTTATTAATCCATTGATTTTATTAATCCATTGATTTTACTTGGCTGCCTGATGGTTCCTTTTTTAATGTGGGGAAAGGATCACCTTTGACTCTTCTATAGTAGTTTGTATCTTCCAGAATATGGCAGGCCTCCTGGTGGTAGTCTATATAGTCCTGGATAACCAGTCTCCCACCCTTGTCGGCTGGTCTGATGACGATATCCTTGTTTTCTTTTAGAGTTTTTAGGGCTTGTTTTTCTCCACATGTAAGGTGACCCTCTCGGGATTTCTGTGGGAATCGATCTGGCAGTTTCCTTAGATCTTCTGCTACCAATTCATGGAAGGTTTTCAGTCTAAACCCCTGACTTTCTACCGGATAGAATTTGGATTTGATATTTATATCAGGGTGTTTTCCAGTGGTTCCATGATCCTCGTCCTTCTTATAATTTTTTTTTTGGGTGTTGGGAAGTGTGAAATGATGCTGCAATGTCAGACGGCGGGTGAATTTATGAAGGTCTAAAAATACATCAAATTTGGCCGGATTGTTGTGAGGGCAGAAAGATAAGCCCTTCTGCAGAAGTGATGTTTCGTCGGAATTTAGGATATGGGTAGATAGATTGAATATTTTGATGGTAGAGTCCATGTCTTCGTTTTTATTTCTGTTTTCATTCATGTTTCCAATGGTGTCGTCTTGTTTCTTATTTCTTCTTGAATCTGCGACCCACTTACTTTCACTCAGCCTCGCTGACAGACGGCTGTCCGCGCATGCGCAGGGAGACTACAGCGGCTTCCAGGCACCTCCACAGCCCCCTGTACGCCGACCCTCCGACTTGCCAACTGCAGCGGAGGACGGTGACAGCCACCAGGGACCATATCAACATCATAGACACGTAGCAACAGCACGCACCTGTAATTGGAGGACACTAGTTGTCAGCATTTGACTACTCGATACCTGGTGAATCCACCTCCATAAAAACATCACAAAACTCAAAATCACCTAGTAAACATGTTCCTCTCTGTCATATACTTACAGAATAATGACTTAATGACCACTTATAATACGGTTTGTAACATCGCAAAGCACATGGTTCCTTTGTTTACCTTTTCTTTCTGTTCCTCCCTGACACGCACGCATGTCAGTGACGTCACCCGACCTGCCCACATACCGTTTTTTTTTGCGGGTTTTTTCGTATATAAAAAGCATCATGTTATCTGTCACTGTACCCATGACCTGAGAAAGAGGGGCAATCCCTCGAAACGCGTTGTCAGTTTTATATGAAGAAATAAAGACTGCATTCTTTATCAAATCTGAAGTCTTCACCTGATTGACCACTAAGACGGATCCTGCGAGCGCCAGAGGAATGTCAACCTTTGATCTGTGACCTCTGCTATGAGCACAGAACTTGCATCTATCTCATATCTATCTATCTATCTCATATCTATCTATCTATCTATCTATCTATCTCATATATATCTATATATCCATCTGTCTATCTTATATCTATCTTATATCTATCTCATATCTAACTATCTCATATCTATCTCGCTGCCAGCCCTTTATTCCAGGTCTTCCAGCTAACAACCCTCCCCGTGCCCCCTACCAGTGGGCGTTGCTAGGGTTGGTGTCACCCGGTGCGGTAGAAAATTGTGTCACCCCATACCTCCCCCCCCAGTAAGTTTTTAGCCTGTTGTGACAGACACCACTGTTGTAGCGCATTGTGAGAAATTCCAGTATAATAATCAGATATACCAGTTGCCACAGAATGGGAAAGTGTTAAAGAAGTTTTCACCATTTAAATATACAGCTCCCAGAATTACTTAAAGGGGTACTCCACTGGAAAACATTTACTTTTATATCAACTGGTGCCAGAAAGTTAAACAGATTTTTAAATTACTTCTATTTAAAATCTTAATCCTTACAGTACTTATAAGCTGTTGTATTCTCCACAGGAAGTTGTGTAATTCTTTCCAGCTTGTCCACAGTGCTCTGTCTGTCCATGTTAGGAACTGTCCAGAGCAGGATAGGTTTGCAATGGAGATTTGCTCCTACTATGGACAGTTCTTGACATGGACAGAGGTGTCAGCACAGAGCACTGTGGTCAGACAGAAAATAAATAAAAAAAAAAGAACTTCCTGTGAATCACTTATACAGCAGCTAATAAGTACTGGAAGGATTAAGATTTTTAAGTAGAAGTAATTTATAAATCGGTTTAACTTTGTAGCACCAGATGATTAAAAAAAATGTTTTCCAGTAGAGTAACCCTTTATGCAGTGGTTAGGTTATGCTGGAAGTTGTAGTTTCACTCACCATAACTGTAGAACTGACAAGTGACTACAGCTCTGATAGGACATAATGAGGAGAATGTACAATGATATCAGTGACTACAGGTGACGTCTTCTCTATAGTAAGGAGAATACACAATAATATCAGTGACTACAGGTGACATCTTCTCTATAGTGAGGAGAATACACAATGATATCAGTGACTACAGGTGACGTCTTCTCTATAGTGTGGAGAATACACAATGATATCAGTGACTACAGGTGACGTCTTCTCTATAGTGAGGAGAATACACAATGATATCAGTGATTACAGGTGACGTCTTCTCTATAGTCTTTCCTTATCTAATTCAGATGGTACATACCACCTGGTCCAGCTAAAACTTCTGTCTGCAGAATGTGACGCCCAGACGTCTCCTCACTATGTCAGTGCATTCTCATCCTCTATATGAAAACAAGTATTATTATAAACCTGCCAGACACTGTATCCTCTAAATATAATACTACTATACACTACACTCTTTGATTATAAACCTTCCATACACCGTACCCACTGAATATAATACTACCACACACTGTACATTCTGAATATAATACCAACACATACTGTACACTCTGCATATAAATCTGCCACATACTGTACCCCTGTATATAATGCCGCCACACACTGTACCCTCTGAATATAATACTACCACATACTGTACCCTCTGAATATAAATCTGCCACATACTGCGCCCTCTGAATATAAATCTGCCACATACTGTACCCTCTGAATATAAATCTGCCACATACTGTACCCTCTGAATATAAATCTGCCACATACTGAACCCTCTGAATATAAATCTGGTGGTGTAGCTAGTGGATGATGGGGGTGCTTGTACTGGGGGGTGTTGCTGGAGGATGATGAGGGTGCTACTGGCCATCCCCCCTGGCAGTATCATCCCCATCATCCATCGGCAGGATCATCCTCCTGGCAGGAGGCATCCACCATCAGGATCTGCTGATGGAGGTGCTGCTTCTGGAGGGGGTTGCTGGTGGATGATGATGGTGCTACTGCCAGGGGGGTAGCATTAGGTAGGCAGCAGTTCCCCCACTTAAGGTAGGTAGCAGTTCCCCCACATTAGGTAGGTAGCAGTTTCCCCACATTAGGTAGGATAGATTCCCCACATTTGGTACCAGTTACCCCACATTAGGTAGTAATTTCCCCACATTAGGTAGCACAGATTTCCCACATTAGGTAGCACAGATTCCACACATTAGGTAGCAGTTTCCCCACATTAGGAAGCACAGATTCCCCACATTAGGTAGCAGTTTTCCCACATTAGGTAGCAGTTTTCCCACATTAGGTAGCATAGATTCCCCACATTTGGTAGTAGTTTGCCCCCATTAGGCAACAGGTTCCCTTGCATGTTCTCCACCATAGGTCAAAGTCTCCCCACATTAGATCGCTGGTTCAAACAAACCCCCCCTCCCCCCACACAAAAAAAACACATACACACACAACACAGAGACACACACACACACACACACACAGATAGATAGAGAGAGAGAGACACACACACACACACACAGTCAGAGAGACACACACACAGTCAGAGAGACACACACTCACAGAGAGACACACAGTCACACACAGACACACAGAGTCACAAACAGACAGATAGTCACACACAGACAGAGAGCAACACAGACAGAGATAGCGACAGATAGACATGTGCAATTCGGTTCGGCATGAATGTCTAAATTAACGAATTTTACCGTTTTCGTGCATTCGGACCGATCCGAATGCACGAAAACATATTTTAAACATTCCCGAATAGCCACGATAATACGAATAGCAAAGTAACGAATACATTCGTTATTTCTGAAAACGAACGAATATAGATAGTTTGATTTTTCGGATACATTCGGTATTCGGGTACATTCGGTAAATCTTTTTATTCTTTTTTGGACTTTAGCGATCCTAAAAAATTATGGAGACACCTTTTTTATAAAAATTTCGTAGGGTATCATAAAAAAATCATAATAAAAAAGATACAGTGGTGATGGAAAAAATTGTATCTAACGAAATGTATCTTTTTTATTATGAAATGTTTATTCATTTTTAAACAGGGATCAATTTATGTGAGCGGGTAAAGCACTAAAAATGTAGCCGACAATAATGAAAATGTAGTGTGTGCGTGTTTTTCACTTTTTTTAAAAACATTTTTTAGGTAGTACTACTACTCCCAGCATGGAACACACTCTTCCATGATGGGAGTAGTAGTTACCTGTACTAATTGACAGATCGCAGGGGTCCCTTGCGATCATCTTGTATAATGTATAGATGCGGCAGCTGCTCTTCTATGGTCCCCTGCACTCACGTATATGTACACATATTCATATTTCCCGCAGAGCTGTGATTGGCCAGATGGTTCCAGCCAATCACAGCTCTCTGTGAGAAATAGGAATATGTGTATATATACGGCCGTGCAGGGGACCATAGGAGAGCGGCCGCCACATCTATACATTATACAAGAGGATCGCAGCGGGTGTCAGGAGTGATACCTGCAGTGATCTTTCCTTTACTACAAGTACTAATACTCCCAACATGGAGCACACTCTGCTCCATGCTGGGAACTGTAGTACCTGCATTAATAGACAGATCGCAGTGGGTGTCAGAAGTTACACTCGCTGCCATATGTCTATTAATGCAGGTAATACAGCTCCCAGCATGGAGAAGAGTGTGCTCCATGTTGGGAGTATTAGTACCTGCAGTAAGGGGCAGATCCCAGCGGATGTCACTTCTCCTGACACCCGCTGCGATCGTCCTTATGTGAATGTCGGGATGAGCTGTTCTCAGGGCTACAGAGCCCGGAGAACAGCTGACGCTGAGCCGTAGGTATACATCGTATATCTACTGCCCAGCAAGAACTGGCTGAGAATGAAAATACGGGGAACCCTATGCGTTTTTTTATTTTTATTTTTTTATTTAAATTTAAAAAAAAAACGCATAGGGTTCCCCGTATTTTCATTCTCAGCACAATACCAACCAAACAGCAACAGCCTGACGTTACCAGGGTGGGTGAGGACCATTGTTACTGGCCCTCCCCAGCCTAAATAACGCCAGCCTGTTACCGCCTAGGTCCAGGAGCGCCATTTTTGACGCTCCGGGCCTGTTGGTACCGGCTCTTCCCGGCACCCCTGTGGCGGTGGGTACCGGGGTAATAATTGGGTGTTAGCGCTAGCTGTTTTTGGGGCTAGCACTAAGCCCTGGCCTAGTAATGGATTCCGTCAATAAGACAGCTTCCGCTACTAACCCTGAAAATTTTATAAAAAAAAAAAAAAAAACACAACACATTGGAAAAATTATTTTATTTAAAAAAACACTCCCCCACAGCCCTCGTTAACCATTTTATTAAAGGGAAAAAAAACAATCCGATGTAATCCATCGAATCCGCAGTAATCCTCTGCATACACGGATCTGAAACGAGAAGAAAAAAAAACACAAAAAATTGGTTATGACATTTTTGGCGCTGTCCGCTGGGGAGAGCACCCATGATGCAATGTCTACCCAAACAGGGAGCCACCAATTGGTGCAAAACTACAACTCCCAGCATGCCCAGACAGCCTTTGGCTGTCTGGGCATGCTGGGAGTTGTAGTTTAGCAACAGCTGGAGTCTCCCTGTCTGGGTAGACACTGCCAGAAGGGTCTGTTCACATTATACAAAACGTACAATGTGAACAGAGCTTCAGATAAACTAGCCTTGTTCCCTTCTGTAGCTCCGCCCCCTAATGACGTCATCACTAGGGGGCGGAGCTACACGAACCCGGCCCGGGACTCGAGGGAAGTAAGCTGGACTTTGTCTTCTGTATACACTGTATACAGCTATCTATAGATAGCTGTATACAGTGTATACCGCACAAAGGGTTAACCTACACTGTCCAGCAGTGTAAGTTAACTCTTCCCTTGCTGGGCTTGCGCATAGCGCACAGCTCAGCAAGGGGTTAAGTGAGCCAGCAATATGTATACTGTATACACATTGCAAGCTCACTGTAAGTTCTTGCTGGGCAGTAGATATACGATGTATACCTACGGCTCAGCGTCAGCTGTTCTCCCGGCTCTGTAGCCCTGAGAACAGCTGATCCCGACATTGACATCAGGAGGATCGCAGCGGGTGTCAGGAGGAGTGACATCCGCTGGGAACTGCCCCTTACTGCAGGTACTAATACTCCCAACATGGAGCACACTCTTCTCCATGCTGGGAGCTGTAGTACCTGCATTAATAGACATATGGCAGCGAGTGTAACTTCTGACACCCGCTGCGATCTGTCTATTAATGCAGGTACTACAGCTCCCAGCATGGAGCAGAGTGTACTCCATGTTGGGAGTGGTAGTACTTGTAGTAAAGGAAAGATCACTGCAGGTATCACTCCTGACACCCGCTGCGATCCTCTTGTATAATGTATAGATGTGGCGGCCGCTCTCCTATGGTCCCCTGCACGGCCGTATATATACACATAT
This sequence comes from Hyla sarda, assembly GCF_029499605.1. Classification (NCBI taxonomy): domain Eukaryota; kingdom Metazoa; phylum Chordata; class Amphibia; order Anura; family Hylidae; genus Hyla; species Hyla sarda. The sequence goes on along the minus strand of NC_079196.1, from coordinate 193,947,168 downwards.
TCCTATTTCTCACAGAGAGCTGTGATTGGCTGGAACCATCTGGCCAATCACAGCTCTGCGGGAAATATGAATATGTGTACATATACGTGAGTGCAGGGGACCATAGAAGAGCAGCTGCCGCATCTATACATTATACAAGAGGATCGCAAGGGACCCCTGCAATCTGTCAATTAGTACAGGTAACTACTACTCCCATCATGGAAGAGTGTGTTCCATGCTGGGAGTAGTAGTACTACCTAAAAAGTACTACTCCGCATCCTTTTTTTAAATAAATCTTCAGCTTGCAGCCCTGTCACCACGCAGGGGCTGCGCTATGCAGACTGGAAAGAGCAGACAGGAAGCTCCTCCCCCTCTCTCACTCCCCTGTATACTGGACCTTGTGGAGCAGGCCCGCTGTGTGTATACAGGCCCGGACACCACCAGTATGGAAGACTTACCTGCCCAGTGCCCACTGCTCATGCTGCCCTTTTAAAGTAAGTAACTTGCTTGGGGGAGAGGGGGAAAGTTGTAGGAGACAGTGGGAGATAGTTCAGTGTTTCCCAACCAGAGGGCCTCCAGCTGTTGCAAAACTACAACTCCCAGCATTCCTTTGGCTTTATGAGCATACTGGGAGTTGTAGTTTTGCAACAGCTGGAGGCCCCCAGGTTGGGAAACTCTGATCTATCTATCTATCTATCAATCATCTATCTATCTATCTCTCATCTATCTATTATCTATCTATCTATCTATCTATTTATCTATCTCATATCTATCTATCTCATATCTATCTCCTATCTATCTCATATCTATCTATCTATATCATATCTATCTATCTCATATCTATATATCTATCCATCTATCTATGTATCTATCTTTCTATTTATCTATCTATCTCTCATATCTATCTCAGATAGATGAGAGATAGATGAAAGATAGACAGATATGAGAGATAGATGATAGATAGATAGATAGATAGATAGATAGATAGAAAGATAGATAAATAGATGACAGATAGATGATAGATATGATATAGATAGATAGGATATAGAAAGATAGATAGATAGATAGATAGATAGATAAAGAACAATACGATGCAGCACGCCACAAGTTTGCAGAAAATGGTGGTTTATTCCATCATGTGCATAGTCTATGCACATGATGGAATAAACCACCATTTTCTGCAAACTTGTGGCGTGCTGCATCATATTGTTCTTTGTCCCGACTGAGGAACCAGTGGACCCAGGTTCCAAGTATGCGGGCACCCCGACTTCTATCTAATTTCTGGATTTTGGTTGTGCCGTTTTTATTTGTTTTAGATAGATAGTATCTATCTATCTATCATCTATTTATCTATCTTTCTATCTATATATCCATCTATTTATGTATCTATCTATCTCTCATATCTATCTATCTTTCATCTATCTATCTCTCATCTATCTGAGATAGATATGAGATAGATAGATAAATAGAAAAATAGATACATAAATAGATAGATGGATATAGATAGATGGATGAATAGATAGATAGATAGGAGATAGATGGATAGATAAATAGATAGATAGATGATTGATAGATAGAACAGTGTTTCCCAACCAGGGGGCCTCCAGCTGTTGCAAAACTACAACTCCCAGTATGCTCATAAAGCCAAAGACATGCTGGGAGTTGTCGTTTTGGAATAGCTAGAAGCCCCCTGGCTGGGATACACTGATCTATCTATCTATCTATCTATCTATCTATCTATCTATCTCATATCTATCTATCTCTCATATCTATTATCTATCTATCAATCACATGTCTATCATCTATCTATCTATCTCATATCTATCTATCTATCATCTATCTCATATCTATTATCTATCTATCTATCTATCTCATATCTATTATCTATCTCATATCTATCTATCATCTATCTATCTCATATCTATTATCTATCTATCTATCTATCTATCTATATATCATCTATCTATCTATCTATCTATCTATCATCTATCTATCTATCTATCACATGTCTATCATCTATCTATCTATCTCATATCTATCTATCATCTATCTATCTTGTATCTATTATCTATCTATCTATCTATCTATATATCATCTATCTCATATCTATTATCTATCTATCTCATATCTATTATCTATCTCATATCTATCTATCATCTATCTATCTCATATCTATTATCTATCTATCTATCTATCTATCATCTATCTATCTATCTATCACATGTCTATCATCTATCTATCTATCTATCTCATATCTATCTATCATCTATCTATCTTATATCTATTATCTATCTATCTATCTATCTATCTATATATCATCTATCTCATATCTATTATCTATCTATCTCATATCTATTATCTATCTCATATCTATCTATCATCTATCTCATATCTATTATCTATCTATCTATCTATCTATCTATCTATCTATCTATCATCTATCTATCTATCTATCACATGTCTATCATCTATCTATCTATCTCATATCTATCTATCATCTATCTATCTTATATTTATTATCTATCTATCTATCTATCTATCTATATATCATCTATCTATCTATCTACAAAACTAAAGATCCAGCGGCACTCCCAGATAAGGTGCAAAAACAAAGTGTTTTATTCCCCCATGTATGTGTGACGTTTCGATAGCATCCCGCCATCTTTATCATACGTACAGTTGTACATTCTGCAGTCTCTGTGACATCACTGTGCTTCATAATAAACTGTGACATCACTGTGCTTCATAATAAACTGTGACATCATTGTGCTTCATAATAAACTGTGACATCACTGTGCTTCATAATAAACTGTGACATCATTGTGCTTCATAATAAACTGACATCACTGTGCTTCATGCTGTAATTTGATGTCACTGTGTATAACAACCCTGTAGTGACATCACAGTTTATTATTCTTGAATGCTGACTTCACTGTGTATATTTTCCCGGTACAATGACATCACTGTATAGTTACCCTCTACTGTGACAACACTGCGTTTATTAACCTTGTAGTGGCAAAACTGTTTATTGTCCCTGTACAGAGACATTACTGTTTATATTAACTCTGAACTGTGATGTCATTGTGCATATTTACCCTGTATTGTCACTCGCAGTGCAAGGTAAATATGTACAGTGACATTAGGGTATACAGGCTTAATATATACAGTGATGTCACAGTGCAGTGTAAGTATCAACAGTGATGTTGCAGTATAGAGATAACACACAGTGATGTTATAGTTTAGAGATAATATAGACAGTGATGTCACAGTACAGGGATAATATACACAGTGATGTCACAGTACAGGGATAATATACACAGTGATGTCACAGTACAGGGATAATACACAGTGATGTCACAGTACAGGGATAATACACAGTGATGTGACAGTACAGGGATAATACACAGTGATGTCACAGTACAGGGATAATACACAGTGATGTCACAATACAGAGATAATACACAGTGATGTCACAGTACAGGGATAATACACACAGTGATGTCACAGTACAGGGATAATACACACAGTGATGTCACAGTACAGGGATAATACACACAGTGATGTCACAGTACATGTATAATACACAGTGATGTCACAGTACAGGGATAATACACACAGTGATGTCACAGTACAGGGATAATACACACAGTGATGTCACAGTACAGAGATAATACACACAGTGATGTCACAGTACAGAGATAATACACACAGTGATTTCACAGTACAGGGATAATACACAGTGATGTCACAGTACAGAGATAATACACACAGTGATGTCACAGTACAGGGAGGGATAATATACACAGTGATGTGATAGTACAGGGATAACACAATGACGTCACAGTACAGAGATAATACACAGTGATGTCACAGTACAGGGATAATACACAGTGACATTACAGTACAGGGATAATACACACAGTGATGTCACAGTACAGAGATAATACACACAGTGATGTCACAGTGCAGGAATAATACACAGTGACGTCACAGTACAGGAATAATACACAGTGATGTCACAGTACAGGGATAATACACAGTGATGTCACAGTACAGGGATAATATACACAGTGATGTCATAGTACAGGGATAATATACACACAGTGATGTCACAGTACAGGGAGGGATAATATACACAGTGATGTCATAGTACAGGGATAATACACAGTGACGTCACAGTACAGAGATAATACACAGTGATGTCACAGTACAGGGATAATACACAGTGATGTCACAGTACAGAGATAATACACACAGTGATGTCACAGTGCAGGAATAATACACAGTGATGTCACAGTACAGGAATAATACACAGTGATGTCACAGTACAGGGATACTATACACAGTGATGTCACAGTATAGGAATAATATACACACAGTGATGTCACAGTACAGGGATAATATACAAACAGTGATGTCACAGTACAGGGATAATACACAGTGATGTGACAGTACACGGATAATACACAGTGATGTCACAGTACAGGGATAATACACAGTGATGTCACAGTACAGGGATAATACACAGTGATGTCACAGTACAGAGATAATACACAGTGATGTCACAGTACAGAGATAATACACAGTGATGTCACAGTACAGGGATAATACACACAGTGATGTCACAGTACAGGGACAATACACAGTGATGTCACAGTACAGTGATAATACACAGTGATGTCACAGTACAGGGATAATACACAGTGATGTCACAGTACAGAGATAATACACAGTGATGTCACAGTACAGGGATAATACACACAGTGATGTCACAGTACAGGGATAAAACACAGTGATGTCACAGTACAGGGACAATACACAGTGATGTCACAGTACAGAGATAATACACAAAGTGATGGCACAGTACAGAGATAATACACAGTGACGTCACAGTACAGGGATAATACACAGTGATGGCACAGTACAGAGATAATACACAGTGATGTCACAGTACAGGGATAATACACAGTGATGTCACAGTATAACCATCTCACAGCTGGACCACCATGTAATTTCAGCAGAAAATAAAGCAGGGCCTCATGTTCAAGTTTCGCCGAAGGCCTCACAAAGTCTAGAGCCGCCTCTGGTTGGCCCTACCATGGGACCCGGTGGGACCATAAGTCCCAAGTGGCACTTTTCAGGGGTGGCATTTTGCTGCCCCCCTTTTTTTGTGCCTAGTAGGTTCATGGTAGGGTTGGCGCCGCCGCTGCTCACTGTTCTAAAGCAGCTGCGGGGTATAATAGCACAGCGGGCACTTTAGACAGTGAGTCTGCCTCCGGCCGACCGGGGTCTGACGAGGGACGTCGCACAAGTGACGTACTTCTGCAGACCTGCTCAGGAGGACGTCAGTGACGTCACTCGTCAGGCCGCCGCCGGAGAGGAGAAGCGCTGTGCAGGGCAGTTAAGTGTGTCTGTGTGTGTGTCTGTGTCTCTGTGTGTTTGCGTGGGGGCTATGGCTACCTAATGTGGGGAAACTATGTTACCTAATGTGTGGAATCTGTGCTACCTAATGTGGGGAATCTGTGCTACCCAATGTGGGGAAACTATGGTACCTAATGTGGGGAATCTGTGCTACCTAATGTGGGGAATCTGTGCTACCTAATGTGGGGAAACTGCTACCTAATGTGGGGAAACTATGTTACCTAATGTGGGGAATCTTTGCTACCTAATGTGGGGAAACTATGCTACCTAATGTGGGGAAACTATGCTACCTAATGTGGGGAAACTATGCTACCTAATGTGGGGAAACTATGCTACCTAATGTGGGGAAACTATGTTACCCAATGTGGGGAATCTGTGCTACCTAATGTGGGGAAACTATGCTACCTAATGTGGGGAATCTATGCTACCTAATGTGGGGAATCTATGCTACCTAATGTGGGGAAACTATGCTACCTAATGTGGGGAAACTATGCTACCTAATGTGGGGAAACTATGCTACCTAATGTGGGGAAACTATGCTACCTAATGTGGGGAAACTATGTTACCCAATGTGGGGAATCTGTGCTACCTAATGTGGGGAAACTATGCTACCTAATGTGGGGAATCTATGCTACCTAATGTGGGGAATCTATGCTACCTAACGTGGGAAAGCTATGCTACCTAATGTGGGGGGCTTGAATGAGCTGCGGCATATGGGAGCCCTTAATAAATAATTAGATACTTATACAGGGGGGGGGTCTTCCCGAGCAAGTGACATATGGGGGTCCACCTGAGTAGGTGACACATGGAGGGGGGGGTCCTGAACAATTGATGTTTTTTTTTGGGGGGGGGGGCCCAGGCACATTCTTTGCACAAGGGCCCTCTGCTGTCTGTGTCCGCCCCTGGACACACACACACACAGAAAGTCACACACAGACAGTCACACACAGTCACACACACACAGAGTCACCCACAGTCACACACACACACACATAGAGTCACACAGAGTCACACACACACAGAGTCACACACACACAGACAGAGACACACAAACAGAGATAGAGTGAGACAGACACACACTCACTCACCCAACCAGCGCAGCGCTCCTTCTCTCGGGGCGCTCTGCGAGTGACGTCACGTCCTCCTGCACGGCCCTGCAGAGGCACGTCGGGCCGGCGCAACAGAAGGCATGGGGGCGCAGGCCGGTTCACTGTGCAGGTGACGGGGGGGGGGATGGTCCTACTAGTAGGGAGACAGCGCAAGTGAGGACGGGGGGGGGTGCTAGTACAGAGACAGCGCAAGTGAGGACGGGGGGGGGGGGAGTGCTGCTAGTTCGGAGACAGCGCAACTGAGGACCGGGGGCGTACCTAGTGTCACCCCATCAGGATGGTGTCACCCGGTGCGGGCTGCACCCCCCGCACACCGGTCGCAACGCCACTGCCCCCTACTCACTTAGACGCCAGGATGGGCTGAGGGCCCTTTACAATCAGCACAGGGGCTGCTACTATTTACCCAGGGCATTACTTACCTGGTGGAGCTACCTATTGGAGGCGTGACCTACCTGGAGGAACTACCCACTGATGGTACTTCCTATTAGGACATAACCTACCTGGGGGCACTACCTACTGATGGCACTTCCTACTTGGACATTACCTACCTGGGGGGGGGCACTATTTCCTGGGAGTATTATTTACTCAGGGGCATTACCTACCGGGAGGAATAACTTACTACCTACTGGGGGCATTGTCTATTACATACCTGCAGGGGGCATTAAGTACAACTTATCTAGCTGAATGACCTACTGCCTACCTACTGGGACATAACCTATCTGGGAGCATTACTGAGGGAATTACCTACAAGGAGCAATATCAACCTACTGGTGGGGTTCTACTTTAACCCCTTAAGGACACATGACGTACTGGAACGTCATGTGTCCGTTATAGAACGTCATGTGTCCGTTATAGATCGAGGCGTGGCCCGGCCTCTAACAACGTCCGGGACCCGTGGCTACGCCCTGCATCCCGAGTCCTTAAGGACCGAGGGCGTATCCATACGCCCGTGGGAATTCCGGCCCCCACCGCTAGCCGGTTGGGGACCGGAGCCGGATGCCTGCTGAAATCGTTCAGCAGGCATCCCGGCATATTGCCCAGGGGGGTCATTATGCCCCCCCATGTCGGCTGAATTGTCCAGCGATCTGCGGCGATTCCGGGTCAATCGGGTCTCCAGCCAGAGCCTGCAGGGGTGAGGTGGCACTGGTGCCACCTCACGATCGCCCTGATTCGTCGTCCGGATTACCGGCCGACCAATCAGGGCGCCTGCTGCGGGTGTCACTCCCGCACCCGCTCCGCCCCTCTGGAGGACGTGAGCGGGTGCGGGACGTGCACCCCGGGTGCTGGGGACCCCGATCACCGGCGTTAATGTTGGGATCGGGGCCCCAGGAGCAGCGGCAGCGGCGGGACTGACCTGCAGTGTCTGGATCGTTGGAGGTGAGTGACAGCCTCCTGCTGTTGCTTAGCAACAGCTCCCAGCATGCAAAAAGGGCATGCTGGGAGCTGTAGTTATGCAACAGCAGGAGGCAGACCACCACAACTCCCAGCATTCCCTTATGGGCATGCTGGGACTTATGGTTTTGCAACAGCTGGAGGCACATTCTTTCTATGGAAAAGTGTACCTTCAGCTGTTGTATAACTACAACTCCCAGCTTGCACAAACAGCTAAAGTGCATGCTGGGAGTTGTAGTGGTGCATCTGCTGGTTGCATAACTACAACTCCCAGCATGCCCGTTGGCTGTCGGTGACTGCTGAGAGTTGTAGTTTTGCAACAACTGAAGGCACACTGGTTGTGAAACTCAGAGTTTTTTTTTACCTAACTCAGTGTTTCACGACCGGTGTGCCTCCAGCTGTTGCAAACTACAACTCTCAGCAGTCACCGTACACCATGCACCGTACATGCTGGGAGTTGTAGTTTTGCAACAGCTGGAGGCACACTGGTTGTGAAACACTGAGTTAGGTCACAAACTCAGTGATACATAACCAGTGTGCCTACAGTTGTTGCAAAACTGCAACTCTCAGCAGTCACCGACAGCCAACGGGCATGCTGGGAGTTATAGTTATGCAACAGCTGGATGTCCCCCCAATGTGAACGTACAGGGTACACTCACATGGGCGGAGGATTACAGTAAGTATCTGGCTGCAAATTTGAGCTGCCGCAAACTTTCTGCTGCAGCTCAAATTGCCAGCGAGAAACTACTGTGAACCCCCGCCCGTGCGACTGTACCCTAAAAACACTACACTAACACAAAAAATAAAATAAAAAGTAAAAAACACTACATATACATATACCCCTACACAGCCCCCCTCCCCTCCCCAATAAAAATGAAAAACGTTTGGTACGCCACTGTTTCCAGAACGGAGCCTCCCGCTGTTGCAAAACAACTCCCAGTATTGTCGGACAGCCGTTGACTGTCCAGGCATGCTGGGAGTTTTGCAACAGCTGGAGGCCCCCTGTTTGGGAATCACTGGCGTAGAATACCCCTATGTCCACCTCTATGCAAGTCCCTAATTTAGGCCTCAAATGCGCATGGCGCTCTCACTTTGGAGCCCTGTCGTATTTCAAGGCAACAGTTTAGGGTCACATATGGGGTATCGCCGTACTCGGGAGAAATTGTGTTACAAATTTTGGGGGGTATTTTCTGCTTTTACACTTTTTAAAAATGAAAAATTTTTGGGAAAACAAGCATTTTAGGTAAAAAAAAAATTTTTTTTTACATATGCAAAAGTCGTGAAACACCTGTGGGGTATAAAGGTTCACTTAACCCCTTGTTACGTTCCCCGAGGGGTCTAGTTTCCAAAATGATATGCCATGTGGGGGGTTTTCTGCTGTCCTGGCACCATAGGGGCTTCCTAAATGCGGCATGCCCCCAGAGCAAAATTTGCTTTCAAAAAGCCAAATGTCGACTCCTTCTCTTCCGAGACCTGTAGTGCGCCAGCAGAGCACTTTTCACCCCCATATGGGGTGTTTTCTGAATCGGGAGAAATTGGGCTTCAAATTTTTAGGGGTATTTTCTGCTATTACCCTTTTTAAAAATAAAACCTTTTTGGGGAAACAAGCATTTTAGGTAAAATTATTATTATTTTTTTTTACATTTGCAAAAGTCGTGAAACACCTGTGGGGTATTAAGGTTCACTTTATCCCATGTTACATTCCCCGAGGGGTCTAGTTTCCAAAATGGTATGCCATGTGGGTTTTTTTTTGCTGTTCTGGCACCATAAGGGCTTCCTAAAGGTAACATGCCCCCCAAAAACCATTTCAGAAAAACGTACTCTCCAAAATCCCCTTGTCGCTCCTTCCCTTCTGAGCCCTCTACTGGGCCCGCCGAACACTTTACATAGACATATGAGGTATGTGCTTACTCGAGAGAAATTGGGCTACAAATACAAGTAAACATTTTGTCCTTTTACCCCTTGTAAAAATTCAAAAATTGGGTCTACAAGAACATGTAAGTGTAAAAAATGAAGATTGTGAATTTTCTCCTTCACTTTGCTGCTATTCGTGTGAACCACCTTAAGGGTTAAAACGCTGACTGAATGTCATTTTGAATACTTTGGGGGGGTCTAGTTTTTATAATGGGGTCATTTATGGGGTATTTCTAATATGAAGACCCTTCAAATCCACTTCAAACCTGAACTGGTCCCTGAAAAATACTGAGTTTGAAAATTTTGTGAAAAATCGGAAAATTGCTGCTGACCGTTGAAGCCCTCTGGTGTCTTCCAAAAGTATAAACACTTCAATTTTATGATGCAAACATAAAGTAGACATATTGTATATGTGAACCAAAAAAAATGTATTCGTAATATCCATTTTCCTTACAAGCAGAGAGCTTCAAAGTTAGAAAAATGCAAAATTTTAAAATTTTTCATCAAATTTACGGATTTTTCACCAAGAAAGGATGCAAGTATCGACAAAAATTTACCACTAAGTTAAAGTAGAATATGTCACGAAAAAACAATCTCGGAATCAGAATGATAACTAAAAGCATCCCAGAGTTATTAATGTTTAAAGTGACAGTGGTCAGATGTGCAAAAAACGCTCCGGTCCTTAAGGCCAAAATGGGCTCCGTCCTGAAGGGGTTAAAAGTTTGAATCACCCCCCTTATTCCCATCAAAAAAAAAACACAGTGTAAATAAAAATAAACATATATGGTATCGCCACGTGCGGAAATGTCCGAATTATAAAAATATATTGTTAATTAAACCGCACGGTCAATGGTGTACGCGCAAAAAAATTCCAAAGTCCAAAATAGTGCATTTTTGGTCACTTTTTATATCATGAAAAAATGAATAAAAAGCGATCAATAAGGCCTATCAATGCAAAAATGGTACCGATAAAAACTTCAGATCACGGCGCAAAAAAATGAGCCCTCATACCGCCCCATACGCGGAAAAATAAAATAGTTATAGGGGTCAGAAAATGACAATTTTAAACATGTCGGGTTTGCAATAGTAAATGAGGGCCAATGTGTAAATAAAGAGAGGTGTATAACTACTATATAGCCTGATCCCAAAGAATACAACTGTCATCAATATTTAAGGGGTACGGACTATTTACCAAGCGAATAACCTGCAAGTCCCATTCTTGTGCTTTTATACTTAACCCTTTAATTTATTTATTTATCCAGGATATCACGCTCTCTTCTTTACCACACACTGCCACCTGGCATCAGGGACAGTTACACATCTATGCATACATAGAGGTAAGTACAACGTTGTGTAAGTGCATTACATTGTAGATCTACTTGTAGGTATACCCGGGCACTACAGCTCATTATACACGTATTCATTTTATTTTATCTAGACCATCGACACATTGAGGATTATTACCACTATCTGCAGATTACATCAACATTCAACAATAAAAGTATCTCTATTGTTTAACCCTTTCAGCGCTGGGATATGTTTATTTAAATATATATATTTTTATACACACACTCTACTGTAGAGACCCTGCTCAGGTTTCAGTTTGCGGCCCAATTTCCTGCCACAGGGTGTGGATTAAAGTTGCTCGTGATGCGATAGCTACACAGCACTTAGCATGACTGGAAGCCAACAATGAGTTAAGTGTATGCAGAAGAGTCCTTGCTCAGCTACTACTTTTTACTGACAAGAAAAATTCTTCTCATTGGAGCAGGAAGCAGGATTTTGGAGATAACTGGAAAATGAGTTCTGACTAGGCCTAAACTCCTCTCACATGGGACCTAGCAGAGATATGAGACAATCAGGTTCAAGTCCTCTAGCCTGTTCAGGACGTAGGGCGTATGCATACGCCCTGCATCCCGAGTCCTTTAGGACGTAGGGCGTATGGATACGCCCGTGGGAATTCCGGTCCCCACCGCTAGCCAGTTGGGGACCGGACTGGGATGCCTGCTGAAATCATTCAGCAGGCATCCCGGCACATCGCCGAGGGGGGTCCTGAGACACCCCCATGTTGGCGATCGGAAAAAATGACATGTCAATTCAGACATGCGATTTTCTCCTATTTCGGGATGATCGGGTCTCTAGTGACCCCATCACGCGGAAAATAGGGATGATCAGAGCTGTCAGTGACAGCCCCGATCATCCTGAAGGATAGGAGCGAGGTTTCAGCGCTGCAATCTCCTCCTGTCCCCTGCCATTAGTCAGAAATGAATTCTGACCAATGGCAGTGCACGACAGGGGGTTGCCATGGAAACCCCCCGCTCTGCCCACCCCTGGATGTCGGGCAGAACAGGGGGAGAAGATGGCGGCCTGTACCTGTGCAGAAGATGCCGTGCGGACTGCCGTTCATCGGTAGAGACAGCGGAGATCAGCGGCGCAGGTAGGGAAGTGACGGTGGGAGGGGGGAAAGAAAGGTGGCAGTAAAGCAATATTTACTGCTGCTTTTCTAGTGGTTGCTAAACTGCAACTCCCAGCATGCCCAGACAGCCAAAGGCTGTCTCGGCAAGCTGGGAGTTGTAGTTTTGCAACATCTGGAGGGTCACAGTTTGGAGACCACTTTTAAAGTGTTGCCCAAACGGTAGCCCTCCAGATGTTGCCAAACTACAACTCTCAGCATGCCTACACTGCCCAGGCATGCTGGGAGTTGTAGTTCTGTAACATATGTCCCTTCAGATTTTGCAATTTTCATGAAAATTTAGAAAATTGCTGCTATAGTTTGAAGTCCTCTAATTTTTTCAAAAAGTACAAATATGTCCATTTTATGATGCCAACATAAAGTAGACATATTGTATTTGTGAATCAATATAAAATGTATTTGGAATATCAATTTTCCTTATAAGCAGAGAGCTTCAAAGTTAGAAAAATGCTAAATTTTCAAAATTTTCATGACATTTTGGGATTTTTCACCAAGAAAGGATGCAAGTAACAACTTAAAGTTACCACTACCATAAAGTAGAATATGTCACGAAAAAACAATCTCAGAATCAGAATAATTGGTAAAAGCATCTCAGAGTTATTAATGCTTAAAGTGACGGTGGTCAGATTTGCGAAAAAGGGTCCTTAAGGTGAAAATGAGCTGCGTCCTTAAAGGAGTAGTCCAGTGGTGAACCCAGTGGTGAACAACTTATCCCCTATCCTAAGCATAGGGGATAAGTTGCAGATCGCGGGGGGTCCGACCGCTGGGGCCCCCTGCGATCTCCTGTACGGAGCCCCGACAGCCCGCGGGAAGGGGGCGTGTCAACCTCCGCACGAAGCGGCGGCCGACACGCCCCCTCAATACAACTCTATGGCAGAGCCGAAACGCTGCCTTCGGCAATCTCCGGCTCTGCCATAGAGATGTATTGAGGGGGCGTGTCAGCCGCCTCTTCGTGCGGAGGTCAACACCCGCTATCTGGCCGGAGAGCCTGGCCCCTGTACAGAGAGATCGCAGGGGGCCCCAGCGGTCGGACCCCCCGCGATCTCAAACTTATCCCCTATCCTTAGGATAGGGGATAAGTTTTTCACCACTGGACTACCCCTTTAAGGGGCTAGGGAGAAAGGGTTGGACTTAGGAGACTAGCAGTTTCTGCATAGAATCTAGCTAAGATGAGTCATGTGACCAAGGATCTATACATTCTTACACATACATATATGGCTCATAAGTAGGGGCAACAAAGAGTAAAATGTCAACTCTTTCACAGCCATAATACCTCAATGTATTCAGTAGTAGACTTATAAAAATAACATGTTATGTAAATGTGACTTATGATAATGTCCATATTATGATGGGCCTGCACCCAACTAAACATACAGGGGAAGATTTATAAAAACCTGTGCGGAGGAAAAGTTGACCAGTTGCCCATAGCAACCAATAAGATTGCTTCTTTCATTTTTAAATGGGCCTCTGAAAAATATAAGCAGCGATCTGATTGGTTGCTACTGGCAACTGGTCAACTTTTCCTCTGCACTGGTTTTGATAAATCTCCCCAACAATCCTTTATTTTTTCGAGATGAAATGTTTTCCCCATGTTGTATAAAATGAGGGCACACAACTCTTGGTACAACTTGGTACTAACTGCCAGGAGTGGTCCATATGAGCCGACCATTTTGAAAGTCAAAAGAAGCTCTGCAGCAGCTGCGTTGTGTAAGATAAATTATAGCCCCATGGTCTGAATATAATACGCTGCCTTATACTGTTTAAATGGTCATGGAAGATCATAAAGACCCTTTTGTGACTTCAAATATTCTTCTATTTTACAATAAGCCTTCATTATTTTATATATATATATATATATATATATATATATATATATATATATATATATATAAGCTTTGTATTAGTTATTGCTTACAATTCAGTCTCCTATACAAGGAAGGAAACATAACATATGAGCAGTTGGATGAGGTCCCAGGTGACATGGAGTAGCACATATGCGGATTTACCTGTGTGGTGTCTATAAATGTAAATTATATATAGGAAATATACTGAGGAGCAGCTTTTGCATTAAGGACAGGCACTTCCATTAATAATTAGAGGGGATTGATGTCAGGGCCTACTATTGTAGAGGTTTCAGCAGGGATATTGGTTATTGATCCAAAATTATTGGGGAGATTTATCAATCATCCTAAAACCCTATTATATGTATGAATCCAGCAGATCATCTACATACAAAAGAGCTGGTTTGTGATTGGTTGGTCTTGATACAAGTGAGCTGGCCTGTGATTGGTCGGTCTGGCTTGGCACCTGCACGGTATGTTTGTCTGTTGTCCTGACAACCAACCACTCAGCTGGAGCGACCGCCAGAGGAGGAGCTATTCTGTGATTTCTGAGCCGTACAAGTGCATTATTGTATTATTTGTTGCGTCTTAGTGTCTGTGTGTGTTGTATGTTGTTGTGTGTCTGTGTGTCTGTGCTTTTATTTCAGGTAACACCTCACTTTCCGGTTATACCATCCTTTCCGGATCATCCAGTGGTAAGTCCTACTCTAAACTATATTATCCCTCATTAATATCGTCACATATTTCTGTCCAGTTACACATCCAGGGGGAGAATTATCAAAACCTGTTCAGAGGAAAAGTTGTCCAGTTGCCCATAGCAACCAATCAGATCTCTTCTTTCATTTTGGACAGGCCCTTTTTAAAATGAAAGAAGATATCTGATTGGTTGCTATGGGCAACTGGGCAAGTTTTCCTCTGCACAGGTTTTGATAAATCTCCCTCCCAATGTATATTATAGCTGTATATTGCTCCAACTGTAAATATATGTCTGAAATAATAGGTCATGAGACTGGCATGTGATGGGCACTAACTGGTCACAGCCTGGCACATATATCATCTTATTATTATATGAACTGGGCTCTATGGGGGAGATTTATCAAAATATTTGAAAGAAGCGATCCAATGGGTTGCTATGGGCAACTGCACCACTCTTCCTCTACATGTTGGAGAGCACTGCTTTAGGCTGGAAAAAAAATGCCCCCAAAATGCATTTGGGACAAAACTACCGCTGCCAGATGTTAGCTAGGAGTCAATAGGAAAATATGAAATTCCATACCTACATAGTGTTTTAAAGGATAACTCCTGGATGTAACAACTTATCCCCTATCCTAAGGTCGCGGGGGATCTGACAGCTGGATCTCCCGAACGGTGCCCCAGTTCTCAGCATGAATGGGGCGTGTTGACCACCACACAAAGCGGCGGCCGACACGCCCCTTCCGGGCAGCTCTATGGGAGAGCTGGAGCGCTGCTTTCGGCAATCTCCGGCTCTGCCATAGGACTGCATGGAGGGGGCGTGTCAGCCACAGGTTCGTGCTGTGGTCGAAAGGGCTTGTTTCATGCAGGGAGCCGGGGCTCCATGCGGGAGATAACGGAGGGCCCCAGTGGTCAGACCCCAGCGATCTAACACTTTAGATAGGGGATAAGTTGTTACATCCCGGAGTTATCCTTTAATTTTTGGCATTACCTCACCCTTTAGTGGTGTTTTTTTGGGCTCAATGGAAACTTTTCAAAATCACTGCATTCACTAGCTATGTTGTTGTTTTTTTTTGTTTTTGTTTTTGTTTTTTTCCTTTTCTTAAAAAAATTGTGGTGTTACTCCTCTCATAGTCCTCTATAGGTGGAAGAAAGGGCATTTTTCAATAGAATTCCTTGAGTCACATGATATAAGAATCAGTGCACCTCTCTCCCCCTTGCCATGTGTTCTATGTACAGTTAATTGTTTACATCAGAATTCTGGACCAGGCTGTAAATTTTGGTTTTGGTAATATTTTTTGTTTGTCAGGGGAGCAGATATATTAATACTATTGATTCTTGGACAGTGTAAAACTTTCAAAATCACCAAATTTATCACAGTAGCTGTATGATATAAATCTGGCACATCTTTAGACTGTCTAATATAAGTCAGTACAGTGGTCCCTCAAGTTACAATATTAATTGGTTCCAGGGCAACCATTGTATGTTGAAACCATTGTATGTTGAGACCATAACTCTATGGAAAGATGGTAATTGGTTCTGAAGCCTCCAAAATTTTATCCAAAAATAGGAAAAAGGGAGGAGTAAACAAAAATAGGTAGATAACTAATATAGATAAAGCAAGTCCTTACATATAAAAGTACGAAAGATCTGCTGGTTGCTGTAAATCACTGTCTATGTAGAGGACAGGAGCTTCTTCAGGGTCCTGTATAGTACACACAATGTCCAAAAAAAGTATCATGGAGTCGCCTTTACCTGGTGTCCAAAGGAGCAGCTAACCCTGGCACAGGTAAAGAGTAGTACAGAACATGTAATACCTCCCTGCACTGTAGAGGGTGCTATCGGACAGGAATTCAGTGCATGCACTTCAGTAACAAGGGTTTTTCCAGTAAAATATCCGTTCTGATTGGTCAGTTCTTCCAGCCATGTTGAGTCTGGATTCAAGTTAAAATGGTCCAGAAAATACTATTGTATGTTGAAACTATTGTATGTTGAGGCCATTGTAAGTTGAGGGATCACTGTATCAGTAGTTTAGTTTTACATACCATTTCTGCATTCTTTTGTTTAGCAATTTGTTTATTAACCACTTAGGGACCAAGGGCGTACAGGTACGCCTTCGCTCCCTGGTACTTAAGGACCAAGGGCGTTCCTGTACGCACGTGGGAATTTCGGTCCCCGCCGCGCACCGGGCGGGGACCGGACCGGGTTGACTACTGATATCTATCAGCAGGCACCCCGTGCAAATGCCCAGGGGGGTCCTGAGATCAACCCCCCCCATGTCGGCAATCGCCGCAAATCACTGGTGAATTCATACTGGTCTACGGTGACCCGGTGACCCGGAAAGTAAGGGGGATCGGGGTTGTCCAAGACACCCACGATACTCCTGAAGGGATAGGAGTGAGGTGGCAGGGGGGGCACCCCTCCTATCCCTGCTATTGGTCGTTCAGAATCAAAGACCAATAGCAGATCGGGGGCAGGGGGGGGGTTAACGTTCGGTTCCCCCATTCTGCCCACCCACAGTGGCCGGGCAGAACGGGGAACCGTCGGTGCACAGTGCCGGAGGTCCACTTACCCATCGGCAGCTGGCGGCGATCAGCGGCAGCGGGCGGGGATTGGTCGTTCAGAAGCGACGACCAGTAGCAGATCGGGGGCGGGGGTTAACGTAGGCTGGGCAGAACGGGGAACCGTCGGGGAACAGCGCCGGAGGTCCACTTACCCATCGGCAGCGGGCGGCGATCAGCAGCAGTGGGCGGGGATCGGTGGCGGCAGAGGACAGCGATGCGGCTCCCTGGATTCTACGGAAGCCGGTGAGTTGCCTAGCAACATCTGGAGGGCTACAGTTTGGAGATCACTGTGCAGCGGTCTCTAAACAGTAGCCCTCTAGATGTTCCAAAACTGCAAATCCCAGTATGCCCAAACAGCAAATAGCTGTCTCGGCATGCTGGGAGTTGTATTTGCGTACCTCCAGCTGTTGCATAACTACATCTCAGTTGTAGTTTTGAAACAGCTGGACTGGCACACTGGTTGGAAAATACTGAGTTAGGCAACAGAACCTAACTGAGGGGTTTCCAACCAGTGTGTGGTCTGTCAGTACATACTGGGAGTTGTAGTTTTGAAACAGCTGGAGGTTTGCCCCTCCATATGAATGTACAGGGTACATTCACACGGGCGAGTTTATAGTGAGTTTCCTGAAGTTTGAGCTGCTGCAAATTTTTTGCCGCAGCGCAAACTCCTAGCTGGAAACTCACCATAAACCCGCCCGTGTGAATGTACCCTAAAAACATTACACTACAATACACTAACACATAATTAAGGCTAAAACACTACATATACACCCCCTTACACTGTCCCCCCAGTTTAGCAACCGCTCGAGGCACCCTGTTTGGGAATCACTGGCATAGAATACCCCTATGTCCACCCCTATGCAATCCCTAATTTAGTCCTCAAATGCACATGGCACTCTCTCATTTCGGAGCCCTGTCGTATTTAAAGGAAAGGAAGTTTAGGGCCACATATTTGTGGGGTATTTCCATGACTCCATTTTGGAAACTACACCCCTAACGGAATGTAACAAGGGGTATAGTGAGCCTTAACACCCCACAGGTGTTTGAAGAAATTTAATTAAAGTTGGATGGGAAAATGAAAAATAAATTGTGTTACCCTAAATTTTTCATTTTCACAAGGGAAAATAGAAAAAAAAGCCCCCCAAAATTTGTAACCCCATTTCTTCTGAGTAAGAACATACCCCATATGTGGATGTAAAATGCTCTGCGGGCGAACTACAATGCTCAGAAGAGAAGGACCGCCATTGGGCTTTTGGAGAGAAAATTTGTCCGGAATTGAAGGCCACGTGTGTTTACAAAGCCCCCATAGTGCCAGAACAATGGACCCCCCCACATGTGACCCATTTTGGAAACTACGCCCCTCATGTAATGTAATAAGTGGTACAGTGTGCATTTACACCCCACAGGTGTCTGACAGATTTTTGGAACAGTGGTCTGTGAAAATGAAAAATGAAATTTTTAAATTGCATAGCCTACTGTTCCAAAGATCTGTCAAACGCTAGTGGGGAGTAAATACTCACTGCACCCCTTATTAAATTCTGTGAGGGGTGTAGTTTCCAAAATGGGGTCACATGAGGGGGGTCCCGCTGTTCTGGCACCACGGGGGGGCTTTGTAAACGCACATGGCCCCTGACTTCCATTCCAAACAAATTCTCTCTCTAAAAGCTCAATGGCGCTCCTCCTCTTCTGAGCATTGTAGTGCGCCAGCAAAGCACTTGATGTCCACACATGGGGTATTTCCATACTCAGAAGAAATGGGGTTACAAATTTTAGGGGTAATTTTCTCCTATCACCCCTTGCAAAAATTAAAAATTTACACGTCCAACTTTAACAAAAAGTCGTCAAACACCTGTGAGGTGTTGAGGCTCACTGTACCCCTTGTTACATTCCTTGAGGGGTGTAGTTTCCAAAATAGTATGCCATGTTATTTTTTTGCTGTTCTGGCACAATAGGAGCTTCCTAAATGGGACATGCCCCCCAAAAACCATTTCAGCAAAATTTGCTTTCCAAAAGCCAAACGTGACTCCTTCTCTTCTGAGCATTGTAGTTCACCCTCAGAGCATTTTACGTCCTAACATGGGGTATTTCCATACTCAGAAGAGAGGGGGTTACAAATTTTGGGGGGCATTTTCTCCCATTACGCTTTGTAAAAATGGTAAATTTGGGAAAAAAATTTGCACTTTAGTGAAAAATATAATTATTTTCCTTTACACATCCGAATTTAATGAAAAGCCGTCAAACACCTGTGGGGTGTTAAGGCTCACTGGATCCCTTTATACGTGTCTTGAGGGGTGTAGTTTCCAAAATGGTATGCCACATGGGGCGTTTTCTGCTTTCTGGTACCATAGGGGCTTCCTAAATGTGACATGACCCCAAAAAAACATTTCAGCAAAATTCACTCTCCAAAATCCCATTGTTGTTCCTTTCCTTCTGAGCCCTCTACTGCGCCTGCCGAACACTTGACATACACATATGAGGTATTTCCTTACTCAACAGAAATTGGGTTACACATTTTAGGAAGATTTCTCTCCTTTTACCCCTTGTAAAAATTCAAAAACTGGGTCTACAAGAACATGCCAGTGTAAAAAATATAGATTTAGAATTTTCTCCTTCAATTTGCTGCTATTCCTGTGAAACACCTAAAGGGTTAACACACTTACTGAATTTCACTTTGAATACTTTGAGGGGTGCAGTTTTTATAATGGGGTCATTTGTGGGGTATTTCTAATATTAAGGCCCTTCAAAATCAACTTCAAATCTGAACTGGTCCCTGAAAAATTCCAATTTAGAAAATTTTGTGAAAAATTGGAAAATTGCTGCTGAACTTTGAAGCCCTCTGATGTCTTCCAAAAGTAAAAACATTTCAACTTTATGATGCCAACATAAAGTAGACATATTGTATATGTGAATCAATATATAATTTATTTGGAATGTCTATTTTCCTTACAAGCAGGGAGCTTCAAAGTTAGAAAAATGCCAAATTTTCAATTTTTGCATCAAATTTTGGAAATTTTTCACCAAGAAATTATGCAAGTATCGAAAAAATTTACCACTATCATAAAGTATATTTTGTCAGGAAAAAAACAGTCTTGGAATCAGAATGAAAAGTAAAAGCATCCCAGAGTTATTAATGCTTAAAGTGACAGTGGTCAGATGTTCAAAAAACGCTCTGGTGCTTAAGGTGAAAATTGGCTTGGTCCCTAAGGGGTTAAAATGCAAAAAAAAAAATTTCCATAGTGTATCTACCCCATGTGAACATACCCTATCAGGACAGGTATAAGAGCTTTGTCCTGTAATAAGCCAAGCAACCCAGTGATCACATGATTGGGAGAGATATTCAGCCATTGGAAGTAACAATGAAGGTTCCCAGAGTGGACATGTTTCATGTGCAGACTATTGTATAGGTGTCAAGTAGTAAAAGGATCCACTGCCACCTTATAGGCAGCTTCCTACTGCCCATTAGATTGCATGTAATAATACATCTCATAGCTTACAGATACTGTTGGGTTGTTAGAGGAACATGAGGGGGAGCTCTATGAAAGGCCGACATGCTGTTCTTATGCAGGTGACCTCTGCTTTCTGTGTCCAACCCTGAAGGTTCCTATTGATGACAACAAGAAACAGAAATCAACAAAACACTGGTGCAGAAAATACATAGAAAAATCCTCATATTTTTTTATCATACAAATAGTAATGTGGTAAATATATAAAGAATAATTGTATATGTCAATCACTAATCAATCAGGTTATATGAATATTGTGCAGGAATATGTCTTTACTGTTTACAGAACGAGTCAATAAGCTGACCTCTGTCTCTCTTTTTTTGGAGATGGAGCGCCACACTTTTGAAAGGACACCCCACTATGACTACACGGATGACGAGGTAAATCTCATGTTTGTGTTGACTTTCATTAATCCTATAGTTGTGAATAATAATTGCTCTGTTAAAGTGAATCTTCTCCTGAATCATCTCCATACAAGGTGTAGAATTTGCAGATCTTTGCATTTAGGTGCTAGAGGGATAAGATTACCCATACATTTAGTTTTGATGATCGCCTGTGTTACCAGCTGAAGAGTAAAACAGTTGGTGCTAAGTTTCAGCAGCATCTCCTCCCTCCTCTGTTTTGTCGGATTAGGGAACTGAGTAGTGACGTGGGCTGTCAATCATGCCGAGGGGACATTACTGCACCCAGAGCGGCGAGACTAGATAAGTATAGCTCCCGTCTAGGGGGCTACTTACAGGGCTGCTGGGGGGGGGGGGGGGGACTTACAAACTGCAAATCCTCCCCATCCCTGTGGACAGAAATGTCCTCCGGGGATGGTGCAGATGAAGATATTACTACACTGCTCAAAAAAATAAAGGGAACACTTAAATAACACAATTGCACTCCAAGTCAATAACATTTCTGTGAAATCACACTGTCCACTCAGGAAGAACACTGATTGACAATCAATTTCACATGCTGTTGTGCAAATGGAACAGACAACAGGTGGAAATTATAGACAATTAACAAAACACCCCCAATAAAGGAGCAGTTCTGCAGGTGGTGACCACAGACCACTTCTCAGTTCCTATGCTTCCTGGCTGATGTTTTGGTCACTTTTGAATGCTGGCGGTGCTTTCCTTCTAGTGGTAGCATGAGACTGAGTCTACAACCCACACAAGTGGCTCAGGTAGTTCAGCTCTTCCAGGATGGCACATCAATGTGAGCTGTGGCAAGAAGGTTTGCTGTGTCTGTCAGCGTAGTGTCCAGAGTATGGAGGCGCTACCAGGAGACAGTCCAGTACATCAAGAGACATGGAGTAGGAGGGCAACAACTCAGCAGCAGGACCGGTACCTCGGCCTTTGTGCAAGGAGGAGCAGGAGGAAAACTGCCAGAGCCCTGTAAAACGACCTCCAGCAGGCCACAAATGTGCATGTGTTTACTCAAACGGTCAGAAACAGACTCCATGAGGGTGGTATTAGGGCCCGACATCCACAGGTGGGGGTTGTGCTTACCAGAAAATACCAAGATTGGCAAATGCGCCACTGTTGCCCTGTGCTCTTCACGGATGAAAGCAGGTTCACACTTAGCACATGTGACAGACTGCTTTCTAAAAAAAAAAAAAATGTGGCTGTGACAGGGGGAAAATAGCCTAAAAGGCCATACGAACCCAGCCTTGGTCCCCCGCAGCTCCTGTGTGTCTCCTGGTCCCCTGATCTTCTCTTTTCTTCCTGCCTTTGAGACAGGCAATTAGTCCAGGACTTGCTCGCTCAGCCAATAACTGGCTGTCAGAGGACACTACTGTGAAGAAGAAAGATCGGGGGACCTAACCGGGGCGAAACAAAGCTGGGGTGGACCAACAGGGCATTGGGCTAGATATATATCTATCTATATTTTTTTTTTCCTGCCCCAGCAGCATATGATTCATTTTTTTTTTTTTTTTTTTAGAAAACATTGGAATACCCCTTTAATATTTAAAGGGGAACTCCGGTGGAAAAATTATGTTTTCAAATCAATTGATGCTATAAAGTTAAACAGTTTTGTAAATTACTTCTATTTAAAAATCTTAACCCTTCTAGTACTTATCAGCTGCTGTATACTACAGATATACTACAGAGAAATTTGTGAAATTCTTCACAGTCTGACAAGTCCAGTCTGTCCATGTTAGGGACTGTCCAGAGCTGGAGAGGTTTTCTATGGGATTATGCTTCTAATCTGGACAGTTACTGACATGGACAGTTGTGTCAACAGAGAGCACTGTGGTCAGACTGGAAATAACTACACAAACTTCTCTGTAGTATATCTGTAGTATACAGCAGCTGATAAGTACTAGAAGGATTACAAATCTGTTAAACTTTCTGGCACCAGTTGATTTGAAAACATGTGTTTTCCACTCTTTAAAGGTCTAACACATTGATAGGCTGCGCTCTTTCACTTTAATGGAACTGCCCTGCATTATCATTCACAGCTGCCTATATGGACAACCTGCTAATCCTGTAGACATAATGAAGAAGATGAGAAAGATGACCAGTTGCCCATTGCAACCAATTAGATTGCTTCTTCAATTTTTGAACAGTCCTCTGAAAAATAAAAGAAGCACTCTGATTGGTTGTAAGGGCAACTGGTAAACTTTTCCTAGACATAGGTTTTGATAACATTTCCCCCATGGTGTTCAGGGAGCATCCCAACCATCAAATATTGGTGGCCTTTCCTAAAGACAGGCCATCGACATTTACCTCTTAGTGGAGAGTAATAACACTACAGGTTATGGATACTAGATTCAAAAGGACAGAACGTTGGTTCAGGGATTTATTCTGATGCCATATTTGGAATCAGGAAGGAACATTTCCACCTGGTATTGGGCAATTGGCATGAGCCTTATAAGGTTTTATTTTGCCTTCCTCTGGATCAACACAGTAGTGACACAATAGGCATATAGGTTGAACTTGATTAACTTTTTTTTTTAAATCTTTTTTCAATTGTGGGGAAGATTTATTAAACCTGTGCAGAGGAAACATTTACCAGTTTCCCATAGCAACAAATCAGGTTGCTCCTTTCATTTTTAAAAAAGCCTCTGAAAAAGAAAAAAAAGAAATCTAATTGGTTGCTATGGGCAACTGGTCAACTTTTCCTCTGCACAGATTTTGACACATCTCCTCCTTTCTAAGTATCTGTCCCCCAAAATAGAGCCTAAAATCCTGAATCCTGGATGTTTGGTGCCATCTTTTCAAAAAGGCAATGTTGAAATCTATGTTGATATTTATTTCTTTATTTTTCTTAGTACCTAATATGATAGATTTACCAAGACCAGCAATTCATAACAGATGTAAAGTAAACTATCTACAGCCAACCCATACACAATGTATAGAGAGGCAGAGCACATACATGACTGCCTTTCCATGCTCGATATCACAGGTGGTCCCAACAATGAGACCCCTGCAATCATACTGCATACTTATCCCCCATTCTGGGAATAGGGTATACATCTTAACCTCTTAAGGACGCAGGGCGTATGGATACGCCCTGCATTCCGAGTCCTTAAGGACGCAGGGCGTATCCATACGCCCGTGGGAATTTCGGTCCCCACCGTTAGCCGGTTGGGGACCGGAGCCGGATGCCTGCTGAAATCTGCCCGCCCCTGGTTGTCAAGGGGCTCTGGAAAGAAGATGGAGGCCGTACCTGCAGGAGAAGATGCCTGGGGACCTGGGATCTTCGCTTGAGCCTGCAGGATCCTGATCAGGTAGGGAATCCACAGTGGGGGGGTGGAATTGAAAGTGAAAGTAAATCGATCTTTACTGTGGCAACCACTAGGGGGGCCAAACTGCAACTCCCAGCATGCCCAGAGAGCCAAAGGCTGTCTGGGCATGCTGGGAGTTGTAGTTTTGCAACATCTGGAGGGTCACAGTTTGGAGACCACTGTTACAGTGGTACCCAAACAGTAGCCCTCCAGATGTTGCCAAACTACAACTCTCAGCATGCCTCGACTGCCCAGGCATGCTGGGAGTTGTAGTTCTGTAACATCTGTCCCTTCAGATTTAGTAATTTTCATGACATTTTTGAAAATTGCTGCTCTACTTTGAAGCCCTCTAATTTTTTCAAAAAGCAAAAATATGTCCATTTTATGATGCCAACATAAAGTGGACATATTGTGTTTGTGAAGAAAAATAAAATGTATCTGGAATATCCATTTTCCTTACAATTAGAGAGCTTCAAAGTTAGAAAAATGCAAAATTTTCTAAATTTTCATGAAATTTTGGGATTTTTCACCAAAAAAGGATGCAAGTAACGCCGAAAATTTACCCCCAAAATAAAGTAGAATATGTCACGAAAAAACAATCAGAATCAGAATATTCGGTAAAAGCGTTTTCGCGTTATTAATTTGTAAAGTGACGGTGGTCAGAATTGCGAAAAAGGGCTCAGTCCTTAAGGTGAAAAAGGGCTGCGTCCTTAAGGGGTTAATAATGGGACAAACCCTTTAGGGTCTATTCACACAGCAGAATTTCCACACCAATTCCGCTTCCTTGGGTGGTTTCTGGCTTGTGGATTTTATGCGGAATTTGTGCTTAATCTGTGCAGAAATTCAGAAGTGTTAATGGGAGAGAGGAATCCCATAGAAGTCTATTGGGCTTTCATTTGAGGCAGAATTCCACAAGCGCAAATTCTGCTGTGTGAATAGACCCTTAGGCTATAATTCCACTTGGGATTTTGTGCAAAATTGCCCCCATTCTGTCGCACAGAGTTTTTTGCCTTGAAAAAGCGCTGCAGCCAGATTTCAATAAGGAACTGCAAAATGCTAGGTCCACTTGCCATTTTTGAGTTTGGCATTTTATAAATCTTTTTGGCTCAGTGGGTGATTTTCAAAAACGACCTCATGTTGAAAACATGGCGTTTTTCGAGCAAATCTGATTTATCTGCGAAGGCACGGATGCTGACCGCTGTGATTGGCCATACAGTACCGGCCAATCACCGGCAAACATGAATAAGTTATGTGAAGTTCTGTTCACATCACTGGCCGGAGTACGGTACAGTGCAGGGATGTGGAGCGGTGTTGCGTGTCACCTGCTTCTCATGACTAGAAATTATGATCACAATGGGTCTCAGGAGTGAGACCCGCTGTGATCTGTCACTTAGTGCAGGTACTACTGCTCCCAACATTGAACAGACTCTGTAGTACCACAATAATCACGCACATATAGTTGATATCGGATTTTACACTGTATTTATTAAAAATATCATTATTAAAATACATCAAAAACATTATTAATAAAAAGTTTTAGAAAATTAAGATAAAAATATATATTATTTTTACAATTACATGGACCCTTTATCCATTTGGGCTATTGTCGGCTACATTTTCACGTCCCTGACCGCTCACATCAATCATTACCTGATTGAAAATGTAAAAAACTTTTTGTCATAAAAAAGAAATACTTAATTCCCTACAAATTTTCCCATCCCTACTTCTTCATTTTAATTTTTTTTTCTCTTGTACCAAACTAAATTTGTTAAAATACACCCACAAGGAATCTGCCAAAAGGTAAAAACACCTGAAAAAACACCTGAAAAAAATCAGTGGCAGTTTTTCATGCATTTTTTCTGGTGTTTTTTTAGCCTAAAAAAAACACCAGTACAAAGCTTTAGTGTAATTCTAGCCTTAGGCTTCGTCCAATAGATTATTACTTAGATAAGATACAAATAAAGACATTTGATAGGGGAAATGAGTAAAACAAGATCATTTTATTTCATCATAATGTATAGATATAATACATTACGCCATAATATGTTTAATGAGCTGAATAAAACTAAGTTTAATCTGTTCTGTTCTAGGTCTTTGAGATGAACAGAAGGGCCATAGACATTATCACAGCGTTCCAGGAAGAAGTAAGTGACATTGGAGATAATCAAATTTGTTATATAAAAGTATACATATAAAGTTTAGTAGGCATTCAGGGGATTCATCAATTGTGATATTTTTGTTGATTTGTGAAAAAGGCAAATAATTGCACAATTTGTGCACTAACTGCAGATGTGTGATTATTTGCTGTTTAAGACGGTACTTGCTAAAGGGGTGTGACCTATTGAAAAGGGGTGTGGTTGCTCACCGTTTACACTGCCAGACTAAACTGCTGCTAAGATCTCCCCTTGCTCAGAGCTGGCGGAGATATCATCATGGGTGCACAGGTTTACTGGACTTATATAGAGGTGTCTGCTTCTTCATAAATCCAGGGAGCCTGTGCGCTGGCAGGGAAGCCTGTGCGCTGGCAGGGAAGCCTGTGTGCTGACAGGGAAGCCCGTACGCTGACAGGAGAGCCCGTACGCTGACAGGAGAACCCGTACGCTGACAGGGGAGCCTGTGCGCTGGTGGGGGGAGCCCGTACGCTGGCAGGGGAGCCCGTGCGCTGACAGGGGAGCCTGTGCGCTGGCAGGGAAGCCCGTACGCTGACAGGAGAGCCCGTACGCTGACAGGGGAGCCTGTGCGCTGGTGGGGGGAGCCCGTACGCTGGCAGGGGAGCCTGTATGCTGATGAGGCTTCATAAATGCCCCCTAGATTATGTTATGGCAGATTTTACCAGTTTTGATGAATGTGTCAGTAATCTTATGTCTATGTAACTAACCCTAATAGACCCCAAATATCTGTGCACACAGTATAAATGACCTGCACCATTGTTTCCATCGATGAAACTGGCACCAGAGGTTCCTCTTTCCTAGGATATATCAAGCTTATTTACCCAGCCCAAAGAACTGTCCAGAGTAGAAGAACCTTCATTCCTCATATCCCATGGTGCCATAAGGAATTTTAGGAACTCATACAGCCACAGCGTCTGTCCCTCCCTCCTCCCTTCCAAAAGCAATAGTCCAAAAAACTACTTTTTTAACCTCTTAAGGACCCTTGATATACGCGTATGTCATGACACCCTGGTACTTAAGGACCAGGACCCATGACGTATGCGTACGTCATGGAGTATTCCGGTCCCCGCAGCGCGCCGGGCGGGGATCGGACCGGGATGCCTGCTGAAATCCTTCAGAACCCCCCCCCCATGTCGGCGAACGCGGCAACTCGCAAGTGAATTCACACTTGCGATTTGTGCAATTACGGGTCTATGGTGACCCGGAATATAAGGGGGATTGCGATCCCCCTGAAGGGATAGGAGTGAGGTGGCAGGGGTGCCACCCCTCCTATCCCTGCTATTGGTCGTATAGACGCGACGACCAATAGCAGATCGGGGGCGGGGGGGGGGTTACTTTCGGTTTCCCCATTCTGCCCACCCACAATAGGCGGGGCAGGACGGAGAAACAGACAGGGACCGGCGCCGAAGGTCACTTACCGATCTGCGGAGGCTGCGGGCGACGGTGATCGGTGGGCAACGATGTTGTGCGGCTGGCTCCCTGGATCCTAGGGAAGCCGATGAGTTGCCTAGCAACATCTGGAGGGCTACAGTTTGAGACCACTATACAGTGGTCTCAAAACTGTAGCCCTACAGATGTTACAAAACTACAGTTTTGGAGTTGTAGTTTTGCAACAGCTGGAGACACACTGGTTTGAAAATACTGAGTTAGGTAACAGAACCTAACTGAAGGTTTTCCAACCAGAGTGTCTCCAGCTGTTGCAAACGTACAACTCACAGCATGCACGGTCTGTCAGTACATGCTGGGAGTTGTAATTTTGAAAAAGCTGGAGGTTTGACCCCCCCCCCCCCCCCCCCCCATGTGAATGTACAGGGTACATTCACACGGGCAGGTTTACAGTAAGTTTCCTGCTTGAAGTTTGAGCTGCAGAGCAAACTCCTAGCTGGAAACTCACCGTAACCCGCCAGTGCGAATGCACCCTAAAAACACTACACTACACTAACACATAATGAAGGGTAAAACACAACATATACACCCCCTTACACTGTTCCCCCCCCCCCCAATAAAAATGAAAAACGTATTGTATGACAGTGTTTCCAAAACGGAGCCTCCAGCTGTTGCAAAACAACAACTCCCAGCATTTCCGGACAGCCACTGACTGTCCAGGCATGCTGGGAGTTTAGCAACAGCTGGAGGCACCCTTTTTGGGAATCACTGGTGTAGAATACCCCTATGTCCACCCCTATGCAATCCCTAATTTAGTCCTCAAATGCGCATAAAGCTCTCTCATTGCAGAGCCCTGTCGTATTTCAAGGTATCAGTTTAGGGTCACATATGGGGTATTTCCATGCAGCTAAAGCAGGACGAAATTGCTT
This sequence comes from Hyla sarda, assembly GCF_029499605.1. Classification (NCBI taxonomy): domain Eukaryota; kingdom Metazoa; phylum Chordata; class Amphibia; order Anura; family Hylidae; genus Hyla; species Hyla sarda. The sequence goes on along the minus strand of NC_079196.1, from coordinate 193,918,075 downwards.
TCTGACATCAAGTTAGACTACATTCACACCACTATTTTTATCATACGTTTGCCAGATCACCTGTAGAAATTTCAAAGTTGGCCACTGCCGTATCCCCGCCAGACCCACGCCACATCTCATTCTCATTTTTGAGACTGGAGTCAGATAGTGACTTTGGTCGGCTCATTTTTGCACCGCATCAGTTTTATTGCCGGACTTAAACCGCAACATTCCATGGTTTTTCCGTCCAGCAACAAAACCAGATTTTGTTGTGAAAAATTATCTGACCAGAGTCACTATCTAACTCCAGTTGGCTCATGCAAATCAATGAGACAGGTCTGTCGAGGATACAGCAGCGGACGGTTTTGAAATTTCCGGCGATCCGGCGACTGTATGAAGAAATCGTGGTGTGAATGTTCCCTCTGTGATCATTTTTCCAGAAGGGGCGATTTCCCCATGGACACCCATGCTTGCACTATAGATCTACAATAAAGCTGTGAATTATAATACACAGAAGAAAGTGCTGAACTTTTCCCAAAGGAATCCTACAAATATTTACAGGCATATTTAAAGTTGTGAATAAACCGGGCTATTCACAAAACGTAAATCCTCAATTCCAGCCACCAGCCAATTGCATAAGGTCTAAAATACATAGAGCATATAATAACACTGCCAGTGAAGAGACGTAGTAATAAAAGGGGAGACCAAATTTAGGGAATACACTTGCTTTAAAAGATGTGTCTTTAGGGCATGTTTGAAACTGAGGAAGATGGGTATAAGCCTGATGGTCCGAGGTATTGCATTACAGAGAACTGGTGCAGCACAAGCAAAGTCTTAGAGGTGGAATTGAGGGGTTCAGATTAAAGAAGATGTTAACTTTAGATCATTTCACTACTTATTAGCTGCTGAATATTACAGAGGAAATTCTTTTCTTTTTGGAACACAGTGCTCTCTGCTGACATCATGTCCACAGTGCTCTCTGTTGACATTTCTGTCCATTTTAGGAACTGTCCAGAGCAGCATATGTTTTCTATGGGGATTTTCTCCTACTCTGGACAGTTTTTAAAATGGACAGAGGTGTCAGCAGAGAGCACTGTGGTCATGACGTTAGCAGAGAGCTCTATGTAAGAAAATAATTTCCTCTGTAGTATTCAGCAGCTAATAAGTACTGGAAGGATTAAGATTTTTTTTAATAGAAGTAATTTACAAATCTGTTTAACTTTCTGGCACCAGTTGATTAAAAAAAAAAGTTTTCCACCGGAGTATCCCTTTAAGATCACATAACAGCTGTAGAGAAAGATGAATCTGGCAGTGGCATTTAGGATGGACTAGAGAGGGAGAGTTTAGAGAAGGGAAGGCCTATTAGTAAAGAGTTTCAGTAGTCCAGGTGGGAATGAATTAAAGCATCCACAATAGTTTTGGTTGTTTCAGCAGTAAATGAGGGGTGCGTGGAAGACAGATCTGAGTCTACCATAACTTCAAGACAGCGGGTTTACTGTCCAGGAGTAATGGTTGTACCACTCACCGAGATGGAGATGTCAGGTTTAGGTAGATTAAATGGAGGAAATACAAGAAGTTCTGTAATAGAAAGATTTCTTTTCAGGAATAGGGAGGACACAATGTTAGAGACAGCAAAGAGAAAGTTGCTGGTGTTCTGTAGGAGTGCGGGGGTGATGATACGGGAAGAGGTAGAGAGCTGTATGTCATCAGCGGAGAGATGGTACTGGAGTTCAAATCTACTGAGGAGAAGGCCCAGGAAGGGTCCCTGAACCCCAACAACAAGAGCAGCAGGGAAATAGCTAGAGATAGGGATTGATACACCGAAGGAGCGTTCACGGAGGTAGGAAACAAAAACCAGGAGAGAGAGGAATCTTTAAGAACAATGGAGTGGAGTATAGCAAGAAGTAATTGGTGATCTACAGTGTCAAATGCTGCATAGAGATCAAGAAGAATCAGTAGAGAGAATTGCTATTAGATTTAACCATAAGACATCATTAGTGACTTCGGTTAAGCCAGTTTCTGTGGAGAATGGGGAATGTAATCCAGACAGTAAGGGGTCAAGGAGAGAGTTCCTGGAGAGATAATGGATTAGGTGGGAATAGACCAAGCATTCCAGGAGTTTGGAGATGAAGTGGAGAGACAGGTCAATAGTTAGCTGCACAGGATCCAGAGATGTTTTCTTCAGAAATGGGGTTATGACAGAATGTTTGAAGGAGGAATGAAAGATTTTAGTTATGTGATTGGTGATGGCAGGGGAGAGAATGCGGTAACACGGTGAGAGGATGTACCTGTATATACTTTCATGTACTGATTCATAGCACTATATACATGTATATAGCATCATGTACCTGTATATTACATCACCTACCTGTATATACCACCATTGAACTTTATATTTCATCACCTACCAGTACAAACCACCATGTAGATAGCAGCGTATGCCTGTGCAGCTGGCTTTTTTGGGGGTAGGGGTGTGCTGATACAGGACTTCACCAGGGGCACAATGGACACTATAGTGCCCCACACAGTAGTTAGATCTCAGTATAGTGTCCCTCACAGAAGATTGTAGGGATGTACTGATATTGGTATCAGTCAGGATATAGGTATGAACTTCGTATACTTGTGCAAATGTCCCTGCTAACATATGATGTAGATATAAGAAAGGCTTTCTTCACAACGGTCACATGGGTTCAGTTTTAAATACATGATGAATATGAAGGATTTGTTATAATCTAGTTTCTAAAAGATCTTCTAAATAGAATTACACAGAATGCTGCAGTATTCTAGAAGACAGAGACTACGTGCGCTCTTTTCTTATAGATATTTTCTTTATTAATAGATAAGCCCTTCAATACATAAGTATGTTCTGAATACCTACATTAGATTGAAGTAACAATAACTTATTTCTGTTTTATTTTTCATGTGGACAGAACAGAGAACAGGGACTAAGGATCACCCAATACTATGTAAGTGATATAACAAATAACCATATTAGCTCCTTATAGACAGAGGCAATTTTCATTTTTTTGCAGTTTCAGTTTTTCCTCCTCTCTTCTTATAGTCATAAAAATGTTTCATAAAATATGCTGGGAAACAAAAAATTTATTTTAAGGTGAAAACGAACACAAATTTTTTATTTTTTTTTAATCTGAGTTGGGGGTGCTATTTTTTATACATTGTTTATTATGCTCGTTAACTGACATGTTATGTTGATGCTTTTAAAATGTACACATATGCTTAAAGAGGTAATCCAGGGAAGTATATATATATATATATATATATACATATATATATATATATATATATATATATATATATATATAGTCCAACAGGAAGCATGAAGCGGCACTCCAGCGATTTCAAGATAAGAAAAAGTTACTTTATTCACCCATAGTGCTACATTTCGACCCTCTCAATGGAGTCTTTATCAAGCATGCTTGAAATCGCTGGAGTGCCGCTTCATGCTTCCTGTTGGACTATTTTTGTTTGATGCACCTTTGGTCAACGTTGGAGCTGGCTGAGCACCCACAGATCTATTATATAGGGCTAGAAGCCCCTTCATGGTGCTCCTTAACTACTATTTTCAATTTTATATAATATATATATTTATGAAAAGAGCACAAACCAAAGCAACCACACTACCTGGATATGTACCCTGTAAACTATCCTGCCTGATATGCATTGTCTTCTCTGGCTTCTTGAAATTCTTTGCCATCTTTCCCTCGCCTTGCCTACATCTCCCAGCAATCATTGCAGCACTGCTCTGTCAGCTGGCTCCCTTCTGCAGTGAGCAGCAGAGAGAGGTTCAGTGTCTGATTGGCTGAGGCTTCACACACCTCACAGTTCTTAGCACTAAAGAGAGCATGACCATCAGTGCAGGGTAGAAACCACATGGTCTGTGTCTCACAGGAAGGTGGGGGTTGCTTTCAGATAGTTATTTGGACAGAGACAGAGTGGATGGCTGGATGATGTCATTCCCTCACTTTATGCACATAAGTAACAACTAAAGAGGGGAGACTGCTCTATATAGCTAATGAATGATATTTAGACAATTAAATACGTTGATGAGAGGAAAAGATGGGCTATAGGTTTAGTTTCCCAGAGTACCCCTTTTTACACCTGTGGAATCATTTTAGGGCTCTTTTTTTCTGTATAAGTCATTCCCCATGCAGGATTAATAAGGTTAAGTTTTATGAGTTAGGATAATTATACATGCAGTTATTCCAAATATGCAAACAACATTTTTTTTTCTTTACTTTTTTGTATGGGGAGGGTTAATTTATATTTGTAAAAACAGATTTCTTTTTCTTTACACGTTAACAGCCAATTACTGTTGGGGCTTGCTGGAAGATGTGGTTTTGCAACTTTTGTAGGTCTAGAGTTTGGTGACCAATGCCCAAGGGGACTTGTATGAGCAATGGTTAGATGACTTATACAGATTTATGCAGGACATATGTCCTTTATTGATCTAAGTGATTTACATACATCCCACTCCATACATCCTACAACACGCGCTCAGAGATAAGAGACGGACTGCAGTTCTGGAGATCGTGGAGGTCCCAGCAGTCAGACCCTCCTCAATTATACTCTTACCTTCAACCTGTGGATATGGATTAAGACATTTTTACTGCATCCTTGAGGACTGATTTTTTATTTTCTCTGTAATTAATTGTTTTGCATTGTAGTATAAGCCCTCTGTGGTTATGCACAACATCAGAAACCTTGGTTACTAGTTTATTTTGTTAAAGTGAGCTACACATATCTTTCTTCTTGTTCATTGTTTCATAAACCTTGTTGTTATCATTCATGAGTCAACCTAAAAGAAGTATTTCCTAGAGAAAAGTGATATTTGCCCAAAATTGCCTACAAATAAAGACACCATCGTTGGACCTCTGTTGTCTCATTATGCCAAAGTCTTGGCTTTGGATCCCCTGATACTGTTCTAGTCGAGAGCAACCCTTTCTGACGGAGGATATTACAACAATCATGGAAGGCTGGATGAGGCAAATCATACAGATTATCTGATTTACTTATGTGTGAAGGAAGAAGAGGAGAAGAAGGAGAAGGAAAACAAAGAAGAGGAAGAGGAAAAAGAGGAGGATGAAGGGGAGGAAAAAGAAGAGGAAGAGAAGGAGAAAAAGAAGAAATATGAAGAGGAGAAGGAGAACGAAGATGAGAAGCAGGATGAAGGGGACAATGAAGAAAAAAAAGAAGAGAAGGAGGAAGAGAATGACAGAAAGGAGAAAGAACAAGTGGAGAAGAATGAAGGGCAGAATGAAGCAGAGGAAGAGGTAAAGACGGAGAAAGATGAAAAGGTAATAGAAGAAGAAGAAGAAGAAGAGCTAACTTGCTGCACGTGGTTTTGTACACCAACTAGAGCCTTCATCAGCAGCGTAACAAACTTTTTCTTTACCAAATGTGGAGGACTCCCTTAACATCAAGTGGAGTCTGGAGGAGGCGCTGTTAAAGAGATTATCAATAGGTATTACCTTTCTTCCCTTCCCAGCAGCTCACTTCTGATTTGGTCTCTACTCTTCCTAATACCTTCTGGTATGAAAAGGTAGATCTTAGATGGCAGAGCAGGTACTATGCTGAAGCCTTTACATGCAGGTGAAACCAGTGGCAGCAAATGTATGCAACATTGTGTGTACATTGGCTACCATATGGAGGCATGGTTTTGCCCACATGTGGTGACCACAACAAAGTACTTTACCCACCATCTCATTCCCCCCCTTTTATTCCAGGTGATAAGTCAACAGGGAAAGAGACCAAGCTTGAAGTGAGCCACTGGGAACCAGGGAAAGATAATGCCATTTTAGATGCTGAGATAACCCCTTTAACATGTAGAGGCAAATGAGGCGCCATTACTATCAGGAGGGTTCATTTGCCTCATATGGGGTAGGAGGAGACCCCCTTTAAGATCAAAGATTGGAGGACAAGACTCCCTTAAGACCACTGGAGTCTGGAGGAGGCGCTGTTAAAGAGGTTATCAAGACAGCTGAAAAGGTATGACCTTCCTTGGCTTCCCAGCCACTGGAGAGAGGGAAAAGTTTATGCCATTTTAGCTCCTTTGATAACCCCTTTAACATAAAGAGGCAAATGAGGCGCCTATAACATCAGGAGGATTCATTTGCCTCATAAGGGGTAGGAGGAGACCCCCTTTAAGATCAAAGACTGGAGGACAAGACTCCCTTAAGACCACTGGAGTCTGGAGGAGGCGCTGTTAAAGAGGTTATCAAGACAGCTGAAAAAGTATGACCTTACCTCGCTTCCCAGCAGCTCACTTCTGCTTTGGTCTTGACTCATCCTGATACCTTCTGGTATGAAAATGGAAGGCCGAGATGGGGGAGCAGGTAGCATGTTGCAGTCGTCACATGCAGGCGAAATCAGTGGCGGCAAATGTATGCAACATCGGAGGCCTGGTTTCACCCACATGTGGTGACCACAACACATTACCTGACCCCTTATTTCAGCCACCCCCTTTATTCCAGGTGAGAAGGTATAGGGATGAGATGAGAGCTATGTGGAAAAGAACCACTGGAGGTAGGGGAAAGTTTATGCCATTTTAGCTCCTCTGATAACCCCTTTAACATATAGAGGCAAATGAGGCGCATTTAACATCAGGAGGATTCATTTGCCTCATAAGGGGTAGGAGGAGACCCCCTTTAAGATCAAAGACTGGAGGACAAGACTCCCTTAAGACCACTGGAGTCTGGAGGAGGCGCTGTTAAAGAGGTTATCAAGAAATCTGAAAAGGTATGACCTTACCTTGCTTTCCCAGCAGCTCACTTCTGGATTGGTCTCGACTCGTCCTGATACCTTCTGGTATGAAAATGGAGGGCCGAGATGGGGGAGCAGGTAGCATGTTGCAGTCGTCACATGCAGGCGAAATCAGTGGCGGCAAATGTATGCAACATCGGAGGCCTGGTTTCACCCACATGTGGTGACCATAACACATTACCTGACCCCTTTTGTCAGCCACCCCCTTTATTCCAGGTGAGAAGGTATCGGGATGAGATGAGAGCTAACTGGAAAAGAGCTGGAGGGAGGGGAAAGTTTATGCCATTTTAGCTCCTTTGATAACCCCTTTAACATATAGAGGCAAATGAGGCGCCTTTTACATCAGGAGGATTCATTTGCCTCATAAGGGGTAGGAGGAGACCCCCTTTAAGATCAAAGATTGGAGGACAAGACTCCCTTAAGACCACTGGAGTCTGGAGGAGGCGCTGTTAAAGAGGTTATCAAGACAGCTGAAAAGGTATGACCTTCCTTCGCTTCCCAGCCACTGGAGAGAGGGAAAAGTTTATGCCATTTTAGCTCCTCTGATAACCCCTTTAACAGAGGCAAATGAGGCGCCTTTAACATCAGGAGGATTCTTTTGCCTCATAAGGGGTAGGAGGAGACCCCCTTTAAGATCAAAGACTGGAGGACAAGACTCCCTTAAGACCACCGGAGTCTGGAGGAGGCGCTGTTAAAGAGGTTATCAAGACAGCTGAAAAAGTATGACCTTACCTCGCTTCCCAGCAGCTCACTTCTGCTTTGGTCTTGACTCATCCTGATACCTTCTGGTATGAAAATGGAGGGCCGAGATGCAGGAGCAGGTAGCATGTTGCAGTCGTCACATGCAGGCGAAATCAGTGGCAGCAAATGTACGCAACATCGTATGTACATTGTCTACCACATGGAGGCCTGGTTTCACCCACATGTGGTGACCACAACACATTACCTGACCCCTTATTTCAGCCACCCCCTTTATTCCAGGTGAGAAGGTATCGGGATGAGATGAGAGCTATGTGGAAAAGAGCCACTGGAGGTAGGGGAAAGTTTATGCCATTTTAGCTCCTCTGATAACCCCTTTAACATATAGAGGCAAATGAGGCGCCTTTTACATCAGGAGGATTCATTTGCCTCATAAGGGGTAGGAGGAGACCCCCTTTAAGATCAAATACTGGAGGACAAGACTCCCTTAAGACCAGTGGAGTCTGGAGGAGGCGCTGTTAAAGCGGTTATCAAGACAGCAGAAAAGGTATGACCTTCCTTCGCTTCCCAGCCACTGGAGAGAGGGAAAGGTTATGCCATTTTAGCTCCTCTGATAACCCCTTTAACAGAGGCAAATGAGGCGCCTTTAACATCAGGAGGATTCATTTGCCTCATAAGGGGTAGGAGGAGACCCCCTTTAAGATCAAAGATTGGAGGACAAGACTCCCTTAAGACCACTGGAGTCTGGAGGAGGCGCTGTTAAAGAGGTTATCAAGACAGCTGAAAAGGTATGACCTTCCTTCGCTTCCCAGCCACTGGAGAGAGGGAAAAGTTTATGCCATTTTAGCTCCTCTGATAACCCCTTTAACAGAGGCAAATGAGGCGCCTTTAACATCAGGAGGATTAATTTGCCTCATAAGGGGTAGGAGGAGACCCCCTTTAAGATCAAAGACTGGAGGACAAGACTCCCTTAAGACCACCGGAGTCTGGAGGAGGCGCTGTTAAAGAGGTTATCAAGAAAGCTGAAAAAGTATGACCTTACCTCGCTTCCCAGCAGCTCACTTCTGCTTTGGTCTTGACTCATCCTGATACCTTCTGGTATGAAAATGGAGGGCCGAGATGCAGGAGCAGGTAGCATGTTGCAGTCGTCACATGCAGGCGAAATCAGTGGCAGCAAATGTACGCAACATCGTATGTACATTGTCTACCACATGGAGGCCTGGTTTCACCCACATGTGGTGACCACAACACATTACCTGACCCCTTATTTCAGCCACCCCCTTTATTCCAGGTGAGAAGGTATCGGGATGAGATGAGAGCTATGTGGAAAAGAGCCACTGGAGGTAGGGGAAAGTTTATGCCATTTTAGCTCCTCTGATAACCCCTTTAACATATAGAGGCAAATGAGGCGCCTTTTACATCAGGAGGATTCATTTGCCTCATAAGGGGTAGGAGGAGACCCCCTTTAAGATCAAATACTGGAGGACAAGACTCCCTTAAGACCAGTGGAGTCTGGAGGAGGCGCTGTTAAAGCGGTTATCAAGACAGCTGAAAAGGTATGACCTTCCTTCGCTTCCCAGCCACTGGAGAGAGGGAAAAGTTTATGCCATTTTAGCTCCTCTGATAACCCCTTTAACAGAGGCAAATGAGGCGCCTTTAACATCAGGAGGATTCATTTGCCTCATAAGGGGTAGGAGGAGACCCCCTTTAAGATCAAAGACTGGAGGACAAGACTCCCTTAAGACCACCGGAGTCTGGAGGAGGCGCTGTTAAAGAGGTTATCAAGACAGCTGAAAAAGTATGACCTTACCTTGCTTCCCAGCAGCTCACTTCTGCTTTGGTCTTGACTCATCCTGATACCTTCTGGTATGAAAATGGAGGGCCGAGATGCAGGAGCAGGTAGCATGTTGCAGTCGTCACATGCAGGCGAAATCAGTGGCAGCAAATGTACACAACATCGTATGTACATTGTCTACCACATGGAGGCCTGGTTTCACCCACATGTGGTGACCACAACACATTACCTGACCCCTTATTTCAGCCACCCCCTTTATTCCAGGTGAGAAGGTATCGGGATGAGATGAGAGCTATGTGGAAAAGAGCCACTGGAGAGAGGGAAAAGTTTATGCCATTTTAGCTCCTCTGATAACGCCTTTAACATATAGAGGCAAATGAGGCGCCTTTTACATCAGGAGGATTCATTTGCCTCATAAGGGGTAGGAGGAGACCCCCTTTAAGATCAAATACTGGAGGACAAGACTCCCTTAAGACCAGTGGAGTCTGGAGGAGGCGCTGTTAAAGCGGTTATCAAGACAGCTGAAAAGGTATGACCTTCCTTCGCTTCCCAGCCACTGGAGAGAGGGAAAGGTTATGCCATTTTAGCTCCTCTGATAACCCCTTTAACAGAGGCAAATGAGGCGCCTTTTACATCAGGAGGATTCATTTGCCTCATAAGGGGTAGGAGGAGACCCCCTTTAAGATCAAAGATTGGAGGACAAGACTCCCTTAAGACCACTGGAGTCTGGAGGAGGCGCTGTTAAAGAGGTTATCAAGACAGCTGAAAAGGTATGACCTTCCTTCGCTTCCCAGCCACTGGAGAGAGGGAAAAGTTTATGCCATTTTAGCTCCTCTGATAACCCCTTTAACAGAGGCAAATGAGGCGCCTTTAACATCAGGAAGATTAATTTGCCTCATAAGGGGTAGGAGGAGACCCCCTTTAAGATCAAAGACTGGAGGACAAGACTCCCTTAAGACCACCGGAGTCTGGAGGAAGCGCTGTTAAAGAGGTTATCAAGAAAGCTGAAAAAGTATGACCTTACCTCGCTTCCCAACAGCTCACTTCTGCTTTGGTCTTGACTCATCCTGATACCTTCTGGTATGAAAATGGAGGGCCGAGATGCAGGAGCAGGTAGCATGTTGCAGTCGTCACATGCAGGCGAAATCAGTGGCAGCAAATGTACGCAACATCGTATGTACATTGTCTACCACATGGAGGCCTGGTTTCACCCACATGTGGTGACCACAACACATTACCTGACCCCTCATTTCAGCCAGCCCCTTTATTCCAGGTGAGAAGGTATCGGGATGAGATGAGAGCTATGTGGAAAAGAGCCACTGGAGGTAGGGGAAAGTTTATGCCATTTTAGCTCCTCTGATAACCCCTTTAACATATAGAGGCAAATGAGGCGCCTTTTACATCAGGAGGATTCATTTGCCTCATAAGGGGTAGGAGGAGACCCCCTTTAAGATCAAATACTGGAGGACAAGACTCCCTTAAGACCAGTGGAGTCTGGAGGAGGCGCTGTTAAAGCGGTTATCAAGACAGCTGAAAAGGTATGACCTTCCTTCGCTTCCCAGCCACTGGAGAGAGGGAAAAGTTTATGCCATTTTAGCTCCTCTGATAACCCCTTTAACAGAGGCAAATGAGGCGCCTTTAACATCAGGAGGATTCATTTGCCTCATAAGGGGTAGGAGGAGACCCCCTTTAAGATCAAAGATTGGAGGACAAGACTCCCTTAAGACCACTGGAGTCTGGAGGAGGCGCTGTTCAAGAGGTTATCAAGACAGCTGAAAAGGTATGACCTTCCTTCGCTTCCCAGCCACTGGAGAGAAGGAAAAGTTTATGCCATTTTAGCTCCTCTGATAACCCCTTTAACAGAGGCAAATGAGGCGCCTTTAACATCAGGAGGATTAATTTGCCTCATAAGGGGTAGGAGGAGACCCCCTTTAAGATCAAAAACTGGAGGACAAGACTCCCTTAAGACCACTGGAGTCTGGAGGAGGCGCTATTAAAGAGGTTATCAAGACAGCTGAAAAGGTATGACCTTCCTTCGCTTCCCAGCCACTGGAGAGAGGGAAAAGTTTATGCCATTTTAGCTCCTCTGATAACCCCTTTAACAGAGGCAAATGAGGCGCCTTTAACATCAGGAGGATTAATTTGCCTCATAAGGGGTAGGAGGAGACCCCCTTTAAGATCAAAGACTGGAGGACAAGACTCCCTTAAGACCTTTGGAGTCTGGAGGAGGCGCTATTAAAGAGGTTATCAAGACAGCTGAAAAGGTATGACCTTCCTTCGCTTCCCAGCCACTGGAGAGAGGGAAAAGTTTATGCCATTTTAGCTCCTCTGATAACCCCTTTTATAGAGGCAAATGAGGCGCCTTTAACATCAGGAGGATTCATTTGCCTCATAAGGGGTAGGAGGAGACCCCCTTTAAGATCAAATACTGGAGGACAAGACTCCCTTCAGACCAGTGGAGTCTGGAGGAGGCGCTGTTAAAGCGGTTATCAAGACAGCTGAATAGGTATGACCTTCCTTTGCTTCCTAGCCACTGGAGAGAGGGAAAAGTATATGCCTTTTTAGCTTCTCTGATAACCCCCTTAACATATAGAGGCAAATGAGGCACCTTTTATATCAGGAGGATTCATTTGCCTCATAAGGGGTAGGAGGAGACCCCCTTTAAGATCAAAAACTGGAGGACAAGACTCCCTTAAGACCACCGGAGTCTGGAGGAGGCGCTGTTAAAGAGGTTATCAAGACAGCTGAAAAAGTATGACCTTACCTTGCTTCCTAGCAGCTCACTTCTGCTTTGGTCTTGACTCATCCTGATACCTTCTGGTATGAAAATGGAGGGCCGAGATGCAGGAGCAGGTAGCATGTTGCAGTCGTCACATGCAGGCGAAATCAGTGGCAGCAAATGTACGCAACATCGTATGTACATTGTCTACCACATGGAGGCCTGGTTTCACCCACATGTGGTGACCACAACACATTACCTGACCCCTTATTTCAGCCACCCCCTTTATTCCAGGTGAGAAGGTATCGGGATGAGATGAGAGCTATGTGGAAAAAAGCCACTGGAGGTAGGGGAAAGTTTATGCCATTTTAGCTCCTCTGATAACCCCTTTAACATATAGAGGCAAATGAGGCGCCTTTTACATCAGGAGGATTCATTTGCCTCATAAGGGGTAGGAGGAGACCCCCTTTAAGATCAAAGACTGGAGGACAAGACTCCCTTAAGACCTTTGGAGTCTGGAGGGGGCGCTATTAAAGAGGTTATCAAGACAGCTGAAAAGGTATGACCTTCCTTCGCTTCCCAGCCACTGGAGAGAGGGAAAAGTTTATGCCATTTTAGCTCCTTTGATAACCCCTTTTACAGAGGCAAATGAGGCGCCTTTAACATCAGGAGGATTCATTTTCCTCATAAGGGGTAGGAGGAGACCCCCTTTAAGATCAAAAACTGGAGGACAAGACTCCCTTAAGACCACTGGAGTCTGGAGGAGGCGCTGTTAAAGAGGTTATCAAGACAGCTGAAAAAGTATGACCTTACCTCGCTTTCCAGCAGCTCACTTCTGCTTTGGTCTTGACTCATCCTGATACCTTCTGGTATGAAAATGGAGGGCCGAGATGTGGGAGCAGGTAGCATGTTGCAGTTGTCACATGCAGGCGGAATCAGTGGCAGCAAATGTACGCAACATCGTATGTACATTGTCTACCACATGGAGGCCTGGTTTCACCCACATGTGGTGACCACAACACATTACCTGACCCCTTATTTCAGCCACCCCCTTTATTCCAGGTGAGAAGGTATAGGGAGGAGATGAGAGCTATGTGGAAAAGAGCCACTGGAGGTAGGGGAAAGTTTATGCCATTTTAGCTCCTCTGATAACCCCTTTAACATATAGAGGCAAATGAGGCGCCTTTTACATCAGGAGGATTCATTTGCCTCATAAGGGGTAGGAGGAGACCCCCATTAAGATCAAATACTGGAGGACAAGACTCCCTTAAGACCAGTGGAGTCTGGAGGAGGCGCTGTTAAAGCGGTTATCAAGACAGCTGAAAAGGTATGACCTTCCTTCGCTTTCCAGCCACTGGAGAGAGGGAAAAGTTTATGCCATTTTAGCTCCTCTGATAACCCCATTTACAGAGGCAAATGAAGCGCCTTTAACATCAGGAGGATTCATTTGCCTCATAAGGGGTAGGAGGAGACCCCCTTTAAGATCAAATATTGGAGAACAAGACTCCCTTAAGACCAGTGGAGTCTGGAGGAGGCGCTGTTAAAGCGGTTATCAAGACAGCTGAATAGGTATGACCTTCCTTTGCTTCCTAGCCACTGGAGAGAGGGAAAAGTTTATGCCTTTTTAGCTCCTCTGATAACCCCCTTAACATATAGAGGCAAATGAGGCGCCTTTTACATCAGGAGGATTCATTTGCCTCATAAGGGGTAGGAGGAGACCCCCTTTAAGATCAAAAACTGGAGGACAAGACTCCCTTAAGACCACTGGAGTCTGGAAGAGGCGCTGCTAAAGAGGTTATCAAGACAGCTGAAAGGGTATGACCTTACCTTGCTTTCCCAGCAGCTCACTTCTGGATTGGTCTCGACCCGTCCTGATACCTTTTGGTATGAAAATGGAGGGCCGAGATGGGGGAGCAGGTAGCATGTTGCAGTCGTCACATGCAGGCGAAATCAGTGGCAGCAAATGTATGCAACATCGTATGTACATTGTCTACCACATGGAGGCCTGGTTTCACCCACATGTGGTGACCACAACACATTACTTAACCCCTTATGTCAGCCACCCCCTTTATTCCATTTGAGAAGGTATCGGGATGAGATGAGAGCTAACTGGAAAAGAGCCACTTGAGGGAGGGTAAAGTTTATGCCATTTTAGCTCCTTTGATAACCCCCTTTACAGAGGCAAATGAGGCGCCTTTTACATCAGGAGGATTCATTTGCCTAATAAGGGGTAGGAGGAGACCCCCTTTAAGATCAAATACTGGAGGACAAGACTCCCTTAAGACCAGTGGAGTCTGGAGGAGGCGCTGTTAAAGAGGTTATCAAGACAGCTGAAAAAGTATGACCTTACCTCGCTTTCCAGCAGCTCACTTCTGCTTTGGTCTTGACTCATCCTGATACCTTCTGGTATGAAAATGGAGGGCCGAGATGAGGGAGCAGGTAGCATGTTGCAGTCGTCACATGCAGGCGGAATCAGTGGCAGCAAATGTACGCAACATCGTATGTACATTGTCTACCACATGGAGGCCTGGTTTCACCCACATGTGGTGACCACAACACATTACCTGACCCCTTATTTAAGCCACCCCCTTTATTCCAGGTGAGAAGGTATAGGGAGGAGATGAGAGCTATGTGGAAAAGAGCCACTGGAGGTAGGGGAAAGTTTATGCCATTTTAGCTCCTCTGATAACCCCTTTAACATATGGAGGCAAATGAGGCGCCTTTTACAACAGGAGGATTCATTTGCCTCATAAGGGGTAGGAGGAGACCCCCTTTAAGATCAAATACTGGAGGACAAGACTCCCTTAAGACCAGTGGAGTCTGGAGGAGGCGCTGTTAAAGCGGTTATCAAGACAGCTGAAAAGGTATGACCTTCCTTCACTTCCCAGCCACTGAAGAGAGGGAAAAGTTTATGCCATTTTAGCTCCTCTGATAACCCCTTTAACATATAGAGGCAAATGATGCGCCTATAATATCAGGAGGATTCATTTGCCTCATAAGGGGTAGGAGGAGACCCCCTTTAAGATCAAAGACTGGAGGACAAGACTCCCTTAAGACCACTGGAGTCTGGAGGAGGCGCTGTTAAAGAGGTTATCAAGACAGCTGAAAAAGTATGACCTTACCTCGCTTCCCAGCAGCTCACTTCTGGTTTGGTCTTGACTCATCCTGATACCTTTTGGTATGAAAATGGAGGGCCGAGATGGGGGAGCAGGTAGCATGTTGCAGTCGTCACATGCAGGCGAAATCAGTGGCAGCAAATGTACGCAACATTGTATGTACATTGTCTACCACATGGAGGCCTGGTTTCACCCACATTTGGTGACCACAACACATTACCTGACCCCTTATTTCAGCCACCTCCTTTATTCCAGGTGAGAAGGTATCGGGATGAGATGAGAGCTAACTGGAAAAGAGCCACTGGAGGGAGGGGAAAGTTTATGCCATTTTACCTCCTCTGATATCCCCTTTAACATATAGAGGCACATGAGGCGCCTTTTACATCAGGAGGATTCATTTGCCTCATAAGGGGTAGGAGGAGACCCCCTTTAAGATCAAATACTGGAGGACAAGACTCCCTTAAGACCAGTGGAGTCTGGAGGAGGCGCTGTTAAAGGGGTTATCAAGACAGCTGAAAAGGTATGACCTTCCTTCGCTTCCCAGCCACTGGAGAGAGGGAAAAGTTTATGCCATTTTAGCTCCTCTGATAACCCATTTTACAGAGGCAAATGAGGCACCTTTAACATCAGGAGGATTAATTTGCCTCATAAGGGGTAGGAGGAGACCCCCTTTAAGATCAAATACTGGAGGACAAGACTCCCTTAAGACCACTGGAGTCTGGAAGAGGCGCTGTTAAAGAGGTTATCAAGACAGCTGAAAGGGTATGACCTTACCTTGCTTTCCCAGCAGCTCACTTCTGGATTGGTCTCGACTTTTCCTGATACCTTTTGGTATGAAAATGGAGGGCCGAGATGGGGGAGCAGGTAGCATGTTGCAGTCGTCACATGCAGGCGAAATCAGTGGCAGCAAATGTATGAAACATCGTATGTACATTGTCTACCACATGGAGGCCTGGTTTCACCCACATGTGGTGACCACAACACATTACCTGACCCCTTATGTCAGCCACCCCCTTTATTCCATTTGAGAAGGTATCGGGATGAGATGAGAGCTAACTGGAAAAGAGCCACTGGAGGGAGGGGAAAGTTTATGCCATTTTACCTCCTCTGATAACCCCTTTAACATATAGAGGCACATGAGGCGCCTTTTACATCAGGAGGATTCATTTGCCTCATAAGGGATAGGAGGAGACCCCCTTTAAGATCAAATACTGGAGGACAAGACTCCCTTAAGACCAGTGGAGTCTGGAGGAGGCGCTGTTAAAGCGGTTATCAAGACAGCTGAAAAGGTATGACCTTCCTTCGCTTCCCAGCCACTGGAGAGAGGGGAAAGTTTATGCCATTTTACCTCCTCTGATAACCCCTTTAACATATAGAGGCACATGAGGCGCCTTTTACATCAGGAGGATTCATTTGCCTCATAAGGGGTAGGAGGAGACCCCCTTTAAGATCAAATACTGGAGGACAAGACTCCCTTAAGACCAGTGGAGTCTGGAGGAGGCGCTGTTAAAGCGGTTATCAAGACAGCTGAAAAGGTATGACCTTCCTTCGCTTCCCAGCCACTGGAGAGAGGGAAAAGTTTATGCCATTTTAGCTCCTCTGATAACCCCTTTAACAGAGGCAAATGAGGCGCCTTTAACATCAGGAGGATTCATTTGCCTCATAAGGGGTAGGAGGAGACCCCCTTTAAGATCAAAGACTGGAGGACAAGACTCCCTTAAGACCACCGGAGTCTGGAGGAGGCGCTGTTAAAGAGGTTATCAAGACAGCTGAAAAAGTATGACCTTACCTTGCTTCCCAGCAGCTCACTTCTGCTTTGGTCTTGACTCATCCTGATACCTTCTGGTATGAAAATGGAGGGCCGAGATGCAGGAGCAGGTAGCATGTTGCAGTCGTCACATGCAGGCGAAATCAGTGGCAGCAAATGTACGCAACATCGTATGTACATTGTCTACCACATGGAGGCCTGGTTTCACCCACATGTGGTGACCACAACACATTACCTGACCCCTTATTTCAGCCACCCCCTTTATTCCAGGTGAGAAGGTATCGGGATGAGATGAGAGCTATGTGGAAAAGAGCCACTGGAGAGAGGGAAAAGTTTATGCCATTTTAGCTCCTCTGATAACGCCTTTAACATATAGAGGCAAATGAGGCGCCTTTTACATCAGGAGGATTCATTTGCCTCATAAGGGGTAGGAGGAGACCCCCTTTAAGATCAAATACTGGAGGACAAGACTCCCTTAAGACCAGTGGAGTCTGGAGGAGGCGCTGTTAAAGCGGTTATCAAGACAGCTGAAAAGGTATGACCTTCCTTCGCTTCCCAGCCACTGGAGAGAGGGAAAGGTTATGCCATTTTAGCTCCTCTGATAACCCCTTTAACAGAGGCAAATGAGGCGCCTTTTACATCAGGAGGATTCATTTGCCTCATAAGGGGTAGGAGGAGACCCCCTTTAAGATCAAAGATTGGAGGACAAGACTCCCTTAAGACCACTGGAGTCTGGAGGAGGCGCTGTTAAAGAGGTTATCAAGACAGCTGAAAAGGTATGACCTTCCTTCGCTTCCCAGCCACTGGAGAGAGGGAAAAGTTTATGCCATTTTAGCTCCTCTGATAACCCCTTTTATAGAGGCAAATGAGGCGCCTTTAACATCAGGAGGATTAATTTGCCTCATAAGGGGTAGGAGGAGACCCCCTTTAAGATCAAATACTGGAGGACAAGACTCCCTTCAGACCAGTGGAGTCTGGAGGAGGCGCTGTTAAAGCGGTTATCAAGACAGCTGAATAGGTATGACCTTCCTTTGCTTCCTAGCCACTGGAGAGAGGGAAAAGTATATGCCTTTTTAGCTTCTCTGATAACCCCCTTAACATATAGAGGCAAATGAGGCACCTTTTATATCAGGAGGATTCATTTGCCTCATAAGGGGTAGGAGGAGACCCCCTTTAAGATCAAAAACTGGAGGACAAGACTCCCTTAAGACCACCGGAGTCTGGAGGAGGCGCTGTTAAAGAGGTTATCAAGACAGCTGAAAAAGTATGACCTTACCTTGCTTCCTAGCAGCTCACTTCTGCTTTGGTCTTGACTCATCCTGATACCTTCTGGTATGAAAATGGAGGGCCGAGATGCAGGAGCAGGTAGCATGTTGCAGTCGTCACATGCAGGCGAAATCAGTGGCAGCAAATGTACGCAACATCGTATGTACATTGTCTACCACATGGAGGCCTGGTTTCACCCACATGTGGTGACCACAACACATTACCTGACCCCTTATTTCAGCCACCCCCTTTATTCCAGGTGAGAAGGTATCGGGATGAGATGAGAGCTATGTGGAAAAAAGCCACTGGAGGTAGGGGAAAGTTTATGCCATTTTAGCTCCTCTGATAACCCCTTTAACATATAGAGGCAAATGAGGCGCCTTTTACATCAGGAGGATTCATTTGCCTCATAAGGGGTAGGAGGAGACCCCCTTTAAGATCAAAGACTGGAGGACAAGACTCCCTTAAGACCTTTGGAGTCTGGAGGG
Organism: Hyla sarda; assembly: GCF_029499605.1. Classification (NCBI taxonomy): domain Eukaryota; kingdom Metazoa; phylum Chordata; class Amphibia; order Anura; family Hylidae; genus Hyla; species Hyla sarda. The sequence goes on along the minus strand of NC_079196.1, from coordinate 193,899,465 downwards.
GGCGCTATTAAAGAGGTTATCAAGACAGCTGAAAAGGTATGACCTTCCTTCGCTTCCCAGCCACTGGAGAGAGGGAAAAGTTTATGCCATTTTAGCTCCTTTGATAACCCCTTTTACAGAGGCAAATGAGGCGCCTTTAACATCAGGAGGATTCATTTTCCTCATAAGGGGTAGGAGGAGACCCCCTTTAAGATCAAAAACTGGAGGACAAGACTCCCTTAAGACCACTGGAGTCTGGAGGAGGCGCTGTTAAAGAGGTTATCAAGACAGCTGAAAAAGTATGACCTTACCTCGCTTTCCAGCAGCTCACTTCTGCTTTGGTCTTGACTCATCCTGATACCTTCTGGTATGAAAATGGAGGGCCGAGATGTGGGAGCAGGTAGCATGTTGCAGTTGTCACATGCAGGCGGAATCAGTGGCAGCAAATGTACGCAACATCGTATGTACATTGTCTACCACATGGAGGCCTGGTTTCACCCACATGTGGTGACCACAACACATTACCTGACCCCTTATTTCAGCCACCCCCTTTATTCCAGGTGAGAAGGTATAGGGAGGAGATGAGAGCTATGTGGAAAAGAGCCACTGGAGGTAGGGGAAAGTTTATGCCATTTTAGCTCCTCTGATAACCCCTTTAACATATAGAGGCAAATGAGGCGCCTTTTACATCAGGAGGATTCATTTGCCTCATAAGGGGTAGGAGGAGACCCCCATTAAGATCAAATACTGGAGGACAAGACTCCCTTAAGACCAGTGGAGTCTGGAGGAGGCGCTGTTAAAGCGGTTATCAAGACAGCTGAAAAGGTATGACCTTCCTTCGCTTTCCAGCCACTGGAGAGAGGGAAAAGTTTATGCCATTTTAGCTCCTCTGATAACCCCATTTACAGAGGCAAATGAAGCGCCTTTAACATCAGGAGGATTCATTTGCCTCATAAGGGGTAGGAGGAGACCCCCTTTAAGATCAAATATTGGAGAACAAGACTCCCTTAAGACCAGTGGAGTCTGGAGGAGGCGCTGTTAAAGCGGTTATCAAGACAGCTGAATAGGTATGACCTTCCTTTGCTTCCTAGCCACTGGAGAGAGGGAAAAGTTTATGCCTTTTTAGCTCCTCTGATAACCCCCTTAACATATAGAGGCAAATGAGGCGCCTTTTACATCAGGAGGATTCATTTGCCTCATAAGGGGTAGGAGGAGACCCCCTTTAAGATCAAAAACTGGAGGACAAGACTCCCTTAAGACCACTGGAGTCTGGAAGAGGCGCTGCTAAAGAGGTTATCAAGACAGCTGAAAGGGTATGACCTTACCTTGCTTTCCCAGCAGCTCACTTCTGGATTGGTCTCGACCCGTCCTGATACCTTTTGGTATGAAAATGGAGGGCCGAGATGGGGGAGCAGGTAGCATGTTGCAGTCGTCACATGCAGGCGAAATCAGTGGCAGCAAATGTATGCAACATCGTATGTACATTGTCTACCACATGGAGGCCTGGTTTCACCCACATGTGGTGACCACAACACATTACTTAACCCCTTATGTCAGCCACCCCCTTTATTCCATTTGAGAAGGTATCGGGATGAGATGAGAGCTAACTGGAAAAGAGCCACTTGAGGGAGGGTAAAGTTTATGCCATTTTAGCTCCTTTGATAACCCCCTTTACAGAGGCAAATGAGGCGCCTTTTACATCAGGAGGATTCATTTGCCTAATAAGGGGTAGGAGGAGACCCCCTTTAAGATCAAATACTGGAGGACAAGACTCCCTTAAGACCAGTGGAGTCTGGAGGAGGCGCTGTTAAAGAGGTTATCAAGACAGCTGAAAAAGTATGACCTTACCTCGCTTTCCAGCAGCTCACTTCTGCTTTGGTCTTGACTCATCCTGATACCTTCTGGTATGAAAATGGAGGGCCGAGATGAGGGAGCAGGTAGCATGTTGCAGTCGTCACATGCAGGCGGAATCAGTGGCAGCAAATGTACGCAACATCGTATGTACATTGTCTACCACATGGAGGCCTGGTTTCACCCACATGTGGTGACCACAACACATTACCTGACCCCTTATTTAAGCCACCCCCTTTATTCCAGGTGAGAAGGTATAGGGAGGAGATGAGAGCTATGTGGAAAAGAGCCACTGGAGGTAGGGGAAAGTTTATGCCATTTTAGCTCCTCTGATAACCCCTTTAACATATGGAGGCAAATGAGGCGCCTTTTACAACAGGAGGATTCATTTGCCTCATAAGGGGTAGGAGGAGACCCCCTTTAAGATCAAATACTGGAGGACAAGACTCCCTTAAGACCAGTGGAGTCTGGAGGAGGCGCTGTTAAAGCGGTTATCAAGACAGCTGAAAAGGTATGACCTTCCTTCACTTCCCAGCCACTGAAGAGAGGGAAAAGTTTATGCCATTTTAGCTCCTCTGATAACCCCTTTAACATATAGAGGCAAATGATGCGCCTATAATATCAGGAGGATTCATTTGCCTCATAAGGGGTAGGAGGAGACCCCCTTTAAGATCAAAGACTGGAGGACAAGACTCCCTTAAGACCACTGGAGTCTGGAGGAGGCGCTGTTAAAGAGGTTATCAAGACAGCTGAAAAAGTATGACCTTACCTCGCTTCCCAGCAGCTCACTTCTGGTTTGGTCTTGACTCATCCTGATACCTTTTGGTATGAAAATGGAGGGCCGAGATGGGGGAGCAGGTAGCATGTTGCAGTCGTCACATGCAGGCGAAATCAGTGGCAGCAAATGTACGCAACATTGTATGTACATTGTCTACCACATGGAGGCCTGGTTTCACCCACATTTGGTGACCACAACACATTACCTGACCCCTTATTTCAGCCACCTCCTTTATTCCAGGTGAGAAGGTATCGGGATGAGATGAGAGCTAACTGGAAAAGAGCCACTGGAGGGAGGGGAAAGTTTATGCCATTTTACCTCCTCTGATATCCCCTTTAACATATAGAGGCACATGAGGCGCCTTTTACATCAGGAGGATTCATTTGCCTCATAAGGGGTAGGAGGAGACCCCCTTTAAGATCAAATACTGGAGGACAAGACTCCCTTAAGACCAGTGGAGTCTGGAGGAGGCGCTGTTAAAGGGGTTATCAAGACAGCTGAAAAGGTATGACCTTCCTTCGCTTCCCAGCCACTGGAGAGAGGGAAAAGTTTATGCCATTTTAGCTCCTCTGATAACCCATTTTACAGAGGCAAATGAGGCACCTTTAACATCAGGAGGATTAATTTGCCTCATAAGGGGTAGGAGGAGACCCCCTTTAAGATCAAATACTGGAGGACAAGACTCCCTTAAGACCACTGGAGTCTGGAAGAGGCGCTGTTAAAGAGGTTATCAAGACAGCTGAAAGGGTATGACCTTACCTTGCTTTCCCAGCAGCTCACTTCTGGATTGGTCTCGACTTTTCCTGATACCTTTTGGTATGAAAATGGAGGGCCGAGATGGGGGAGCAGGTAGCATGTTGCAGTCGTCACATGCAGGCGAAATCAGTGGCAGCAAATGTATGAAACATCGTATGTACATTGTCTACCACATGGAGGCCTGGTTTCACCCACATGTGGTGACCACAACACATTACCTGACCCCTTATGTCAGCCACCCCCTTTATTCCATTTGAGAAGGTATCGGGATGAGATGAGAGCTAACTGGAAAAGAGCCACTGGAGGGAGGGGAAAGTTTATGCCATTTTACCTCCTCTGATAACCCCTTTAACATATAGAGGCACATGAGGCGCCTTTTACATCAGGAGGATTCATTTGCCTCATAAGGGATAGGAGGAGACCCCCTTTAAGATCAAAGACTGGAGGACAAGACTCCCTTAAGACCACTGGAGTCTGGAGGATGTGCTGTTAAAGCGGTTATCAAGACAGCTGAAAAGGTATGACCTTCCTTCGCTTCCCAGCCACTGGAGAGAGGGAAAAGTTTATGCCATTTTAGCTCCTCTGATAACCCCTTTTGCAGAGGCAAATGAGGCGCCTTTAACATCTGGAGGATTCATTTGCCTCATAAGGGGTAGGAGGAGACCCCCTTTAAGATCAAATACTGGAGGACAAGACTCCCTTAAGACTAGTGGAGTCTGGAGGAGGCGCTGTTAAAGAGGTTATCAAGACAGCTGAAAAGGTATGACATTACCTTGCTTCCCAGCAGCTCACTTCTGGTTTGGTCTCGACTCTTCCTGATGCCTAGTGTTGAGCGGCATAGGCCATATTCGAATTCGCGAATATTCGCGAATATATGGGCGAATATTCGTCATGTATTCGCGAATATTCGCATATTCGTAGTATTCTCGCTTTTTTTTTCGCAACGCGAAAAATTCGTGTATGCGAAAATTTACATATGCGAAAATTAGCATATGCAAAAAATATTGCAAGCAAAAATACGAATATGCGAAAATTAGCATATGCAAATGTTCGCATATGCGAAAATCCGCACGCCAGTCTCACACAGTAGTATTAGAGTCTTCTTTACACCACACGAGCTGGAAGCAGAGAGGGATGATCACTGTGATGTGTACTGTGAAAAAATAAAAATAAAAAAAAACGAATATTCGTAATTACGAATATATAGCGCTATATTCGCGAAATTCGCGTATTCGCGAATATGCGATATTCGCGAATCATATTCGAATTGCGAATATTCGCGAGCAACACTACTGATGCCTTCTGGTATGAAAATGGAGGGCCGAGATGGGGGAGCAGGTAGCATGTTGCAGTCTTCATATGCAGGCGAAATCAGTGGCAGCAAATGTATGCAACATCCTATACACATTGTCTACCACATGGAGGCCTGGTTTCACCCACATGTGGTTACCACAACACATTACCTGTCCCCTTATTTCAGCTACCCCCTTTATTCCAGGTGAGAAGGTATCGGGTTGAGATGAGAGCTAACTGGAAAAGAGCCACTGGAGGGAGGGGAAAGTTAATGCCATTTCAGCTCCTCTGATAACCCCTTTAAAATATAGAGGCAAATGAGGCGCCTTTTACATCAGGAGGATTCATTTGCCTCATAAGGGATAGGAGGAGACCCCCTTTAAGATCAAAGACTGGAGGACAAGACTCCCTTAAGACCACTGGAGTCTGGAGGAGGTGCTGTTTAAGTGGTTATCAAGACAGCTGAAAAGGTATGACCTTACCTTACTTCCCAGCAGCTCACTTCTGGTTTGGTCTCGACTCGTCCTGATACCTTCTGGTATGAAAATGGAGGGCCGAGATGGGGGAGCAGGTAGCATGTTGCAGTCGTCACATGCATGCGAAATCAGTGGCAGCAAATGTATGCAACATCGTATGTACATTGTCTACCACATGGAGGCCTGGTTTCACCCACATGTGGTTACCACAACACATTACCTGTCCCCTTATTTCAGCTACCCCCTTTATTCCAGGTGAGAAGGTATCGGGTTGAGATGAGAGCTAACTGGAAAAGAGCCACTGGAGGGAGGGGAAAGTTAATGCCATTTCAGCTCCTCTGATAACCCCTTTAAAATATAGAGGCAAATGAGGCGCCTTTTACATCAGGAGGATTCATTTGCCTCATAAGGGGTAGGAGGAGACCCCCTTTAACCTGTTCAGTACCCCGGGCGTACTGGTACATTCCGACACCCTGGGTACATGTACATCCGTGCGAATTTAGGTCCCTGCCGCGCAGCGGCACCCAGCGCAAATGCCCAGGGGGGTCATCAGACCCCCCCAATGTTGGCGATCGGCGCAAATCGCAAGTGAATTCACACTTGCGATTTGCGTCTATTCCGGTGATGTGGGTCACAGGTGACCCGCTGACCCGGAAATACATGGCGATCGGGGGTGTTGGATACACCCCCTATCAGCCACTGTATCTATGGGAAGGTGGCGATTTCTTCACCCCCAGGAACGCTGCTATTGCCAATAGCAGCCGGCAGGGGAGGGGTTAACGGCATCCTCTTGCAGCTCCCATGGCTGGCTTAGTTCAGTCAGCGGTCAGAGCTGCTGGAGGAAGCTAGGGACCTCTCCTCTGCATGATCGGAACCCCCTCAGGACTGAAGATCCCCCTTAGAGCAGATCTTATACCCTATCCCCCTAAGAGCAGATCTTATCCCCTATCCCCTATCCAAAGGATAGGGGATAAGATGCCTGATCGCGGGAGTCCCACAGCTGGGGACGCCCGTGAGCATGCACGCGGCACCCCGTTTGTAATCAGCCCCCCGTATTCGCTACGGGTTTGATTACGGTCGACCGCAGGGCCAGCGGCATGTGACGTCCGCAGCTCCCCCCCCCCCCATATAACTGTGTGTGATTTTTAATCACACACTGTTATATATCGTATTTATCGGGGTATACCACTCATCGGCCTATTACACGCACCCCCTTTTTTCCAAGGAGGTTTTGGTAAAAAAGTTTTTTTACCAAAATATCCTTGGTAAAATGAGGGTGTGTGTGTTTTTCAGGTGTACCACGATAAACTGTTTCTGGTGGCTTCTGCAGTTCAATGATTTAAAGCAAGCGCTTAAATCTTTTACGTGCAGTGGCTTCTGTGGGGCCAGAGTGCCGCTGCTCTAGTCCCCGGTTTTATAGTTAAATATCCCCCCGCTCCCTGATTCCCTCCCAGTCCCTGGTTTTATAGTTACATGTGCCCTGGGGACTGCGGTTCTTCATGCTCCGGCGGCCTCCTGATCTGTCACTGCGCCGTGCACTGACTGACGAGTGACGTCGTGTTGAGGACGTCACTCGTCATTACGCAGCGCACAGTGACAGATCAGGAGGCCACCGGAGCATGAAGGACCGCAGTCCCCAGGGCACATGTAACTATAAAACCGGGGACGGGGAGGGAATTGGGCCGTGGCGGCGGCGGGATATTTAACTATAAAACGGGGGACGGGGAGGGAATTGGGCCGTGGCGGCGGCGGGATATTTAACTATAAAACCAGGGACGGGGAGGGAATTGTGCAGTGGCGGTGGCGGGACATATAACTATAAAACTGGGGACGGGGAGGGAATTGGGCCGTGGCGGCGGCGGGACATATAACTATAAAACCGGGGACTGGGATGGAATCTGGCGGTGGCAATGGGACTCTGGCCAGGCAGAAGCTGCTGCAGTTCAATGATTTAAAGTGCCCGCTTTAAATCATTGAACTGCAGCAGCTTTTGCGGGATCACAAACAGTATATCGGCGTATAACACGCAGATAGACTTTAGGCTAAAATTTTTAGCAGCGGAGGCATGCGCTTTTCTTGCCTCCGACTCCGAATCTGTCAGTGAGGACGATGAAGATCCTACATTTCTACTTCTGTGGGGCCAGAGTGCCACTGCTCTAGTCCCCGGTTTTATAGTTAAATACCCCCCCCCCGCTGCCTGATTCCCTCCCCGTCCCGGTTTTATAGTTAAATATCCCGCCGCTGCCACTGCCCAATTCCCTCCCCGTCCCCAGTTTTATAGTTACATGTGCCCTGGGGACTGCGGTCCTTCATGCTCCGGCGGCCTCCTGATCTGTCACTGCGCCGTGCACTGACTGACGAGTGACGTTGTGTTGAGGACGTCACTCGTCATTACGCAGCGCACAGTGACAGATCAGGAGGCCACCGGAGCATGAAGGACCGCAGTCCCCAGGGCACATGTAACTATAAAACCAGGGACGGGGAGGGAATTGGGCCGTGGTGGCGGCGGCGGGATATTTAACTATAAAACCGGGGACTGGGAGGGAATTGGGCCGTGGTGGCGGCGGGATATTTAACTATAAAACCAGGGACGGGGAGGGAATTGGGCAGTGGCGGCGGCGGGACATATAACAATAAAACCGGGGACGGGGAGGGAATTGGGCCGTGGCGGCGGCGGGATATTTAACTATAAAACCAGGGACGGGGAGGGAATTGGGCAGTGGCGGCGGCGGGACATATAACTATAAAACCGGGGACTGGGAGGGAATCTGGCGGTGGCAGTGGGACTCTGGCCAGGCAGAAGCTGCTGCAGTTCAATGATTTAAAGTGCCCGCTTTAAATCATTGAACTGCAGCAGCTTTTGCGGGATCACAAACAGTATATCGGCGTATAACACGCAGATAGACTTTAGGCTAAAATTTTTAGCAGCGGAGGCATGCGCTTTTCTTGCCTCCGACTCCGAATCTGTCAGTGAGGACGATGAAGATCCTACATTCCTGTGTTCTTCATCGTCCTCCTCATCATCTAGTACTGATGAGGAGTCACCTGTGCGGCAGAGACGCCGCCAGGTGAGGCCACGCAACCCCCATTGTAGTGGCCCTGTGGCCTGCACTAGTGCGAGTGGTGATGCCGCTTGTACTAGGAGTCCGAACCCCTAGACAAGTTTACCAGAGCCCCCTTCTGGTGAACCTTTCTGGAGACCCCCAGAGGGTTATCTGCCACGGATTCTGGAGTTTGTTGGCTACTCCGGAATCCGGATTGACAATTCTGGATTCACAGAAATTTGACTATTTCAGTTATTTTTTCAGTGACAGTTTTGTCAATCTAATGGTGGAGCAGACAAATCTGTACGCCAGGCAGTTCATTGCCCACCACCCTGATTCTTTTTTGGCCAGGTCCAATGAATGGTACTCCATTGATGCAGCAGAAATGATGACATTTTGGGGCCTCTTGCTGCATATGGGCCTGGTCAAAAGCCAAGTGTCAGGCAGTACTGGAGCGGGGACATCCTATACAAGACCCAGCTTTACAGTATTGCCCTGACACTGAAGCGGTTCGAGGCCATTCGGAAATGCCTCCATTATGCACATAATGAGGCATGTCCACCCCGAAGTGATCCCACCTATGACCGGCTTTACAAAGTGAGACCGCTCATCGATCACTTTGGGGCCAAATTTTTGGAGGCCTACGTACCACTCAGGGACCTCTCGGTAGATGAGTCTCTTATCAGTTTTAAGGGGAGACTCATCTTCCGCCAGTATATTCCCTCGAAGCGGGCGCGGTATGACGTGAAGCTATATAAACTTTGTGAGAGTACCTCCGGGTACACTTACAAGTTTAGGGTGTATGAGGGACGAGATTCCCGTATTGAACCCCCAGATTGTTTACCCACTCTGAGTGTTAGCGGTAAAATCGTTTTGGACCTTGTGTACCCATTGTTGGATAAGGGTTACCACGTGTACGTGGAAAACTTTTATACCAGCATCCCTCTCTTCACAACCCTTCCACCAGATCCACGTCCGCTTGTGGGACCGTGCGGAAGAACCAGAGAGGCCTCCCTTTAAATTTGATCCAGACACCTATGTCCAAGGGTATGTCCCGTGCCCTTGCCCATGAAAACCTGTTGCTGGTCAGGTATAAGGATAAGAGGGATGTCCTTATGCTGACTACTATTCATGGCAACAGCAGCTCACCTGTCCCTGTGCGAGGTACCACAACACCGGTCCTCAAGCCCGATTGTATTCTGGACTACAATCGGTATATGGGGGGAGTTGATCTTTCTGATCAAGTCCTCAAGCCATACATGGCCATGCGGAAAACACGGGTATGGTACAAAAAAGTTGCGGTCTACATGGTACAGGTTGCCATGTACAATGCTTTTGTACTGTCCCAGTACGCTGGCAACACAGGGACATACCTTCAATTCCAAGAAGAAGCCCTAAAGGTCCTTATCTTTGGTGACCGGGAAAGAGCAGGCTGGACTTCCCAAGGAACTGAAGTATTAGGTGCCAGGATCGTCCCAGGCCAACACTTTCCAGGTGAAGTCCCCCACACTGGAAAGAAGGGACGAACCCTGAAAAAAATGCAGAATGTGTCACAAGAGGGGGATTCGGAAGGACACCACCACTCAATGTGACACTTGCCCCCATCATCCGGGCCTCTGAATTAAAAACTGCTTCAGTGAGTATCACACTTCCATACGGTACTAAATTTTCCCTCTTCATTTTAATTTCCCATAATTTGACCCCAATGTACCAAGTCCAGAGTACATTGCAAATTTCAACCCCATAAAACCACTAAAATGCCCAAAAAACTCTTTATAAAAAAAAAACTGATAAGACCTCTGGGGGTATTTCTTCCAAAAATGGGTCACTGAGTCACTATCATCGGGGACTTTTTATGTTGCCTCAAATGTTCAGCGCTCTCTCTCTCCACCTGAGCGGGGTGCGCATTAATGCAACAGGTTAGGGACGGCCACACACATCACATTCCCAGAATGATGATTCAGAGCATAGGGTTTGGGGTGGGCATATTTTTTTGTTTTGGCTATGCTCTGGTTCATCATTCTGGGAACATAATTTATAATTTTATGTCCCACTGTACCACACTTTAGTTACATAGTGTACCCCAGTTATTTACCACATGTAATGCCCCTTGAGGGGGGTCCCACTGTTCCTCCTCCATAGGAGAAATACAAAGCTCAAGGACCCTGACTGATCTCCGGCACCTCTGAGACCAGTGTGCAAGCTGTTTACGGCCAAATATGAGGTATGTCCTTACTCCAAAGAAATGTATTTGCAAATTTACAGTAACATTTTCTCCTGTTACCACTTGTGAAAATGAAAAATTTGGGGTAACCCCAGCATTTTTGTGTAAAAAAATAAAATTTTTCCTTTTAACATGCCACTTAATGAACATTTATCAAACACCTGAGGGGTGTTAAGGCTCACTGTACCCCTTGTTACGTTCTTTGAGGGGTGTAGTTTCCAAAATGGTATGCCATGTGTTTTTTTTTCTTTTTTTTGCTGTTCTGGCACCATAGGGGCTTCCTAAATGCGACATGCCCCCCCCCCCCCCCCCCCCCCATTTCAGCAAAATTTGCAAATGTGACTCCTCTGGTGCATTGTAGTGCACCAGCAGAGCACTTGACATCCACTCATGGGGTATTTCCATACTCAGAAGAGATGGGGTTACAAATTTTGGGGGGCATTTTGTCCTATTATCCCTTGTAAAAATTTAAAATTTGAGAGAGAACCAGCATTTTAGTGAAAAAAAAAATCATTTACACATCCAACTTTAACGAAAAGTCGTCAAACACCTGTGGTGTGTTAAGGCTCACTGGACCCCTTGTTATGTGCCTTGAGGGGTGTAGTTTCCAAAATAGTATGCCATGTGGGGTTTTATTTGCTGTCCTGGCGCCATAGGGGCTTCCTAAATGGGACATGCCCCTCAAAAACCATTTCAGCAAAATTTGCTTTTCAAAAGCCAAATGTGACTCCTTCTCTTCTGAGCATTGTAGTGTGCCAGAAGAGCACTTGACATCCACACATGGGGTATTTCCATACTCAGAAGAGATGAGGTTACAAATTTTGGGGGGCATTTTGTCCTATTATCCCTTGTAAAAAAAAAAAATTAATTTGAGGGAAAACCAGCATTTTAATGAAAAAAAATCATTTGCACATCCAACTTTAACCTCTTAAGGACCAATGACGTCCTGGGACGTCATGGCACCCTGGGCCTTAAGGACCAATGACGTCCCAGGACGTCATGGCGTTTTCCGCTCCCTGCCGCTCGCCAGGCAGAGATCGGAACCGGATGCCTGCTGAAATCCTTCAGAAAGCATCCAGGGCAAACGCCGAGGGGGGCCATGTAGGCCCCCCATGTCGGCGATCGCCGCAAATCGCAAGGGAAATTGCCCTTGCGATCTGCGGCGATACCGGGCTGATCGGGTCTCTGGGACCCGACCGCCCGGTAATTTTGCATGATCCCGGCAGCCAGGACCATGGTAAAGTATAGGAGCAAGGTGTCAAGCCTGCCACCTCCTCCGATCCCCTGCGATTCTTCGGTTAGTTAACCGACCAATCGCAGGGGGGGGGGGGGGCAGTTACTTCCTCCCGCCCTGCCCGGCCCCTGGAAGTCCGGAGAGGACGGAAGGAAGACCGGAGGACGCAGCGGGGGACGGGGGAGTGCTGGGGACCGGCCCCGGTACTTACCTCGTCCCTGAAGACCCGGATCCCGGCGATAAAGACGGCGGCGGCAACAGGTGAGTGGATCTTCAGCCGCGGTCGGCCCCTTTACAGCAATGCACGTCGCCGTAAAGCGACATGCATTGCTGTATTGGGACCCTGTATACTACAACTCCCAGCATGCCCAGACAGCCCTTGGCGTCTGGGCATGCTGGGAGTTGTAGTTTTGCAACATCTGGAGGCCCACAGTTTGGAGACCACTGTGCCCTTCCAGATGTTGCAAAACTACACATCCTCAGCATGCCTTTACTGTCCAGGCATGCTGGGAGTTGTAGTTCTGTAACATCTGGCCCTTCAGATGTTGCAGAACTACAACTCCCAGCATTCCTGGACAGTTTTGGCATACTGGGAGTTGTAGTTTTGCAACATCTGGAAGGGCACAGATTGGGAACCACTGTATTAGTGGTCTGCAAACTGTAGTCCTCCAGATGTTGCAAAACTACAACTCCAAGCATGCTGGGAGTTGTAGTTCGGCAACATCTGGCTCTAAAAATGTTGCCGAACTACTACTTCCAGCATGCCTGAGAATGCTGGGAGTTGTAGTTTTGCAACAACAGGAGGCACACTGGTTGGGAAACATTGTCTGTTTCCTAACTCAGTGTTTCCCAACCCGTGTGCCTCCAGCTGTTGCAAAACTATAACTACCAGCATGCACTGATAGACTGTGCATGCTGGGAGTTGTAGTTTTGCAACAGCTGGAGGTTCCCCCCCCCCCCCCCCCCGTGAATGTACAGGATACATTCACATGGGCAGGGGGCTTACAGTGAGTATAAAACCCCACATGGGATACCATTTTGGAAACTACACCCCTCAAGGCGTGTAACAAGGAGTCCAGTGAGCCTTAACACCCCGCAGGTGTTTGACGACTTTTCATTAAAATTGGACGTGTAAATGAAAAAAAAATTTCCACTAAAGTGCAGTTTTTTCCCCAACTTTACCAATTTTACAAAGGGTAATGGGAGAAAATGGCCCCCAAAATTTGTAACCCCATCTCTTCTGAGTATGGAAATACCATGTTAGGATGTAAAATGCTCTGCGGGCGAACTACAATGCTGAGAAGAGAAGGAGCGCCATTGAGATTTTGGAAAGAGAATTCATTTAGAATGGTAGTCAGGGGCCATGCGCGTTTACAAAGCCCCCCGTGGTGCCAGAACAGTGGACCCCCCACATATGACACCATTTTGGAAACTACACCCCTCACAGAATTTAATAAGGGGTGCAGTGAGTATTTACACCCCACTGGCGTTTGACAGATCATAAATGCTCACTGCACCCCTTAATAGATTACATGAGGGGTGTAGTTTCCAAAATGGGGTCACATGTGGGGGGGCGGGTCCATTGTTCTGGCACTATGGGGGCTTTGTAAACACAGGTGGCCTTCAATTACGGACAAATTTTCTCTTCAAAATCCCAATGGCGCTCTAAGCATTGTAGAGCGCCAGCAGAGCACTTTACATCCACATATGGGGTATTTTCTTACTCAAAAGAAATGGAGTTACAAATTTTGGGGAGGCTTTTTTCCTATTTTCCCTTGTGAAAATGAAAAATTTAGGGTAACACCAGCATTTTAGTGAAATTTTTTTTTCCGTTTTCCCATCCAAATTTAATGAAAATTCGTCAAACACCTGTGGGGTGTTAAGGCTCACTATACCCCTTGTCACATTCCGTGAGGGGTGTAGTTTCCAAAATGGGGTCACATGTGGATATTTATGTTTTTGCGTTTATGTCAGAACCGCTGTAAAATCAGCCACCCATGTGCAAATCACCAATTTAGGCCTCAAATGTAAATGGTGCGCTCTCACTCCTGAGCCTTGTTGTGCGCCCACAGAGAATTTTACGCCCACATATGGGGTATTTCCGTACTCAGGAGAAATTGCGTTACAAATTTTGGGTTCCTTTTACTGCTTGTGAAAATAAAAAGTATGGGGCAACACCAGCATGTTAGTGTAAAATTTTTTATTTTTTTAAACTAACAGGCTGGTGTAGACCCCAACTTTTCCTTTTCATAAGGGGTAAAGGGAGAAAAAGCCCCCAAAATTTGTAGTGCAATTTCTCCCGAGTACGGAAATACCCCATATGTGGTCCTAAACTAATACGACAGGTCTCTTAAATGAGCGCCATGCGCATTTGAGGACTAAATTAGGGATTGCATAGGGGTGGACATAGGGGTATTCTATGCCAGTGATTCCCAAACAGGGTGCCTCCAGCTGTTGCTAAACTCCCAGCATACCTGGACAGTCAGCGGCTCTCCAGAAATGCTGGGAGTTGTTGTTTTGCAACAGCTGGAGGCTCCGTTTTGGAAACACGGTTTTCATTTTTATTGGGGGGGGGGCACAGTGTAAGGGGGTGTAATATGTAGTGTTTTACCCTTTATTATGTGGTAGTGTAGTGTAGTTTTTTACATTTGCACTGGTGTGTTACGGCGAGCTTACAGCTAGGAGTTTGCGCTGCATTGAAAAATTTGCCGCAGCCCAAACTTGAAGCAGGAAACTTACTGTTAACCTGCCTGTGTGAATGCAACCTGTACGTTCACATGGGGGGGGGGGGGGGGGGGGGGGCAAACCTCCAGCTGTTTCAAGACTACAACTCCCAGCATGTACTGACAGACCGTGCATACTGGGAGTTGTACTTTTGCAAAAGCTGGAGGCACACTGGTTGGAAAACCTTCAGTTAGGTTCTGTTACCTAACTCAGTATTTTCCAACCAGTGTGCCTCCAGCTGTTGCAAAACTATAACTCACAGCATGTGCTGATCGCCGAAGGGCATGCTGTGAGATGTAGTTATGCAACAGCTGGAGGTACGCAACTACAACTCCCAGCATGCCGAGATAGCTGTTTGGGCATGCTGGTATTTGCAGTTTTGCAACATCTGAGGGCTACAGTTTATAGACCTCTGCACCGTGATCTCCAAACTGTGACCCTCCAGATGTTGCAAAACTACAAATACCAGCATGCCAAGACAGCAAAGAGCTGTTTGGGCATGCTAGGAGTTGTAGTTTTGCAAGATCTGGAGGGATACAGTTTAGAGACCACTGTATAGTGGTTTCAGACTGTAGCCCTCCAGCTGTTGCAAAACTACATATTCCAGCATGCCCAAACAGCTGTCTGGGCATGCTGGGAGTTGTAGTTTTGCAACATCTGGAGGGCTACAGGTTAGAGACCACTGTATAGGCAACTAGGCAACTTACTGGCTTCCGTAGGATCCAGGGAGCCATCCTCTTCTGCTGCACGACATCGCCGCCCGCTGATCACCGTCGTCCGCTGCCTCAGGACGGGTAAGTGGATTTCGGCGCCCTGTCCTCTTCGGTTTCCCCATTCTGCCCCGCCTATTGTGGGTGGGTAGGACGGGGAAAACGAAAGTTAACCCCCCCCCCCGCCCCCGATCTGCTATTGGTCTTCGCTTCTGATGACCAAAAGCAGGTATAGGAGGGGTGGCACCCCTGCCACCTCACTCTTATGCCTTCAGGGGGATCGTAGGTGTCTTAGACAACCGCGATCCCCCTTGAATTTACTTGCGATTTGCACCAATCGCCGACATGGGGGGGGGGGTCTGATGACCCCCCTGGGCATTTGCGCGGGAAGCCTGCTGATCAATATCAGCAGTCACCCCGGTCCAGTCCCCGCCCGGTGCGCGGTGGGGACCGAAATTCCCACGGGCGAATTCATACGCCCTTCGTCCTTAAGTACCAGGACGCAAGGGCGTATGCATACGCCCTTCTTCCCCAACAGGTTAAGATCAAATACTGGAGGACAAGACTCCCTTAACCCCTTAACGATGCAAGACGTATATTTACGTCCTGCGCCGGCTCCCGCGATATGAAGCATCACATCACGTCCGTCCCGACGCTCATCAACGGCCGGCACCCGCGGCTAATACCACACATCGCCAATTACGGCAATGTGCGGTATTAACCCTTTAGAAGCTGCGGACCGCCGCTTCTAAAGTGAACGTGAAACTATCCCGGCTAGTCAGCCGGGCTGTTCGGGACCGCCGCGGTGAAATCGCGGCGTCCCGAACAGCTTACAGGACACCAGGAGGGCCCTTACCTGCCTCCTCGGTGACGAATGACTGCTCCGTGCCTGAGATCTAGGCAGGAGCAGTCAAGCGCCGATAACACTGATCACAGGCGTGTTAATACACGCCAGTGATCAGCATGAGAGATCAGTGTGTGCAGTGTTATAGGTCCATATGGGACCTATAACACTGCAAAATAAAATAAAATAAAAAGTGTTAATAAAGGTCATTTAACCCCTTCCCTAATAAAAGTTTGAATCACCCCCCTTTTCCCATAAAAAAAAAAAACATATGTGGTATCGCTGCGTGCGTAAATGTCCGAACTATAAAAATATATAATTAATTAAACCGCACGGTCAATGGCGTACGCGCAAAAAAATTCCAAAGTCCAAAAAAGCGTATTTTTTGGTCACTTTTTATACCATTAAAAAATGAATAAAAAGTCCGATCAAAACAAAAATGGTACCGATAAAAACTTCAAATCACGGCGCAAAAAATGAGTCCTCATACTGCTCAGTACGGGGAAAAATAAAAAAGTTATAGGGGTCAGAAGATGACATTTTTAAATGTATACATTTTCCTGCATGTAGTTATGATTTTTTCCAGAAGTATGACAAAATCAAACTTATATAAGTAGGGTATCATTTTAACCATATGGATCTACAGAATAATGATAAGGTGTCATTTTTACCGAAATATGCACTGCGTAGAAACGGAAGCCCCCAAAAGTTACAAAATGGCGTTTTTTCTTCGATTTTGTTGCACAATGATTTTTTTTCCATTTCGCCGTGAATTTTTGGGTAAAATGACTAATGTCACTGCAAAGTAGAATTGGTGACACAAAAAATAAGCCATAATATGGATTTTTAGGTGGAAAATTGAAAGGGTTATGATTTTTAAAAGGTAAGGAGGAAAAAAGGAAAGTGCAAAAACTGAAAAACCCTGAGTCCTTAAGGGGTTAAGACCACTGGAGTCTGGAGGAGGCGCTGTTAAAGAGGTTATCAAGACAGCTGAAAAAGTAAGAACTTACCATGCTTCCCAGTTGCTCACTTCAGGTTTGGTCTCATCCTGATACCTTCTGGTATGAAAATGGAGGGCCGAGATGGGGGAGCAGGTGGCATGTTCAGTCGTCACATGCAGGCAAAATCAGTGGCAGCAAATGTATGCAACATTGTGTGTACATTGGCTACCACATGGAGGCCTGGTCTCGCCCGCATGTGGTGACCATAGCACATTACCTGACCCCTTATTTCAGCCTCCCCCTTTATTCCAGGTGAGAATGTATCGGGATGAGATGAGAGCTAACTGGAAAAGAGCCACTGAAGGAAGGGTGAAGTTTATGCCATTTTAGCTCCTCTGATAACCCCTTTAACATATAGAGGAAAATGAGGCGCCTTTTACATCAGGAGGATTCATTTGCCTCATAAGGGGTAGGAGTAGACCCCTTTTAAGATCAAAGACTGGAAGGCAAGACTCCCTTAAGACCATTGGAGTCTGGAGGAGGCACTGTTAAAGAGGTTATCAAGACAGCTGAAAACGTATGACGTTCCTTCGCTTACCAGCAGCTCACTTCTGATTTGGTCTCGACTCGTCCTGATTCCTTCCGGTATGAAAATGGAGGGCCGAGATGGGGGAGAAGGTAGCTTGTAGTCACATGCAAGCGAAATCAGTGGCAGCAAACAAATGCAACATGGCGTGCACATTGGCTACCACATGGAGGCCTGGTTTCGCCCCCACATGTGGTGATCACAACACATTACCTGACCCCTTATTTCAGCCACCCCCTTTATTCCAGGTGAGGAGATATCAGGATGAGATGAGAGCTATTTGGAAAAGAGCCACTGGAGGGAGGGAAAAAGTTATGCATTTTTAGCTCCTCTGATAGCACCTTTAACATATAGAGGCAAATGAGGCGCCCTTAACATCAGGAGGAGACCCCCTTTAAGATCAAATAATGGAGAACAGGACTCCCTTAAGACCAGTAGAGTCTAGAGGAGGCGCTGTTTAAAGAGGTTATCAAGACAGCTGAAAAGGTATGACCTTACCTCACTTCCCAGCAGATCACTTCTGGTTTGGTCTCGACTCGTCCTGATACCTCCACGGTAGCTTTACTGAGGGTAGAGAGGTGATATAGTATATGCAGTACAGACAATTTCCCAAATAGGTGACCAGTTACACAGAGGGACCTCGCAGGCTTCCTGGGAATTGCAGTATATAGATACACTTTAGTGCAGGCCATGGTGACTATATAGAAGACTTGACTGACTTGACAATTGACAAGAAGATGACTTTGAGCTTACTTGAGCTGACTTGTGGCTGCAGGCTTTAGGCTTGAGGCCTCAAATGCTCTGGACACACTCTGAGGCAACTGCACTGGACCTCAGCAGAAGCAAGAATGCAGGAGGAGAGCGATTGTAGCTCCACCCCTGCTTTTATTGGAGTGTCTTGCAAAGAGCCCATAGGTCACTAGAGGGGTCAGCTGGTCACTAGTGCCTCCTGGGTATCAAGCACATGGTCACGCTAGTTAAAGAAACATTACACTTTTAACATATAACATGTGTACATAGGGGTTAAAACTGCAGGGGGCCCTGGGTACATAAAGGGACTCTTGGTAACCATGCAACTGCTGTAGTAACATGTCAAATGACAATATACATAGCTCTTTCGGATTGGGCTGCCAGAGGCTATCTACCCAATGCATTGGCTACTGGGGTCTCTTGGTTGGACACACTTCCCCCAGAGCTCTGTGCATTGTTAGACAACATTAGACATTTGTTACCTTATTTTACCTTCTGGCCAGTAAAATATCCTGGGCACGTGGACACAAGAAAATATTAGACATTAAGCATTATAAACATTTTGTGGACTAGTACTATGGTAAATGCTACAGCCCTAATGTGATATTAAACATATGTGCATGACTTAACGTGGTGTCAGTGGACTATGTGTAGCACAGGACTTTATGTGGTATTTTAATCTTTATACCTAGCTGGAACTTGGCCTTGAGTGGACTGTTGAGGACCTACACAGCACCTACCCTTGGGATTAAGGAATGCCTACTTCTTCGGGAGCTCTTGACTCGATTGGAATTGCAACAGGCTCTCCCTCGTCGAATTCTGGAGTAGGTAGCGGTTCGGGACTGGCAGGACTTGGACTTGTTGGCAGAGACATTGGTGAGACAGGTAATCGGGAGATTGGGGTATAGACTGGTGACAGGACTGGGACTGGTGTGGCGACTAAGGTTGGTTGAACCGGTCCAGGGTTTGGCGAGATACAGAAGACCGAAGGTTGACTTTGGGAGAACATAGGGACATTCATGGATGGGTGGATTTCCTTGCCCGGCACATACTCCCTCGCAGGTCTGACAGCTGGTGGAGAAGGTGCTGGGAGCAGGAATAGGTCTTCCTTGAGACACAGCTTGATTCTGTTACGATGGACAATTTGCGGCTCATACCCAAGTTTTTGTACCTCGTACATGTCAGAGTCTGGATAGGGTACAGACATCACTGTGTATGGTTCTGTCTCCCAGATAGAGTCCAGTTTATGAGTTCTCGGGAACTTCCGCAGACAGATTTTGTCATCTAGCTGGAGGGGTTTGGCGGAGGCATGACAGTTATAATCTTGCTGTTGTCTTCGTTAAGCCTCGCCCATCTTTTTGCCAACAATCTCTTTTGCTTCTTGGATCCTTCTTTGATCCTGGGGAGTTATTGAATGGGGCTTGAAGCCCAAATGCCCATGCCATTCCCTCATCGGGTAGAAAGGGGTGTAGCCGGTAGAACAATGGACCGTGTTGTTATAAATCTCCAACAATTCGGGCAACAATTGGGGCCACTCTTCATGCTTGGATACAGATGCAGCTCGCAACATGTTGATGAAGACTTGATTGATGTGCTCACAGAGCCCGTTCCCTTGAGAGTGGTAAGCTGTAGTCCAAAGTTTCTTACAGGCGTGGAACTGACACAGCTCCTCAAAGAGTTGGGCCTCGAAGGCCCTTCCACGGTCTGTTAGGACAGACTCCGGACACCCAAGGGTTTGCACCCAATTGGAGTACAACATCTGGGCCGCTGTCTTGGCTGTGAGGTCTTTAACGGGTACCATGACAACCCATTTGGAGTAGTGATCCACCATGGTGAGAGCATAAGTGTGCCCAGACTGGGTAGGAGACAACTTGACATGGTCTAGCGCAACCAACGGATTAGGCCTTTCACTCTGGATTGAATGGAGGGGTGCTCTTGCGCCCTTGTACACATTCTTGGTGACATTGCAGAGTGCACACTCACTGCACCATTTCTCAATGTCGCTCCACATTCCAATCCAGTAGCCTCGGTCTTGTGGACTCCAAAGTGTCCCGACTGATCATGACATGTGTTGCGGACCATCGCCGCATCTCTTCGAGGAACCAGAATCTGATGAAGTCGAGCATCAGAGACCGGATCCAAAGAATTTCTGTAGCTGGGTTGTCGCCGGTGAGGATTCTGTGTTGGATCATGGACGCATGTACGAAGTCTGTAGGGTGTTTACTAAAAGCCTTGTGGTACCTTTTGGCGACGTTGACGACTCCCTTGACTTGATCCCTTGGGGTGGTATTGTCTCCTACTTGGAGTTGCGCCCACCAGGGCTCAGGAGAACTCATACAGGATCCTTCAACCACTTGGGCCGCATGCTTTTGAGCCACCTTGTGTTCTGTTAGGATGACCCTTGACTCTATGAGATACAGCTGGGCGACTGGGGTGTATTTAGGTAGCACAGTAGTAGAATCAGACAGATTGACTAACCGTACTGGGGCCCATTGGTAACTGTAACAAGGCTTCTCGCAGCTCCAACAAGGATGATCGAGGATGATCTTCCAGTTGCATTGGCTCCAGCAGGGCTTGATAGTCCTTGTTTCTTACTCCAGGACTTGCACGGCACCAGGTGATGGTCTCTATGTTGGGTTGCAAGGTCACCGACCTGATGTCTTGTACTCGCCCTCTGCAGATTTCACCTTGCTTGTTGGAAAACTTCTCTGCCTGTAGAACTTTCCAGTGGTGTTGCACAGCCCATTGGCCTGAAAGGGACATGTAGGGGAGAGAGGTACGGCATCTACTATTTCAACAAAACAGTTTTTCATAATGTTCATCTCCATTATAAATTCAGCAGACCCCTTATCTGCCACATTATTTACAATCACTCCCTGCCCAATAAGTACACGCTTTCCCAACTGAATAGTTGGCTCCCAGTATTCATGTCTGGGTATTGGTTGTCTTACCTGCCACTACTCTAAAGTCAACATCATCAGGCTCACACAATAAACTAGCATCCCAATGCTGATAGAATTTTTTTTTAGGTATGGTAGACACTTGTGACCCTGTATCTATCAGCGCCTCCAACTGTACACCCTCTACAATAATTTTTACATAGGGGCAGGAGGCAACATAAAGTGCGAGTCCTAACTTAGGCATTCAGGTTTGGACCTGGTGACTGTTTTCCTGAGGGCCGGTCCGCGACCTCAGGAGAAATCTGTTTAAATCCCTGCATCTTCCAATGTCCTGACTTATTGCAGTAAGTACAAAAGGGCCTATGAGTCCCCGAGGGCCTATTGGACGGAGAGTTGAAATTGCAGGGGGCAGGGACAGGTTTCCTATGTGGGGGCTGTTCATAGTCAGGTGGGGCGGCCCGAATGGCAAGCTCCTTCACCGCCTTAGTCAACTGTTCAATGTCCTGCTTAACACTTTGTAGGTCAAAGGCTGTGGTGACTGGCAAAGCAGATGATACTGGGGCGGGGGCCCATGATGGTGGTATTGGCCCAACTACCGGCCCTTGTGGCTCTTGGACAGGAGTACAAACTTCCTCAAAGTCAGTCCCGGACTCAATCACTTGAATAGTCAGTCTCTTAAAAGCAGGGCAGGACAAATGAGGGTTTTTGACTGCTAACATTCTCAACTGGGCTTTGTGCCACTTATTATGAGCCCCATCGATAAATCTGTCCATTAACACCTTGTTGCCCTGCTGGGGATTTATACCATCTAGTTTTTGGACAGTCTCTAGGGCCTGGGTTCTCAACCTGGGGTACGCGTACCCTTAGGGGTACGCCAGGGGCTGTCGGGGTACGTGAAAGCGCTGACAAATACCGGCCATGCATTGGCCAGTATTTGTCAGCGCATAGCCTGTAAGTGAGCTGCGTGGTTGCCGGAGAGACGTGTAGCCTCCCCTGATGTTGCGCGGAGTTGCCGTACAGCGCAGGGGGACGTCAGTGCGGCCCCGCCGAACATCCCGTGAAGGAGCAGGTAACGGGACCGCAGGACGCCAGGTAAACAACTGTATTGGACGGAGGGGGGACTGTATGGGACGGAGCACAAGGCATTAAGATGGAAGGGGAGAGGGATAATGGCGGAGGGGGGATGGGGAGTAATAAAGCACAAGGCTTTAAAATGTAATGCCTTGTGCTTTATTACTCCCTCCCCCCCCTCCGCCATTATCCCTCTCCCCTTCCATCTTAATCCCCTTGCACTATTCCCCCTCCCTCTGATCCCCTTTTGCCATATCGGATAATAATGGCACAAGGGGATTAAGGTGGAGGGGGGAAAATGGCAAAAGGGGATCAGAGAGAGGTGGGAATAAGGACACAAGGGGATTAAGATGGAGGGGGGGTTGATTATCCCCCCTCCATCTTAATCCCCTTGTGTTATTATTCCTCCTCCATCTTTATCCCCTTGTGCCAATATTCCCCCCTCCCTCTGATCCCCTTTTGCCATTTTTCCCCCCTCCAACTTAATCCCCTTGTGCTATTATTATCTGATATGGCAAAAGGGGGGAATAATGGTACAGGGGGATTAAGAAGGAGGGGGGAATAATTGCACAAGGGGATTAATATGCAAGGGGGAATAATGGGAGAAGGGGATTAAAAGGGAGGGGGGAATAATGGCACAAGGGGATTAAGATGGAGGGGGGAATAATGGCACAAGGCGATTAATTCCATCTTAATCCCCTTGTGCTATTATTCCCCCCTCCATTTGAATCCCCTTTTGCCATTATTCCCCCCTACATCTTAATCCCCTTTTGCCATATTGGATAATAATGGCACAAGGGGATTAAGATGGAGGGGGGATGCATTAGTATAAAGGTAAGAACACTCCTTTTGTCCGCGGGTACCCCTCGCGCATGAGGGGGTACCCGCGGACATAAGTTCAGGACTTGGGGGTACGGTCGCCGAAAAGGTTGAGAACCACTGGTCTAGGACTTTATTTTGTTCCTGTTTATGTTTTGTTTTTACCTGCAACCTGTGGAAATAAAGCTGGCAAGGAGCCAGACTTGTATGAGGAACTGTGGTCTGCTGTGTTATTGTGAGGAACGTGTCCCTTTGAAAGTGACCAGGACGATCCGAGAGCTAATCCCTGAGACGGTTCGTCACATTTTGGTGGAGGATGCGGGCACACGTTGATAAGGACATAACGTTGACAAGGGCAACCAACAGGCGAGTTGGAGAGGAGCCGTTGCTAGGAGCAACCCCCTCAAGATTGCAAGTTGGAGGAGCCCAGCAGAGGAGTTCAAGCACAGGATGGTGTCTGCGGAGGAGCGTTGCTAGGGGAAACTGATCGAGATTTAAAAAAAATTCTGAAAAAAGGACATCGGCAGTTCGTTGCTGGGGGCAACTGACGTGAATGTGGTCCCCACCTCTTTGTGTACATAGCGATGATTTACAGGCACTGCAGTTACCTGGGTTTGTGACCACGATCCAGGCTCTCTACATCGCGATGCACTCTCGGCCCGCCGCCGCAACAAGACTGGGCAAATCCTATTACATGACCAGACGCCTGGCAACGCGTCGCTGGTTACCGGGGCCCTGCAGTGGGCTCCGAGCCCTGTTTCTTCAGTGCTGCAGAATCGAGAGGCGGGACCCCCGAACATCATGCCTGGTGCTTAATCATGGTAGGTATATATACATATATATTGAATGTCTCCGTTTTACACATATATGTTTTAATTTGATATTGGGCGTACATAGAGTGTATGTGGTGCTTGCAGTCACGGCTTTAATACTGTGCATTTTAGCTGCATTCATACCGTGCATTGGTACTGGGCTTTCTTCCATTACATTGAAGTTTTGCATAAAAAATTTTCATGCAATCATCATATTTCCTGTGCATTTAATCTCAACGTCTACAATGGGCATTCATACCGAGCATTTATTCATGCCGCTAATACTACACTTCATTTAGAATCACCACCGGGGAGAGAAAAAAAAAACGCACGCTCCTAGCATTGTATACTGCACCCACAGTTTTCTTAGCATTGTAGTCTGCACGCAGGCTCCTAGCATTGTATACTGCACGCACGGTTTTCTTAGCATTGCAGTCAGCACGCACTCTCCTAGCATTGTGGACTGCGCGCACGGATGTAGCATTGTATTCTGCACGTCCGCATAAAGCATGGTATATTGCACGCCCGATCTTGGCATTGCATGCTGCACGCACACTTTCAGCACCGTACACTGTACGCACACTCCTAGCATTATACACTGCATTTACGCTCCTAGCATCACATACTGCATGCATGCTCTTGGCATTGTATACGGCACGCACTTAGCATTACGCTGCACGCATGTGTTTCCACACCGAGACCATGGCACGCACACTCATAGCTTTATACTGCACGCAGGGTCATAATAATCGCACTGCATGCACGCTCAAACGCTTTCACTACACGCACGCTCCACACATACACTTATAACGTTCATGCTGTAAGTACGCCCACAGCTTACCTTGCACATACACTCATAGTATTTATACTGCATATACGCTTACAGGAACACTGTTTACAGATCATGAACGTTATATTCATGCGCTCACGACATTTACATGGTTAACTTACTCATAATATTCATTCGATCATGGCACTCATACTATTCATACGCTCTTGGTTTTACATTGATTATACTTGTGTACATTTATACTGTTCACACAGGTAGGGCATCTTCACCGTTGTTACATTCTGGCGTTACTGTGGTAATTATCACACTGTTCATACACTAGTAGTTGGTTACTGCACACATGCTTGTATTATTACATTGAAATACATTAATGATGGTTTCGCCCTTGTAGTGATACGGTATACATGCTGGTAGTAGGTTTGCTGCACACACGGTTTTGTGCCATTCATACTGTACACACGCTAGTGGTTGGTACTGTAGTAGTTACACAATACAGGTGATAGTAGTTGTCATAAGATATATATACTTGTAGTTGGTATACGGGACGTACGCTTGCATCATTTATACTGTACATAGGTCAGGGGTTGTTACCATAGTCATTGGCATAATAAACTTACGGCCGTACTATTTTACGCTTGTAAGTTTACAACGGTACTCACGCTCATATCATTAGGGCGACAGATTCGTTTGCTGTTATACTGTTCGTATGCTTGTGCAAGTTTACACTGTACATGTGTTTGCGCTTTTTACACAAACATGCACTCTTAGCTATAATTTCATTTGAGCTTTATACTATGCTCACAACTTCACACTGACTTCAAGCTCACAGCATGATACTATGCATACTACATACATTCCTAGTTTCACACACACGGTACAGAGGTTTGTAACTTTATACAGTATTTTCATAAACAATCTCACTGTACACTCGGTTTTCTTACACTCAACGGAAAAGCTACACATCATGAGATGCTACACGTACAAGTACTGTAAATTGTCACAACGTTGTGACAATTTACAGTACTTGTACGTGTAGCATCTCATGATGTATAGCTTTTCCGTTAAGTAGCAATTACGGCACAGTATATACATTCTGAAAATGGTCATAGTGTAAATGCATAGAATTTCGCTCCAGTCATACTGCATAGGCTTGGAGCATTCATACGACATTCACTAGGTCCAGCATTAATGTGATAAATGATCATCGTTTCATGCATGTCGCTTATAGTTTCATTTGGTGCATGGCATTCTTGGCGAACATTGGGATACATATGATCACAGCTTCCAAGTTCTGCTCGTATCATCTGTCCGATTTGTTTGCTCATGCCACTCATAGGTACTTCATGCTTATCGACCTACAGGTCATGACTGTCACGGTGCATACACGATAGCTTTCTTATTGTTATCATTTGGTACATAACTACATTGCTTTAGTCCAGGTTTGCATAAGATTTAATGATTCATCATGAGCTGCACCAGCTTTTGGTTATTTCATATTATGCAGTTATGCAGTCACAAAAAGCTTGTACATGGTTTTTGGGGTCTTAGCTCACTCATCACTCATAAGTCCATGACTAGTCACTGTGCATGGACAAGTATACATCAACATCAGCACGATCATCTTGACAGTTTCATAACATCCATAAGTTTAACAGCATCATTACACGACTATAGTCTCCACCTCACACATGTGTCAGACATTTCGAATCAGGCACATGTACAGTGGTCCCTCAACATACGATGGTAATTCGTTCCAAATGACCCATCGTTTGTCGAATCCATCGTATGTTGAGGTATCCGTGCAATGCAAAGTATAGGAAGCTGTACTCACCTGTCCCCGCAACTCCGGACCAGGTCCTCACCGCTCCCGATGCTGTCCAAGGGGCTCCCGATGCTGTCCCGCTGCTCCGGTGTCTTCTTCGCGATCCTACGGCTTCTTCCGCATCTTCTCCAGGGTCCGGGCCTCGCTTTCTGGAGCCGTTATTACGATGCTGCGCCGGCGCGGCGTGCGTAGTGACGTAATAACGACACTGGAAAGCGAGGCCCGGACCCTGGAGAAGATGCAGAAGACGCCGGAGGATCGGGAAGTGGACCCGGAGCAGCGGGAATAGGTAGGTGAACCTGCCCGGGATGCTTAAACTGCTATCCGACAGCAGCTTAAGCATTTTGCGCTGTCGGATAGCAGTTGATGCGATGGCCCCGACATATAAAAGCATCGTATGTCGATGCTGACATCGACACGCGATGGCCTCTGAGAGGCCATCGTATGTCGATTTGATCATATGTCGGGGCCATCGCAGCTCGGGGGGGTTACTGTATAGGGTGATATATACGTCGACTAGGTTCAGCAGAAGTTTCGGCATTCACCACTAATGCAGCAGAGTTGAACATTTTACCAGCAATACCAATCATTAGACATAATGGTAATGTCAGACATAATGGCAATAGGGCGGGTTTATCGTAATGGGACACCACTCATGAGGCTAGTGGAGTTAGGAATGGGGCATTGGGATTGATTTAGTTTCAGGTAAGGTAGTCGGATATTGTTTCTTCAGGCAATAAGGCGGTTACCGCCAAGGTCGATCGGGTGTCGATGGTTGTGCCTATTTAGCTAACAGTTTCTATTTTGCCACTCATTAGCAGGAATATGATGGGATTCATTGGGCCGACAGGTCATAGTGTTTCACTCTTGCAATGAGGTTAGGCCGCATGCTACAAGCAGATATCGGTTTGGGTTTAGCCTGACCCTGTTCAAGTGCCGAACTCTGGTTTCGGTGTAGAGGAGGCATGACTGTCACAACTCTTCAGTTTCCAGGCATCGATCCCTGTGCCAGTCAGTTTGCTTCACCTATTTTCTGTCTCAATGTCGGGACTATATCTTGGATTTGTGCTAAGGTAGGGGCATTGGTCATGATTACAACATTTGATTCCCTACCAGATTGACTTTTGCCCTCTAAAGGTGCGGCCTCCGTTGCGGTCATTGGACACACTCCAGACCGATATGTTAAAAGTTTATAATGTGTACATTACAAGTAAATATATATCATGGTTATCACAAGCAGGAATGTGTAAGCCCTGATCACAAGTGTAAAGCCTAATTAGGCCGTATTTGTGATATGGGCGGTAACATCTCCAACCCCCCTACACATCAAGGTGGCACATAAGGGGTTGTGGGCGGGGGCAGGGATATATATATAGCCCCTGCCCCCTATCAGGTGGCGTTCGTGACATTTTGAGGACCCCTCCCAACCCTCCCTCTCTTTTTTCCATCTTTTCATTTCTTCATTTCATACATTACAGGGCATGCCCTCTAAAGGTGTGGCCTCTGTCGCGGTCATTGGGGACACTCCAGACCGATATGTTAAAGGTTATAATGTGTACATTACAAGTAAATATATATCATGGTTATCACGAGCACGAATGTGTAAGCCCTGATCACAAATAATAATTAAGCCGGAGAGCGGCTGACACTTACCGTGGTCCAGAGACTTACAGCGCAGCGCAGCATCCCTCTTTAGGCGGCTGCGGCAGGCAGCAGACATGAGTATAACGGCTAGGATACTTCACCGGCAATCTTTCCTCTGGAACACACTGCCGTTAACGGAGACCAGGACCCCGCACTGGAACCTCCTAAAAGCCAGGATCCCGCACTGGCTATAGTCCTGCCATGCCGCCGACAGACCGTGGCAGGACAGAGCCAGGACCCCGCACTGGCATATACTCACGGACATAGATGCAGCCAAGACCCTGCAGGGCTGTACAAAATCTTGAATAGATGGGCAGCGTGCGGGAGTTTGCGGGGTTGTTTTATAGGTATGGTACCTTGGTTAATTAAAATAATTATTTATGCTAATATCTAGATGGGCGGTCCTGGTGGGTGGTCTGGAGACCGCATTACCCTTCTGTGCTGCCGTAGGGGACGATGAGGAAATATATATATATATGTATATATATATATATATATAGATATGTGTATGTATATACATGTACATATACATGCTTGATAAAGACTGTGCAGACAGTCAAAACGTTGCTCGCCACATATGAGAAAATAAATCACCTTTGATTTTTCATCTAACTGGAGTGCTGTGGGACACTTTATTTTGGATATATATATATAAATATGTATTTGTATGTATATATGAATGTACATATATGTATAAATAAATATGTATGCATATATATATATGTATGTGTGTATATATATGTATATGTGTGTATATATATTTGTATTTATGTATGTGTATAGATATATGTACATATATATTGTGACATTCCGTCTCGGGGATTAGCTCTGGGATCGTCCTGGTCACTTACCACGGGACACGTTTCCTCGCAATAACTCGCCAGACAACCGTTAAGCATACAAGTCTGGCACCTCACGAGCTTTATTTACACAGGTTACAGGTAAAACAAAATATAACTCAGGAACAAACCGAAGTCCTAGACCGTCTGGTCACTGACTACACATGTAAGCATGCCCTGACTACTAACTGGTGAGCTACCCTCAGCCAGCATAAAACATGTGCCCCTGCAACCTGTTTTACTCACAGTTCACACCACTTCTTGGACCACTCACAGCTCCTGCTGTGTGTTTCCTCAACAGGGTCCATGTGTCTCCCCCTACAGCGACATGCTGTTTTCCTGGGTGAGCCCAGACTAGACTATTCTGTTTCCTTTCCTTATATCTAGACTTCCCACATTTCTGCTGGCCTCATTAATTAGGCACCTGATGAGCATCTCTGCTAGCTCAGCTAGGAGAAAGGACTGGGAAAAACACCCTTTCATTACCCTCAAACCTGCCTTAGTGCCACAATATATATATATATATATATATATATATATATATATATATATATGTGTGTGTGTGTGTGTGTATATATATACACACACACACACATGTATATACATATACCTATATATGCATACATATATAAATATATATATATATGTACATATGTCTATACACATGGGATGCAGAGCGGGTGCATGCTGACTGAGGGGTCCTGATACATCAAGAAGAAAAATCACCGCCACATTCACAAGTAGATAATATGGCTTTATTACATCTCATACAGGCAACGTTTTGGCTGCGTAATTAAAGCCTTTCTCAACCCATCCCGGCTTCAGAAAGGTTGTTACTGTGCAGCCGAAACGTTGCCTGTATCTGATGTAATAAAGCTAGATTATCAACTTGACATCTACTTGTGAATGTGGCAGTGATTTTTCTTCTTGCTGTATATGTAAACATATATATATATATATCTATATATATATATATATATAGATATATTTATATATAATATTAGAATATGTATGTATGTATATATATATATATATATATATATATATATATATATATATATATGCATTTCCATATAAGTTGGATGAATGCGTTCTTATGGGTAGAGCTGAGGAGAGCCAGGGCACCAGGGAGGAAATTGTTGTGGTCTTCCTCCCCACCCACAACCAGACAATCATGCAAATAAATTGGAACTGTTTGCACCAACTGGAGCACTCCTTTAATATGGTAAAAATGTATTAAAAAAAAGTTTTCATTAACTTTGTCCTACTTTTAATTTATTAAAATTTTTCATAACATAACAAATGAGTCTTGTCACATATTTTTGCAGGTATTATTGTGGGACAATTTATTATATCACTAGACAAGTGTTTGTTTGAGAGTCTGTCTTTTTTTCCATGGTTGTAGCGACCGCTAAGTGGGAGGGAGATCATTCTGCAATATTTAGACTTTTGAAACAGTTGGTGGCACACTGTATCATAAACAATGGTCTGTTGCATGGAATGAATAACAGGTGTATCTGAATGGGTTGGGTGGGTGATGTTGAAATAAAATTATTTCAAACTTATCAAAAAGGAATCCTGGGACGTATAGTTAGTACAAAGTCCGACACAATTTAGGCATTTCACAAAATGTAAATCATCAGCTATATATAGAATTGACAATACAGTCCTTGAGCATCAAGCCAAGCATGGATCCTGGTATGTACTAAAATTACCTTATGGTGCATAACCCCTTCAAAGGGTTACTTCAAGATAAACAACTATAGTACATATCCTAAGCATATGAGCTAAGTGTCCCATTGGTCAATACCCCAGGTACATATCTCTGGTTCACATGAACCAGACATTCACCTTCAATAGATTGCCATAGGCCTGCACTTGGGTATCTTTGGCTATTTCATACCGATGAATGGAGGTAACAAGTCTGTTATAGCTTTGTAAGGCTTGGTTCACATACGTCCGACATCTGTCAAATCTAGACATTAGACACATAAATATAGACACAACTGATGCCAAGTTGCCATCAGTTGTATTGCATCCGACATCTATTGTTTTTGCCCTTCGGACTGGGGAACAAAAACAAGCTGCGTTCCCCTGTTTGTTGCACTCCGGCATGTCCAACCATCCGGCATTAAAATTGAGATGTTGGATAATAGTGAAATGTCCCAAAATGAATGGGATCAGTTCTAGCATCATTTTCCCTCTGGTGCACCCGGAGCGAAACTGCGCACAATGCCTGATATATGTGATCCCAGCCTTAGACAGTCAACAGGCCCAATTCGAGAGGACTGATTACTTTTTCTATGGTGGACAGAGGCCTTTTATATAAAACATTATTTTCTATTTTACATTAGAGTACAATTACTATAGTCATGCATGTATAATGTTGGTGAATATGTTAAATCACGAGATTACTGCATAGATTATAAAATAATCTTTTAATGTAACTTTACTGATATAATTTTATGTAATATGAATAATAAAACTAAAATAAACATGAAAAATCTATTTTTATTAACCGAAAAAAAAAATATTTCAAACATTTACAACATTCACAACATTTACAACAACATTTTGAGAACCATAAACCTAGTGCTACACGGTCTTCGGAGTCATCTGTAAAAGTAAGGCAATCTAGATTGTAAATCTGGAATTATATTCCTCCAATAATTGGGATGTATCTGGCCGTGGTACTGGAGCTATGTTTGCTGGGAGAGTACCTCGCCGAGATTGCCAATCTGTGACATTTCTGTCCTTTACCACTTCAAATATTTTTAACAAGATGTCATAGGCAAAATCTTGGGAGGTGGATTCGTATATGGCTTTTACCACCCATGCCCGACGTGCCTTCGAGTATTCATAGCTATTCATCTTTTCCAGATGCTGTTGCTTTTTGGATAGTGGCTTGGATACGTCCTACATTCCGGTTATGGACGATAGCTGCTAATTGAGTGCGAGCTATCATTCAGTCTATGAAAAAATGAATTATTTTTGGTCTGTACTTCAGACAAAGACTGTGATATATTTCAAGCTCTCCTGTGTGGCAAAACAATGAAAGTTGCCTTATGTCCTTCAACAGACTAGGATTCAGAGCCACTTTGCTTACTACATTATGAGCTGGAAGTTTAGGCATGAGCCACTTGGTGTCATTTATCTGACTTTCTGTCAAGGGTGGATGCTGACAGACAGAGTCATTTGAGTCATCATCCCAGGCATGTATATTTGAGACATGATGCAACAAAAATTTCCATCGCTCCTCCAACACATCCGGATTTTTCCCACATGTTCTGGCGCACGACCATAGATGGTTTTTTATTGGTTGAATCCACTTCATGAGAACATTGGTTTCTTTGGTTTTTGCTCCAGCTGCAATTTTATTTCCAATTGACTTTCCAAATGCCAAATGTCAAACTGATGTTCAATGAAAGGGTATTTTTCACGTAGAATTTTTCGAATAGAGACATGTCTGTCTGTAGCTATTGTTAAAATCTCAACATCTTGGGATAGTAATTCCTGAATTGTTTTTTCAAAGGCAATTTTTTCCATGGCTAGAGAAGATGTGGTAGGTAGAAGTTGCTCTACGTTAAACACACACATTTTTTTTGAAACCGCATCCATAATTGTATTAGTACAATAGGGGAGATTTATCAAAACCTGTCCAGAGGAAAAGTTGCCCAGTTGCCCATAGCAACCAATCAGCTTGCTTCTTTCATTTTTAACAAGGCCTCTGCAAAATGAAAGAAGTGATCTGATTGGTTGCTATGGGCAACTGGGCAACTTTTCCTCTGCACAGGTTTTGATAAATCTCCCCAATATTTTGCAGAAAACCCTGGGGAATCTGATCGACCATCTCCTGTCACAAATGCAGGTGTACGCCTGTGCCCCCGTGCGATGTCACGCTCCGCCCCTCAATGCAAGCCTACGGGAGGGCTATCACGCCCCCTCCCGTAGGCTTTCATTGCGGGGCGGAGCATGATGTCACACACCGGCGCAGGCGTGACGTCACACGCCGCCCGCCCTGTAGTCGCCTGTATTCAGACCCGGAGCGAACACGCTCCGGGGACTGATAATAAACGGGGTGCCGCTAGCATGATCACGGGCGTCCCCAGCAGCGGGACTCCCGCGATCAGGCATCTTATCCCCTATCATGCAAATCAGCTTTTTCAAGCATGACTCAAATTAGAAATTTTATATAGAATACTGGGTCATCATTTATTTCAAATAAGTACTCGAAGACAGGCAAGGGTTCCTCCTCTTCATCACTACTTAGTTCAGATGATCCTTCATTTTCGACTTCATCATCACTTTGGTGAAAGGATCTGTCCTCAGTGTCAATGTACGTGGTTATTGTGGTAGAATGATCAATGACCTCCTCCTCAGGCTCATCGGTGGTTATGAGATCTGGTTGTGCTTGAGAAACAATAGGAGAAAGTGGTTGTACATTCTCCTCAACCCCTGGTAAAACACTTTCTGAGGATTGAGGGAAGTATAAATCTTTGTCAAGGTGAGAAAGGGTTTCCTCATGGATTTTAACCGTGTGTTCCTTTAGGAATTGAGGACAGAGTGGAGGATAAGACAAGACTGTTTTTCTTTGAGTCGATTATGTAAAAAGAGGTCCTCTGTACATAGTACCTTTTTCCTGTTGTTGTACTGTAACAGTTGGATCTGGAACTCTTGGCTGAGTGATTGGTGAGATAGAAGTTGGAGAAGTGGTAGGTTCATTTATACGGATTTCAAAAATAAAATCTGATATATCAGTACTAATGTATTGTATCTGTATATCCTGATTTGTACTATGTCCAGCTGTAGTTTCCAGTGCCTCTGTAAGATCTTGAAGTTTTTGGGTAGACACTGTCTTTTCCAGTCTCGTCGGCTCACGGCTTGATTTAGATTTCCTTTTTTGATATACAAAAGGCATAGTGTTAGTTGCAAAGTCTCGCTTTTGAGGAGTACTGTTCAATTTCCATCTGTTTGGAGATGCTGAAGCTTCAGTATTTTCAATTGATGGTAGGAAACATGAAGTGGTCTCTGATGTTGTGGGAATAGACAAAGTTTCACTTTGAGTTTCGGAGATGACTTCAGGTCTGGACACAGAAATACAGTACATGTTGAAGTTAAAGATGATGTTGTCGATAAATTAAACATTTTTTTCTTCTTTTTAGCAGGTGGGAGCACAGATGTGTCTTTAGACGTAGATTACCCTAAACTTGAGCTTAGCTGCAGAACTGAAGTTATCGGTGCAGTGGTAGTTGTAGTTGAATATGTGACTGTACTGGAAGTGGTGCTGGAAACACTGTATGTCACAACCGTAGTTGTTGGCGTGCAAACTGGGGTAGTAAGCACAATTGCAGTAGTCATCCTAACAACAGGTTGAGAAGACATAGATGGTACAGCCGCCTGTTTTCCTCTAGGTGTTGTAGGCTTCTTTGGAAATATTGTTGGAATTGCATCTTTCCTCAGTGTTTGACGATACTCCTCGTGATTGTAACAGGAATGATGAAAGTGAAGGGAACATAGACAAAAACTATAGTTTATTTTCCCAATAAGAACCTGTTGAACCTTTTCTTCAAGGTTGTCTTCAAACTGTCCCGTCTGCTGGAGCCATATACATATCCTTGCTGGATCGTTAGGAAAGCCATGTAGGATAACAGACTGATCTCGTTTACGCCATGATGAAGTACACCCCTTCACAATGCACGATGGCATGCTACATTTTTTAAATAATATGGATTATTATAATGTAAAATAGATGAGTCAAAGCCTTTTAAATTAGAATACACATTTTGTACACACATTTTCTCGTAAACGTAGCCAAAGTAACATTTCATAGAATATTGTGTGTGTGTATATATATATATATATATATATATATATGTGTGTGTGTGTGTGTGTGTGTATATATATATATATATATATATATATGTATAGATATGTGTGTGTATATATATATATATATATATATATATGCAGATGAAGTCAGGCTGCTCACCACTCTCGCGTTTGCTGCACTATCTCGTGCTACGGACACCGATACCGCTCCCGGCTTAGTAGAAATCACACAGGAAAAAACGTCCGGCACTCGGGAAGATGCAGGTAAAACTTATCAATGGCTTTATTCACACGCTTAAGGCAGGACACAATCTGACGCGTTTCGCACACTCAGGTGCTTAGTCGTAGATAGACATACACTCAATAATGCGGGTTAAAATACACATGAGTTTGGTCACATGACCACATGAATCTTAATTAAAAACAGTTGGTTACAAAACATGGCATTGGGAATCATGATCACATTTGGTCGTTCGGAGAGAGTTCACACAAGGGTGCAGACAATGCGGCTTTAAATTTCAAATTTTGATTAACATTTAAATTTCAATCTCGAATGGTCTAAAAACTAGTTTATCAAATACTACGGATATTCATATTAATTTAGAAGTACATATTTACCGAAATAAATAGTTTGAACTATACCTGCACATCAAGATCCGAAATATTTATATATAGATCAATAACCGCATAATGTGCATCTCACCGTGTGAACATCCCCCTATAATTTGCGACAATCCAAAATTTATTATATATACACAAGAAACGAAGAGTACATATTGGACCGGGAACTAAACATACGTGATTAGTAATAAATTGTATACATCAACTATATTCTCTTATTCAATTTATGCACACATTAACATTAAATCCAATCTTTTATTTAACCCTTGCGGGTATCTTGTTCCCAAAAGGAACATCCAATGTGCCTCTCTATTGTATAGTTTCTTTCTAAGATCGCCTCCCCTAGGTCCTAAGGTGACTTTTTCTACCCCCAATACTCGTAAATGGGTGGTGTCCCCTGAATGGGACTCCCTAAAGTGACGTGACAGCATAGACATGCTTGTTAAGCTACTTTTAGCATCCGTAATATGTTTCCTAAACCTCACTTTTAATGAATTACCCGAGCATCCTACATATTGCAAATTGCAAACAATACATGTTGCTACGTATATAATGGATTTAGTGTTACTATTGATATACTGGTGTATATTGTATGTCCTATTTGTTGTACAAGACGTTACGGTATTTGAATTTACCATGTGTGTACATGTGATGCATCTGGTATGACCGCATTTGCGATTACCTATATTCCTCAACCAGTCCCGGTCCTTTACACTTTCCTTTTGACTAGTAAATAGACTAGGTGAGACTCTGGTTCCAATAGTGGGGCCTCTCCTGGACACAATAGAAATACCCTCTGATAATATGTCTCTTAATATTGGATCTGTTTCTAATACCGGAATGTATCTGTTTATTATTTTCTTAATCTGTCCAAATTGAGTACTGTATGATGTCACGAAAAATGGTGGTCTATCCTTATTCGGATTTATGTTTCTTATTTTTTATTGTGTTTTTGGCTAATATATAAGGCTGGAGGCAAATTAGCCAAAAACACAATCAAAAATGAAAACATAAATCCGAATAAGGATAGACCACCATTTTTCGTGACATCATACAGTACTCAATTTGGACAGATTAAGAAAATAATAAACAGATACATTCCGGTATTAGAAACAGATCCAATATTAAGAGACATATTATCAGAGGGTATTTCTATTGTGTCCAGGAGAGGCCCCACTATTGGAACCAGAGTCTCACCTAGTCTATTTACTAGTCAAAAGGAAAGTGTAAAGGACCGGGACTGGTTGAGGAATATAGGTAATCGCAAATGCGGTCATACCAGATGCATCACATGTACACACATGGTAAATTCAAATATCGTAACGTCTTGTACAACAAATAGGACATACAATATACACCAGTATATCAATTGTAACACTAAATCCATTATATACGTAGCAACATGTATTGTTTGCAATTTGCAGTATGTAGGATGCTCGGGTAATTCATTAAAAGTGAGGTTTAGGAAACATATTACGGATGCTAAAAGTAGCTTAACAAGCATGTCTATGCTGTCACGTCACTTTAGGGAGTCCCATTCAGGGGACACCATCCATTTACGAGTATTGGAGGTAGAAAAAGTCACCTTAGGACCTAGGGGAGGCGATCTTAGAAAGAAACTATACAATAGAGAGGCACATTGGATGTTCCTTTTGGGAACAAGATACCCGCAAGGGTTAAATAAAAGATTGGATTTAATGTTAATGTGTGCATAAATTGAATAAGAGAATATAGTTGATGTATACAATTTATTACTAATCACGTATGTTTAGTTCCCGGTCCAATATGTACTCTTCGTTTCTTGTGTATATATAATAAATTTTGGATTGTCGCAAATTATAGGGGGATGTTCACACGGTGAGATGCACATTATGCGGTTATTGATCTATATATAAATATTTCGGATCTTGATGTGCAGGTATAGTTTAAACTATTTATTTCGGTAAATATGTACTTCTAAATTAATATGAATATCCGTAGTATTTGATAAACTAGTTTTTAGACCATTCGAGATTGAAATTTAAATGTTAATCAAAATTTGAAATTTAAAGCCGCATTGTCTGCACCCTTGTGTGAACTCTCTCCGAACGACCAAATGTGATCATGATTCCCAATGCCATGTTTTGTAACCAACTGTTTTTAATTAAGATTCATGTGGTCATGTGACCAAACTCATGTGTATTTTAACCCGCATTATTGAGTGTATGTCTATCTACGACTAAGCACCTGAGTGTGCGAAACGCGTCAGATTGTGTCCTGCCTTAAGCGTGTGAATAAAGCCATTGATAAGTTTTACCTGCATCTTCCCGAGTGCCGGACGTTTTTTCCTGTGTGATATATATATATA
Organism: Hyla sarda; assembly: GCF_029499605.1. Lineage (NCBI taxonomy): Eukaryota > Metazoa > Chordata > Amphibia > Anura > Hylidae > Hyla > Hyla sarda. The sequence goes on along the minus strand of NC_079196.1, from coordinate 193,861,781 downwards.
TATATATATATATATATATATATATATATTCTACAGCAGCCTAAAATTTATTTGCTTTCTGTAGAATGATGGACTGAAATAGGATATTTCTTTTTTTTTTATTGATTTTTTTTCATCATACATAAATAAGCATGCATATTCCATGTACATAAATTCATCACATACATATATACACTTATACTATACCCTTCCACCCATCAATTATATCTATCTCCCACTCCGTGGTGCCCCCCTCTGTATCCTTCTCTCTTCTGTTTCCTTAATGTGTTTCTTAGTACATTGACTTTCTCTTTTTATATCTTCTTCTGATCTTTCCTAATTTATTGTTGACTTCCTATTCCTCCCCTAAATGTGTTCCATAATTCCCATTTTTTATAAAAGGGTATACTCTGATTGTTTCCAATCGCTATAATTTCCTCTAATTTATAACAGTGTTGTATCGTATTTATTATTTCATTCACTTCAGGAATCTGTGCTTGCCTCCAGTATCTGCAGAGAACTAGCTTTGCGACCACTAAAATCTTGCATACCAAAAATCGCATTTTTACCGGATATATTTGCATTTGTAATAGTAACAATGCTTTTTGTGGTGTCAATTTACTTGGGATGCGGGTGATGTTTACTAGTAATTGTTCTACTTTATGCCAGAAGACTTGTGTCATCGGGCATAGCCATAAAATATGTATAAAGGATTCCGTCCCCCCACAGTTTCGCCAACATTTTTCAGAATTCACCGAGGATATCTCATGGAGCCTATCAGGGGAGTAATACCATCTTAGGTTAGTTTTAACTATAGCCTCTATGTCAGGGTCCGGACTAGCAGCTGGTGAAGACACTGGAGGTGGATCCTCTGTGCCAGAGAGGCGATGACGCGGGCCGTACTGGGGAATCGGTTCTAAGCAGTTACTGGTGTTCACCAGAGCCCGCCGCAAAGCAGGATGGACTTGCTGCGGCAGTAACTACCTGGTCGTGTTCCCCAGTAGCGACTCGACCTCTCAGGCAGCTGAGACTGGTGCGGTACACAAGGACTAGACAGAGGCGAGGTCAGACGTAGCAGAAGGTCAGGACAGGCAGCGAGGTTCGTAGTCAGGGGCAACAGCAGAAGGTCTGGGTACACAGGCTTGGAACACACTATAACGCTTTCTCAGGGCACAAGGCAACAAGATCCGGCAAGGAGAGTGGTGCACTGGCCCTTTAAATTTTGGCAAGCCGGCGCGCGCACGCGCCGGGAGGAAGCAGACGGGGGCGAGAGTTGAGTGACATGTGGTGCGATCCGAGGGCGGGCACGAGCCGTGCCTCGGATCGCGTCCCCTCTGGGGACCAGGGAGCAGCGCTCGCGGTCAGCAATGCCGACCGGAGCGCTGCAGACAGAAGCACACCCTGAGTGCTCCGGGGAGGCAGCAGGACCTGGAGCGCTCGGCGTGACAGTACCCCCCCCCCTTGGGTCTCCCCCTCTTCTTGGAACCGAGGAATCTGTAGATGAGTTCCTTGTCTAGAATATTGTCCTCTGGCTCCCAAGACCTCTCTTCGGGGCCACAATTCTCCCAATCAACAAGAATTTTTTTTTTTTACCTCTGACAACCTTTGAAGTGAGGATTTCTTTAACCGAGAAGACGTCAGAGGACCCCGAGACAGGAGCAGGAACGGTGACCTTGGGGGGAAAGCGGTTAAGAATGAGAGGCTTGAGAAGGGAAACATGAAAGGAGTTAGGAATACGAAGAGAAGGAGGAAGATGGAGCAGGGTTGATTTGACTTTTGACCCTAAATGGCCCGAGGTAACGTGGACCCAGCTTGGAGCTAGGGACACGAAACCGAATATATTTGGCAGAGAGCAACACTTTGTAACCAGGGGCAAAGACAAGAGGAATTCTTCTCTTCTTGTCCGCATGACGAAAATGTATCTGGAAATTGAAGCGGGCGAAGAACAATGACCACCTGGCCTGGCGAGGATTTAAGCGCTGGGCGGACTGTAGGTATGACAGATTTTTGTGGTCAGTGTAGATGGTGATCGGGTGGAGGGATCCTTCCAGGAGATGCCTCCACTCCTCAAGTGCCAATTTAATGGCCAGCAATTCTCGGTCACCAATAGCGTCGTTTTTTTCAGGAGGAGAAAATGTTTTAGAGAAAAAAACGCAAGTGACGTTTTTTTTCTTTAGCGTTTTTTTTAAGAAGAACCGCCCCGGCTCCTACTGAAGAGGCGTCTACCTCATGGAAGAATGGTTTCAGAGGATCAGGCCTAGTCAAGACTGGTGCGGAGGCGAAGGCGGCCTTAAGGTGAGTAAAAGCTTCTTCCGCTTGGGGAGGCCAGGATCTCGGATTCGCATCTTTCTTGGTCAGAGCCACAATGGGAGCCACGATAGTGGAGAAGTGGGGGATAAACTGACGTTAGTAATTAGCGAATCTGAGGAAGCGCTGGATAGAGCGAAGTCCGGAGGGACGTGGCCAATCCAAGACCGCGGAGAGCTTGTCGGGGTCCATTTGAAAACCTTGTCCTGAGACCAGATATCCCAGGAAAGGAAGACAGGTACGTTCAAAGAGGCATTTTTCAATCTTGGCGTAGAGATGGTTAACACGGAGGCGCTGGGGCACTTGACAAACATGGAGGCGGTGTTCCTCTAGGTTGGAGAAGATTAGAATGTCTTCGAGATAGACAGCCACGCAAGTATATAACAAGTCCCGGAAGATTTCATTGACAAAGTCTTGGAAGACTGCAGGGGCGTTGCAAAGACCGAATGGCATGACCAGGTATTCGAAGTGACCATCTCGGGTGTTAAAAGCGGTTTTCCACTCATCTCCTTCACGAATTCTGATGAGATTACACGCGCACCTGAGGTCAAGCTTAGTAAAAATCTTTGCTCCGCGGAGCCGGTCAAAGAGTTCCAAGATGAGAGGCAGAGGGTAGCGGTTCTTTATAGTGATCTTATTGAGGCCGCGGTAGTCAATACAAGGGCATAGAGACCCATCCTTCTTGGCAACAAAGAAGAATCCTGCTCCAGCAGGAGAAGAAGACTTCCTGATGAAACCTTTTTTGAGATTCTCCTGAATATACTCCATCATGGCCTCAGTTTCTGGAGCGGAGAGAGGGTAAATCCTGCCACGGGGCGGTGAGGTCCCAGGGAGCAAGTCAATAGGGCAGTCGTAGGGCCTATGTGGTGGTAAGACCTCTGCCTGTTTCTTTCAAAAGACGTCAGAAAAGTCTTGATAGGCCTTTGGAAGGCCGAGCAATGGAGAAGCAATGGAGACTTGGATGGTGGGTAGCGACTTAAGGCAGCGTGTGTCCCCAGTGGTCCAGTCGAGGGTAGGAGAATGCCGCTGGAGCCAGGGTAAGCCAAGAAGGATGTCAGAGGTGCAGTTAGGCAGGACAAAGAACTCAATCATTTCTTGATGGAGAACCCCCACGGTCATGCGTACTGGGGCCGTGCGGTAACGCAAGGTGGAATTCAGTTGTTCTCCGTTAACTGAGGAAATGAAGAAGGGCTTGAAGAGACGGATAACAGGGATGTTAAACCGGTTGATGAAGGAGGCTTTAATTAAGTTTCCTGCTGAACCAGAGTCCAAGAATGCCTCCGCAGAGGAGGAGGCTTTATCAGCTGGAGAAATCCGCACTGGAATAGTCAGGCGTGGAGAGGAGGAATTTACACCCAGTGACGCCTCTCCCATGTTCACTAGGTGCGAGCGTTTCCCTGACGCTGAGGATTAGAGATGAGCGAACTTTTCAAAAATTCGATTCGGCCTATTCGCCGAATTCTCCCGAAAAGTTTGTTTTGATCCGAATTTATTCGCGGCGAATCAAAGATAAAAAAGGCTATTTCTAGCCTCCATACAGCCTCTATAGGGGTATAGAACACTTTGCTGTGTCGTAAAACGCATATGGAGTGTGCTGGGGTAGTGAAATAATACTGTTATTCAGAATAGCATGCAGATTACCGGCATCGCTCTTAGAATCACTGCCGCATAGCAGCACAATGACAGAGCCTGGTGGTGGCATCAGTGTCAGGAGACCATATAGTGACTGAATGACATAGCATGGACATGTTGGCTGCAAGAGGAGACCATTTAGTGGCTGAATGGCACAGCGTGGAGTTGGCTGATGCACTAGTACACTACACACCAGGGCTTCACAATCCCCCCCAAAAAAACAACACAATATATGAAATTTTTGTCAAACATTTCTCATTGGTAGCACCCGCTATCCAAAAATTTTGAAATTTCCAGAACCAGGCCCCACCCCTGCGGCATCAGTAACTCATATATTGCCTGCATGACACAGCCTGGAGTTGGCTGATGCAAGAGTACACACCAGGGCTTCACAATCCCCCCCCAAAAACCAACACAATATATGACATTTTTGACAAAGATTTCTCATTGGTAGCACCCGCTATCCAAAAATTTGAAATTTCAAGACCCAAGCCCCACCTCTGCGGCATCAGGAACCCATATATTGCCTGCAGGACACAGCCTGGAGTTGGCTGATGCACCAGTACACACCAGGGCTTCACAATCCCCTCCAAAAAACAACAACATTTTAGAAATTTTTTAAAGAAATACCTTTGTGTAAGAACAAGCACATATCCAACAGTTCACAAGACTCTATAATGCAGCACCCAAAGACATTCTTCTCAAAAATAATAAACCACACAATGTTTGAATTTTTTTTTACAAAAACGAATTCAATATGTGGGTAAGCGCATCTGTATCCAAAAGATCAGATCACCAAAGGACTTTTTTCGCCCAAAATGATGAAGCAGAGTTAATCCCTGTCCGTATTTTTATTTTATTTTTTCATTAAAAAATCACACACAACATTCTGGAAAATTCTATTTTATTACTGATAAAATTATCAGTAAATAAATTTAAAAAAAACACTACCCAAGAGTGTTTAATTAACCCATACATTGCACCAGGAGCAGTCAAGAGTAGGCCTCAGCAGTACCCAAGAGGCTTTAATAACCCCCTACCTTTGCACGATCAATTGCGAGATCAAGCAATACCAGGTGTGTTATGCCCTCTGATTTCCGGGGCCGCAGGCGCGCTCCACTGAACGGATTAGCGTGTCTCTACCTTCATCGACCGGTGCTGGTAACCTGCTAACTCCCGGAAAGGTCAGCTGCCGCGAAGCAGGTGGTCTCCCCCGGGCACGTTTGGCTCCAGAATTTCCACTACTGCCACACCACGCTGACTGCCAACCATGCTACCGCCTTGCTGACTCAAGAGCAACCTGCAACTATCTTCTCCCGATGATGAACCCCCTTCTTCTGAGATCGAGCAATAACAGGTGTGCTATGCCCTCAGATGTCCGGGGCCGCAGGCGCGCTCCACTGAACGGATTAGGGTGTGTCCATCTTTTTTTGTAGCACCCGCAATCCAAAAATGTTAAATTCCCAGACCCAGGCCCCACCTCTGCGGCATCAGGAACCCATTTATTGTCTGAAGGACAAAGCCTGGAGTTGGCTGATGCACCAGTACACACAGGGCTTCACAATCCGCCCCAAAATCAACAAAATTGTATACATTTTTCTTTTTTTAATTTACAACTTTGTGTAAGCACAAGCGCATATCCAACATTTCAGAAGACTCTATAAGGACCACCCAGAGACTTTCTTCTCAAAAATAATGAACCGCATAATTGTTGATTTATTTATTTTTTAATTGAAATTCCTAGACCCAGGCCCCACCTCAGCTGCATCAGTAACCCATAGATTGCCTGAAAGACACAGCCTGGAGTTGGCTGATGCACGAGTACACACCGGGCTTCACAATCCACCCCAAAAAAACGCCAATTTCTTTGAAATTGTCTGACAAAATACCTTTTTGTTAAAACAAGCGCATATACAGCAGTTCAGAAAACTCTATAATGCAGGACGGTGGACCACCCAAAGACATTCTTCTATAATATAATAAACCACACAATATGTTCAATTTTTTTTTAAATAATTGAAATTCCAAGACCAAGGCCCCACCTCTGCTGCATCAGTAACCCATATATTGCCTAACGGACACAGACTGGAGTTGACTTGTGCACGAGTACACACTACACACCCGTCACCCGAGCTTCACAACTGTTACGCCGAGCGCTCCGGGTCCCCGCTCCTCCCCGGAGCGCTCGCTACACTCTCGCTCCCGCAGCGCCCCGGTCAGATCCACTGACCGGGTGCGCTGCGATACCGCCTCCAGCCGAGATGCGATTCGCGATGCGGGTGGCGCCCGCTCGCGATGCGCACCCCGGCTCCCGTACCTGACTCGCTCTCCGTCGGTCCTGTCCCGGCGCGCGCGGCCCCGCTCCCTAGGGCGCGCGCGCGCCGGGTCTCTGCGATTTAAAGGGCCACTGCGCCGCTGATTGGCGCAGTGGTTCTAATCTGTGTGTTCACCTGTGCACTCCCTATGTATACCTCACTTCCCCTGCACTCCCTCGCCGGATCTTGTTGCCATTGTGCCAGTGAAAGCGTTCCCTTGTGTGTTCCTAGCCTGTGTTCCAGACCTCCTGCCGTTGCCCCTGACTACGATCCTTGCTGCCTGCCCCGACCTTCTGCTACGTCCGACCTTGCTTCTGTCTACTCCCTTGTACCGCGCCTATCTTCAGCAGTCAGAGAGGTTGAGCCGTTGCTAGTGGATACGACCTGGTCACTACCGCCGCAGCAAGACCATCCCGCTTTGCGGCGGGCTCTGGTGAACACCAGTAGTGACTTAGAACCGGTCCACTAGCACGGTCCACGCCAATCCCTCTCTGGCACAGAGGATCCACCTCCTGCCAGCCGGCATCGTGACAGTAGATCCGGCCATGGATCCCGCTGAAGTTCCTCTGCCAGTTGTCGCCGACCTCACCACGGTGGTCGCCCAGCAGTCACAACAGATAGCGCAACAAGGCCACCAGCTGTCTCAACTGACCGTGATGCTACAGCAGCTACTACCACAGCTTCAGCAATCATCTCCTCCGCCAGCTCCTGCACCTCCTCCGCAGCGAGTGGCCGCCTCAGGCCTACGACTATCCTTGCCGGATAAATTTGATGGGGACTCTAAGTTTTGCCGTGGCTTTCTTTCACAATGTTCCCTGCACTTGGAGATGATGTCGGACCAGTTTCCTACTGAAAGGTCTAAGGTGGCTTTCGTAGTCAGCCTTCTGTCTGGAAAAGCTCTGTCATGGGCCACACCGCTCTGGGACCGCAATGACCCCGTCACTGCCTCTGTACACTCCTTCTTCTCGGAAATTCGAAGTGTCTTTGAGGAACCTGCCCGAGCCTCTTCTGCTGAGACTGCCCTGCTGAACCTGGTCCAGGGTAATTCTTCCGTTGGCGAGTACGCCGTGCAATTCCGTACTCTTGCTTCAGAACTTTCCTGGAATAATGAGGCCCTCTGCGCGACCTTTAAAAAAGGCCTATCCAGCAACATTAAAGATGTTCTGGCCGCACGAGAAATTCCTGCTAACCTACATGAACTCATTCATCTAGCCACTCGCATTGACATGCGTTTTTCCGAAAGGCGTCAGGAGCTCCGCCAGGATATGGACTTTGTTCGCACAAGGCGTTTTTTCTCCCCGGCTCCTCTCTCCTCTGGTTCTCTGCAATCCGTTCCTGTGCCTCCCGCCGTGGAGGCTATGCAAGTTGACCGGTCTCGCCTGACACCTCAAGAGAGGACACGACGCCGCATGGAGAATCTCTGCCTGTACTGTGCCGGTACCGAACACTTCCTGAAGGATTGTCCTATCCGTCCTCCCCGCCTGGAAAGACGTATGCTGACTCCGCACAAAGGTGAAACAGTCCTTGATGTCAACTCTGCTTCTCCACGTCTTACTGTGCCTGTGCGGATATCTGCCTCTACCTTCTCCTTCTCCACTAAGGCCTTCTTGGATTCCGGATCTGCAGGAAACTTTATTTTGGCCTCTCTCATCAACAGGTTCAACATCCCAGTGACCAGTCTCGCCAGACCTCTCTACATCAATTGCGTTAACAATGAAAGATTGGACTGTGCCGTGCGTTACCGCACTGAACCCCTCCTAATGTGCATCGGACCTCATCACGAAAAAATTGAGTTTTTGGTCCTCTCCAATTGCACTTCCGAAATTCTCCTTGGACTACCCTGGCTTCAACACCATTCCCCAACCCTGGATTGGTCCACAGGGGAGATCAAGAGTTGGGGTACCTCTTGTTTCAAGGACTGCCTTAAACCGGTTACCAGTACTCCCTGCCGTGACCCTGTGGTTCCCCCTGTAACCGGTCTCCCTAAGGCCTATATGGACTTTGCTGATGTGTTTTGCAAAAAACAAGCTGAGACTCTTCCTCCTCACAGGCCTTATGACTGTCCTATTGACCTCCTCCCGGGTACTACTCCATCCCGGGGCAGAATTTATCCCCTGTCCGCCCCAGAGACTCTTGCTATGTCTGAGTACATCCAGGAAAATTTAAAAAAGGGCTTTATCCGCAAATCCTCCTCTCCTGCCGGAGCCGGATTTTTCTTTGTGTCCAAAAAAGATGGCTCCCTACGTCCTTGCATTGACTACCGCGGTCTTAACAAAATCACGGTAAAGAACCGCTACCCTCTACCTCTTATCTCTGAACTCTTTGATCGCCTCCAAGGTGCCCACATCTTTACCAAACTGGACTTAAGAGGTGCTTATAATCTCATCCGCATCAGAGAGGGGGATGAATGGAAAACGGCATTTAACACTAGAGATGGACACTTTGAGTATCTGGTCATGCCCTTTGGCCTGTGCAACGCCCCTGCCGTCTTCCAAGACTTTGTTAATGAAATTTTACGTGATCTCTTATATTCCTGTGTTGTTGTGTATCTGGACGATATCCTGATTTTTTCTGCCAACCTAGAAGAACACCGCCAGCATGTCCGCATGGTTCTTCAGAGACTTCGTGACAATCAACTTTATGCCAAGATGGAGAAATGTCTATTTGAATGTCAATCTCTTCCTTTCCTAGGATACTTGGTCTCTGGCCAGGGACTACAAATGGATCCAGACAAACTCTCTGCCGTCTTAGATTGGCCACGCCCCTCCGGACTCCGTGCTATCCAACGTTTTTTGGGGTTCGCCAATTATTACAGACAATTTATTCCACATTTTTCCACCATTGTGGCTCCTATCGTGGCTTTAACCAAGAAGAATGCCAATCCTAAGTCATGGCCTCCTCAAGCGGAAGACGCCTTTAAACGGCTCAAGTCTGCCTTTTCTTCTGCTCCCGTGCTCTCCAGACCTGACCCATCTAAACCCTTCCTATTGGAGGTAGATGCCTCCTCAGTAGGAGCGGGAGCGGTCCTTCTACAAAAAAATTCTTCCGGGCATGCTGTTACTTGTGGTTTTTTTTCTAGGACCTTCTCTCCGGCGGAGAGGAACTACTCCATCGGGGATCGAGAGCTACTAGCCATTAAATTAGCACTTGAGGAATGGAGGCATCTGCTGGAGGGATCAAGATTTCCAGTTATTATTTACACCGATCACAAAAATCTCTCCTATCTCCAGTCTGCCCAACGGCTGAATCCTCGCCAGGCCAGGTGGTCTCTGTTCTTTGCCCGATTTAATTTTGAAATTCACTTTCGGCCTGCCGATAAGAACATCAGGGCCGATGCTCTCTCTCGTTCCTCGGATGCCTCGGAAGTAGAGCTCTCTCCGCAACACATCATTCCTCCTGACTGCCTGATCTCCACTTCTCCAGCCTCCATCAGGCAAACTCCTCCAGGGAAGACCTTCGTCACTCCACGCCAACGCCTCGGAATCCTCAAATGGGGTCACTCCTCCCATCTCGCAGGCCATGCGGGCATCAAGAAATCCGTGCAACTCATCTCTCGTTTCTATTGGTGGCCGACTCTGGAGACGGATGTTGTTGATTTTGTGCGGGCCTGCACTGTCTGTGCCCGAGATAAGACTCCTCGCCAGAAGCCCGCTGGTCTTCTTCATCCTCTGCCTGTTACCGAACAGCCCTGGTCTCTGATTGGTATGGACTTTATTACAGACTTACCCTCATCCCGTGGCAACACTGTTGTTTGGGTGGTCGTTGAACGATTCTCCAAGATGGCACATTTCATCCCTCTTCCTGGTCTTCCTTCTGCGCCTCAGTTGGCAAAACAATTTTTTGTACACATTTTTCGTCTTCACGGGTTGCCCACGCAGATCGTCTCGGATAGAGGCGTCCAATTCGTGTCAAAATTCTGGAGGGCTCTCTGTAAACAACTCAAGATTAAATTAAACTTTTCTTCTGCTTATCATCCTCAATCCAATGGGCAAGTAGAAAGAATTAACCAGGTCCTGGGTGATTATTTACGGCATTTTGTTTCCTCCCGCCAGGATGACTGGGCAGATCTTCTACCATGGGCCAAATTCTCGTATAACTTCAGAGTTTCTGAATCTTCTTCCAAATCCCCATTTTTCGTGGTGTACGGCCGTCACCCTCTTCCCCCCCTCCCTACTCCCTTGCCCTCTGGTTTGCCCGCTGTGGATGAAATAACTCGTGATCTTTCCACCATATGGAAAGAGACCCAAAATTCTCTCTTACAGGCTTCATCACGCATGAAGAAGTTTGCTGATAAGAAAAGAAGAGCTCCCCCCATTTTTTCTCCCGGAGACAAGGTATGGCTCTCCGCTAAATATGTCCGCTTCCGTGTTCCCAGCTACAAATTGGGACCACGCTATCTTGGTCCTTTCAAAATTTTGTGCCAGATTAATCCTGTCTCTTATAAACTTCTTCTCCCTCCTTCTCTTCGTATTCCTAATGCCTTTCACGTTTCTCTTCTTAAACCACTCATCATCAACCGTTTCTCTCCTAAACTTATCTCTCCCACTCCTGTCTCCGGTTCTTCAGACATCTTTCCTGTAAAGGAGATACTGGCCTCCAAAAAGGTCAGAGGAAAAACCTTCTTTTTGGTTGACTGGGAGGGCTGTGGTCCTGAAGAGAGATCCTGGGAACCTGAGGACAATATCCTAGATAAAAGTCTGGTCCTCAGGTTCTCAGGCTCCAAGAAGAGGGGGAGACCCAAGGGGGGGGGGGTACTGTTACGCCGAGCGCTCCGGGTCCCCGCTCCTCCCCGGAGCGCTCGCTACACTCTCGCTCCCGCAGCGCCCCGGTCAGATCCACTGACCGGGTGCGCTGCGATACCGCCTCCAGCCGGGATGCGATTCGCGATGCGGGTGGCGCCCGCTCGCGATGCGCACCCTGGCTCCCGTACCTGACTCGCTCTCCGTCGGTCCTGTCCCGGCGCGCGCGGCCCCGCTCCCTAGGGCGCGCGCGCGCCGGGTCTCTGCGATTTAAAGGGCCACTGCGCCGCTGATTGGCGCAGTGGTTCTAATCTGTGTGTTCACCTGTGCACTCCCTATGTATACCTCACTTCCCCTGCACTCCCTCGCCGGATCTTGTTGCCATTGTGCCAGTGAAAGCGTTCCCTTGTGTGTTCCTAGCCTGTGTTCCAGACCTCCTGCCGTTGCCCCTGACTACGATCCTTGCTGCCTGCCCCGACCTTCTGCTACGTCCGACCTTGCTTCTGTCTACTCCCTTGTACCGCGCCTATCTTCAGCAGTCAGAGAGGTTGAGCCGTTGCTAGTGGATACGACCTGGTCACTACCGCCGCAGCAAGACCATCCCGCTTTGCGGCGGGCTCTGGTGAACACCAGTAGTGACTTAGAACCGGTCCACTAGCACGGTCCACGCCAATCCCTCTCTGGCACAGAGGATCCACCTCCTGCCAGCCGGCATCGTGACAACAACCACCCCAAAAATATGCAAAATTTTATCGAAATTGTCTGACAAAATACCTTTTTTTTGAAAAAACAAGCGCATATACATCAGTTCAGAAGACTCTATAATGCAGGACGGTGGACCACCCAAAGACATTCTTCTATAATATAATAAACCACACAATATGTTCAAATGTTTTAAATAATTGAAATTCCAAGACCAAGGCCCCACCTCTGCTGCATCAGTAACCCATATATTGCCTAACAGGCACAGACTGGAGTTGACTGATGCACTAGTACACACTACACACCCGTCACCCGAGCTTCACAATCCACCCCAAAAAACCGCAACATTTTTTCGAAGTTGTCTGACAAAATACCTCTTTGTTAAAACAAGCGCATATACAGCAGTTCAGAAGACTCTATAATGCACGACGGTGGACCACCCAAAGACATTCTTCTCAAAAGTAATAAACCACACAATGTTTGAAATTTGGTTAAAAAAATTATTACATGTGTGTAAGTGCATCTGTCTCCAAAAAATCAGATGGCAAAAGGATTCTATTCGCCAAAAATGATTAAGCAGAGTTAATCCCTCTCCATCTATTTTTTTTTTTCATTAAAAAATCACACGCAACAAGTAAAATTTAATTTTATTACTGATAAAATTACCAGTAAATTTAACAATAACACTACCCAAGAGTGTTTAATTACCCCATACATTGCACCAGGAGCAGTCAGGAGTAGGTCTCAGCAGTACCCAAGCGGTTTTAATAACCCCTTACCTTGCCCGATCAATTGTGAGATCGAGCAATAACAGGTGTGTTATGGCCTCAGATGTCCTGGGCCGCACTAGCGCACCACTAAACGGATTAGAGTCTCTCTATCTTTCAAGGAGAGGTGCGTGTTGCACGCTGAAACCAGTTCGTGATAGGGATCTGTGATTGCAATTATTTAATCTTAAAACGAGGAATTACCAGTAAGTGAGGGTCATAAGCTGACGTTTATTAAGTCCCTGCCCTTTGTACACACCGCCCGTCGCTATAAGCGATTGGATTAGTTAGTGAGTTGGTTAGTGAGGTCCTCGGATCGGCCCAGGCGGGGTAGGAGAAGGCCCTGGCAGAGCGCCGAGAATTTAACGATCATTGTTGAAATTTGCATTAACCCCTTAAGGACCAATGCAAATAAACCTGTACGCCCCTGAAAGACCAGGCCTGTTTTTTCAAATCGGGGATGTCTGTCTTTATTAGAGAATAACTCTGGTAACGTTTTGCCAATCACGATAATTCTGACATTGTTTTTTTGTCACAAGTTGTCCTTCATGTACATAGTAAAAGTAAGCCGATATCATTTGTAGTTTATTTTTACAATGCAAAAAATCATGAAATTTTTACAAAAAATTACGATTTTTTGCTATTTTAACACTAATAGGTGGCATATATTTATACTTACTGACCAAATAGTTTATGAAACTTATACTTTCAGATGTCTACTTTATTTTGACGTCATTTTATAGTTTTTAATTAACATTTTAAATTAGTTAGAAGCCTAACAATTTAACCCCTTCCCGACCTATGACATACCTGTACTTCATGGGTGGCAAGGTGTTCCCGACCCATGACATACAGGTACGTCATGGACATTACTGCCGCTACTCGCGGCATCCCGCAGCGCCCGGAAAGATGGTGGCTATCACTGATAGCCACCCATCTTACCGTGCGACCACGGGGGGTTTCGTCCCCCACCCCCCCCAGCGATCGCTGCTATCAGCTAGTCTAATCTGACTAGCTGATAGCAGCGTTTCGCTATCAGAATACTTAGCAGCGCGGTGTGTGAGTCCGGATCACGGGGATCGGGGGACACACCGCTCTGCTAAGTGTCCCTGACCCGTCCCCCGGCGTCACTTACCCGTCGGAGCGGTGTCCCGAGCGGTCCCGGCGTCCTCCGTGCGGTCCCGGCTGCGCTGCGTCCCGGAGGTGAGTTTCCGGCAGCAGTGCGGCATCTTCATTGGCAGCAGTGAGATCGCCGTAAAGCGATCTCACTGCTGCCTCTGGGAGTTTCAAAACTGCAACTCCCAGCATGCCCAGACAGCCTTTGGCTTTCTGGGCATGCTGGGAGTTGTAGTTTTGCAACATCTGGAGGTCCACAGTTTGGAGACCACTGTATAATGGTCTCCAATCTGTGCTCTTCCAGATGTTGCAAAACTACAAATCTCAGCATGCTCAGTCTGTCCAGGCATGCTGGGAGTTGTAGTTCTCTAACATCTGGAAGAGCACAGATTGGAGACCATTATACAGTGGTCTCCAAACTGTGGACCTCCAGATGTTGCAAAACTACAACTCCCAGCATGCCCAGACTGCCCAAGCATGCTGGAAGTTGTAGTTCGGCAACATCTGATCCTTCAGATATTGCCGAACTACAACTTCCAGCATGCCTTGGCAGTCTGGGCATGCTGGGAGTTGTAGTTTTGCAACAACTGGAGGCACACTAGTTGGGAAACATTGTCCGTTTCCTACCTCAGTGCCTCCAGCTGTTGCAATTGTTGCAAAACTATAACTCCCAGCATGCACTGACAGACCATGCATGCTGGGAGTTGTAGTTTTGCAACAGCTGGAGGCACACTGGTTTGGAAACACTAAGTTTGGTTGCAAAACACTTGAAAGTTTATTACTTAACTTAGTGTTTCCAAACCAGTGCTCCTCCAGCTGTTGCAAAACTACAACTCCCAGCATGCACGGACAGCCAAAGGGCATGCTCGGAGTTTGCAACAGCTGGATGTTTGCCCCCCCCCCCCCCCCCCTCAATGTTAATGTACAGGGTACACTCACATGGGCGGAGGTTTACAGTGAGTGCTGCAAGTTTGAGATGGCGCAAATTTTGCGCTGCAGCTCAAACTTCCAGCGGCAAACTTGCTGTGAACCTCTGCCCATGTGACTGTACCCTAAAAACACTACACTACACTGACACTAACCTAAAATAAAAAGTAAAAAACACTACATATACACATACCCCTACACAGCCCCCCTCCCCCCAAAAAATGAAAAACGTCTGGTACGCTACTGTTTCCAAAACGGAGCCTCCAGCTGTTGCAAAATAATAACTCCCAGTATTGCCGGACAGCCATTGACTGTCCAGGCATGCTGGGAGTTTTGCAACAGCTGGAGGCACCCTGTTTGGGAATCACTGGCGTAGAATACCCCTATGTCCACCCCTATGCAAATCCCTAATTCAGGCCTCAAATGCGCATGGCGCTCTCTCACTTTGGAGCCCTGTCGTATTTCAGGGCAACAGTTTTGGGACACATATGGGGTATCGCCGTACTCGGGAGAAATTGCCTTACAAATTTTGGGGGGCTTTTTCTTCTTTAACCCCTTATGAAAAGGTGAAGTTGGGGTCTACACCAGCATGTTAGTGTAAAAAAATAAATTTTTTACACTGACATGCTGGTGTTGCCCTATACTTTTCATTTTCACAAGAGGTAAAAGGGAAAAAAGACCCTCTAAATTTGTAACGCAATTTCTCCTGAGTACGGAGATACCCCATATGTGGGCGCAAAGTGCTCTGGGGGCGCACAAGGCCCAGAAGGGAGAGTGCACCATGTACATTTGAGGCGATTTGCACAGGGGTGGCTGATTGTTACAGCAGTTCTGACAAACGCAAAACAATAAATATCCACATGTAACCCCATTTTGGAAACTACACCCCTCACGGAATGTAATAAGGGGTGCAGTGAGCATTTACACCCCACTGGTGTATGACAGATTTTTGGAACAGTGGTCTGTGAAAATGAAAAATAAAATTTTTGATTTGCACAGTCCACTGTTTCAAATATCTGTCAAACGCCAGTGGGGTGTAAATGCTCACTGCACCCCTTATTAAATCCCATGAGGGGTATAGTTTCCAAAATGGGGTCACATGTGGGGGGGGTCCACTGTTCTGGCACCATAGGGGCTTCCTAAATGGGACATGCCCCCCAAAAACCCTTTCAGAAAAACTCACTCTCCAAAATCCCATTGTCGCTCCTTCCCTTCTGAGCCCCCTACTGCGCCCGCCGAACACTTGACATACGCATATGAGGTATTTCCTTACTCAAGAGAAATTGGGTTACCAATTTTAGGGTGATTTCTCTCCTTTTGTAAAAATTCAAAAATTGGGTCTACAAGAAAATGCGAGTGTAAAAAATGAAGATTTAGAATTTTCTCCTTCACTTTGCTGCTATTCCTGTGAAACACCTAAAGGGTTAAAACACTTACTGAATGTCATTTTGAATACTTTGGGGGGTGCAGTTTTTATAATGGGGTCATTTATGGGGTATTTCTAATATGAAGATCCTTAAAATCCACTTCCAACCTGAACTGGGCCCTGAAAAATTACGATTTTGAAAATCTTGAGAAAAATTGGAAAATTGCTGCGGAACTTTGAAGCCCTCTGGTGTCTTCCAAAAGTAAAAACTTGTCAATTTTTTAATGCAAACACAAAGTAGACATATTTTATATGTGAATCAATATGTAATTTATTTGGAATATCCATTTTCCTTTCAAGCAGAGACTTTCAAAGTTAGAAAAATGCTAAATTTTCAAAATTTTCATGAAATTTTTAGATTTTTTACCAAGAAAGGATACAAATATCAGTGAAATTTTACCGATAACATAAAGTAGAATATGTCACGAAAAAACAATCTCGGAATCAGAATGATAAGTAAAAGCATTCCAGAGTTATTAATGCTTAAAGTGACAGTGGTCAGATTTTCAAAAAATGCCCAGGTCATGAAGGTGAAAATGGGCTGGGTCATGAAGGGGTTAACTTGAAATTTTGAAAATATTGAAAATTTGAAAAGTACATCTTTTTTTATGTGCTATGCAAGGTTTGCAGAAATTAAAAGGTAGAACATAGGAACACCCCCCCAAATGACACCATTTTAAAAACTAGACCCCTCAAGGTATTCGCTAGGGGGTACAGTGAGTATTTGTCCACCATTACATATTACATGCTGCGGATGTCCGCCAATGCGATTCTACAAATTATGCTTTTTTTTTTTTATTAGATTCATTTAATAAATGTATTTTTAATTTTTTATTTTTTTTATTTTTTACACTTTTATTACATTTTTATTTATTTTTACACTTTTATTTTATTTATTTATTTATTTTTACACTTTTTAATGCTTTGGAATACTTAGTATTCCAAAGCATTGCAGTTATATGCTGCCTGCCAGTTTTCACTAGCAGGCAGCATATTAGGACATGCCTCTGGCACGTCCTACAGGCAATACCCAGGGCAGACCTGGGGGTCTTTGTAGGACCCCCGGCTGCCCAGGTATGCAGCAGCACCCCGCAATGCTCCGGTGTGCTGCAGGAGAGACAGAGGGAGCCCCCTCCCTCTGTCAGAACTCCTTACAGGGAGCGGTCACTTCTGACCGCGGCTGTAGGGGTTAAACTGTCGGGAGTGAAGTGAACTTCATTCCCGGCAGTGCGGCCACACACAGCACCCCGCGATCGCGATGCGGGGTGCTGCAGAGGAGACAGAGGGAGATCCCTCCCTCTGTCATAACACTTACAGCCTGCGGTCACTTCCGACCGCGGCTGTAAGGGTTAAAACTGCCGGGACCGAAGTTTACTTCGCTCCTGGCAGTGCAGCAGGGTCCCGGCTGTGTGATACAGCCGAGTCCCTGCCACGATCTCGTGGGTGCACTGGGCAGCACCCACGAGAAGAATGGACGAGTATAGACATCCAGGTGCGGGAACGCCCGCCAACCTGGACGTCTATACTCGCCCATGGTCGTTATCGGGTTAAGCATGTATTTAGCTACAGCTAAATATCCCAAAATTTAAGGCCCAAGGCCAGAGGCACCAGGGAGGCAAGTAGTTCCTGAAAGACAAAGAATGAGTCTGGAGCAGTCATTTGCAGTACCCAAGAGGGTTTCATAACCCCTTACATTTAAAGATCAATGTTGACATTTGCATTAAGCATGTATTTAGCTACTGCTAAACTTCTAAAAATTATAGGCCCAAAGCCAGAAGCTTCAGTTTTCCCCATATTAGGAGCATAGTTGTCCCCTAGATTAGGCAGCATAGATGTCCCCCAGATTAGGACCATAGTTGTCCCCCAGATTAGGCAGCATAGATGTCACCCAGATTAGGAGCATACTTGTCCCTCAGATTAGGCAGCATAGATGTCCCCCAGATTAGGCAGCATAGTTGTCCCCCAATCAGCGCGGGCCGGTCAGAGCCAATCAAAGGGCCATATGTGTCAAGCGGGCCGTACAATCCCCAGGTCTGCCCCAGAGGGTTTCATAACCAACCACAATAGAGAAAATTTTGTTGTAGGAGCATGGTCAATCCACTCAGACCCATCTGTCATTGGTGGCTGGAAATCCTGGCTGATCCATCCCTGATTCATCTTGACAAACGTCAGTCTCTCCACATTTTTAGTGGACAGACGAGTTCGCCTTGGGGTGACTATGGCCCCGGCCGCACTAAACACCCGCTCTGATGGCACACTACTGGCCGGGCAGGACAGCTTTTCCAGGGCAAACTCCGCTAGTTGCGGCCATAAATCGAGTTTGGCTGCCCAGAAGTCCAGCGGATCTTCAACGGTTGTTGGCAGGGTCATGTCGAGGTAAGCCATCACCTGCTGGTTCAGGTCCTGCTCCATGTCCACCTGCTGCTGATGAGTAGCTTCACTATGCGGCTGAAGGAAGCTACTCATCAGCGACTGTAGACTCAGGCTGCTGCTGATTGAGCCGGTACTGCTCCTGCCACCCCTCCCCTCCCCAGCAGCCGTGGCAGTGGAAGGTGAGCGCAGAGGGCCCCCCGAGTCAGACCTGCGAGTGGATGGACCATGTGGCCGATAGGCATCAGCCAACCGACTACGTAGAAGCTCCCTGAAGTAGGTCAGTTTGTCCTCCCTCTCAGTGGGTGTAAAAAAGGCCCCCATTCTGGGCCGGTAGCAAGGGTCTAATAAGGTGGAGATCCAGAAGTCATCGCGCTAACGAATTTTGACAATTCGGGGGTCAATACGCAAGCAACTCAGCATGCATCGTGCCATTTGTGACAGTGACTCACTGGGACTACCTGCCTCCATCTCCACTGCATACTGCCACGGTGTGTCTGGGTCCTCTGTCTCGCCTCCCTCGTAATAACCCTCCAGCTCCTCTGGCTGCTCCTGCTCCTCCCCTCCTGTCCAATGACCAGAAACACCGGCCATCTCATCCACCGTAAACTGTGCTCCGCTCTGCCCCTCATCATCCTCCTCCAGTTCATCCCCCACAGGACTCATGTAGCCTTCTGATGTAGGCGCAACATCTCCATTGCCGTGACCAGCCATGTTTTCAATCATTTTTTTGAGTAAATGTAGGTGTGGAATTACGTCGTTCATGGCGTAATTCGAGCGACTAACAAAAAATGTGGCTTCCTCAAAGGGCCTCAGCAAACGGCAGGTGTCACGTATGAGCTGCCACTTGTTCACATTGAAGTTACACAGGGGAGTACTCCTATCTGCTTGTATCATCAAAAAATCCGTGATGGCTTTTCTTTGTTCTTATAGTCTGTCCAACATATGGAGGGTGGAATTCCAACGTGTGGCAACTCACAAATGAGACGATGTTGTGGGATACCGTTCTGACGCTGCAGCTCAAGCAAAGTGTGCTTGGCGGTGTACGAGTGGCTGAAGTGCATGCACAGTTTCCTTGCCATTGTCAGGACGTCTTGCAAATGGGGTGAAGACTTGATGAACTTCTTGACAACCAGATTCAACACGTGTGCCATGCAGGGCGAATGGTTCACACTTCCTTGTCGCAGCGCGGCCACAATGTTCTTCCCATTGTCGGTCACCATGGTTCCCATTTCCAGATTTCGTGGAGTAAGCCATACTCGGATTTCTTCCCTAATGAACTTCAGCAGTTCCTCCCCTGTGTGACTCCGTTCGCCAAGGCAAACCATGTGAAGGACGGCTTGACAGCGTTGTGCCCTACACACGTGGTACGATGAAGGGCCACCGAGATTTGGATGTGCAGTGGAGGCCGAGGACACGGGGGAGGAGGAGGAGGAGGCGCAAACTGTAAAAGGACCAACTGCCTGGGAGCGAGAGCGTGGAGGAGGAAGCGGTGTGACCTGTCCAAGTTGCTGCTGTGGCTGTGCAGGAACAACATTTACCCAGTGGGCTGTAAATGACATGTATTGTCACTGCCCGTAGTTACAGCTCCACACATCGGCGCTGCCGTGCACTTTTGAACACACCGACAGGCTCAAGGACTGGCTCACCTTCTCTTGTACAAACTTATGCAGGGCTGGTACTGCCTTCTTCGCAAAGAAATGACAGCTTGGGACTCTCCACCTTGGCAAGCCATCAATTCCCTGAAAGCTGCAGAGTCCACCAGTTGGAAAGGGAGGGACTGCAACACCAGCAACTTGGACAGGAGCACATTCAACTTCTGCGCCGTTGGATGAGTGGGCGCATACTGTTGTCTTTTGGACATGGCTTCGCCGATCGATTGTTAGCGGAATGGCTGACTACGAGCGGAGGAAGCAGGAGCGCAAGAAGGATGGTTTGACACAATGCTCCCTTCGGCTGAGGTGGTGGAGCCTTGGCTGGATGACGGAGGGAGCGGATGGCCACTGGGTGATGCGGCAGGCTGGATCACTACCTCGGAGCCACGGTTATCCCAGGCCGCTTTATGGTGGCGAATCATGTGTTGACGCAGGGCCATGGTGCCGAGATTGGGACCTTGGCCACGCTTCACTTTCTGCCCACAGATTTTGCATGTGACTACGCTAAGGTCCTCCGGATTCTTTATGAAGAACAACCACACCGCAGAGTAGCTGATTTTCCCACCCGTAGTTCGCACTATTTCACTGCTATTGGCGCCGTCTCCAGGAACCCCTGTTCCACTACCTCCCTGAATGGTAGCTTGCCGCGAACTAGGTGGTCTCCCCCTGGCACGTTTGGCTCCTGAATTTCCACTACTACCACCACCACGCTGATTGCCAACCCACCACCACGCTGATTGCCAACCGTGCTACCGCCTTGCTGCCTCATAGACAAAGAGCAAATCTCTTCTGCTGATGATGATGATGATGATGATGAAGCCCCGGCTTCTGCACCCGGCTCCCAATTGCGATCGGCTTCATCATCATCAAAAGATGTGTGCACGTCACTGATGTCCTCCTCGTGTTCCTCAACAGTGTCTGCCTCAGGACCCTGAACAATTGAAACACCGCCTCCCACGTCACTCTCCGCATCACTACTTGCCCGCCTTGCGGAGCAAGGGACACATGTCTCCTCACATTCTTGGCTGCCCATTAGATGCTGACTGTCCTCTATTACATCGTCCTCGCTAAATAGTGGAGCTGAACCCAAAGCATGAGATACTTCTTTGGGAGAGGGAACAGCATAGGACAAAGGCAATGGGATTACGGGGACTGCTCCCGGGCCATGCCAACTGAGGGTTGTGTCTGAGGAACCCACCGACTCTTGACTGGGGTTGTCAGATGTCGCTTGTGATGATGGGGATGAGTGTGCAAACCAATTGACGAGGAGAGATGGGTCGACGACACGACCGCTGGGTGTTAACGGGAGCTCAGGGCCTATTGCTGCGACTCCTGCTGCCACTCGCCCCAAGTCTGCTGCCAACTCTGCCTGACGTATGTAGGCCTCTGCCCCTTCTCTGTGCACGTCCTGGCACTTCCCTGCCTGACATACTTAGTGCGTTTATGAGGGTATAGAACAGCAGCAGGCGATTACTTACGGCTGTCCTTTCAAAGTATATAGGCCCTAGACAGAATAACAGTTACTAAATAGTACACTCCTTTGTTGTATGTATGCCCTTTGCAATGATGAGCGCACTTGTAAGCGTATTTATAGGCAGAAAAAAACTCTTTTTTTGTTGTATACACCAGCCAGTGTATACTAATGTGTGGAATAGCACTGAATTTAGCACCGAGACAGAAAAACAGGTACTAAATAGTACACTACTTGGTTGTATGTATGCCCTTTGCAATGATGAGCGCATTTGTATGCAGGAAAAACTTTTTTTTTTCTTTAATACACCGGCAGGTGTATAACTAGTGTTGAGCGGCATAGGCCATATTCGAATTCGCGAATATTCGCGAATATATGGACGAATATTAGTCATATATTCGTGAATATTCGCATATTCGTAATATTCTCGTTTTATTTTCGCATATGCGAAAATTAACATTTGCGAAAATTTGCTTATACAAAAATTTGCATAAGCGAAAATGCGCATATTAGAAAATTTGTATATGCAAATTTTCGCATATGCGAAAATTCGCATGCCAGTCTCACACAGTAGTATTAGAGCCTTCTTTACACCACACAAGCTGGAAGCAGAGAGGGGTGATCACTGTGATGTGTACTGAGAAAAAAAAATAAAACTAATATTCGTAATTACGAATATATAGTGCTATATTCGCAAATATTCGCGAATATGCGATATTCGCGAATAAAATTCGCATTGCGAATATTCGCGAGCAACACTATGTAGAACGTGTGGCATAACACTTAATTTAGCACAGAGACAGAAAAAAAGGTGGTATATGGTACGCTATTTGCTTGTATGTAGGCCCTTTGCAATGATAAGGCAACTGTTAAGCGTATTTTTACTCAGGAAAACGTGTGGTATAACACTGAATTTAGCACAGAGACTGAGTAACAGGTGAAAAATGGTAAAAAGGCACTAAAGTCCACACTAATATGACTTATTTCTGAACAGCAGCAGGACCCAACAGTGCAGCACCACAAAAAAAAAATCCAGGGATTAAACCCTAAATTGCACTCTGTCACACAATTCTGAGCAGCAGAAGATTTGTTGAGAAAAAAAACCTCAATAGAGCAGAAAAATGAGGAGATAAGATGCTTCAGAAAGTTCAGGCAGCTTGGAGATCTGTATGAGGCAGCTGACAGCTATCTGCCCCTCTCTGCTGCAATGCTAAATAACGTGAATAGGAGGTTTAGCAATCAATGATCCTTCTCAGAGTAACAGCACAGCACTCTGCACTCCTGTCTTTCCCTAATGCTGATGTGACTAGCAGTTGCAGTGTAACGCTGTGGTATGAGCTATTCACACACACGCAGTCCCGTCCTCTCTATCTCTGAGTGCATAGATGAAATGAAGAGAGGAACGATGACTGACGATTATATAGGGCTGTGACATCACAGGGGTCAATGAATGCTGATAGGCTGCATCTCACATGTGGTTCAGGGTCAGCCCGCCTACCTTCATTCCCGCCGCTGTTTCCCGCCCTCCCATAATCCCCTGCCCCATGTACTCACATGTTTTTCCGCCATCTTAGGTCCCCAATAGCCTGGAATGCTGTAAAATGGAGTTTAATGAAGCGATTCGTGCGATAGAATCGCGGCGATATTCGTATTCGTTGCGAAACAAATTTTTCATGAAATTCGTAACAAATTCGGGTTCGTCAAGTTCGATTCGCTCATCTCTAGCCCCGACATATAAAAGCATCGTATGTCAATGCTGACATCGACATGCAATGGCCTCTGAGAGGCCATCTTATGTCGATTTGATCACATGTCGGGGCCATCACATGTCGGGGGGTTACTGTAGTAACCTGTCGATGATTATGTGCTATTCCCACTGCTCATAACTTCCTGTTCTCCATCTCTATTGCCCGCTCAGCCAATCACTGGCCACAGAGGGGACCTGCCTCATACAGCAATTTGCCGAATGGGCATTTTCCATGTGTCAGGACAAAAAACAGGAAGTTCTGAGCAGCGGACAACACTAAGAACGACGCCAGGAGGGGATCTTTGGCAGGTGAGTACATCTTAGTGTAACCTAAGAACCCCTGAGCACATCTTAGTGTAAAATATTTCCCTGAACAGCACCTTTTAATTAAATCTAAGCCATATGGACTGACCTTTGTGTACTTCACAGCAATGTCTATGTAATTTCCTTACAGCAGAACCTTCCATTATCCCATGAGACATCAGAACCTGAAGGAATCTCTGGTGACTTGCAGTGATGGCCATTCTTCCCTGTCAAATAAAAAGCAAAAGACAATTATTACAATGTACAGTGATACCTCAACTTACAATGGCCTCAACATACAATAGTTTCAACATACAATGGTCTTTTCTGGACCATCGTAACTTGAAACCAGACTCAACATACAATGTACAGACAGTCCAGATCTGTGATACGTGTCAATGGCCGGAAGAACTGACCAAACAGAATGGGCAATTCACTGGTAAAACACCTGTATTACTGAAGCGTATGCACTGACTGGTGTCTGGTTGCACAACCTACAATACAGAGAGGTATTACATGTTCTGTACACTTTACCTGTACCAGGGATAGCTGCTCCTTTGGACACCAGGTCAGGGCGACTCCATTTTACTTTTTTTTTTAGGACATTGTATGTATTGTACAGGACCCTGAAGAAGCTGCCGTCCTCTACATAGACCAGTGTTTCCCAAGCAGGGTGCCCCCAGCTGTTGCTAAACTACAACTCCCAGCATGCCCGGACAGCCTTTGGCTGTCCGGGCATGCTGGGAGTTGTAGTTTTGCAACAGCTGGAGGCTCCCTGCTTGGAAAACACTGACATAGACAGTGATTGCTGCTCCCAGCAGGGTGTGTGCGGGTGTGTCTCCTGAGACTTCCAGCAGAGCAGAGCCAAGCAGAGTTTTCCAACAAGCTTTCCCCAGGTTTGTGGCAGATTCCTGGGGAAGAAGCTCCTGCAATGGAGCCTCGTGGCTCCACTCCCCGTTCCAGGCTGGCGGGAAGTGGAGTGAAAACTTCGACAGCCATTGTTCCTGCCGGGAGAAGATCGGGCAGAGTCTGCAGCAATGCAGGCTCTGCTACCCAGGCTACGGATGCCAGCCAGAGATCCACTGGTGGAAGAAAGGCAAGGAAAAGCAGTGTGGAGATGTGGTCGGAGAGTGGGCCCGGCGAGTCCAGTTCCACGTACTGCTCCCGCATGGCCGCAAGGTTTGCGGAGTACGAGCAGCGCGGCAAGGAGCTGAGGATGGCCAGAGAGGATCTGCGTGCGACCCAGAGTCTGATGAGTACCGGATCCAGAAAGAGCAAGCCAGAACTGAAGAAGAGGATAACATCGCTGAAAGGCGAGATTGTGAGGCTGGAGGCGAGGAGAGCGGAGATACTGGAGGGGAGCGGACTCTTCAAGGAGAAGCTGATCAACAGCAATCGGTTTGCCGCCACGAAATCCCCAGGTAAGGTGGAGGTGGATGATGGGGAGAGTAGTGGCGGCGAAGATAGTGAGGATGGTGGTGAAGAGGAGAAGATGGAGGAAAGTGTGGGAGTTGTAGCTACTCCAGGTGACACCCAGACCCAGGACAGCTACATTGAGGCTGGACAGGTGGCACTTCCGCCAAGCGAGAGTGAGGAGGATGACGTGGAGGGTGAGGCTGGGGGTCTGCTGAGGGCAATTGTGATGCAGGAGTCCCCAGCCCACCTCCAGAATTTCACCTTTGGGGACGAGGAATGTGAAGATGTGGTGGTCAAGCAGAGGTCCAAGAAAAGGAAGACAAAGGAGACGGTACAATATGTATTTGTCCCCTTCCAGCAGTCTGGGCCAGCTGCAAAGCTGGTTCAGGCTGCGGGCTCCCCCAAACTGCCAGACCCCGTTCCTGTGGTGGAGCGGGGCCAGCACGGGGAGTACAGTAAGGCGTCAGGAAAGGCTAAGGGCGCAATAGTTGTGAAGCCCACCCATCCTGTCGGTAGGGAAGGGCAGGATGGGCACATGCCGGGCAGCTCTGGCACTGCAGGACCGCCCCAGGGTGGCAGGGGGCGTGTCCAAGTGCCAGAGGCAAGTTATGCTGCCGTGTGCTCGGGGGGCGGTTCCCCGAGTACTGTGGGCACTACTGGCGCCGCGGGGCACTCCCCTGTGAGGGGGGGGGAGTGTCCGGGCGCCAGAGAGCGTTGTGTCTGTGTGCTCGGGGGGCGGTCCCCCGAGTACAGTGTGTTCTGCGGGCACTGCAGGGCACTCCCCTGTGAGGGGGGGGAGTGTCCCGGTGTCGGGATCAGTGTCCGGCAATGGCGCCGTGGGAGGAGCTGGGGTGCGCTCGGTGGGGCAGCCCCAGACTCAGGAGGCACCATTGATCATTCAGAAGGAGGAGCCATCATCATCATCAGCAGCAGCAGCAGCCAAGCCGGAAATTAAGCCAGCGGTACTACAAATCCCAGCCAGCCCAGAATCAATTAGGCAGGGTATGAGTGAGAATGCTGAGTGTAGTAGTGTTGTGGATGAGAGGAGTGTCAGTGGAGTGAATGTTGGTGGGAGTAGTGGTATGAATGGGAAAAAGGATGATGTGAGTGGTGGTGTGAGTGGTGGTGTGAATGGTGGTTCTGGGTCTGGGTCTGGGTCTGGCCCGGCTGCCCCCCCGGCAGTGACTGCTCCTAGGAGCTATGCTAATGTCGCTGCCGGGGGTCCAGGGGGATCCCCGTCTCCGTCCGTCCCCGGGGGTTACTTGCAACAGCGCCTCCTGGAGGCTCTGCGTAGGGGAGACAGGTCGATCCAGGTAGAGGGAAGGGGTGAGGTCGACCTGTCTTTCTGGATAGAGAGGCACGGTTTGGGGGCTTTCCGAGAGCAGAATGGGGAGGTGGTCTGGTCCCTCCCGACAACCGGGCAGGACAATAACCGCAGGAATGTGGTCCGTCTGATTTGGAGGGGTGAGGATGCGTGCCCACCTCGCGCTAAAGTGGTTGAGCTCCTCCTCCAGATGGAATTCAGGGCGAGTGACATCTTTGCCCTGATCCACCCCTACGGTACGTCCGAGTTTGACGTCAGTTTCGTTCGGCCAGAGGGTCTCGAACTCTTCTGGTCAAACTACGAGGTGGCGAAGAACGAGCCCGGCTGGCGGGATTTTGCCGTAAAGGCAATTTCCCGTCAGAACTCGGTCAAGAAGGTGACCGTTTTGACCCGTAACGAGTCACTTTCTTGTTACGACATCATGACCTGGCTCGGTCGGTATGGGGATGTGACGGACATGCCCAAGAAAAACATTGATGAGCACGGGATCTGGTCCGGGGCCTGGACGTTTTCCGTCAAACTCAGGCGTTCAGGGAGTACGGTTGCCCACATTCCGTCAGCCGCCTTCCTTGGACGTGACAGGATCCAGGTCTTCTACCAGGGGCAGCCTAAGGTCTGTCACAGGTGCGGTAGCCCCACCCATTTTAGCGCAGCTTGTACTGTACAGGTCTGTGCTTTGTGTGGTGGGGTGGGTCATCTGGCCGCATCCTGTAGGCAGATCCGCTGCCATCTGTGTGGTGTCCTCGGGCACCCTTTCAGCCGTTGTCCTAGCGCCTTCGCCCGTGCGGTGGCCGCTCCGGCTGGGGAGAGCTGTGAAGTTGCCTCGGCTGGAGAGGGTACGAGCAGGGATGGGGGCGCACCAGGGCTAGTGAGGAAGAAGGGCCCCGCCAAACTAAGGCGGGAGGAAAATCGGAGGAGGAGTAGGGAGCAGGAGAGTGCCCAAGTGACGGGGGTAGCTCCGGCCCCTGCTCCTGAAGCTGGCCCTGAAATGACTGAAGCCCTGGAGGAGGACGTGCTGGATGAGGAGGTCAGGAGACTGGGCGAAGAGGAAGGCAATATGGCCGACTCTTCCGATTCCTCCCACTATGAAAGTGTGGATGAGGAGAGTGTAGAGAAGGCCAAAAAGAAAGACAAGGGCAAAAGGAAAGGGAGAAAGAAGAGGTCCAAGCGCTCTCTCCCTCGTACTGCGGGCCGGGTCCAAAGCGGAAGCCTGACTGCCCCCCCTCTGGTTGACCTGTCAAACCGGTACCTCGTCCTTGATAACATCTCCTCCCCCTCCTTGGAGGGGGAAGGTGAGGGCGAGGTGCCTAGGGAGAGAGAGCCTCTGGGGGGAACTGGGCCCTGTCCTGTTGAGGCACCTTCCTCAGAGGGCAGGGCTAGACCGGGGTCGGACGGAGACGGGGACCATATGGACCAGAGTGAGTCCAAAAAAAGGGGTAAAAGCGGTCCTGCCCTTTCTTCTTCTTCTGGGGATGAGGGCACGAAGAAGAAGGGGAAGAAGAAATAAAGGTGAGGCCATCTAACTTAATCACCCATGATGGCGGCACTCACCCCATTGACGCTGGCATCCATTAACTGTGCCAGCATAAAGTCTGATACGGCTAGATTCGCAGCCTTTGATTTTCTCGGCCGTGTTGAAGCCGACATTTTGTATCTGCAAGAGACCAGGTTGTCAGATTCAGCCTCCCTGGTAAAAGCCAGAAGAGAGTGGAGGTGCGGTCCCTCCCACTGGTCTCTTGCGGCTGAGCCGTATAGTGGGGTGGCGGTCCTTTTTACCGCTCCGGTTGAATGCCGACGGGTTATTGAGTTAGAAATGGGGAGGTGCCTGATCTTAGATGTCCTCATGAAGGGGCAAGAGCTCCGGCTCATTAACATCTACGCCCCACAAACCAAGTGGGGCCGCAAAGATCTCTTTATGAGGATTAAGCCCTTCCTTTTTACTAGCCGGCAAGTGATTTTTGGAGGGGACTTCAATAATGTCACGAGGTCCCAAGATAGGAGAGGTTCCAATGGTCCGCTGGCTTACGATAGCGTGGCCCTCAATAATATAGTTAGGGAAGCTCGCCTAGAGGACGCCCACATCCGGAGCCCCTCAGGCCACGTGGGTTTCACCTATCATCGAGGTAGCTGCAGGTCTAGGATAGACAGGTTTTATTTAAAGGAGGAAGCCGTCTCTTCCGCAGTGTCCGTGGTTGAGGTGGAATTCTCCGATCACTGTATGATTTTGTTTTCCTTGAATGTTTCAGAGACCCCCCGGATGGGTAAAGGTTATTGGAAGCTGAATTCGTCCCTCCTGGAGGAAGCGGAGATAAGACAGTCCTTTGAGGACTTTCTTCAGAGTCAGGTACCTTTACTGGACTTTTGTAGTAGTAAGTCAGAGTGGTGGGAGATATTCAAGAAGCGGGTTGCGGGGTTCTTCCGCCAGCTCTCGAGCCTCAGGTCCCTGAATAGGTACCGCCTGTATCGGGGTCTGAGGAGGAAACTCGAGCTCCTTGTCTCGACTGGAGGT
Source organism: Hyla sarda (assembly GCF_029499605.1). Classification (NCBI taxonomy): domain Eukaryota; kingdom Metazoa; phylum Chordata; class Amphibia; order Anura; family Hylidae; genus Hyla; species Hyla sarda. The sequence continues at coordinate 193,833,076 of NC_079196.1, read as the reverse complement.
AGCCGGGAGGATATCTCCAGAGTGAAATCCTTGCTGATGGGGTGTCAGTACGATAGGCACGCATCTTTGGTTTTTGAGAGGGATTACGGGAGGTACCGCTCGCCCGACCCTTACAAGAACTGTAAGATGTCAGTGAGTAGTAAAGTGGTCTCAGGACTGATTGATAGTACGGGATCTCTGAATCGGTCCAGATCAGGGATCCTGGAGGTCGTCAGATCCTTCTACTCGCACCTCTTGGGAAGGAAGGATCTAAATCGAGACGGGATGTCGGCTTTCCTGGCTGAAACTATTCCTGAGCCAGGGGTAGACCCCTCTCTTGATGTTTTGGCAGAAGAAATCAGGGAAGAGGAAGTGAGACTGGCGATCGAGGGGCTCGCCCCCAAGAAGTCGCCAGGCCCGGATGGCTTAACATCCGAGTGGTACAGGACCTTTAAGGAGTCTTTAGCTCCCCTCTTGACTGAGGTATTCAATGAGTGTCTCTCCTCGGGCACTCTACCAAAGTCAATGAGGAGGTCAGCCCTGATTCTTCTGTCAAAGGGTAAAGATCCTAGCCGGATTGAGAATTGGAGGCCCATAGCTCTTCTCAATACGGACAGGAAGCTTCTGGCCAAGATACTGTTTAATCGGTTGGTGAAGTTTGCACCCCGGCTCCTTTCGGGGGCCCAGCACTGCTCTGTTCCGGGCCGAAGCACCTTAAGTGCTGTCCTCAGTGTCAGGGAGGCAGTGGAGCGGAGTAGTGCGGGTCTCTGGAAGGGGTACATGCTGTCCTTGGATCAGGCCAAAGCATTTGATCGGGTGAACCACGAATACCTCTGGTCCGTCCTCCTGAGATATGGCTTACCGAGTACTTTTGTGAATTGGCTTGTCACCTTATATGCAGGGGCAGAGAGTTTCCCGCTGGTGAACGGTTGGTCTGGCCGCTCTTTTGAGGTGGGGTCCGGAGTCCGTCAGGGTTGTCCTTTGAGCCCGCTGTTATACGTGTTCGCAGTCGATCCCTTCGTCCGGAGGGTAGATTGTGGGCCGTTGGCGGGAGTCGGGATGACTCTGGCGGAGCCGGATGTCGCCCAGAGAGTGGTGGCGTACGCTGATGATGTCACTATTTTCGTCTCCTCACGGGAGGAGGTCGATGTGGTGATGTCAGAGGTGGACCGCTACTCGGAGGCATCCGGGTCCAAGATCAACCGGGATAAGTGTGAAAGTCTCTGGCTGGGAGGGGGAGATCCCACGTTTGATCTCCCTGACACCCTTCCAGGGCTCCAAGAGTCAGCAAAAATTCTGGGCATCACATTCGGCCAGGATGATTATCCCACCAAAAACTGGGATGGTAAGCTCCAGGATGCCACTCAGAGGGTGAACCAGTGGAAGGGTTGGTCTATGACCCTCAGGGAAAGGGTACACCTGATCAAATCGTACCTGCTCCCCTTGTTTATCTATCTGGGCAGTGTATGTATCTTACCAGAGGCTTACTACACTAGGGTCTACAGCCTGTTTTTCCAACTGTTATGGGGGAACAGGTTGAACCTAGTCAAGAGGGAGGTTACGTACCGCACGAGGAGACTAGGGGGTTTATCTATGGTAAACCCCGTGGTGTTCTTAACGAACACCTTCTTGAAAGCCAACATTGCAAACCTCTGGAAAGAGAGGGCTCCTCCGTGGGTACTCTCCTGCAAGGAGTGGTTTCGGCCTTTCTTCCAGGAATGGGAGACAGGAGGGCAAGTGAAGGACCTCCGTACACCACATGGATATCTTCCGGCTTACGCTACCCCGACTCTGAAGGCGATACGTCGGTGGGGTCTGGGAGTGTGGGAGATCAGGACCCAGTCAAGGCAGTTCCTTGACAAACGGGTTCTGTTGACCCACTTCCAGAAGCCTCTGGCGCTCAGGGACTGCCCAGGTCGGGATCTGAGGGAGGGGTTGTATCTTTTAAACATGAAAAGGATCCCCCAGAAGTTTTGGGACTTGGCCTGGCGCTGCTTTCAGGGGAAGCTATGTGTAAGGGACAACCTGAAGTACAGGAACTCTGATGACCGGGGATGTCCCCGAGAAGAGTGTGGGGACACGCTGGAAAGCATGGACCACTTCCTGCTTCATTGTCCCTTTAACATAGGGGTCTACAACAGGGTGGGCGCTTCCATCGGCTGGAGTCAACTTGCCGGCCTTGCCTATCCGGAGTGGGCTTATGGGGCATTCAGGAACCTGGGTGGCCGAGATCGGGGCACTTTATTTTTAGTCAGTTTAGTGGTTAGGTACTACACGTGGAACGCACGGTGCTTAGTGTCGACCCAACAGAAAATCCTCTCCGAGGTGGAGGTCTGTAGGAACATCACTGGTGACCTCGGGAAGATCAGGTCTTTGGAGTATGGCAGTCTTGGTACCAGTAGGGCTTCTCTCCTGTGGAGAGGTTTCTCATTTCATGTGCCCTAGGTACTAAACCTTTTGGGTAGAGTACCTTTTATTTTTGGTTAGGGGCAGTGTTATAGGGGTAGAGATAGGGTGAGGGTAGGGTCAGATTTATTGTAGGGATAGAATTAGGGAGAATTGTAGGGGGAGTTAGGGAAAGAGTATAAAATGATTTATGTATCAGGTCTGCCATCCTTCTCCCTGGTGGTGGGCTGATGCATGTGCACATTAGCTTTTTGTTTTGTTTTCAATTTACATGGTATGAAGGGCTTACAGGCAACCAAACTTGGGCCTAAAGGGGGTGGTGGTTCAGAATGTATAAGTTTATATATAAGTTGGTTGGGAGGAGTGTTAGGTGGGGAGGGTGTATTTGTGGGTGGTGGTTTTGTGGTGTTTTGGGGTCCTGACATGGGTCAGTTAAGGACTGGACTTTGTGAACTGTATGGACGGTATGGACTCTGACCCATGTACAGGAGGGGTGGTGTGGGTGAGGGGACAGTTTTAGTGTAGGTGTTTTCCGTTGTTTTCTGTAGTATATTTTTGTGTATTTTCAGTAAGTTTTGTATTGTGTTTTGTATATATTGGGTTTTGTATTTATATTGTTTTATATTATATAGTGTATAGTGCAGTCGGGCCAGTAGTTAAGTAGTGTCATATGTGTTTATGTGTATGTATATGTGTGCGTTTATGTGTATATACATGTGTATGTATATATATATATATATATATATGTATGTATGTGTATGCTTGCGTATATGCATGTATACATGTTTGTGTATAAAATTTTATATTTTATTTTTTCCTCCTTGGGGGGGCTGCTCCCCTCCGGTGTCTCTGTTCTCCTCGCTTCCGGCTTCGCGGTCTCGCTTTTCGGCGGTGTTGTCCTTTTCTTCGATTGTGGCTTGCTCTTTTTGGGTCCGGCTCTCGCCGGTTTCTGGGCCGCGCGCGGATCCTCTCTGGCCGTCCTCGGCTCCTTGCCGTGCTGGGCGTGCTTCGCGGGCCTTGCGGCCGTGCGGGGGCGGTGCGTGGGGCTGGGCTCTTTGGGCCCTCTCTCCGGCCGCGTCTCCGCGCTGCTTTTCCCTGCCCTTCTTTCACCGGTGGATCTCTGGCTGTGAGGCAGAGTGTTATTTATTAGCAAGTTGTGCTGAAATATTTTTTTTTTTTTTTTACTTTTTTTATTTTTTATTTTTTTATTTTTTTATTTTTTTTTTATTTTTTCCCCTGGGTAAGGGTCATTTTTGAGTTACAGCCAAGTTGTGCTACCTTTATGTTCCTTTTCTTTTGTTTTATAGCCAAGTCGTGCTTATTTTATGTTTTATATATTTTTATAAGCCAAGTTGGGCTATTTTTATGTTCTTTTTGGAATGCGTGTTTGAGTGTGATATTTAGTTTTTTGGTATGTGAAAAAAGTAAAAGTGTATTTTAGTAAATTTGGGCTGGCCGGTTAGGCAGAATTTGTTTTTGCAATTTTATTTATGTTATGTTTGTTATAGCTGGTTAAGCTTGTTTTTGTTTAATATTTTGTATCTGATTTGTTTTGCATTTTTATAATAAAAAGAGTTGCTGCTCCCAGCAGGGTGTGTGCGGGTGTGTCTCCTGAGACTTCCAGCAGAGCAGAGCCAAGCAGAGTTTTCCAACAAGCTTTCCCCAGGTTTGTGGCAGATTCCTGGGGAAGAAGCTCCTGCAATGGAGCCTCGTGGCTCCACTCCCCGTTCCAGGCTGGCGGGAAGTGGAGTGAAAACATCGACAGCCATTGTTCCGGCCGGGAGAAGATCGGGCAGAGTCTGCAGCAATGCAGGCTCTACTACCCAGGCTACGGGTGCCAGCCAGAGATCCACTGGTGGAAGAAAGGCACGGAAAAGCAGTGTGGAGATGTGGTCGGAGAGTGGGCCCGGCGAGTCCAGTTCCACGTACTGCTCCCGCATGGCCGCAAGGTTTGCGGAGTACGAGCAGCGCGGCAAGGAGCTGAGGATGGCCAGAGAGGATCTGCGTGCGACCCAGAGTCTGATGAGTACAGGATCCAGAAAGAGCAAGCCAGAACTGAAGAAGAGGATAACATCGCTGAAGGGCGAGATTGTGAAGCTGGAGGCGAGGAGAGCGGAGATACTGGAGGGGAGCGGTCTCTTCAAGGAGAAGCTGATCAACAGCGATCGGTTTGCCGCCACGAAATCCCCAGGTAAGGTGGAGGTGGATGATGGGGAGAGTAGTGGCGGCGAAGATAGTGAGGATGGTGGTGAAGAGGAGAAGATGGAGGAAAGTGTGGGAGTTGTAGCTATTCCAGGTGACACCCAGACCCAGGACAGCTACATTGAGGCTGGACAGGTGGCACTTCCGCCAAGCGAGAGTGAGGAGGATGACGTGGAGGGTGAGGCTGGGGGTCTGCTGAGGGCAATTGTGATGCAGGAGTCCCCAGCCCACCTCCAGAATTTCACCTTTGGGGACGAGGAGTGTGAAGATGTGGTGGTCCAGCATAGGTCCAAGAAAAGGAAGACAAAGGAGACGGTACAATATGTATTTGTCCCCTTCCAGCAGTCTGGGCCAGCTGCAAAGCTGGTTCAGGCTGCGGGCTCCCCCAAACTGCCAGACCCCGTTCCTGTGGTGGAGCGGGGCCAGCACGGGGAGTACAGTAAGGCGTCAGCAACGGCTAAGGGCGCAATAGTTGTGAAGCCCACCCATCCTGTCGGTAGGGAAGGGCAGGATGGGCACATGCCGGGCAGCTCTGGCACTGCAGGACCGCCCCAGGGTGGCAGGGGGCGTGTCCAAGTGCCAGAGGCAAGTTATGCTGCCGTGTGCTCGGGGGGCGGTTCCCCGAGAACAGTGGGCACTACTGGCGCCACGGGGCACTCCCCTGTGAGGGGGGGGAGTGTCCGGGCGCCAGAGAGCGTTGTGTCTGTGTGCTCGGGGGGCGGTCCCCCGAGTACAGTGTGTTCTGTGGGCACTGCAGGGCACTCCCCTGTGAGGGGGGGGAGTGTCCCGGTGTCGGGATCAGTGTCCGGCAATGGCGCCGTGGGAGGAGCTGGGGTGCGCTCGGTGGGGCAGCCCCAGACTCAGGAGGCACCATTGATCATTCAGAAGGAGGAGCCATCATCATCATCAGCAGCAGCAGCCAAGCCGGAAATTAAGCCAGCGGTACTACAAGTCCCAGCCAGCCCAGAATCAGTTAGGCAGGGTATGAGTGAGAATGCTGAGTGTAGTAGTGTTGTGGATGAGAGGAGTGTCAGTGGAGTGAATGTTGGTGGGAGTAGTGGTATGAATGGGAAAAAGGATGATGTGAGTGGTGGTGTGAGTGGTGGTGTGAATGGTGGTTCTGGGTCTGGGTCTGGGTCTGGCCCGGCTGCCCCCCCGGCAGTGACTGCTCCTAGGAGCTATGCTAATGTCGCTGCCGGGGGTCCAGGGGGGTCCCCGTCTCCGTCCGTCCCCGGGGGTTACTTGCAACAGCGCCTCCTGGAGGCTCTGCGTAGGGGAGACAGGTCGATCCAGGTAGAGGGAAGGGGTGAGGTCGACCTGGCTTTCTGGATAGAAAGGCACGGTTTGGGGGCTTTCCGAGAGCAGAATGGGGAGGTGGTCTGGTCCCTCCCGACAACCGGGCAGGACAATAACCGCAGGAATGTGGTCCGTCTGATTTGGAGGGGTGAGGATGCGTGCCCACCTCGCGCTAAAGTGGTTGAGCTCCTCCTCCAGATGGAATTCAGGGCGAGTGACATCTTTGCCCTGATCCACCCCTACGGTACGTCCGAGTTTGACGTCAGTTTCGTTCGGCCGGAGGGTCTCGAACTCTTCTGGTCAAACTACGAGGTGGCGAAGAACGAGCCCGGCTGGCGGGATTTTGCCGTAAAGGCAATTTCCCGTCAGAACTCGGTCAAGAAGGTGACCGTTTTGACCCGTAACGAGTCACTTTCTTGTTACGACATCATGACCTGGCTCGGTCGGTATGGGGATGTGACGGACATGCCCAAGAAAAACATTGATGAGCACGGGATCTGGTCCGGGGCCTGGACGTTTTCCGTCAAACTCAGGCGTTCAGGGAGTACGGTTGCCCACATTCCGTCAGCCGCCTTCCTTGGACGTGACAGGATCCAGGTCTTCTACCAGGGGCAGCCTAAGGTCTGTCACAGGTGCGGTAGCCCCACCCATTTTAGCGCAGCTTGTACTGTACAGGTCTGTGCTTTGTGTGGTGGGGTGGGTCATCTGGCCGCATCCTGTAGGCAGATCCGCTGCCATCTGTGTGGTGTCCTCGGGCACCCTTTCAGCCGTTGTCCTAGCGCCTTCGCCCGTGCGGCGGCCGCTCCGGCTGGGGAGAGCTGTGAAGTTGCCTCGGCTGGAGAGGGTACGAGCAGGGATGGGGGCGCACCAGGGCTAGTGAGGAAGAAGGGCCCCGCCAAACTAAGGCGGGAGGAAAATCGGAGGAGGAGTAGGGAGCAGGAGAGTGCCCAAGTGACGGGGGTAGCTCCGGCCCCTGCTCCTGAAGCTGGCCCTGAAATGACTGAAGCCCTGGAGGAGGACGTGCTGGATGAGGAGGTCAGGAGATTGGGCGAAGAGGAAGGCAATATGGCCGACTCTTCCGATTCCTCCCACTATGAAAGTGTGGATGAGGAGAGTGTAGAGAAGGCCAAAAAGAAAGACAAGGGCAAAAGGAAAGGGAGAAAGAAGAGGTCCAAGCCCTCTCTCCCTCGTACTGCGGGCCGGGTCCAAAGCGGAAGCCTGACTGCCCCCCCTCTGGTTGACCTGTCAAACCGGTACCTCGTCCTTGATAACATCTCCTCCCCCTCCTTGGAGGGGGAAGGTGAGGGCGAGGTGCCTAGGGAGAGAGAGCCTCTGGGGGGAACTGGGCCCTGTCCTGTTGAGGCACCTTCCTCAGAGGGCAGGGCTAGACCGGGGTCGGACGGAGACGGGGACCATATGGACCAGAGTGAGTCCAAAAAAAGGGGTAAAAGCGGTCCTGCCCTTTCTTCTGGGGATGAGGGCACGAAGAAGAAGGGGAAGAAGAAATAAAGGTGAGGCCATCTAACTTAATCACCCATGATGGCGGCACTCACCCCATTGACGCTGGCATCCATGAACTGTGCCAGCATAAAGTCTGATACGGCTAGATTCGCAGCCTTTGATTTTCTCGGCCGTGTTGAAGCCGACATTTTGTATCTGCAAGAGACCAGGTTGTCAGATCTAGCCTCCCTGGTAAAAGCCAGAAGAGAGTGGAGGTGCGGTCCCTCCCACTGGTCTCTTGCGGCTGAGCCGTATAGTGGGGTGGCGGTCCTTTTTACCGCTCCGGTTGAATGCCGACGGGTTATTGAGTTAGAAATGGGGAGGTGCCTGATCTTAGATGTCCTCATGAAGGGGCAAGAGCTCCGGCTCATTAACATTTACGCCCCACAAACCAAGTGGGGCCGCAAAGATCTCTTTATGAGGATTAAGCCCTTCCTTTTTACTAGCCGGCAAGTGATTTTTGGAGGGGACTTCAATAATGTCACGAGGTCCCAAGATAGGAGAGGTTCCAATGGTCCGCTGGCTTACGATAGCGTGGCCCTCAATAATATAGTTAGGGAAGCTCGCCTAGAGGACGCCCACATCCGGAGCCCCTCAGGCCATGTGGGTTTCACCTATCATCGAGGTAGCTGCAGGTCTAGGATAGACAGGTTTTATTTAAAGGAGGAAGCCGTCTCTTCCGCAGTGTCCGTGGTTGAGGTGGAATTCTCCGATCACTGTATGATTTTGTTTTCCTTGAATGTTTCAGAGACCCCCCGGATGGGTAAAGGTTATTGGAAGCTGAATTCGTCCCTCCTGGAGGAAGCGGAGATAAGACAGTCCTTTGAGGACTTTCTTCAGAGTCAGGTACCTTTACTGGACTTTTGTAGTAGTAAGTCAGAGTGGTGGGAGATATTCAAGAAGCGGGTTGCGGGGTTCTTCCGCCAGCTCTCGAGCCTCAGGTCCCTGAATAGGTACCGCCTGTATCGGGGTCTGAGGAGGAAACTCGAGCTCCTTGTCTCGACTGGAGGTAGCCGGGAGGATATCTCCAGAGTGAAATCCTTGCTGATGGGGTGTCAGTACGATAGGCACGCATCTTTGGTTTTTGAGAGGGATTACGGGAGGTACCGCTCGCCCGACCCTTACAAGAACTGTAAGATGTCAGTGAGTAGTAAAGTGGTCTCAGGACTGATTGATAGTACGGGATCTCTGAATCGGTCCAGATCAGGGATCCTGGAGGTCGTCAGATCCTTCTACTCGCACCTCTTGGGAAGGAAGGATCTAAATCGAGACGGGATGTCGGCTTTCCTGGCTGAAACTATTCCTGAGCCAGGGGTAGACCCCTCTCTTGATGTTTTGGCAGAAGAAATCAGGGAAGAGGAAGTGAGACTGGCGATCGAGGGGCTCGCCCCCAAGAAGTCGCCAGGCCCGGATGGCTTAACATCCGAGTGGTACAGGACCTTTAAGGAGTCTTTAGCTCCCCTCTTGACTGAGGTATTCAATGAGTGTCTCTCCTCGGGCACTCTACCAAAGTCAATGAGGAGGTCAGCCCTGATTCTTCTGTCAAAGGGTAAAGATCCTAGCCGGATTGAGAATTGGAGGCCCATAGCTCTTCTCAATACGGACAGGAAGCTTCTGGCCAAGATACTGTTTAATCGGTTGGTGAAGTTTGCACCCCGGCTCCTTTCGGGGGCCCAGCACTGCTCTGTTCCGGGCCGAAGCACCTTAAGTGCTGTCCTCAGTGTCAGGGAGGCAGTGGAGCGGAGTAGTGCGGGTCTCTGGAAGGGGTACATGCTGTCCTTGGATCAGGCCAAAGCATTTGATCGGGTGAACCACGAGTACCTCTGGTCCGTCCTCCTGAGATATGGCTTACCGAGTACTTTTGTGAATTGGCTTGTCACCTTATATGCAGGGGCAGAGAGTTTCCCGCTGGTGAACGGTTGGTCTGGCCGCTCTTTTGAGGTGGGGTCCGGAGTCCGTCAGGGTTGTCCTTTGAGCCCGCTGTTATACGTGTTCGCAATCGATCCCTTCGTCCGGAGGGTAGATTGTGGGCCGTTGACGGGAGTCGGGATGACTCTGGCGGAGCCGGATGTCGCCCAGAGAGTGGTGGCGTACGCTGATGATGTCACTATTTTCGTCTCCTCACGGGAGGAGGTCGATGTGGTGATGTCAGAGGTGGACCGCTACTCGGAGGCATCCGGGTCCAAGATCAACCGGGATAAGTGTGAAAGTCTCTGGCTGGGAGGGGGAGATCCCACGTTTGATCTCCCTGACACCCTTCCAGGGCTCCAAGAGTCAGCAAAAATTCTGGGCATCACATTCGGCCAGGATGATTATCCCACCAAAAACTGGGACGGTAAGCTCCAGGATGCCACTCAGAGGGTGAACCAGTGGAAGGGTTGGTCTATGACCCTCAGGGAAAGGGTACACCTGATCAAATCGTACCTGCTCCCCTTGTTTATCTATCTGGGCAGTGTATGTATCTTACCAGAGGCTTACTACACTAGGGTCTACAGCCTGTTTTTCCAACTGTTATGGGGGAACAGGTTGAACCTAGTCAAGAGGGAGGTTACGTACCGCACGAGGAGACTAGGGGGTTTATCTATGGTAAACCCCGTGGTGTTCTTAACGAACACCTTCTTGAAAGCCAACATTGCAAACCTCTGGAAAGAGAGGGCTCCTCCGTGGGTACTCTCCTGCAAGGAGTGGTTTCGGCCTTTCTTCCAGGAATGGGAGACAGGAGGGCAAGTGAAGGACCTCCGTACGCCCCATGGATATCTTCCGGCTTACGCTACCCCGACTCTGAAGGCGATACGTCGGTGGGGTCTGGGAGTGTGGGAGATCAGGACCCAGTCAAGGCAGTTCCTTGACAAACGGGTTCTGTTGACCCACTTCCAGAAGCCTCTGGCGCTCAGGGACTGCCCAGGTCGGGATCTGAGGGAGGGGTTGTATCTTTTAAACATGAAAAGGATCCCCCAGAAGTTTTGGGACTTGGCCTGGCGCTGCTTTCAGGGGAAGCTATGTGTAAAGGACAACCTGAAGTACAGGAACTCTGATGACCGGGGATGTCCCCGAGAAGAGTGCGGGGACACGCTGGAAAGCATGGACCACTTCCTGCTTCATTGTCCCTTTAACATAGGGGTCTACAACAGGGTGGGCGCTTCCATCGGCTGGAGTCAACTTGCCGGCCTTGCCTATCCGGAGTGGGCTTATGGGGCATTCAGGAACCTGGGTGGCCGAGATCGGGGCACTTTATTTTTAGTCAGTTTAGTGGTTAGGTACTACACGTGGAACGCACGGTGCTTAGTGTCGACCCAACAGAAAATCCTCTCCGAGGTGAAGGTCTGTAGGAACATCACTGGTGACCTCGGGAAGATCAGGTCTTTGGAGTATGGCAGTCTTGGTACCAGTAGGGCTTCTCTCCTGTGGAGAGGTTTCTCATTTCATGTGCCCTAGGTACTAAACCTTTTGGGTAGAGTACCTTTTATTTTTGGTTAGGGGCAGTGTTATAGGGGTAGAGATAGGGTGAGGGCAGGGTCAGATTTATTGTAGGGATAGAATTAGGGAGAATTGTAGGGGGAGTTAGGGAAAGAGTATAAAATGATTTATGTATCAGGTCTGCCATCCTTCTCCCTGGTGGTGGGCTGATGCATGTGCACATTAGCTTTTTGTTTTGTTTTCAATTTACATGGTATGAAGGGCTTACAGGCAACCAAACTTGGGCCTAAAGGGGGTGGTGGTTCAGAATGTATAATTTTGTATATAAGTTGGTTGGGAGGAGTGTTAGGTGGGGAGGGTGTATTTGTGGGTGGTGGTTTTGTGGTGTTTTGGGGTCCTGACATGGGTCAGTTAAGGACTGGACTTTGAGAACTGTATGGACGGTATGGACTCTGACCCATGTACAGGAGGGGTGGTGTGGGTGAGGGGACAGTTTTAGTGTAGGTGTTTTCCGTTGTTTTCTGTAGTATATTTTTGTGTATTTTCAGTAAGTTTTGTATATATTGTGTTTTGTATATATTGGGTTTTGTATTTATATTGTTTTATATTATATAGTGTATAGTGCAGTCGGGCCAGTAGTTAAGTAGTGTCATATGTGTTTATGTGTATGTATATGTGTGCGTTTATGTGTATATACATGTGTATGTATATATATATGTATGTATATGTATGTGTATGCTTGCGTATATGCATGTATACATGTTTGTGTATAAAATTTTATATTTTATTTTTTCCTCCTTGGGGGGCTGCTCCCCTCCGGTGTCTCTGTTCTCCTCGCCTCTGGCTTCGCGGTCTCGCTTTTCGGCGGTGTTGTCCTTTTCTTCGGTTGTGGCTTGCTCTTTTTGGGTCCGGCTCTCGCCGGTTTCTGGGCCGCGCGCGGGTCCTCTCTGGCCGTCCTCGGCTCCTTGCCGTGCTGGGCGTGCTTCGCGGGCCTTGCGGCCGTGCGGGGGCGGTGCGTGGGGCTGGGCTCTTTGGGCCCTCTCTCCGGCCGCGTCTCCGCGCTGCTTTTCCCTGCCCTTCTTTCACCGGTGGATCTCTGGCTGTGAGGCACAGTGCTATTTATTAGCAAGTTGTGCTGAAATATTTTTTTTACTTTTTTTTATTTTTTTTTATTTTTTCCCCTGGGTAAGGGTCATTTTTGAGTTACAGCCAAGTTGTGCTACCTTTATGTTCCTTTTCTTTTGTTTTATAGCCAAGTCGTGCTTATTTTATGTTTTATATATTTTTATAAGCCAAGTTGGGCTATTTTTATGTTCTTTTTGGAATGCGTGTTTGAGTGTGATATTTAGTTTTTTGGTATGTGAAAAAAGTAAAAGTATATTTTAGTAAATTTGGGCTGGCCGGTTAGGCAGATTTTGTTTTTGTAATTTTATTTATGTTATGTTTGTTATAGCTGGTTAAGCTTGTTTTTGTTTTATGTTTTGTATCAGATTTGTTTTTCATTTTTATAATAAAAAGAGTTACAGTAAGGCGTCAGGAAAGGTTAAGGGCGCAATAGTTGTGAAGCCCACCCATCCTGTCGGTAGGGAAGGGCAGGATGGGCTCATGCCGGGCAGCTCTGGCACTGCAGGACCGCCCCAGGGTGGCAGGGGGCGTGTCCAAGTGCCGGAGGAGAGTTACGCTGCCGTGTGCTCGGGGGGCGGTTCCCCGAGTACTGTGGGCACTACTGGCGCCGCGGGGCACTCCCCTGTGAGGGGGGGGGAGTGACCGGGCGCCAGAGAGCGTTGAGTCCGTGTGCTCGGGGGGCGGTCCCCCGAGTACAGTTTGTTCTGCGGGCACTGCGGGGAACTCCCCTGTGAGGGGGGGGAGTGTCCCGGTGCCGGGATCATTGCCCAGTCAGGAGGAGCCATCGTCAGCAGCAGCAGCAGCCAAGCCGGAAAAAAAGACTGTAATTAAGCCAGCGGTACTACAAATCCCAGCCAGCCCAGAATCAGTTAGGCAGGGTATGAGTGAGAATGCTGAGTGTAGTAGTGTTGTGGATGAGAGGAGTGTCAGTGGAGTGAATGTTGGTGGGAGTAGTGGTATGAATGGAAAAAAGGATGATGTGAGTGGTGGTGTGAGTGAAGGTGTGAATGGTGGTTCTGGGTCTGGATCTGGGTCTGGCCCGGCTGCCCCCCCGGCAGTGACTGCTCCTAGGAGCTATGCTAATGTCGCTGCCGGGGGTCCAGGGGGGTCCCCGTCTCCGTCCGTCCCCGGGGGTTATTTGCAACAGCGCCTCCTGGAGGCTCTGCGTAGGGGAGACAGGTCGATCCAGGTAGAGGGAAGGGGTGAGGTCGACCTGTCTTTCTGGATAGAGAGGCATGGTTTGGGGGCTTTCCGAGAGCAGAATGGGGAGGTGGTCTGGTCCCTCCCGACAACCGGGCAGGACAATAACCGCAGGAATGTGGCCCGTCTGATTTGGAGGGGTGAGGATGCGTGCCCACCTCGCGCTAAAGTGGTTGAGCTCCTCCTCCAGATGGAATTCAGGGCGATTGACATCTTTGCCCTGATCCACCCCTACGGTACGTCCGAGTTTGACGTCAGTTTCGTTCGGCCAGAGGGTCTCGAACTCTTCTGGTCAAACTACGAGGTGGCGAAGAACGAGCCCGGCTGGCGGGATTTTGCCGTAAAGGCAATTTCCCGTCAGAACTCGGTCAAGAAGGTGACCGTTTTGACCCGTAACGAGTCACTTTCTTGTTACGACATCATGACCTGGCTCGGTCGGTATGGGGATGTGACGGACATGCCCAAGAAAAACATTGATGAGCACGGGATCTGGTCCGGGGCCTGGACGTTTTCCATCAAACTCAGGCGTTCAGGGAGTACGGTTGCCCACATTCCGTCAGCCGCCTGCCTTGGACGTGACAGGATCCAGGTCTTCTACCAGGGGAAGCCTAAGGTCTGTCACAGGTGCGGTAGCCCCACCCATTTTAGCGCAGCCTGTACTGTACAGGTCTGTGCTTTGTGTGGTGGGGTGGGTCATCTGGCCGCATCCTGTAGCCAGATCCGCTGCCATCTGTGTGGTGTCCTCGGGCACCCTTTCAGCCGTTGTCCTAGCGCCTTCGCCCGTGCGGCGGCCGCTCAGGCTGGGGAGAGCTGTGAAGTTGCCTCGGCTGGAGAGGGTACGAGCAGGGATGGGGGCGCACCAGGGCTAGTGAGGAAGAAGGGCCCCGCCAAACTAAGGCGGGAGGAAAATCGGAGGAGGAGTAGGGAGCAGGAGAGTGCCCAAGTGACGGGGTTAGCTCTGGCCCCTGCTCCTGAAGCTGGCCCTGAAATGACTGAAGCCCTGGAGGAGGACGTGCTGGATGAGGAGGTCAGGAGACTGGGCGAAGAGGAAGGCAATATGGCCGACTCTTCCGATTCCTCCCACTATGAAAGTGTGATGAGGAGAGTGTAGAGAAGGCCAAAAAGAAAGACAAGGGCAAAAGGAAAGGGAGAAAGAAGAGGTCCAAGCCCTCTCTCCCTCGTACTGCGGGCCGGGTCCAAAGCGGAAGCCTGACTGCCCCCCCTCTGGTTGACCTGTCAAACCGGTACCTCGTCCTTGATAACATCTCCTCCCCCTCCTTGGGGGGGGAAGGTGAGGGCGAGGTGCCTAGGGGGAGAGAGCCTCTGGGGGGAACTGGGCCCTGTCCTGTTGAGGCACCTTCCTCAGAGGGCAGGGCTAGACCGGGGTCGGACGGAGACGGGGACCATATGGACCAGAGTGAGTCCAAAAAAAGGGGTAAAAGCGGTCCTGCCCTTTCTTCTTCTTCTGGGGATGAGGGCACGAAGAAGGGGAAGAAGAAATAAAGGTGAGGCCGTCTAACTTAATCACCCATGATGGCGGCACTCACCCCATTGACGCTGGCATCCATTAACTGTGCCAGCATAAAGTCTGATACGGCTAGATTCGCAGCCTTTGATTTTCTCGGCCGTGTTGAAGCCGACATTTTGTATCTGCAAGAGACCAGGTTGTCAGATCTAGCCTCCCTGGTAAAAGCCAGAAGAGAGTGGAGGCGCGGGCCCTCCCACTGGTCTCTTGCGGCTGAGCCGTATAGTGGGGTGGCGGTCCTTTTTACCGCTCCGGTTGAATGCCGACGGGTTATTGAGTTAGAAATGGGGAGGTGCCTGATCTTAGATGTCCTCATGAAGGGGCAAGAGCTCCGGCTCATTAACATCTACGCCCCACAAACCAAGTGGGGCCGCAAAGATCTCTTTATGAGGATTAAGCCCTTCCTTTTTACTAGCCAGCAAGTGATTTTTGGAGGGGACTTCAATAATGTCACGAGGTCCCAAGATAGGAGAGGTTCCAATGGTCCGCTGGCTTACGATAGCGTGGCCCTCAATAATATAGTTAGGGAAGCTCGCCTAGAGGATGCCCACATCCGGAGCCCCTCAGGCCACGTGGGTTTCACCTATCATCGAGGTAGCTGCAGGTCTAGGATAGACAGGTTTTATTTAAAGGAGGAAGCCGTCTCGTCCGCAGTGTCCGTGGTTGAGGTGGAATTCTCCGATCACTGTATGATTTTGTTTTCCTTGAATGTTTCAGAGACCCCCCGGATGGGTAAAGGTTATTGGAAGCTGAATTCGTCCCTCCTGGAGGAAGCGGAGATAAGACAGTCCTTTGAGGATTTTCTTCAGAGTCAGGTACCTTTACTGGACTTTTGTAGTAGTAAGTCAGAGTGGTGGGAGATATTCAAGAAGCGGGTTGCGGGGTTCTTCCGCCAGCTCTCGAGCCTCAGGTCCCTGAATAGGTACCGCCTGTATCAGGGTCTGAGGAGGAAACTCGAGCTCCTTGTCTCGACTGGAGGTAGCCGGGAGGATATCTCCAGAGTGAAATCCTTGCTGATGGGGTGTCAGTACGATAGGCACGCATCTTTGGTTTTTGAGAGGGATTACGGGAGGTACCGCTCGCCCGACCCTTACAAGAACTGTAAGATGTCAGTGAGTAGTAAAGTGGTCTCAGGACTGATTGATAGTACGGGATCTCTGAATCGGTCCAGATCAGGGATCCTGGAGGTCGTCAGATCCTTCTACTCTTCACCTCTTGGGAAGGAAGGATCTAGATCGAGACAGGATGTCGGCTTTCCTGGCTGAAACTATTCCTGAGCCAGGGGTAGACCCCTCTCTTGATGTTTTGGCAGAAGAAATCAGGGAAGAGGAAGTGAGACTGGCGATCTAGGGGCTCGCCCCCAAGAAGTCGCCAGGTCCGGATGGCTTAACATCCGAGTGGTACAGGACCTTTAAGGAGTCTTTAGCTCCCCTCTTGACTGAGGTATTCAATGAGTGTCTCTCCTCGGGCACTCTACCAAAGTCAATGAGGAGGTCAGCCCTGATTCTTCTGTCAAAGGGTAAAGATCCTAGCCGGATTGAGAATTGGAGGCCCATAGCTCTCCTCAATACGGACAGGAAGCTTCTGGCCAAGATACTGTTTAATCGGTTGGTGAAATTTGCACCCCGGCTCCTTTCGGGGGCCCAGCACTGCTCTGTTCCAGGCCGAAGCACCTTAAGTGCTGTCCTCAGTGTCAGGGAGGCAGTGGAGCGGAGTAGTGCGGGTCTCTGGAAGGGGTACATGCTGTCCTTGGATCAGGCCAAAGCATTTGATCGGGTGAACCACGAGTACCTCTGGCCCGTCCTCCTGAGATATGGCTTACCGAGTACTTTTGTGAATTGGCTTGTCACCTTATATGCAGGGGCAGAGAGTTTCCCGCTGGTGAACGGTTGGTCTGGCCGCTCTTTTGAGGTGGGGTCCGGAGTCCGTCAGGGTTGTCCTTTGAGCCCGCTGTTATACGTGTTCGCAATCGATCCCTTCGTCCGGAGGGTAGATTGTGGGCCGTTGGCGGGAGTCGCGATGACTCTGGCGGAGCCGGATGTCGCCCAGAGAGTAGTGGCGTACGCTGATGATGTCACTATTTTCGTCTCCTCACGGGAGGAGGTCGATGTGGTGATGTCAGAGGTGGACCGCTACTCGGAGGCATCCGGGTCCAAGATCAACCGGGATAAGTGTGAAAGTCTCTGGCTGGGAGGGGGAGATCCCACGTTTGATCTCCCTGACACCCTTCCAGGGCTCCAAGAGTCAGCAAAAATTCTGGGCATCACATTCGGCCAGGATGATTATCCCACCAAAAACTGGGACGGTAAGCTCCAGGATGCCACTCAGAGGGTGAACCAGTGGAAGGGTTGGTCTATGACCCTCAGGGAAAGGGTACACCTGATCAAATCGTACCTGCTCCCCTTGTTTATCTATCTGGGCAGTGTATGTATCTTACCAGAGGCTTACTACACTAGGGTCTACAGCCTGTTTTTCCAACTGTTATGGGGGAACAGGTTGAACCTAGTCAAGAGGGAGGTTACGTACCGCACGAGGAGACTAGGGGGTTTATCTATGGTAAACCCCGTGGTGTTCTTAACGAACACCTTCTTGAAAGCCAACATTGCAAACCTCTGGAAAGAGAGGGCTCCTCCGTGGGTACTCTCCTGCAAGGAGTGGTTTCGGCCTTTCTTCCAGGAATGGGAGACAGGAGGGCAAGTGAAGGACCTCCGTACGCCCCATGGATATCTTCCGGCTTACGCTACCCCGACTCTGAAGGCGATACGTCGGTGGGGTCTGGGAGTGTGGGAGATCAGGACCCAGTCAAGGCAGTTCCTTGACAAACGGGTTCTGTTGACCCACTTCCAGAAGCCTCTGGCGCTCAGGGACTGCCCAGGTCGGGATCTGAGGGAGGGGTTGTATCTTTTAAACATGAAAAGGATCCCCCAGAAGTTTTGGGACTTGGCCTGGGGCTGCTTTCAGGGGAAGCTATGTGTAAAGGACAACCTGAAGTACAGGAACTCTGATGACCGGGGATGTCCCCGAGAAGAGTGCGGGGACACGCTGGAAAGCATGGACCACTTCCTGCTTCATTGTCCCTTTAACATAGGGGTCTACAACAGGGTGGGCGCTTCCATCGGCTGGAGTCAACTTGCCGGCCTTGCCTATCCGGAGTGGGCTTATGGGGCATTCAGGAACCTGGGTGACCGAGATCGGGGCACTTTATTTTTAGTCAGTTTAGTGGTTAGGTACTACACGTGGAACGCACGGTGCTTAGTGTCGACCCAACAGAAAATCCTCTCCGAGGTGGAGGTCTGTAGGAACATCACCGGTGACCTCGGGAAGATCAGGTCTTTGGAGTATGGCAGTCTTGGTACCAGTAGGGCTTCTCTCCTGTGGAGAGGTTTCTCATTTCATGTGCCCTAGGTACTAAACCTTTTGGGTAGAGTACCTTTTATTTTTGGTTAGGGGCAGTGTTATAAGGGTAGAGATAGGGTGAGGGTAGGGTCAGATTTATTGTAGGGATAGAATTAGGGAGAATTGTAGGGGGAGTTAGGGAAAGAGTATAAAATGATTTATGTATCAGGTCTGCCATCCTTCTCCCTGGTGGTGGGCTGATGCATGTGCACATTAGCTTTTTGTTTTGTTTTCAATTTACATGGTATGAAGGGCTTACAGGCAACCAAACTTGGGCCTAAAGGGGGTGGTGGTTCAGAATGTATAAGTTTGTATATAAGTTGGTTGGGAGGAGTGTTAGGTGGGGAGGGTGTATTTGTGGGTGGTGGTTTTGTGGTGTTTTGGGGACCTGACATGGGTCAGTTAAGGACTGGACTTTGAGAACTGTATGGACGGTATGGACTCTGACCCATGTACAGGAGGGGTGGTGTGGGTGAGGGGACAGTTTTAGTGTAGGTGTTTTTCTGTTGTTTTTTGTAGTGTATTAACTATATTTTTGTACATTTTCTGTGATTTTGTATATATTGTGTTTTGTATATATTGTGTTTTGTATTTATATTGTTTTATATTATATAGTGTATAGTGGCAGTCGGGCCAGTAAAAATGAAAAAAAAAAGCGGTGTCATATGTGTATGTATATGTATATATATATATATGTATATATATGTATATATATATATATATATATATATGTGTGTGTGTGTGTTTGATTGTGTATATGCATGTACACATGTTTGTGTATATTTTTTAATTTATTTTATTTTATTTTTTTTCCCTCCTTCGGGGAGCTGCTCCCCTCCGGTGTCTCTGCTCTCCTCGCCTCCGGCATCGCGGTTTCGCTTTTCGGCGGTGTTGTCCTTTTCTTCAGTTCTGGCTTGCTCTTTTTGGGTCCGGCGCTCGCCGGTTTCTGGGTTGCGCGTGGATCCTCTCTGGCCGTCCTCGGCTCCTTGCCGTGCTGGGCATGCTTTGCGGGCCTTGCGGCTGTGCGGGGGCAGTGCGTGGGACTGGGCTCTTTGGGCCCTCTCTCCGGCCGCGTCTCCGTGCTGCTTTTCCTTGCCCTTCTTTCACCGGTGGATCTCTGGCTGGGAGGCAGAGCGTAGTTTTTTCACAAGTTGTGCTGAGCAATTTATTTATATATTATTATTATTATTTTTTTTTTTTTCTTCCCCCCCGTGGTAAGGGTAATTTTTATGTTATAGCCAAGTTGTGCTACTTTTATGTTCCTTTTCATTTGGTTTGTTTTTATAGCCAAGTTGTGCTGAATTTTATGTTTATATATTTATTTATTTTTTTTTTTTTTTTTTTTATAAGCCAAGTTGGGCTCTTTTTTTATTTTTTTATTTTAATGTTTTTTTTAAAAGAAAATGAATGCGTGTTTGTGTGTGTTATTTTGGTATGGGGAAAAAGTAAAAGTGTATTTTAGTAAATTTGGGCTGGCCGGTTAGGCAGAATTTGTTTTTGCAATTTTATTTATGTTATGTTTGTTATAGCTGGTTAAGCTTGTTTTTGTTTAATGTTTTGTATCTGATTTGTTTTGCATTTTTATAATAAAAAGAGTTACAGCTCCCAGCAGATCTTTCTTACTTGTATATGTAAGGATTTGCTTTATCTGTATTACCGCATATACTCGAGTATAAGCCGACCCGAGTATAAGCCGAGACCCCTAATTTCAACCCAAAATCCCAGGAAAAGTTATTGACTCGAGTATAAGCCTAGGGTGGGAAATACCTCATCCCCCCCTGTCATCATCCAGACCCGTCATTAACATCCTCATCATCATCCCCTTGTCATCATCCCACACATCCCCCCTTCATCATCCCCTTATCATCCCACATATCCCCCCTTCATCATCCCCTTATCATCCCACACATCCCCCCTTCATCATCCCCTTGTCATCATCCCACACATCCCCCCTTCATCATCCCCTTATCATCCCACACATCCCCCCTTCATCATCCCCTTCATCATCCCCTTATCATCCCACACATCCCCCCTTCATCATCCCCTTATCATCCCGCACATCCCCCCTTCAATCCCCTTATCATCCCACACATCCCCCCTTCATCATCCCCTTGTAATCATCCCACACCCCCCCCTTCATCATCCCCTTGTCATCATCCCCACCCCCCTTCATCATCCCCACACCCCCCCTTCATCATCCTCTTCTCATCATTCGCCCTCAGTGGTCTTCAACCTGCGGACCTCCAGAGGTTTCAAAACTACAACTCCCAGCAAGCCCGGGCAGCCATCGGCTGTCCGGGCTTGCTGGGAGTTGTAGTTTTGAAACCTCCGGAGGTCCGCAGGTTGAAGACCACTGCGGCCTTCAACATCATCCAGCCCCCTCTCACCCCCTTTAGTTCTGAGTACTCACCTCCGCTCGGCGCTGGTCCGGTCCTGCAGGGCTGTCCGGAGAGGAGGTGGTCCGGTGGGATAGTGGTTCCGGGCTGCTATCTTCACCGGGGGCGCCTCTTCTCCGCGCTTCCGGCCCGTAATAGAGGCGTTGCCTTGACAACGACGCAGAAGTACGTTGGCAATGAACGCACCTCTGCGTCGTTGTCAAGGCAACGTGACTATTCTGAGGCCGGGCCCGAAGCGCTTTGAAGAGGCGCCCCCGGTGAAGATAGCAGCCCGGAACCACTATCCCACCGGACCACCTCCTCACCGGGCAGCCCTGCAGGAACGGACCAGCGCCGAGCGGAGGTGAGTACTCAGAACTAAAGGGGGTGAGAGGGGGCTGGATGATGTTGAAGGCCGCAGTGGTCTTCAACCTGCGGACCTCCGGAGGTTTCAAAACTACAACTCCCAGCAAGCCCGGACAGCCGATGGCTGCCCGGGCTTGCTGGGAGTTGTAGTTTTGAAACCTCTGGAAGTCCGCAGGTTGAAGACCACTGCGGGTGGGGGAGTTCACTCGAGTATAAGCCGAGGGGGGTGTTTTCAGCACGAAAAATCGTGCTGAAAAACTCGGCTTATACTCGAGTATATACGGTAGTTTTCTACTTATTTTTCTTTAATCCTCACTTTTTCCTATTTTTGGATGACATTTTGGGGCCTTTAGAACCAATTACCAGGTTACCATAGAGTTCTGGTCTCAACATACAATGGTCGTCCCGGAACCGATTAATATTGTAACTTGAGGGATCACTGTATTTACTTAGTTCAAGAACATAAATATCCAACAATCCATAAATATTTTGCTCAGAACCGTTTTTAACCCCTTCACTTCATCACTGTCCGACACTCATCCCCTATTTTTTAAATACCCAGAGCGTTGTGCAACCGATAAAAATGATTTTATTGGGCGCTCAAAAGATCAGCCGACATACAAGTGTTCTCTCGTTCCTCAGCTTATCGCTGGCCTTTTTACACAGGCCAGTCATCGAGAAAAATAATTGTTCCTTCCCAGAAACTGAATCCTCTATTTCAGTGGTCTCTAAACTTTAGCCCTCCAAATGCTGCAAACTACAACTTTAAGCATGACCGGACAGCCACACGATGAAAGAAACACATGAGAAAAGTGCTGGGAAAAAAACACAAACAAAAACATAGTAAGTTTCTATACAAATAAACATTATTCTTAGTGAAAAAAACACCACTGAAAAATAAATAAACAAAAGGACGGAGGTGAAAAAAAAATATACTGTTAAGTTAAATAAGTCTCATTCACACCATGGATTTCAGAGCAGAATTCCACTTGAAAAATACAGTGCAGCAGCCTCTCATTGGGTGAGATTTATTAAAACCTGTGCAGAATAAAAACTTTAGCCCTCCAAATGCTGCAAAGTACAACTCCATAAATACCAATCAGATCACTCCATTTATTTTTTAGCGTCCTTTTTTGAAAATTAATAAAGCAATCCTATTGGTTGCTCCGAGCAACTTCTCCACTTTTCCTTTGCATGGGTTTTGTTAATCTCCCCCAACTGTCCTCAATACATTTCTGCTGCAACTTTTATTCTATGGAATTTCCGCAGCGGAAAGAATGTACATGTTCATTCTTTCAGCGGAATGCGCTTAGAAATGAATTGATATGGAGACGGCGCATGTCCGATCGGTCCTGGCGCTCTAGATGGAAACTCTGCCCGGAATATCTCTGGACGGAGATTCTGTAGTGTGAATGAGCCCTAAAACCTAAAGGGGTACTTCACCAGAAAACATCTTATCCAAACAGTAGGGGATAAGATGTCTAATTGCTGTTGGGGACCCCAACGACCTCAGCTGTGGCACCCCAGTCATCGGATGCACGGAGCAAACTGGCGACTTCAGCCGTCATGCCCCCTCCATTCACGTCTATGGGAGGAGGCCTGACAGCTGCCGGCCCAGAGATCGCCAGGTCCCCAGCGGCGGGACCCCCATGATCAGACATCATAGATGTTTTCTGGCGGAGTACCCCTTTAAAGCGTCGCTGTCATTTGAATAAACTTTTAAAGTGTCGTCCAGACATGTCAAAAGTTGACACAGCACCAGGTCTCATTCCCGTGACCTGCTGCGATCTTGGGTTACAAGGCAATGAATTGCGCGTCTCACTCCACGGCTGTCCTCACACAGCTCCATATAGGGGGTCAGAACATGACGATGCAAACAGTATTTTCATTATTATTATAATTATTCTTTTTTATATTGTAATAGTAGTAAAAAACATAAAAACTCTATACATTTGGCACGGCTGTAATCATACAGACCCAGAAAATAAAGACAGCACATCATGTGTACTGTGCTGCCAATGTCATAAAAACTGTGTGTTTTTGTTTCTTTTTATAATTTCACCCTACAAATACATTTCTCGTACATTATGGTATGCAAAAAAAATTCAATAAGTAAATAAAAAATCCTTCATCCGGCTATTAATGGCTCTTGGAAGGCAATGAGGCAAAAAAAAAAAACAACACACACACACAAACAAAACGCCATCACATAAAATAAAAATATTTGCAGCAGGAAAGAGTTAAACTTGTACATACGCGTTTACCTGACGCATGGAAAGTTCCACTATAGACCAGTGTGCCTCCAGCTGTTGCAAAACTACAACTCCCAGCATGCCCGGACAGCCTTTGGCTGTCCGGGCATGCTGGGAGTTGTAGTTTTGTAACAGCTGGAGGCCTTCTGGTTGGCAGGGCCGCTGCATTGCCGTGGAATGAGATTTGCCATAGAATGAGATGGTCCGCCTCCATCACATCGTATTGGCTCACTCTTGTCACGTGACATATTTAAACGTCACGCATCGATGCGCACAGCAGTGTCAATTTGGCTATCACAGGGAGAGGATCTCCTCACCCTGTGATAGCTGAAGCTGCACGGAGGTCTCATGGCCTCTGTGGCCCGACAGAAGTTCACACATGTACGCAGCTCATACGGCTGCCTCATATACATTTACTGTTGATCCACAGCGCTATCAGGATCCCGATGCCGCTGTCATCAATGTGCGTCCCCGCGAGCGCCCCATGCCCGCAGCTCTACTTCCCGTCCCCCGCTGCTCTACTCCCCGCCCCCCGCTGCTCTACTCCCCGTCCCGTTAACGCTCAGGGAGCGGGGAACAGAAAGTAGAGCATCGGGCGCAGGTTAAGTTATTCGCGTAGTGCTGCGCATGCGCAGTACTACTTTACCTGCGCCCGATGCTCTACTTTCTGTTCCCCGCTCCCTGAGCGTTAACGGGACGGGGAGTAGAGCAGCGGGGGGCGGGGAGTACAGCTGCGGGCATGGGGCGCTCGCGGGGACGCACACTGATGACAGCGCCATCGGGCGTAGGAATCCCCATAGCGATGTGGATCGCTCCCTGAGCGTTCACAGGGGACGGAGAGTAGAGCTGCGTAGGACGGGGAGTAGAGCTGCGGGGGACGGGGAGTAGAGCTGCGGGGGACGGGGAGTAGAGCTGCGGGGGACGGGGAGTAGAGATGCGGGGGACGGGGAGTAGAGATGCGGGGGACGGGGTGTAGAGCTGCGGGCGTGGGGATCCTGATGACAGCGCCATCGGGCATCGGGATCCCGATAGCGCTGTGGATCAACAGTAAATGTATATGAGGCAGCCGTATGAGCTGCGTACATGTGTGAACTTCTGTCGGGCCACAGAGGCCATGAGACCTCCGTGCAGCTTCAGCTATCACAGGGTGAGGAGATCCTCTCCCTGTGATAGCCAAATTGACACTGCTGTGCGCATCGATGCGTGACGTTTAAATATGTCACGTGACAAGAGAGAGCCAATAGGATGTGATGGAGGCGGACCATCTCATTCTATGGCAAATCTCATTCCACGGCAATGCACCGGACCCCAGCTGCACCCCCCTGCAGCAGCCCCCGCACAGAACCGCTGTAAAGCAGTCTCCTGCTCCCAGACTGACGGTCGGGCACTTCCTGAGCCAGAGGGGGCGGCTGCTGCCAGACACGTTTTGTCTTTACACCTGCGGCATGCGGGCCCTGTGATATCAGCGCAGGGGCTGCACTGTCTGCCTGGGATGAGGAGAGCAGAGAGGTCCGGCCCCGCCCCCCTCACTCTATTGGTGGAGCAGGAGCACATGACCTTCTCCACAGACTGACACCAGCTCACCGAGGAAGCCTTCCAATACCTACAGCTGGGTCCTGCCCATCAAAGGAAGTCACTTTCTAGGAGGAGGGGGGTCGTGTGTGCAGGTTGCAATTTGGGGATTATTGGGAGGTCTATAGGCATTATCTCATGCAACAGATGGAGGCACCCTGGTAATGAAACATTGAGATAATGTCTATTTATCGCCATCTCATTATTTCTTAACAAGGGTGCCCCCAGCTGTTCCAAAATTGCAAAACTACAACTCCCAGCATGCCCACACAGCCAAAGGTATGCTGGAAGTTGTAGTTTTGCAACAGCTGTAGGCACCCTATTTGAGAAACGAGTTGGGGGTAAATATACACTATCTCAATGTTTCTCAACAAGTATGCCTCCAGCTGTTACAAAACTACAACTCCCAGAATGCCCAGACAGCCAAAGCCATCTGTCTATCTCATATCTATCAACTATCTATCTATCTAATATCTATCTATCTATCTCATATCTATCTATCTCATATCTATCAACTATCTATCTATCTAATATATATCTCATATCTATCTCATATCTATCTATCTATCTATCTCATATTTATCTATCTATCTATCTCATATCTATCTATCTATCTCATATCTATCTATCTCATATCTATCTATCTATCTATCTCATATCTATCTATCTATCTCATATCTATCTATCTCATATCTATCTATCTATCTCATATCTATCTCATATCTCATATCGTCCCGGATAGAACGCATTTCTCAGTCCAGATATGCATGCCTGTCTATGGGCAGAGTAAAACGGTGTACAGCTTAGGACTGTGTGGGGGCCGAGGAGCAGGGGGTTTAGCTCCTGGCATGGACTCTTTGTTTTGGGATATTTCTTGGGATGCTCAATTTATAGGACGGGGAGGAGGATATTAATGTAGAGGTCAGTGTATTAATTCTGTTATTTCATTCAGGCCCTGAGGCTGTAAGGAATTCAGGCTGAAGATCCAAAACATCTCTTTTCTGACTAGTGCTTCAAATCTGTTGGTAAGGTGTCCAGGCACTTGGTCAATTGGTATAATTGTTATGGGGTTGGTGCTTCCAGGATGATGTCGGCTGCCGTGGCGCGATAATCCATGCAGTTGGTAACCTTTCCTTATGTTGGCCCGGTGTTGGTTCAATCTGATATGTAGGGGTTGTGTTGTCTTACCTACATATTGCTTTCCACATTCACATTGGATGAGATACACAATGTAGTTGGAATGACATGTGAGGTGTTTCTTTATGGGGAAGGATTGTCCAGTGTTGGTACTGGAGAAGTGTGATTCGTCATGACGGATGGTTTGGCAACATAGGCAGCTTGGTTTGTTTCACCGGAATGATCCTTTCTTCCCTTGATGTCCCTGTTCCTGTTTTAGGGTATGTCTTTTTAGTTTGCTTGGGGCAATCATTCCTTTCAGGGTGGGTGCTCGGCGGAATGTAATCCTGGGTTTGGTTGGGACGATTTCTTTCAGGTAGGGATCGGACTGTAAAATATGCCAATGTTTCTGTAGAATGTTTTTTATGGCTTGTTGGCCGGCAGAGTATGTTGTGATAAAATTGCAGTTGTAGGGGTTCTTTTTTGTGTCGCTCCTTTCTTTTTGCTTGGTCGGTAGGTCTGTTTTTTTATCCATGCGCTCCTCTTGGCTTAGTGCCTTGGTCCTGGAATAAGCATTTTGGATCAGTGTTTTCGGGTATCCTTTGGCCAGAAAGCGTTTTTCCAGGGTCTTAACCTGGGTCGCGAAGGTCGTGTCCTCGGGTACAATTTTTTCTGACCCTTTTGTATTGTCCGAAGGGTGTGTTTTCCCTCCATTTTTTGTAATGGCCACTGTGGAAACAGATGTAACTGTTTGAGTCCACAGTTTTGAAGAACGTGGATGTTATAATAGCTCCTTCTTTATGGGTGATCTCCAAATCCAAAAACTCCACTTTATCTGCGGAGAAATTTGGGGTGAGGGTTATCCCCCAGTCGTTGTTGTTAATCTCTACCACCAATTGATTTATTTTGTCCATCGGACCTTGCCATAGGATAAAGAGGTCGTCTATGTACCTCTTATATAGTCTGGCATATTTGGTGAACTGGTAATGAACGTATCTTCGAAGCGCCCCATGAATAGGTTGGCAAATGCAGGGGCTACTTTCGTGCCCATGGCGGTGCCACGTATTTGATGGAATGTTTGTCCATCATATTGGAAGAAATTATTTTTAAGGACTGTTTCCAGACAAGTTGTTAGAAATGTGACCTGTTCCGTAGGAAATATCTGGTACACTGGACTCCAAGGTCATGGCGTATATTGGTGTATAACGCCGTCACATCCATTGTTACCAGGATCATGTCATCTACCCATGGTATGGGTTTCATTAGTGAAATAAGTTGATCGGAGTTCTTCAAATAACTATCGAGATTTTGGACATATTCCTGTAATATAAGATCCAGGTACTGTGACATGTTACAGGTACTACTGTCTATCCCGGAGATGATGGGTCTCCCAGGGGGGCATGTGGAGTTCTTGTGAATTTTGGGAAGGTGGTAATAATAGGGGACAGAGGGATTTTGTATGAACATGAACTTTTTCTCTTGTTTTGAAATTATTTTTTTGCTAAGACCGTCGTTGAGTAGGGACAGGATCTCCTTTTTTAATGTGGAATCTAGAGAGAGGGAGGAAGGCGCCTCATGTGCGGGATCAGTAGATCTTGCAGGTGGGGGTAGGGGACGGTAATTCCCAAGCCGCTTACCAAAGTTGGTTGTGCGCCCACACACAACAAGGTTAAGAGCAGAAGAGATATAGAAGAAGGTCCACTGCAGCCCTCCTGGGTAAGAGTAAAATCAAAACCGAATGACCAGGGAGTCAGGAGTTTGTCTGGCGCAGAGAGGAACCATCAGGCAGCCAAGTAAAATCAATGGATTTATTAATCCATTGATTTTATTAATCCATTGATTTTACTTGGCTGCCTGATGGTTCCTTTTTTAATGTGGGGAAAGGATCACCTTTGACTCTTCTATAGTAGTTTGTATCTTCCAGAATATGGCAGGCCTCCTGGTGGTAGTCTATATAGTCCTGGATAACCAGTCTCCCACCCTTGTCGGCTGGTCTGATGACGATATCCTTGTTTTCTTTTAGAGTTTTTAGGGCTTGTTTTTCTCCACATGTAAGGTGACCCTCTCGGGATTTCTGTGGGAATCGATCTGGCAGTTTCCTTAGATCTTCTGCTACCAATTCATGGAAGGTTTTCAGTCTAAACCCCTGACTTTCTACCGGATAGAATTTGGATTTGATATTTATATCAGGGTGTTTTCCAGTGGTTCCATGATCCTCGTCCTTCTTATAATTTTTTTTTTGGGTGTTGGGAAGTGTGAAATGACGCTGCAATGTCAGACGGCGGGTGAATTTATGAAGGTCTAAAAATACATCAAATTTGGCCGGATTGTTGTGAGGGCAGAAAGATAAGCCCTTCTGCAGAAGTGATGTTTCGTCGGAATTTAGGATATGGGTAGATAGATTGAATATTTTGATGGTAGAGTCCATGTCTTCGTTTTTATTTCTGTTTTCATTCATGTTTCCAATGGTGTCGTCTTGTTTCTTATTTCTTCTTGAATCTGCGACCCACTTACTTTCACTCAGCCTCGCTGACAGACGGCTGTCCGCGCATGCGCAGGGAGACTACAGCGGCTTCCAGGCACCTCCACAGCCCCCTGTACGCCGACCCTACGACTTGCCAACTGCAGCGGAGGACGGTGACAGCCACCAGGGACCATATCAACATCATAGACACGTAGCAACAGCACGCACCTGTAATTGGAGGACACTAGTTGTCAGCATTTGACTACTCGATACCTGGTGAATCCACCTCCATAAAAACATCACAAAACTCAAAATCACCTAGTAAACATGTTCCTCTCTGTCATATACTTACAGAATAATGACTTAATGACCACTTATAATATGGTTTGTAACATCGCAAAGCACATGGTTCCTTTGTTTACCTTTTCTTTCTGTTCCTCCCTGACACGCACGCATGTCAGTGACGTCACCCGACCTACCCACATACCGTTTTTTTTTGCGGGTTTTTTCGTATATAAAAAGCATCATGTTATCTGTCACTGTACCCATGACCTGAGAAAGAGGGGCAATCCCTCGAAACGCGTTGTCAGTTTTATATGAAGAAATAAAGACTGCATTCTTTATCAAATCTGAAGTCTTCACCTGATTGACCACTAAGACGGATCCTGCGAGCGCCAGAGAAATGTCAACCTTTGATCTGTGACCTCTGCTATGAGCACAGAACTTGCATCTATCTCATATCTATCTATCTATCTCATATCTATCTATCTATCTATCTATCTCATATATATCTATATATCCATCTGTCTATCTTATATCTATCTTATATCTATCTCATATCTATCTATCTCATATATATCTATATATCCATCTATCTATCTCATATCTATCTATCTCATATCTATCGATCTATGTATCTCATATCTATCTATCTATCTCCTTTCTATCTATCCATCTATCTCATATATATCTATCTATCTCATATCTATCTTTCTCATAAATTATCTATCTCATATCTATCCATCTATCTATCTATCTTTCTCATATCTATCTATCTATATCATATCTATCTATCCATCTATCTATCTCATATCTATCTCATATTTATCTATCTATCTCATATCTATCTATCTATTTATCTATCTCATATCTATCTACCTACCTCATATCTATCTATCTCATATCTATCTCATATCTATCTATCTCATATCTATCTCATATCTATCTCGCTGCCAGCCCTTTATTCCAGGTCTTCCAGCTAACAACCCTCCCCGTGCCCCCTACCAGTGGGCGTTGCTAGGGTTGGTGTCACCCGGTGCGGTAGAAAATTGTGTCACCCCATACCTCCCCCCCCAGTAAGTTTTTAGCCTGTTGTGACAGACACCACTGTTGTAGCGCATTGTGAGAAATTCCAGTATAATAATCAGATATACCAGTTGCCACAGAATGGGAAAGTGTTAAAGAAGTTTTCACCATTTAAATATACAGCTCCCAGAATTACTTAAAGGGGTACTCCACTGGAAAACATTTACTTTTATATCAACTGGTGCCAGAAAGTTAAACAGATTTTTAAATTACTTCTATTTAAAATCTTAATCCTTACAGTACTTATAAGCTGTTGTATTCTCCACAGGAAGTTGTGTAATTATTTCCAGCTTGTCCACAGTGCTCTGTCTGTCCATGTTAGGAACTGTCCAGAGCAGGAGAGGTTTGCAATGGAGATTTGCTCCTACTATGGACAGTTCTTGACATGGACAGAGGTGTCAGCACAGAGCACTGTGGTCAGACAGAAAATAAATTTAAAAAAAAAGAACTTCCTGTGAATCACTTATACAGCAGCTAATAAGTACTGGAAGGATTAAGATTTTTAAGTAGAAGTAATTTATAAATCGGTTTAACTTTGTAGCACCAGATTATTAAAAAAAACGTTTTCCAGTAGAGTAACCCTTTATGCAGTGGTTAGGTTATGCTGGAAGTTGTAGTTTCACTCACCATAACTGTAGAACTGACAAGTGACTACAGCTCTGATAGGACATAATGAGGAGAATGTACAATGATATCAGTGACTACAGGTGACGTCTTCTCTATAGTAAGGAGAATACACAATAATATCAGTGACTACAGGTGACATCTTCTCTATAGTGAGGAGAATACACAATGATATCAGTGACTACAGGTGACGTCTTCTCTATAGTGTGGAGAATACACAATGATATCAGTGACTACAGGTGACGTCTTCTCTATAGTGAGGAGAATACACAATGATATCAGTGATTACAGGTGACGTCTTCTCTATAGTCTTTCCTTATCTAATTCAGATGGTACATACCACCTGGTCCAGCTAAAACTTCTGTCTGCAGAATGTGACGCCCAGACGTCTCCTCACTATGTCAGCGCATTCTCATCCTCTATATGAAAACAAGTATTATTATAAACCTGCCAGACACTGTATCCTCTAAATATAATACTACTATACACTACACTCTTTGATTATAAACCTTCCATACACCGTACCCACTGAATATAATACTACCACACACTGTACATTCTGAATATAATACCAACACATACTGTACACTCTGCATATAAATCTGCCACATACTGTACCCCTGTATATAATGCCGCCACACACTGTACCCTCTGAATATAATACTACCACATACTGTACCCTCTGAATATAAATCTGCCACATACTGCGCCCTCTGAATATAAATCTGCCACATACTGTACCCTCTGAATATAAATCTGCCACATACTGTACCCTCTGAATATAAATCTGCCACATACTGAACCCTCTGAATATAAATCTGGTGGTGTAGCTAGTGGATGATGGGGGTGCTTGTACTGGGGGGTGTTGCTGGAGGATGATGAGGGTGCTACTGGCCATCCCCCCTGGCAGTATCATCCCCATCATCCATCGGCAGGATCATCCTCCTGGCAGGAGGCATCCACCATCAGGATCTGCTGATGGAGGTGCTGCTTCTGGAGGGGGTTGCTGGTGGATGATGATGGTGCTACTGCCAGGGGGGTAGCATTAGGTAGGCAGCAGTTCCCCCACTTAAGGTAGGTAGCAGTTCCCCCACATTAGGTAGGTAGCAGTTTCCCCACATTAGGTAGGATAGATTCCCCACATTTGGTACCAGTTACCCCACAATAGGTAGTAATTTCCCCACATTAGGTAGCACAGATTTCCCACATTAGGTAGCACAGATTCCACACATTAGGTAGCAGTTTCCCCACATTAGGAAGCACAGATTCCCCACATTAGGTAGCAGTTTTCCCACATTAGGTAGCAGTTTTCCCACATTAGGTAGCATAGATTCCCCACATTTGGTAGTAGTTTGCCCCCATTAGGCCACAGGTTCCCTTGCATGTTCTCCACCATAGGTCAAAGTCTCCCCACATTAGATCGCTGGTTCAAACAAACCCCCCCTCCCCCCACACAAAAAAAACACATACACACACAACACAGAGACACACACACACACACAGATAGATAGAGAGAGAGAGAGACACACACACACACACACACACACAGTCAGAGAGACACACACACAGTCAGAGAGACACACACTCACAGAGAGACACACAGTCACACACAGACACACAGAGTCACAAACAGACAGATAGTCACACACAGACAGAGAGCAACACAGACAGAGATAGCGACAGACACACACACAAACACAGAGACACACACACTCACAGACAGAGAGACACACACACACACACTCACAGACAGAGAGACACACACACACACAGAAAGTCACACACAGACAGAGTCACACACAGTCACACACACACAGAGTCACCCACAGTCACACACACACACATAGAGTCACACAGAGTCACACACACACAGAGTCACACACACACAGACAGAGACACACAAACAGAGATAGAGTGAGACAGACACACACTCACTCACCCAACCAGCGCAGCGCTCCTTCTCTCGGGGCGCTCTGCGAGTGACGTCACGTCCTCCTGCACGGCCCTGCAGAGGCACGTCGGGCCGGCGCAACAGAAGGCATGGGGGCGCAGGCCGGTTCACTGTGCAGGTGACGGGGGGGGGATGGTCCTACTAGTAGGGAGACAGCGCAAGTGAGGACGGGGGGGGGGGGGGGTGCTAGTACAGAGACAGCGCAAGTGAGGACGGGGGGGGGGGGGAGTGCTGCTAGTTCGGAGACAGCGCAACTGAGGACCGGGGGCGTACCTAGTGTCACCCCATCAGGATGGTGTCACCCGGTGCGGGCCGCACCCCCCGCACACCGGACGCAACGCCACTGCCCCCTACTCACTTAGACGCCAGGATGGGCTGAGGGCCCTTTACAATCAGCACAGGGGCTGCTACTATTTACCCAGGGCATTACTTACCTGGTGGAGCTACCTATTGGAGGCGTGACCTACCTGGAGGAACTACCCACTGATGGTACTTCCTATTAGGACATAACCTACCTGGGGGCACTACCTACTGATGGCACTTCCTACTTGGACATTACCTACCTGGGGGGGGGGGGCACTATTTCCTGGGAGTATTATTTACTCAGGGGCATTACCTACCGGGAGGAATAACTTACTACCTACTGGGGGCATTGTCTATTACATACCTGCAGGGGGCATTAAGTACAACTTATCTAGCTGAATGACCTACTGCCTACCTACTGGGACATAACCTATCTGGGAGCATTACTGAGGGAATTACCTACAAGGAGCATTATCAACCTACTGGTGGGGTTCTACTTTAACCCCTTAAGGACACATGACGTACTGGAACGTCATGTGTCCGTTATAGAACGTCATGTGTCCGTTATAGATCGAGGCGTGGCCCGGCCTCTAACAACGGCCGGGACCCGTGGCTAATAGCGCGCTATTAACCCTTTAGACACGGCGTTCAAAGTTGAACGCCGCGTCGAAAGTGAAAGTATGCCGGTTAGCTCAGTGGGCTGTTCGGGATAGACGCGGCGAAATCGCAGCATCCCGGACAGCTTACAAGAAAGCAGGAGGGTCCCTACCTGCCTCCTCGCTGTCCGATCGCCGAATGACTGCTCAGTGCCTGAGATCCAGGCATGAGCAGTCATGCGGCAGAATCATCGATCACTGGTTTCCTATCAGAAACCACTGATCAATGTAAAAGATCAGTGTGTGCAGTGTTATAGCCCCCTATGGGAGCTATAACACTGCAAAAAAAAAGTGAAAAAAAAATAAGTGAAAAAAGATCATTTAACCCCTTCCCTATTAACCTCTTCAGGACATAGGGCGTATGGATACGCCCTGCATCCCGAGTCCTTAAGGACCGAGGGCGTATCCATACACCCGTGGGAATTCCGGCCCCCACCGCTAGCCGGTTGGGGACCGGAGCCGGATGCCTGCTGAAATCGTTCAGCAGGCATCCCGGCATATCGCCCAGGGGGTCATTATGCCCCCACATGTCGGCGATTGCCGCAGATCACTGGACAATTCAGTCCAGCGATCTGCGGCGATTCCGGGTCAATCGGGTCTCCAGCCAGCGCCTGCAGGGGTGAGGTGGCACTGGTGCCACCTCACGATCGCCCTGATTCGTCGGCCGGATTACCGGCCGACCAATCAGGGCGCCTGCTGCGGGTGTCATTCCCGCACCCGCTCCGCCCCTCTGGAGGACGTGAGCGGGTGCGGGACGTGCACCCCGGGTGCTGGGGACCCCGATCCCCGGCGTTAATGTTGGGATCGGGGCCCCAGGAGCAGCGGCGGCGGCGGGACTGACCTGCAGTGTCTGGATCGTTGGAGGTGAGTGACAGCCTCCTGCTGTTGCTTAGCAACAGCTCCCAGCATGCAAAAAGGGCATGCTGGGAGCTGTAGTTATGCAACAGCAGGAGGCAGACCACCACAACTCCCAGGATTCCCTTATGGGCATGCTGGGACTTATGGTTTTGCAACAGCTGGAGGCACATTCTTTCTATGGAAAAGTGTACCTTCAGCTGTTGTATAACTACAACTCCCAGCTTGCACAAACAGCTAAAGTGCATGCTGGGAGTTGTAGTGGTGCATCTGCTGGTTGCATAACTACAACTCCCAGCATGCCCGTTGGCTGTCGGTGACTGCTGAGAGTTGTAGTTTTGCAACAGCTGAAGGCACACTGGTTGTGAAACTCAGAGTTTTTTTTTACCTAACTCAGTGTTTCACGACCGGTGTGCCTCCAGCTGTTGCAAACTACAACTCTCAGCAGTCACCGTACACCATGCACCGTACATGCTGGGAGTTGTAGTTTTGCAACAGCTGGAGGCACACTGGTTGTGAAACACTGAGTTAGGTCACAAACTCAGTGATACATAACCAGTGTGCCTACAGTTGTTGCAAAACTGCAACTCTCAGCAGTCACCGACAGCCAACGGGCATGCTGGGAGTTGTAGTTATGCAACAGCTGGATGTCCCCCCCAATGTGAACGTACAGGGTACACTCACATGGGCGGAGGATTACAGTAAGTATCTGGCTGCAAATTTGAGCTGCCGCAAACTTTCTGCTGCAGCTCAAATTGCCAGCGAGAAACTACTGTGAACCCCCGCCCGTGCGACTGTACCCTAAAAACACTACACTAACACAAAAAATAAAATAAAAAGTAAAAAACACTACATATACATATACCCCTACACAGCCCCCCTCCCCTCCCCAATAAAAATGAAAAACGTTTGGTACGCCACTGTTTCCAGAACGGAGCCTCCCGCTGTTGCAAAACAACTCCCAGTATTGTCGGACAGCCGTTGACTGTCCAGGCATGCTGGGAGTTTTGCAACAGCTGGAGGCCCCCTGTTTGGGAATCACTGGCGTAGAATACCCCTATGTCCACCCCTATGCAAGTCCCTAATTTAGGCCTCAAATGCGCATGGCGCTCTCACTTTGGAGCCCTGTCGTATTTCAAGGCAACAGTTTAGGGTCACATATGGGGTATCGCCGTACTCGGGAGAAATTGTGTTACAAATTTTGGGGGGTATTTTCTGCTTTTACACTTTTTAAAAATGAAAAATTTTTGGGAAAACAAGCATTTTAGGTAAAAAAAAAATTTTTTTTTTACATATGCAAAAGTCGTGAAACACCTGTGGGGTATAAAGGTTCACTTAACCCCTTGTTACGTTCCCCGAGGGGTCTAGTTTCCAAAATGGTATGCCATGTGGGGGTTTTTCTGCTGTCCTGGCACCATAGGGGCTTCCTAAATGCGGCATGCCCCCAGAGCAAAATTTGCTTTCAAAAAGCCAAATGTGACTCCTTCTCTTCCGAGACCTGTAGTGCGCCAGCAGAGCACTTTTCACCCCCATATGGGGTGTTTTCTGAATCGGGAGAAATTGGGCTTCAAATTTTTAGGGGTATTTTCTGCTATTACCCTTTTTAAAAATAAAACATTTTTGGGGAAACAAGCATTTTAGGTAAAATTATTATTATTTTTTTTTACATTTGCAAAAGTCGTGAAACACCTGTGGGGTATTAAGGTTCACTTTATCCCATGTTACATTCCCCGAGGGGTCTAGTTTCCAAAATGGTATGCCATGTGGTTTTTTGTTTTGCTGTTTTGGCACCATAAGGGCTTCCTAAAGGTAACATGCCCCCCAAAAACCATTTCAGAAAAACGTACTCTCCAAAATCCCCTTGTCGCTCCTTCCCTTCTGAGCCCTCTACTGGGCCCGCCGAACACTTTACATAGACATATGAGGTATGTGCTTACTCGAGAGAAATTGGGCTACAAATACAAGTAAACATTTTGTCCTTTTACCCCTTGTAAAAATTCAAAAATTGGGTCTACAAGAACATGTAAGTGTAAAAAATGAAGATTGTGAATTTTCTCCTTCACTTTGCTGCTATTTGTGTGAACCACCTAAAGGGTTAAAACGCTGACTGAATGTCATTTTGAATACTTTGGGGGGGTCTAGTTTTTATAATGGGGTCATTTATGGGGTATTTCTAATATGAAGACCCTTCAAATCCACTTCAAACCTGAACTGGTCCCTGAAAAATACTGAGTTTGAAAATTTTGTGAAAAATCGGAAAATTGCTGCTGACCGTTGAAGCCCTCTGGTGTCTTCCAAAAGTAAAAACACGTCAATTTTATGATGCAAACATAAAGAAGACATATTGTATATGTGAACCAAAAAAAATGTATTCGTAATATCCATTTTCCTTACAAGCAGAGAGCTTCAAAGTTAGAAAAATGCAAAATTTTAAAATTTTTCATCAAATTTACGGATTTTTCACCAAGAAAGGATGCAAGTATCGACAAAAATTTACCACTAAGTTAAAGTAGAATATGTCACGAAAAAACAATCTCGGAATCAGAATGATAACTAAAAGCATCCCAGAGTTATTAATGTTTAAAGTGACAGTGGTCAGATGTGCAAAAAACGCTCCGGTCCTTAAGGCCAAAATGGGCTCCGTCCTGAAGGGGTTAAAAGTTTGAATCACCCCCCTATTCCCATCAAAAAAAAAACACAGTGTAAATAAAAATAAACATATATGGTATCGCCACGTGCGGAAATGTCCGAATTATAAAAATATATTGTTAATTAAACCGCACGGTCAATGGTGTACGCGCAAAAAAATTCCAAAGTACAAAATAGTGCATTTTTGGTCACTTTTTATATCATGAAAAAATGAATAAAAAGCGATCAATAAGGCCTATCAATGCAAAAATGGTACCGATAAAAACTTCAGATCATGGCGCAAAAAAATGAGCCCTCATACCGCCCCATACGCGGAAAAATAAAATAGTTATAGGGGTCAGAAAATGACAATTTTAAACATGTCGGGTTTGCAATAGTAAATGAGGGCCAATGTGTAAATAAAGAGAGGTGTATAACTACTATATAGCCTGATCCCATAGAATACAACTGTCATCAATATTTAAGGGGTACGGACTATTTACCAAGCGAATAACCTGCAAGTCCCATTCTTGTGCTTTTATACTTAACCCTTTAATTTATTTATTTATCCAGGATATCACGCTCTCTTCTTTACCACACACTGCCATCTGGCATCAGGGACAGTTACACATCTATGCATACATAGAGGTAAGTACAACGTTGTGTAAGTGCATTACATTGTAGATCTACTTGTAGGTATACCCGGGCACTACAGCTCATTATACACGTATTCATTTTATTTTATCTAGACCATCGACACATTGAGGATTATTACCACTATCTGCAGATTACATCAACATTCAACAATAAAAGTATCTCTATTGTTTAACCCTTTCAGCGCTGGGATATGTTTATTTAAATATATATATTTTTATACACACACTCTACTGTAGAGACCCTGCTCAGGTTTCAGTTTGCGGCCCAATTTCCTGCCACAGGGTGTGGATTAAAGTTGCTCGTGATGCGATAGCTACACAGCACTTAGCATGACTGGAAGCCAACAATGAGTTAAGTGTATGCAGAAGAGTCCTTGCTCAGCTACTACTTTTTACTGACAAGAAAAATTCTTCTCATTGGAGCAGGAAGCAGGATTTTGGAGATAACTGGAAAATGAGTTCTGACTAGGCCTAAACTCCTCTCACATGGGACCTAGCAGAGATATGAGACAATCAGGTTCAAGTCCTCTAGCCTGTTCAGGACGTAGGGCGTATGCATACGCCCTGCATCCCGAGTCCTTTAGGACGTAGGGCGTATGGATACGCCCGTGGGAATTCCGGTCCCCACCGCTAGCCAGTTGGGGACCGGACTGGGATGCCTGCTGAAATCATTCAGCAGGCATCCCGGCACATCGCCGAGGGGGGTCCTGAGACACCCCCATGTTGGCGATCGGAAAAAATGACATGTCAATTCAGACATGCGATTTTCTCCTATTTCGGGATGATCGGGTCTCTAGTGACCCCATCACGCGGAAAATAGGGATGATCAGAGCTGTCAGTGACAGCCCCGATCATCCTGAAGGATAGGAGCGAGGTTTCAGCGCTGCAATCTCCTCCTGTCCCCTGCCATTAGTCAGAAATGAATTCTGACCAATGGCAGTGCACGACAGGGGGTTGCCATGGAAACCCCCCGCTCTGCCCACCCCTGGATGTCGGGCAGAACAGAGGGAGAAGATGGCGGCCTGTACCTGTGCAGAAGATGCCGTGCGGACTGCCGTTCATCGGTAGAGACAGCGGAGATCAGCGGCGCAGGTAGGGAAGTGACGGTGGGAGGGGGGAAAGAAAGGTGGCAGTAAAGAAATATTTACTGCTGCCCTTCTAGTGGTTGCTAAACTGCAACTCCCAGCATGCCCAGACAGCCAAAGGCTGTCTCGGCAAGCTGGGAGTTGTAGTTTTGCAACATCTGGAGGGTCACAGTTTGGAGACCACTTTTAAAGTGTTGCCCAAACGGTAGCCCTCCAGATGTTGCCAAACTACAACTCTCAGCATGCTTACACTGCCCAGGCATGCTGGGAGTTGTAGTTCTGTAACATATGTCCCTTCAGATTTTGCAATTTTCATGAAAATTTAGAAAATTGCTGCTATAGTTTGAAGTCCTCTAATTTTTTCAAAAAGTACAAATATGTCCATTTTATGATGCCAACATAAAGTAGACATATTGTATTTGTGAATCAATATAAAATGTATTTGGAATATCAATTTTCCTTATAAGCAGAGAGCTTCAAAGTTAGAAAAATGCTAAATTTTCAAAATTTTCATGACATTTTGGGATTTTTCACCAAGAAAGGATGCAAGTAACAACTTAAAGTTACCACTACCATAAAGTAGAATATGTCACGAAAAAACAATCTCAGAATCAGAATAATCGGTAAAAGCATCTCAGAGTTATTAATGCTTAAAGTGACGGTGGTCAGATTTGCGAAAAAGGGTCCTTAAGGTGAAAATGAGCTGCGTCCTTAAAGGAGTAGTCCAGTGGTGAACCCAGTGGTGAACAACTTATCCCCTATCCTAAGCATAGGGGATAAGTTGCAGATCGCGGGGGGTCCGACCGCTGGGGCCCCCTGCGATCTCCTGTACGGAGCCCCGACAGCCCGCGGGAAGGGGGCGTGTCAACCTCCGCACGAAGCGGCGGCCGACACGCCCCCTCAATACAACTCTATGGCAGAGCCGAAACGCTGCCTTCGGCAATCTCCGGCTCTGCCATAGAGATGTATTGAGGGGGCGTGTCAGCCGCCTCTTCGTGCGGAGGTCAACACCCGCTATCTGGCCGGAGAGCCTGGCCCCCGTACAGAGAGATCGCAGGGGGCCCCAGCGGTCGGACCCCCCGCGATCTCAAACTTATCCCCTATCCTTAGGATAGGGGATAAGTTTTTCACCACTGGACTACCCCTTTAAGGGGCTAGGGAGAAAGGGTTGGACTTAGGAGACTAGCAGTTTCTGCATAGAATCTAGCTAAGATGAGTCATGTGACCAAGGATCTATACATTCTTACACATACATATATGGCTCATAAGTAGGGGCAACAAAGAGTAAAATGTCAACTCTTTCACAGCCATAATACCTCAATGTATTCAGTAGTAGACTTATAAAAATAACATGTTATGTAAATGTGACTTATGATAATGTCCATATTATGATGGGCCTGCACCCAACTAAACATACAGGGGAAGATTTATAAAAACCTGTGCGGAGGAAAAGTTGACCAGTTGCCCATAGCAACCAATAAGATTGCTTCTTTCATTTTTAAATGGGCCTCTGAAAAATATAAGCAGCGATCTGATTGGTTGCTACTGGCAACTGGTCAACTTTTCCTCTGCACTGGTTTTGATAAATCTCCCCAACAATCCTTTATTTTTTCGAGATGAAATGTTTTCCCCATGTTGTATAAAATGAGGGCACACAACTCTTGGTACAACTTGGTACTAACTGCCAGGAGTGGTCCATATGAGCCGACCATTTTGAAAGTCAAAAGAAGCTCTGCAGCAGCTGCGTTGTGTAAGATAAATTATAGCCCCATGGTCTGAATATAATACGCTGCCTTATACTGTTTAAATGGTCATGGAAGATCATAAAGACCCTTTTGTGACTTCAAATATTCTTCTATTTTACAATAAGCCTTCATTATTTTATATATATATATATATATATATATATATATATAAGCTTTGTATTAGTTATTGCTTACAATTCAGTCTCCTATACAAGGAAGGAAACATAACATATGAGCAGTTGGATGAGGTCCCAGGTGACATGGAGTAGCACATATGCGGATTTACCTGTGTGGTGTCTATAAATGTAAATTATATATAGGAAATATACTGAGGAGCAGCTTTTGCATTAAGGACAGGCACTTCCATTAATAATTAGAGGGGATTGATGTCAGGGCCTACTATTGTAGAGGTTTCAGCAGGGATATTGGTTATTGATCCAAAATTATTGGGGAGATTTATCAATCATCCTAAAACCCTATTATATGTATGAATCCAGCAGATCATCTACATACAAAAGAGCTGGTTTGTGATTGGTTGGTCTTGATACAAGTGAGCTGGCCTGTGATTGGTCGGTCTGGCTTGGCACCTGCACGGTATGTTTGTCTGTTGTCCTGACAACCAACCACTCAGCTGGAGCGACCGCCAGAGGAGGAGCTATTCTGTGATTTCTGAGCCGTACAAGTGCATTATTGTATTATTTGTTGCGTCTTAGTGTCTGTGTGTGTTGTTTGTTGTTGTGTGTCTGTGTGTCTGTGCTTTTATTTCAGGTAACACCTCACTTTCCGGTTATACCATCCTTTCCGGATCATCCAGTGGTAAGTCCTACTCTAAACTATATTATCCCTCATTAATATCGTCACATATTTCTGTCCAGTTACACATCCAGGGGGAGAATTATCAAAACCTGTTCAGAGGAAAAGTTGTCCAGTTGCCCATAGCAACCAATCAGATCTCTTCTTTCATTTTGGACAGGCCCTTTTTAAAATGAAAGAAGATATCTGATTGGTTGCTATGGGCAACTGGGCAAGTTTTCCTCTGCACAGGTTTTGATAAA
Organism: Hyla sarda; assembly: GCF_029499605.1. NCBI lineage: Eukaryota > Metazoa > Chordata > Amphibia > Anura > Hylidae > Hyla > Hyla sarda. The sequence goes on along the minus strand of NC_079196.1, from coordinate 193,791,962 downwards.
TCTCCCTCCCAATGTATATTATAGCTGTATATTGCTCCAACTGTAAATATATGTCTGAAATAATAGGTCATGAGACTGGCATGTGATGGGCACTAACTGGTCACAGCCTGGCACATATATCATCTTATTATTATATGAACTGGGCTCTATGGGGGAGATTTATCAAAATATTTGAAAGAAGCGATCCAATGGGTTGCTATGGGCAACTGCACCACTCTTCCTCTACATGTTGGAGAGCACTGCTTTAGGCTGGAAAAAAAATGCCCCCAAAATGCATTTGGGACAAAACTACCGCTGCCAGATGTTAGCTAGGAGTCAATAGGAAAATATGAAATTCCATACCTACATAGTGTTTTAAAGGATAACTCCTGGATGTAACAACTTATCCCCTATCCTAAGGTCGCGGGGGATCTGACAGCTGGATCTCCCGAACGGTGCCCCAGTTCTCAGCATGAATGGGGCGTGTTGACCACCACACAAAGCGGCGGCCGACACGCCCCTTCCGGGCAGCTCTATGGGAGAGCTGGAGCGCTGCTTTCGGCAATCTCCGGCTCTGCCATAGGACTGCATGGAGGGGGCGTGTCAGCCACAGGTTCGTGCTGTGGTCGAAAGGGCTTGTTTCATGCAGGGAGCCGGGGCTCCATGCGGGAGATAACGGAGGGCCCCAGTGGTCAGACCCCAGCGATCTAACACTTTAGATAGGGGATAAGTTGTTACATCCCGGAGTTATCCTTTAATTTTTGGCATTACCTCACCCTTTAGTGGTGTTTTTTTGGGCTCAATGGAAACTTTTCAAAATCACTGCATTCACTAGCTATGTTCTTGTTTTGTTTTGTTTTTGTTTTTGTTTTGTTTTTTTTCCTTTTCTTAAAAAAATTGTGGTGTTACTCCTCTCATAGTCCTCTATAGGTGGAAGAAAGGGCATTTTTCAATAGAATTCCTTGAGTCACATGATATAAGAATCAGTGCACCTCTCTCCCCCTTGCCATGTGTTCTATGTACAGTTAATTGTTTACATCAGAATTCTGGACCAGGCTGTAAATTTTGGTTTTGGTAATATTTTTTGTTTGTCAGGGGAGCAGATATATTAATACTATTGATTCTTGGACAGTGTAAAACTTTCAAAATCACCAAATTTATCACAGTAGCTGTATGATATAAATCTGGCACATCTTTAGACTGTCTAATATAAGTTAGTACAGTGGTCCCTCAAGTTACAATATTAATTGGTTCCAGGGCAACCATTGTATGTTGAAACCATTGTATGTTGAGACCATAACTCTATGGAAAGATGGTAATTGGTTCTGAAGCCTCCAAAATTTTATCCAAAAATAGGAAAAAGGGAGGAGTAAACAAAAATAGGTAGATAACTAATATAGATAAAGCAAGTCCTTACATATAAAAGTACGAAAGATCTGCTGGTTGCTGTAAATCACTGTCTATGTAGAGGACAGGAGCTTCTTCAGGGTCCTGTATAGTACACACAATGTCCAAAAAAAGTATCATGGAGTCGCCTTTACCTGGTGTCCAAAGGAGCAGCTAACCCTGGCACAGGTAAAGAGTAGTACAGAACATGTAATACCTCCCTGCACTGTAGAGGGTGCTATCGGACAGGAATTCAGTGCATGCACTTCAGTAACAAGGGTTTTTCCAGTAAAATATCCGTTCTGATTGGTCAGTTCTTCCAGCCATGTTGAGTCTGGATTCAAGTTAAAATGGTCCAGAAAATACTATTGTATGTTGAAACTATTGTATGTTGAGGCCATTGTAAGTTGAGGGATCACTGTATCAGTAGTTTAGTTTTACATACCATTTCTGCATTCTTTTGTTTAGCAATTTGTTTATTAACCACTTAGGGACCAAGGGCGTACAGGTACGCCTTCGCTCCCTGGTACTTAAGGACCAAGGGCGTTCCTGTACGCACGTGGGAATTTCGGTCCCCGCCGCGCACCGGGCGGGGACCGGACCGGGTTGACTACTGATATCTATCAGCAGGCACCCCGTGCAAATGCCCAGGGGGGTCCTGAGATCAACCCCCCCCCCATGTCGGCAATTGCCGCAAATCACTGGTGAATTCATACTGGTCTACGGTGACCCGGTTACCCGGAAAGTAAGGGGGATCGGGGTTGTCCAAGACACCCACGATACTCCTGAAGGGATAGGAGTGAGGTGGCAGGGGGGGCACCCCTCCTATCCCTGCTATTGGTCGTTCAGAAGCAAAGACCAATAGCAGATCGGGGGCAGGGGGGGGTTAACGTTCGGTTCCCCCATTCTGCCCACCCACAGTGGCCGGGCAGAACGGGGAACCGTCGGTGCACAGTGCCGGAGGTCCACTTACCCATCGGCAGCTGGCGGCGATCAGCGGCAGCGGGCGGGGATTGGTCGTTCAGAAGCGACGACCAGTAGCAGATCGGGGGCGGGGGTTAACGTAGGCTGGGCAGAACGGGGAACCGTCGGGGAACAGCGCCGGAGGTCCACTTACCCATCGGCAGCGGGCGGCGATCAGCAGCAGTGGGCGGGGATCGGTGGCGGCAGAGGACAGCGATGCGGCTCCCTGGATTCTACGGAAGCCGGTGAGTTGCCTAGCAACATCTGGAGGGCTACAGTTTGGAGATCACTGTGCAGCGGTCTCTAAACAGTAGCCCTCTAGATGTTCCAAAACTGCAAATCCCAGTATGCCCAAACAGCAAATAGCTGTCTCGGCATGCTGGGAGTTGTATTTGCGTACCTCCAGCTGTTGCATAACTACATCTCAGTTGTAGTTTTGAAACAGCTGGACTGGCACACTGGTTGGAAAATACTGAGTTAGGCAACAGAACCTAACTGAAGGGTTTCCAACCAGTGTGCCTCCAGCTGTTTCAAAAGTACAACTCCCAGCATGCACGGTCTGTCAGTACATACTGGGAGTTGTAGTTTTGAAACAGCTGGAGGTTTGCCCCTCCATATGAATGTACAGGGTACATTCACACGGGCGAGTTTATAGTGAGTTTCCTGAAGTTTGAGCTGCTGCAAATTTTTTGCCGCAGCGCAAACTCCTAGCTGGAAACTCACCATAAACCCGCCCGTGTGAATGTACCCTAAAAACATTACACTACAATACACTAACACCTAATTAAGGCTAAAACACTACATATACACCCCCTTACACTGTCCCCCCAGTTTAGCAACCGCTCGAGGCACCCTGTTTGGGAATCACTGGCATAGAATACCCCTATGTCCACCCCTATGCAATCCCTAATTTAGTCCTCAAATGCACATGGCACTCTCTCATTTCGGAGCCCTGTCGTATTTAAAGGAAAGGAAGTTTAGGGCCACATATTTGTGGGGTATTTCCATGACTCCATTTTGGAAACTACACCCCTAACGGAATGTAACAAGGGGTATAGTGAGCCTTAACACCCCACAGGTGTTTGAAGAAATTTAATTAAAGTTGGATGGGAAAATGAAAAATAAATTGTGTTACCCTAAATTTTTCATTTTCACAAGGGAAAATAGAAAAAAAAGCCCCCCAAAATTTGTAACCCCATTTCTTCTGAGTAAGAACATACCCCATATGTGGATGTAAAATGCTCTGCGGGCGAACTACAATGCTCAGAAGAGAAGGAGCGCCATTGGGCTTTTGGAGAGAAAATTTGTCCGGAATTGAAGGCCACGTGTGTTTACAAAGCCCCCATAGTGCCAGAACAATGGACCCCCCCACATGTGACCCATTTTGGAAACTACGCCCCTCATGTAATGTAATAAGTGGTACAGTGTGCATTTACACCCCACAGGTGTCTGACAGATTTTTGGAACAGTGGCCTGTGAAAATGAAAAATGAAATTTTTAAATTGCATAGCCTACTGTTCCAAAGATCTGTCAAACGCTAGTGGGGAGTAAATACTCACTGCACCCCTTATTAAATTCTGTGAGGGGTGTAGTTTCCAAAATGGGGTCACATGAGGGGGGTCCCGCTGTTCTGGCACCACGGGGGGGCTTTGTAAACGCACATGGCCCCTGACTTCCATTCCAAACAAATTCTCTCTCTAAAAGCTCAATGGCGCTCCTCCTCTTCTGAGCATTGTAGTGCGCCAGCAAAGCACTTGATGTCCACACATGGGGTATTTCCATACTCAGAAGAAATGGGGTTACAAATTTTAGGGGTAATTTTCTCCTATCACCCCTTGCAAAAATTAAAAATTTACACGTCCAACTTTAACAAAAAGTCGTCAAACACCTGTGAGGTGTTGAGGTTCACTGTACCCCTTGTTACATTCCTTGAGGGGTGTAGTTTCCAAAATAGTATGCCATGTTATTTTTTTGCTGTTCTGGCACAATAGGAGCTTCCTAAATGGGACATGCCCCCCAAAAACCATTTCAGCAAAATTTGCTTTCCAAAAGCCAAACGTGACTCCTTCTCTTCTGAGCATTGTAGTTCACCCTCAGAGCATTTTACGTCCTAACATGGGGTATTTCCATACTCAGAAGAGAGGGGGTTACAAATTTTGGGGGGCATTTTCTCCCATTACGCTTTGTAAAAATGGTAAATTTGGGAAAAAAATTTGCACTTTAGTGAAAAATATAATTATTTTCATTTACACATCCGAATTTAATGAAAAGCCGTCAAACACCTGTGGGGTGTTAAGGCTCACTGGATCCCTTTATACGTGTCTTGAGGGGTGTAGTTTCCAAAATGGTATGCCACATGGGGCGTTTTCTGCTTTCTGGTACCATAGGGGCTTCCTAAATGTGACATGACCCCAAAAAAACATTTCAGCAAAATTCACTCTCCAAAATCCCATTGTTGTTCCTTTCCTTCTGAGCCCTCTACTGCGCCTGCCGAACACTTGACATACACATATGAGGTATTTCCTTACTCAAGAGAAATTGGGTTACACATTTTAGGAAGATTTCTCTCCTTTTACCCCTTGTAAAAATTCAAAAACTGGGTCTACAAGAACATGCCAGTGTAAAAAATATAGATTTAGAATTTTCTCCTTCAATTTGCTGCTATTCCTGTGAAACACCTAAAGGGTTAACACACTTACTGAATTTCACTTTGAATACTTTGAGGGGTGCAGTTTTTATAATGGGGTCATTTGTGGGGTATTTCTAATATTAAGGCCCTTCAAAATCAACTTCAAATCTGAACTGGTCCCTGAAAAATTCCAATTTAGAAAATTTTGTGAAAAATTTGAAAATTGCTGCTGAACTTTGAAGCCCTCTGATGTCTTCCAAAAGTAAAAACATTTCAACTTTATGATGCCAACATAAAGTAGACATATTGTATATGTGAATCAATATATAATTTATTTGGAATGTCTATTTTCCTTACAAGCAGAGAGCTTCAAAGTTAGAAAAATGCTAAATTTTCAATTTTTGCATCAAATTTTGGAAATTTTTCACCAAGAAATTATGCAAGTATCGAAAAAATTTACCACTAACATAAAGTATATTTTGTCAGGAAAAAAACAGTCTTGGAATCAGAATGAAAAGTAAAAGCATCCCAGAGTTATTAATGCTTAAAGTGACAGTGGTCAGATGTTCAAAAAACGCTCTGGTGCTTAAGGTGAAAATTGGCTTGGTCCCTAAGGGGTTAAAATGCAAAAAAAAAAAAAATTTCCATAGTGTATCTACCCCATGTGAACATACCCTATCAGGACAGGTATAAGAGCTTTGTCCTGTAATAAGCCAAGCAACCCAGTGATCACATGATTGGGAGAGATATTCAGCCATTGGAAGTAACAATGAAGGTTCCCAGGGGTGGACATGTTTCATGTGCAGACTATTGTATAGGGGTCAAGTAGTAAAAGGATCCACTGCCACCTTATAGGCAGCTTCCTACTGCCCATTAGATTGCATGTAATAATACATCTCATAGCTTACAGATACTGTTGGGTTGTTAGAGGAACATGAGGGGGAGCTCTATGAAAGGCCGACATGCTGTTCTTATGCAGGTGACCTCTGCTTTCTGTGTCCAACCCTGAAGGTTCCTATTGATGACAACAAGAAACAGAAATCAACAAAACACTGGTGCAGAAAATACATAGAAAAATCCTCATATTTTTTTATCATACAAATAGTAATGTGGTAAATATATAAAGAATAATTGTATATGTCAATCACTAATCAATCAGGTTATATGAATATTGTGCAGGAATATGTCTTTACTGTTTACAGAACGAGTCAATAAGCTGACCTCTGTCTCTCTTTTTGGAGATGGAGCGCCACACTTTTGAAAGGACACCCCACTATGACTACACGGATGACGAGGTAAATCTCATGTTTGTGTTGACTTTCATTAATCCTATAGTTGTGAATAATAATTGCTCTGTTAAAGTGAATCTTCTCCTGAATCATCTCCATACAAGGTGTAGAATCTGCAGATCTTTGCATTTAGGTGCTAGAGGGATAAGATTACCCATACATTTAGTTTTGATGATCGCCTGTGTTACCAGCTGAAGAGTCAAACAGTTGGTGCTAAGTTTCAGCAGCATCTCCTCCCTCCTCTGTTTTGTCGGATTAAGGAACTGAGTAGTGACGTGGGCTGTCAATCATGCCGAGGGGACATTACTGCACCCAGAGCGGCGAGACTAGATAAGTATAGCTCCCGTCTAGGGGGCTACTTACAGGGCTGCTGGGGGGGGGGGGGGGGGGACTTACAAACTGCAAATCCTCCCCATCCCTGTGGACAGAAATGTCCTCCGGGGATGGTGCAGATGAAGATATTACTACACTGCTCAAAAAAATAAAGGGAACACTTAAATAACACAATTGCACTCCAAGTCAATAACATTTCTGTGAAATCACACTGTCCACTCAGGAAGAACACTGATTGACAATCAATTTCACATGCTGTTGTGCAAATGGAACAGACAACAGGTGGAAATTATAGGCAATTAACAAAACACCCCCAATAAAGGAGCGGTTCTGCAGGTGGTGACCACAGACCACTTCTCAGTTCCTATGCTTCCTGGCTGATGTTTTGGTCACTTTTGAATGCTGGCGGTGCTTTCCTTCTAGTGGTAGCATGAGACTGAGTCTACAACCCACACAAGTGGCTCAGGTAGTTCAGCTCTTCCAGGATGGCACATCAATGTGAGCTGTGGCAAGAAGGTTTGCTGTGTCTGTCAGCGTAGTGTCCAGAGCATGGAGGCGCTACCAGGAGACAGTCCAGTACATCAAGAGACATGGAGTAGGAGGGCAACAACCCAGCAGCAGGACCGGTACCTCGGCCTTTGTGCAAGGAGGAGCAGGAGGAAAACTGCCAGAGCCCTGTAAAACGACCTCCAGCAGGCCACAAATGTGCATGTGTTTGTTTACTCAAACGGTCAGAAACAGACTCCATGAGGGTGGTATTAGGGCCCGACGTCCACAGGTGGGGGTTGTGCTTACCAGAAAATACCAAGATTGGCAAATGCGCCACTGTTGCCCTGTGCTCTTCACGGATGAAAGCAGGTTCACACTTAGCACATGTGACAGACTGCTTTCTAAAAAAAAAAAAAAAAAAATGTGGCTGTGATATTGGGAAAATAGCCTAAAAGGCCATACGAACCCAGCCTTGGTCCCCCGCAGCTCCTGTGTGTCTCCTGGTCCCCTGATCTTCTCTTTTCTTCCTGCCTTTGAGACAGGCAATTAGTCCAGGACTTGCTCGCTCAGCCAATAACTGGCTGTCAGAGGACACTACTGTGAAGAAGAAAGATCGGGGGACCTAACCGGGGCGAAACAAAGCTGGGGTGGACCAACAGGGCATTGGGCTAGATATATATCTATCTATATTTTTTTTTTCCTGCCCCAGCAGCATATGATTCATTTTTTTTTTTTTTTTTTTTAGAAAACATTGGAATACCCCTTTAATATTTAAAGGGGAACTCCGGTGGAAAAATTATGTTTTCAAATCAATTGATGCTATAAAGTTAAACAGTTTTGTAAATTACTTCTATTTAAAAATCTTAACCCTTCTAGTACTTATCAGCTGCTGTATACTACAGATATACTACAGAGAAATTTGTGAAATTCTTCACAGTCTGACAAGTCCAGTCTGTCCATGTTAGGGACTGTCCAGAGCTGGAGAGGTTTTCTATGGGATTATGCTTCTAATCTGGACAGTTCCTGACATGGACAGTTGTGTCAACAGAGAGCACTGTGGTCAGACTGGAAATAACTACACAAACTTCTCTGTAGTATATCTGTAGTATACAGCAGCTGATAAGTACTAGAAGGATTACAAATCTGTTAAACTTTCTGGCACCAGTTGATTTGAAAACATTTGTTTTCCACTCTTTAAAGGTCTAACACATTGATAGGCTGCGCTCTTTCACTTTAATGGAACTGCCCTGCATTATCATTCACAGCTGCCTATATGGACAACCTGCTAATCCTGTAGACATAATGAAGAAGATGAGAAAGATGACCAGTTGCCCATTGCAACCAATTAGATTGCTTCTTCAATTTTTGAACAGGCCTCTGAAAAATAAAAGAAGCACTCTGATTGGTTGTAAGGGCAACTGGTAAACTTTTCCTAGACATAGGTTTTGATAACATTTCCCCCATGGTGTTCAGGGAGCATCCCAACCATCAAATATTGGTGGCCTTTCCTAAAGACAGGCCATCGACATTTACCTCTTAGTGGAGAGTAATAACACTACAGGTTATGGATACTAGATTCAAAAGGACAGAACGTTGGTTCAGGGATTTATTCTGATGCCATATTTGGAATCAGGAAGGAACATTTCCACCTGGTATTGGGCAATTGGCATGAGCCTTATAAGGTTTTTTTTTGCCTTCCTCTGGATCAACACAGTAGTGACACAATAGGCATATAGGTTGAACTTGATTAACTTTTTTTTTTTAATCTTTTTTCAATTGTGGGGAAGATTTATTAAACCTGTGCAGAGGAAACATTTACCAGTTTCCCATAGCAACAAATCAGGTTGCTCCTTTCATTTTTAAAAAAGCCTCTGAAAAAGAAAAAAAAGAAATCTAATTGGTTGCTATGGGCAACTGGTCAACTTTTCCTCTGCACAGATTTTGACACATCTCCTCCTTTCTAAGTATCTGTCCCCCAAAATAGAGCCTAAAATCCTGAATCCTGGATGTTTGGTGCCATCTTTTCAAAAAGGCAATGTTGAAATCTATGTTGATATTTATTTCTTTATTTTTCTTAGTACCTAATATGATAGATTTACCAAGACCAGCAATTCATAACAGATGTAAAGTAAACTATCTACAGCCAACCCATACACAATGTATAGAGAGGCAGAGCACATACATGACTGCCTTTCCATGCTCGATATCACAGGTGGTCCCAACAATGAGACCCCTGCAATCATACTGCATACTTATCCCCCATTCTGGGAATAGGGTATACATCTTAACCTCTTAAGGACGCAGGGCGTATGGATACGCCCTGCATTCCGAGTCCTTAAGGACGCAGGGCGTATCCATACGCCCGTGGGAATTTCGGTCCCCACCGTTAGCCGGTTGGGGACCGGAGCCGGATGCCTGCTGAAATCTGCCCGCCCCTGGTTGTCAAGGGGCTCTGGAAAGAAGATGGAGGCCGTACCTGCAGGAGAAGATGCCTGGGGACCTGGGATCTTCGCTTGAGCCTGCAGGATCCTGATCAGGTAGGGAATCCACAGTGGGGGGGTGGAATTGAAAGTGAAAGTAAATCGATCTTTACTGTGGCAACCACTAGGGGGGCCAAACTGCAACTCCCAGCATGCCCAGAGAGCCAAAGGCTGTCTGGGCATGCTGGGAGTTGTAGTTTTGCAACATCTGGAGGGTCACAGTTTGGAGACCACTGTTACAGTGGTACCCAAACAGTAGCCCTCCAGATGTTGCCAAACTACAACTCTCAGCATGCCTCGACTGCCCAGGCATGCTGGGAGTTGTAGTTCTGTAACATCTGTCCCTTCAGATTTAGTAATTTTCATGACATTTTTGAAAATTGCTGCTCTACTTTGAAGCCCTCTAATTTTTTCAAAAAGCAAAAATATGTCCATTTTATGATGCCAACATAAAGTGGACATATTGTGTTTGTGAAGAAAAATAAAATTTATCTGGAATATCCATTTTCCTTACAATTAGAGAGCTTCAAAGTTAGAAAAATGCAAAATTTTCAAAATTTTCATGAAATTTTGGGATTTTTCACCAAAAAAGGATGCAAGTAACGCCGAAAATTTACCCCCAAAATAAAGTAGAATATGTCACGAAAAAACAATCTAGGAATCAGAATATTCGGTAAAAGCGTTTTCGCGTTATTAATTTGTAAAGTGACGGTGGTCAGAATTGCGAAAAAGGGCTCAGTCCTTAAGGTGAAAAAGGGCTGCGTCCTTAAGGGGTTAATAATGGGACAAACCCTTTAGGGTCTATTCACACAGCAGAATTTCCACACCAATTCCGCTTCCTTGGGTGGTTTCTGGCTTGTGGATTTTATGCGGAATTTGTGCTTAATCTGTGCAGAAATTCAGAAGTGTTAATGGGAGAGAGGAATCCCATAGAAGTCTATTGGGCTTTCATTTGAGGCAGAATTCCACAAGCGCAAATTCTGCTGTGTGAATAGACCCTTAGGCTATAATTCCACTTGGGATTTTGTGCAAAATTGCCCCCATTCTGTCGCACAGAGTTTTTTGCCTTGAAAAAGCGCTGCAGCCAGATTTCAATAAGGAACTGCAAAATGCTAGGTCCACTTGCCATTTTTGAGTTTGGCATTTTATAAATCTTTTTGGCTCAGTGGGTGATTTTCAAAAACGACCTCATGTTGAAAACATGGCGTTTTTCGAGCAAATCTGATTTATCTGCGAAGGCACGGATGCTGACCGCTGTGATTGGCCATACAGTACCGGCCAATCACCGGCAAACATGAATAAGTTATGTGAAGTTCTGTTCACATCACTGGCCGGAGTACGGTACAGTGCAGGGATGTGGAGCGGTGTTGCGTGTCACCTGCTTCTCATGACTAGAAATTATGATCACAATGGGTCTCAGGAGTGAGACCCGCTGTGATCTGTCACTTAGTGCAGGTACTACTGCTCCCAACATTGAACAGACTCTGTAGTACCACAATAATCACGCACATATAGTTGATATCGGATTTTACACTGTATTTATTAAAAATATCATTATTAAAATACATCAAAAACATTATTAATAAAAAGTTTTAGAAAATTAAGATAAAAATATATATTATTTTTACAATTACATGGACCCTTTATCCATTTGGACTATTGCCGGCTACATTTTCACGTCCCTGACCGCTCACATCAATCATTACCTGATTGAAAATGTAGAAAACTTTTTGTCATAAAAAAGAAATACTTAATTCCCTACAAATTTTCCCATCCCTACTTCTTCATTTTAAATTTTTTTTTCTCTTGTACCAAACTAAATTTGTTAAAATACACCCACAAGGAATCTGCCAAAAGGTAAAAACACCTGAAAAAACACCTGAAAAAAATCAGTGGCAGTTTTTCATGCATTTTTTCTGGTGTTTTTTTTAGCCCAAAAAAAACACCAGTACAAAGCTTTAGTGTAATTCTAGCCTTAGGCTTCGTCCTATAGATTATTACTTAGATAAGATACAAATAAAGACATTTGATAGGGGAAATGAGTAAAACAAGATCATTTTATTTCATCATAATGTATAGATATAATACATTACGCCATAATATGTTTAATGAGCTGAATAAAACTAAGTTTAATCTGTTCTGTTCTAGGTCTTTGAGATGAACAGAAGGGCTATAGACATTATCACAGCGTTCCAGGAAGAAGTAAGTGACATTGGAGATAATCAAATTTGTTATATAAAAGTATACATATAAAGTTTAGTAGGCATTCAGGGGATTCATCAATTGTGATATTTTTGTTGATTTGTGAAAAAGGCAAATAATTGCACAATTTGTGCACTAACTGCAGATGTGTGATTATTTGCTGTTTAAGACGGTACTTGCTAAAGGGGTGTGACCTATTGAAAAGGGGTGTGGTTGCTCACCGTTTACACTGCCAGCCTAAACTGCTGCTAAGATCTCCCCTTGCTCAGAGCTGGCGGAGATATCATCATGGGTGCACAGGTTTACTGGACTTATATAGAGGTGTCTGCTTCTTCATAAATCCAGGGAGCCTGTGCGCTGGCAGGGAAGCCTGTGCGCTGGCAGGGAAGCCTGTGTGCTGACAGGGGAGCCCATACGCTGACAGGGGTGCCTGTGCACTGGCAGGGAAGCCCGTACGCTGACAGGAGAGCCCGTACGCTGACAGGAGAACCCGTACGCTGACAGGGGAGCCTGTGCGCTGGTGGGGGGAGCCCGTACGCTGGCAGGGGAGCCCGTGCGCTGACAGGGGAGCCTGTGCGCTGGCAGGGAAGCCCGTACGCTGACAGGAGAGCCCGTACGCTGACAGGGGAGCCTGTGCGCTGGTGGGGGGAGCCCGTACGCTGGCAGGGGAGCCTGTATGCTGATGAGGCTTCATAAATGCCCCCTAGATTATGTTATGGCAGATTTTACCAGTTTTGATGAATGTGTCAGTAATCTTATGTCTATGTAGCTAACCCTAATAGACCCCAAATATCTGTGCACACAGTATAAATGACCTGCACCATTGTTTCCATCGATGAAACTGGCACCAGAGGTTCCTCTTTCCTAGGATATATCAAGCTTATTTACCCAGCCCAAAGAACTGTCCAGAGTAGAAGAACCTTCATTCCTCATACCCCATGGTGCCATAAGGAATTTTAGGAACTCATACAGCCACAGCGTCTGTCCCTCCCTCCTCCCTTCCAAAAGCAATAGTCCAAAAAACTACTTTTTTAACCTCTTAAGGACCCTTGATATACGCGTATGTCATGACACCCTGGTACTTAAGGACCAGGACCCATGACGTATGCGTACGTCATGGAGTATTCCGGTCCCCGCAGCGCGCCGGGCGGGGATCGGACCGGGATGCCTGCTGAAATCCTTCAGAACCCCCCCCCCCCCCATGTCGGCGAACGCGGCAACTCGCAAGTGAATTCACACTTGCGATTTGTGCAATTACGGGTCTATGGTGACCCGGAATATAAGGGGGATTGCGATCCCCCTGAAGGGATAGGAGTGAGGTGGCAGGGGTGCCACCCCTCCTATCCCTGCTATTGGTCGTATAGACGCGACGACCAATAGCAGATCGGGGGCAGGGGGGGGGGTTACTTTCGGTTTCCCCATTCTGCCCACCCACAATAGGCGGGGCAGGACGGAGAAACAGACAGGGACCGGCGCCGAAGGTCACTTACCGATCTGCGGAGGCTGCGGGCGACGGTGATCGGTGGGCAACGATGTTGTGCGGCTGGCTCCCTGGATCCTAGGGAAGCCGATGAGTTGCCTAGCAACATCTGGAGGGCTACAGTTTGAGACCACTATACAGTGGTCTCAAAACTGTAGCCCTACAGATGTTACAAAACTACAGTTTTGGAGTTGTAGTTTTGCAACAGCTGGAGACACACTGGTTTGAAAATACTGAGTTAGGTAACAGAACCTAACTGAAGGTTTTCCAACCAGAGTGTCTCCAGCTGTTGCAAACGTACAACTCACAGCATGCACGGTCTGTCAGTACATGCTGGGAGTTGTAATTTTGAAAAAGCTGGAGGTTTGACCCCCCCCCCCCCCCCCCCCATGTGAATGTACAGGGTACATTCACACGGGCAGGTTTACAGTAAGTTTCCTGCTTGAAGTTTGAGCTGCAGAGCAAACTCCTAGCTGGAAACTCACCGTAACCCGCCAGTGCGAATGCACCCTAAAAACACTACACTACACTAACACATAATGAAGGGTAAAACACAACATATACACCCCCTTACACTGTTCCCCCCCCCCCCCCAATAAAAATGAAAAACGTATTGTATGACAGTGTTTCCAAAACGGAGCCTCCAGCTGTTGCAAAACAACAACTCCCAGCATTTCCGGACAGCCACTGACTGTCCAGGCATGCTGGGAGTTTAGCAACAGCTGGAGGCACCCTTTTTGGGAATCACTGGTGTAGAATACCCCTATGTCCACCCCTATGCAATCCCTAATTTAGTCCTCAAATGCGCATGGAGCTCTCTCATTGCAGAGCCCTGTCGTATTTCAAGGTATCAGTTTAGGGTCACATATGGGGTATTTCCATGCAGCTAAAGCAGGACGAAATTGCTTTCTGACATCAAGTTAGACTACATTCACACCACTATTTTTATCATACGTTTGCCAGATCACCTGTAGAAATTTCAAAGTTGGCCACTGCCGTATCCCCGCCAGACCCACGCCACATCTCATTCTCATTTTTGAGACTGGAGTCAGATAGTGACTTTGGTCGGCTCATTTTTGCACCGCATCAGTTTTATTGCCGGACTTAAACCGCAACATTCCATGGTTTTTCCGTCCAGCAACAAAACCAGATTTTGTTGTGAAAAATGATCTGACCAGAGTCACTATCTAACTCCAGTTGGCTCATGCAAATCAATGAGACAGGTCTGTCGAGGATACAGCAGCGGACGGTTTTGAAATTTCCGGCGATCCGGCGACTGTATGAAGAAATCGTGGTGTGAATGTTCCCTCTGTGATCATTTTTCCAGAAGGGGCGATTTCCCCATGGACACCCATGCTTGCACTATAGATCTACAATAAAGCTGTGAATTATAATACACAGAAGAAAGTGCTGAACTTTTCCCAAAGGAATCCTACAAATATTTACAGGCATATTTAAAGTTGTGAATAAACCGGGCTATTCACAAAACGTAAATCCTCAATTCCAGCCACCAGCCAATTGCATAAGGTCTAAAATACATAGAGCATATAATGACACTGCCAGTGAAGAGACGTAGTAATAAAAGGGGAGACCAAATTTAGGGAATACACTTGCTTTAAAAGATGTGTCTTTAGGGCATGTTTGAAACTGAGGAAGATGGGTATAAGCCTGATGGTCCGAGGTATTGCATTACAGAGAACTGGTGCAGCACAAGCAAAGTCTTAGAGGTGGAATTGAGGGGTTCAGATTAAAGAAGATGTTAACTTTAGATCATTTCACTACTTATTAGCTGCTGAATATTACAGAGGAAATTCTTTTCTTTTTGGAACACAGTGCTCTCTGCTGACATCATGTCCACAGTGCTCTCTGTTGACATTTCTGTCCATTTTAGGAACTGTCCAGAGCAGCATATGTTTTCTATGGGGATTTTCTCCTACTCTGGACAGTTTTTAAAATGGACAGAGGTGTCAGCAGAGAGCACTGTGGTCATGACGTTAGCAGAGAGCTCTATGTAAGAAAATAATTTCCTCTGTAGTATTCAGCAGCTAATAAGTACTGGAAGGATTAAGATTTTTTTTAATAGAAGTAATTTACAAATCTGTTTAACTTTCTGGCACCAGTTGATTAAAAAAAAAAGTTTTCCACCGGAGTATCCCTTTAAGATCACATAACAGCTGTAGAGAAAGATGAATCTGGCAGTGGCATTTAGGATGGACTGGAGAGGGAGAGTTTAGAGAAGGGAAGGCCTATTAGTAAAGAGTTTCAGTAGTCCAGGTGGGAATGAATTAAAGCATCCACAATAGTTTTGGTTGTTTCAGCAGTAAATGAGGGGTGCGTGGAAGACAGATCTGAGTCTACCATAACTTCAAGACAGCGGGTTTACTGTCCAGGAGTAATGGTTGTACCACTCACCGAGATGGAGATGTCAGGTTTAGGTAGATTAAATGGAGGAAATACAAGAAGTTCTGTAATAGAAAGATTTCTTTTCAGGAATAGGGAGGACACAATGTTAGAGACAGCAAAGAGAAAGTTGCTGGTGTTCTGTAGGAGTGCGGGGGTGATGATACGGGAAGAGGTAGAGAGCTGTATGTCATCAGCGGAGAGATGGTACTGGAGTTCAAATCTACTGAGCAGAAGGCCCAGGAAGGGTCCCTGAACCCCAACAACAAGAGCAGCAGGGAAATAGCTAGAGATAGGGATTGATACACCGAAGGAGCGTTCACGGAGGTAGGAAACAAAAACCAGGAGAGAGAGGAATCTTTAAGAACAATGGAGTGGAGTATAGCAAGAAGTAATTGGTGATCTACAGTGTCAAATGCTGCATAGAGATCAAGAAGAATCAGTAGAGAGAATTGCTATTAGATTTAACCATAAGACATCATTAGTGACTTCGGTTAAGCCAGTTTCTGTGGAGAATGGGGAATGTAATCCAGACAGTAAGGGGTCAAGGAGAGAGTTCCTGGAGAGATAATGGATTAGGTGGGAATAGACCAAGCATTCCAGGAGTTTGGAGATGAAGTGGAGAGACAGGTCAATAGTTAGCTGCACAGGATCCAGAGATGTTTTCTTCAGAAATGGGGTTATGACAGAATGTTTGAAGGAGGAATGAAAGATTTTAGTTATGTAATTGGTGATGGCAGGGGAGAGAATGCGGTAACACGGTGAGAGGATGTACCTGTATATACTTTCATGTACTGATTCATAGCACTATATACATGTATATAGCATCATGTACCTGTATATTACATCACCTACCTGTATATACCACCATTGACCTTTATATTTCATCACCTACCAGTACAAACCACCATGTAGATAGCAGCGTATGCCTGTGCAGCTGGCTTTTTTGGGGGTAGGGGTGTGCTGATACAGGACTTCACCAGGGGCACAATGGACACTATAGTGCCCCACACAGTAGTTAGATCTCAGTATAGTGTCCCTCACAGAAGATTGTAGGGATGTACTGATATTGGTATCAGTCAGGATATAGGTATGAACTTCGTATACTCGTGCAAATGTCCCTGCTAACATATGATGTAGATATAAGAAAGGCTTTCTTCACAACGGTCACATGGGTTCAGTTTTAAAGACATGATGAATATGAAGGATTTGTTATAATCTAGTTTCTAAAAGATCTTCTAAATAGAATTACACAGAATGCTGCAGTATTCTAGAAGACAGAGACTACGTGCGCTCTTTTCTTATAGATATTTTCTTTATTAATAGATAAGCCCTTCAATACATAAGTATGTTCTGAATACCTACATTAGATTGAAGTAACAATAACTTATTTCTGTTTTATTTTTCATGTGGACAGAACAGAGAACAGGAACTAAGGATCACCCAATACTATGTAAGTGATATAACAAATAACCATATTAGCTCCTTATAGACAGAGGCAATTTTCATTTTTTTGCAGTTTCAGTTTTTCCTCCTTTCTTCTTATAGTCATAAAAATGTTTCATAAAATATGCTGGGAAACAAAAAATGTATTTTAAGGTGAAAACGAACACAAATTTTTTTTTTTTTTTATCTGAGTTGGGGGTGCTATTTTTTATACATTGTTTATTATGCTCGTTAACTGACATGTTATGTTGATGCTTTTAAAATGTACACATATGCTTAAAGAGGTACTCCAGGGAAGTATATATATATATATATATATATATATATATATATATATATATACATATATATATATATATATATATATATATATATAGTCCAACAGGAAGCATGAAGCGGCACTCCAGCGATTTCAAGATAAGAAAAAGTTACTTTATTCACCCATAGTGCTACATTTCGACCCTCTCAATGGAGTCTTTATCAAGCATGCTTGAAATCGCTGGAGTGCCGCTTCATGCTTCCTGTTGGACTATTTTTGTTTGATGCACCTTTGGTCAACGTTGGAGCTGGCTGAGCACCCACAGATCTATTATATAGGGCTAGAAGCCCCTTCATGGTGCTCCTTAACTACTATTTTCAATTTTATATAATATATATATTTATGAAAAGAGCACAAACCAAAGCAACCACACTACCTGGATATGTACCCTGTAAACTATCCTGCCTGATATGCATTGTCTTCTCTGGCTTCTTGAAATTCTTTGCCATCTTTCCCTCGCCTTGCCTACATCTCCCAGCAATCATTGCAGCACTGCTCTGTCAGCTGGCTCCCTTCTGCAGTGAGCAGCAGAGAGAGGTTCAGTGTCTGATTGGCTGAGGCTTCACACACCTCACAGTTCTTAGCACTAAAGAGAGCATGACCATCAGTGCAGGGTAGAAACCACATGGTCTGTGTCTCACAGGAAGGTGGGGGTTGCTTTCAGATAGTTATTTGGACAGAGACAGAGTGGATGGCTGGATGATGTCATTCCCTCACTTTATGCACATAAGTAACAACTAAAGAGGGGAGACTGCTCTATATAGCTAATGAATGATATTTAGACAATTAAATACGTTGATGAGAGGAAAAGATGGGCTATAGGTTTAGTTTCCCAGAGTACCCCTTTTTACACCTGTGGAATCATTTTAGGGCTCTTTTTTTCTGTATAAGTCATTCCCCATGCAGGATTAATAAGGTTAAGTTTTATGAGTTAGGATAATTATACATGCAGTTATTCCAAATATGCAAACAACATTTTTTTTTCTTTACTTTTTTGTATGGGGAGGGTTAATTTATATTTGTAAAAACAGATTTCTTTTTCTTTACACGTTAACAGCCAATTACTGTTGGGGCTTGCTGGAAGATGTGGTTTTGCAACTTTTGTAGGTCTAGAGTTTGGTGACCAATGCCCAAGGGGACTTGTATGAGCAATGGTTAGATGACTTATACAGATTTATGCAGGACATATGTCCTTTATTGATCTAAGTGATTTACATACATCCCACTCCATACATCCTACAACACGCGCTCAGAGATAAGAGACGGACTGCAGTTCTGGAGATCGTGGAGGTCCCAGCAGTCAGACCCTCCTCAATTATACTCTTACCTTCAACCTGTGGATATGGATTAAGACATTTTTACTGCATCCTTGAGGACTGATTTTTTATTTTCTCTGTAATTAATTGTTTTGCATTGTAGTATAAGCCCTCTGTGGTTATGCACAACATCAGAAACCTTGGTTACTAGTTTATTTTGTTAAAGTGAGCTACACATATCTTTCTTCTTGTTCATTGTTTCATAAACCTTGTTGTTATCATTCATGAGTCAACCTAAAAGAAGTATTTCCTAGAGAAAAATGATATTTGCCCAAAATTGCCTACAAATAAAGACACCATCGTTGGACCTCTGTTGTCTCATTATGCCAAAGTCTTGGCTTTGGATCCCCTGATACTGTTCTAGTCGAGAGCAACCCTTTCTGACGGAGGATATTACAACAATCATGGAAGGCTGGATGAGGCAAATCATACAGATTATCTGATTTACTTATGTGTGAAGGAAGAAGAGGAGAAGAAGGAGAAGGAAAACAAAGAAGAGGAAGAGGAAAAAGAGGAGGATGAAGGGGAGGAAAAAGATGAGGAAGAGAAGGAGAAAAAGAAGAAATATGAAGAGGAGAAGGAGAACGAAGATGAGAAGCAGGATGAAGGGGACAATGAAGAAAAAAAAGAAGAGAAGGAGGAAGAGAATGACAGAAAGGAGAAAGAACAAGTGGAGAAGAATGAAGGGCAGAATGAAGCAGAGGAAGAGGTAAAGAAGGAGAAAGATGAAAAGGTAATAGAAGAAGAAGAAGAAGAAGAGCTAACTTGCTGCACGTGGTTTTGTACACCAACTAGAGCCTTCATCAGCAGCGTAACAAACTTTTTCTTTACCAAATGTGGAGGACTCCCTTAACATCAAGTGGAGTCTGGAGGAGGCGCTGTTAAAGAGATTATCAATAGGTATTACCTTTCTTCCCTTCCCAGCAGCTCACTTCTGATTTGGTCTCTACTCTTCCTAATACCTTCTGGTATGAAAAGGTAGATCTTAGATGGCAGAGCAGGTACTATGCTGAAGCCTTTACATGCAGGTGAAACCAGTGGCAGCAAATGTATGCAACATTGTGTGTACATTGGCTACCATATGGAGGCATGGTTTTGCCCACATGTGGTGACCACAACAAAGTACTTGACCCACCATCTCATTCCCCCCCTTTTATTCCAGGTGATAAGTCAACAGGGAAAGAGACCAAGCTTGAAGTGAGCCACTGGGAACCAGGGAAAGATAATGCCATTTTAGATGCTGAGATAACCCCTTTAACATGTAGAGGCAAATGAGGCGCCATTACTATCAGGAGGGTTCATTTGCCTCATATGGGGTAGGAGGAGACCCCCTTTAAGATCAAAGATTGGAGGACAAGACTCCCTTAAGACCACTGGAGTCTGGAGGAGGCGCTGTTAAAGAGGTTATCAAGACAGCTGAAAAGGTATGACCTTCCTTCGCTTCCCAGCCACTGGAGAGAGGGAAAAGTTTATGCCATTTTAGCTCCTTTGATAACCCCTTTAACATAAAGAGGCAAATGAGGCGCCTATAACATCAGGAGGATTCATTTGCCTCATAAGGGGTAGGAGGAGACCCCCTTTAAGATCAAAGACTGGAGGACAAGACTCCCTTAAGACCACTGGAGTCTGGAGGAGGCGCTGTTAAAGAGGTTATCAAGACAGCTGAAAAAGTATGACCTTACCTCGCTTCCCAGCAGCTCACTTCTGCTTTGGTCTTGACTCATCCTGATACCTTCTGGTATGAAAATGGAAGGCCGAGATGGGGGAGCAGGTAGCATGTTGCAGTCGTCACATGCAGGCGAAATCAGTGGCGGCAAATGTATGCAACATCGGAGGCCTGGTTTCACCCACATGTGGTGACCACAACACATTACCTGACCCCTTATTTCAGCCACCCCCTTTATTCCAGGTGAGAAGGTATAGGGATGAGATGAGAGCTATGTGGAAAAGAACCACTGGAGGTAGGGGAAAGTTTATGCCATTTTAGCTCCTCTGATAACCCCTTTAACATATAGAGGCAAATGAGGCGCATTTAACATCAGGAGGATTCATTTGCCTCATAAGGGGTAGGAGGAGACCCCCTTTAAGATCAAAGACTGGAGGACAAGACTCCCTTAAGACCACTGGAGTCTGGAGGAGGCGCTGTTAAAGAGGTTATCAAGAAATCTGAAAAGGTATGACCTTACCTTGCTTTCCCAGCAGCTCACTTCTGGATTGGTCTCGACTCGTCCTGATACCTTCTGGTATGAAAATGGAGGGCCGAGATGGGGGAGCAGGTAGCATGTTGCAGTCGTCACATGCAGGCGAAATCAGTGGCGGCAAATGTATGCAACATCGGAGGCCTGGTTTCACCCACATGTGGTGACCATAACACATTACCTGACCCCTTTTGTCAGCCACCCCCTTTATTCCAGGTGAGAAGGTATCGGGATGAGATGAGAGCTAACTGGAAAAGAGCTGGAGGGAGGGGAAAGTTTATGCCATTTTAGCTCCTTTGATAACCCCTTTAACATATAGAGGCAAATGAGGCGCCTTTTACATCAGGAGGATTCATTTGCCTCATAAGGGGTAGGAGGAGACCCCCTTTAAGATCAAAGATTGGAGGACAAGACTCCCTTAAGACCACTGGAGTCTGGAGGAGGCGCTGTTAAAGAGGTTATCAAGACAGCTGAAAAGGTATGACCTTCCTTCGCTTCCCAGCCACTGGAGAGAGGGAAAAGTTTATGCCATTTTAGCTCCTCTGATAACCCCTTTAACAGAGGCAAATGAGGCGCCTTTAACATCAGGAGGATTCTTTTGCCTCATAAGGGGTAGGAGGAGACCCCCTTTAAGATCAAAGACTGGAGGACAAGACTCCCTTAAGACCACCGGAGTCTGGAGGAGGCGCTGTTAAAGAGGTTATCAAGACAGCTGAAAAAGTATGACCTTACCTCGCTTCCCAGCAGCTCACTTCTGCTTTGGTCTTGACTCATCCTGATACCTTCTGGTATGAAAATGGAGGGCCGAGATGCAGGAGCAGGTAGCATGTTGCAGTCGTCACATGCAGGCGAAATCAGTGGCAGCAAATGTACGCAACATCGTATGTACATTGTCTACCACATGGAGGCCTGGTTTCACCCACATGTGGTGACCACAACACATTACCTGACCCCTTATTTCAGCCACCCCCTTTATTCCAGGTGAGAAGGTATCGGGATGAGATGAGAGCTATGTGGAAAAGAGCCACTGGAGGTAGGGGAAAGTTTATGCCATTTTAGCTCCTCTGATAACCCCTTTAACATATAGAGGCAAATGAGGCGCCTTTTACATCAGGAGGATTCATTTGCCTCATAAGGGGTAGGAGGAGACCCCCTTTAAGATCAAATACTGGAGGACAAGACTCCCTTAAGACCAGTGGAGTCTGGAGGAGGCGCTGTTAAAGCGGTTATCAAGACAGCAGAAAAGGTATGACCTTCCTTCGCTTCCCAGCCACTGGAGAGAGGGAAAGGTTATGCCATTTTAGCTCCTCTGATAACCCCTTTAACAGAGGCAAATGAGGCGCCTTTAACATCAGGAGGATTCATTTGCCTCATAAGGGGTAGGAGGAGACCCCCTTTAAGATCAAAGATTGGAGGACAAGACTCCCTTAAGACCACTGGAGTCTGGAGGAGGCGCTGTTAAAGAGGTTATCAAGACAGCTGAAAAGGTATGACCTTCCTTCGCTTCCCAGCCACTGGAGAGAGGGAAAAGTTTATGCCATTTTAGCTCCTCTGATAACCCCTTTAACAGAGGCAAATGAGGCGCCTTTAACATCAGGAGGATTAATTTGCCTCATAAGGGGTAGGAGGAGACCCCCTTTAAGATCAAAGACTGGAGGACAAGACTCCCTTAAGACCACCGGAGTCTGGAGGAGGCGCTGTTAAAGAGGTTATCAAGAAAGCTGAAAAAATATGACCTTACCTCGCTTCCCAGCAGCTCACTTCTGCTTTGGTCTTGACTCATCCTGATACCTTCTGGTATGAAAATGGAGGGCCGAGATGCAGGAGCAGGTAGCATGTTGCAGTCGTCACATGCAGGCGAAATCAGTGGCAGCAAATGTACGCAACATCGTATGTACATTGTCTACCACATGGAGGCCTGGTTTCACCCACATGTGGTGACCACAACACATTACCTGACCCCTTATTTCAGCCACCCCCTTTATTCCAGGTGAAAAGGTATCGGGATGAGATATGAGCTATGTGGAAAAGAGCCACTGGAGAGAGGGAAAAGTTTATGCCATTTTAGCTCCTCTGATAACCCCTTTAACATATAGAGGCAAATGAGGCGCCTTTTACATCAGGAGGATTCATTTGCCTCATAAGGGGTAGGAGGAGACCCCCTTTAAGATCAAATACTGGAGGACAAGACTCCCTTAAGACCAGTGGAGTCTGGAGGAGGCGCTGTTAAAGCGGTTATCAAGACAGCTGAAAAGGTATGACCTTCCTTCGCTTCCCAGCCACTGGAGAGAGGGAAAGGTTATGCCATTTTAGCTCCTCTGATAACCCCTTTAACAGAGGCAAATGAGGCGCCTTTTACATCAGGAGGATTCATTTGCCTCATAAAGGGTAGGAGGAGACCCCCTTTAAGATCAAAGATTGGAGGACAAGGTTCCCTTAAGACCACTGGAGTCTGGAGGAGGTGCTGTTAAAGAGGTTATCAAGACAGCTGAAAAGGTATGACCTTCCTTCGCTTCCCAGCCACTGGAGAGAGGGAAAAGTTTATGCCATTTTAGCTCCTCTGATAACCCCTTTAACAGAGGCAAATGAGGCGCCTTTAACATCAGGAGGATTAATTTGCCTCATAAGGGGTAGGAGGAGACCCCCTTTAAGATCAAAGACTGGAGGACAAGACTCCCTTAAGACCACCGGAGTCTGGAGGAGGCGCTGTTAAAGAGGTTATCAAGAAAGCTGAAAAAGTATGACCTTACCTCGCTTCCCAGCAGCTCACTTCTGCTTTGGTCTTGACTCATCCTGATACCTTCTGGTATGAAAATGGAGGGCCGAGATGCAGGAGCAGGTAGCATGTTGCAGTCGTCACATGCAGGCGAAATCAGTGGCAGCAAATGTACGCAACATCGTATGTACATTGTCTACCACATGGAGGCCTGGTTTCACCCACATGTGGTGACCACAACACATTACCTGACCCCTTATTTCAGCCACCCCCTTTATTCCAGGTGAGAAGGTATCGGGATGAGATGAGAGCTATGTGGAAAAGAGCCACTGGAGGTAGGGGAAAGTTTATGCCATTTTAGCTCCTCTGATAACCCCTTTAACATATAGAGGCAAATGAGGCGCCTTTTACATCAGGAGGATTCATTTGCCTCATAAGGGGTAGGAGGAGACCCCCTTTAAGATCAAATACTGGAGGACAAGACTCCCTTAAGACCAGTGGAGTCTGGAGGAGGCGCTGTTAAAGCGGTTATCAAGACAGCTGAAAAGGTATGACCTTCCTTCGCTTCCCAGCCACTGGAGAGAGGGAAAAGTTTATGCCATTTTAGCTCCTCTGATAACCCCTTTAACAGAGGCAAATGAGGCGCCTTTAACATCAGGAGGATTCATTTGCCTCATAAGGGGTAGGAGGAGACCCCCTTTAAGATCAAAGATTGGAGGACAAGACTCCCTTAAGACCACTGGAGTCTGGAGGAGGCGCTGTTCAAGAGGTTATCAAGACAGCTGAAAAGGTATGACCTTCCTTCGCTTCCCAGCCACTGGAGAGAGGGAAAAGTTTATGCCATTTTAGCTCCTCTGATAACCCCTTTAACAGAGGCAAATGAGGCGCCTTTAACATCAGGAGGATTAATTTGCCTCATAAGGGGTAGGAGGAGACCCCCTTTAAGATCAAAGACTGGAGGACAAGACTCCCTTAAGACCTTTGGAGTCTGGAGGAGGCGCTATTAAAGAGGTTATCAAGACAGCTGAATAGGTATGACCTTCCTTTGCTTCCTAGCCACTGGAGAGAGGGAAAAGTATATGCCTTTTTAGCTTCTCTGATAACCCCCTTAACATATAGAGGCAAATGAGGCACCTTTTACATCAGGAGGATTCATTTACCTCATAAGGGGTAGGAGGAGACCCCCTTTAAGATCAAAAACTGGAGGACAAGACTCCCTTAAGACCACCGGAGTCTGGAGGAGGCGCTGTTAAAGAGGTTATCAAGACAGCTGAAAAAGTATGACCTTACCTTGCTTCCTAGCAGCTCACTTCTGCTTTGGTCTTGACTCATCCTGATACCTTCTGGTATGAAAATGGAGGGCCGAGATGCAGGAGCAGGTAGCATGTTGCAGTCGTCACATGCAGGCGAAATCAGTGGCAGCAAATGTACGCAACATCGTATGTACATTGTCTACCACATGGAGGCCTGGTTTCACCCACATGTGGTGACCACAACACATTACCTGACCCCTTATTTCAGCCACCCCCTTTATTCCAGGTGAGAAGGTATCGGGATGAGATGAGAGCTATGTGGAAAAGAGCCACTGGAGGTAGGGGAAAGTTTATGCCATTTTAGCTCCTCTGATAACCCCTTTAACATATAGAGGCAAATGAGGCGCCTTTTACATCAGGAGGATTCATTTGCCTCATAAGGGGTAGGAGGAGACCCCCTTTAAGATCAAAGACTGGAGGACAAGACTCCCTTAAGACCTTTGGAGTCTGGAGGGGGCGCTATTAAAGAGGTTATCAAGACAGCTGAAAAGGTATGACCTTCCTTCGCTTCCCAGCCACTGGAGAGAGGGAAAAGTTTATGCCATTTTAGCTCCTTTGATAACCCCTTTTACAGAGGCAAATGAGGCGCCTTTAACATCAGGAGGATTCATTTTCCTCATAAGGGGTAGGAGGAGACCCCCTTTAAGATCAAAAACTGGAGGACAAGACTCCCTTAAGACCACTGGAGTCTGGAGGAGGCGCTGTTAAAGAGGTTATCAAGACAGCTGAAAAAGTATGACCTTACCTCGCTTTCCAGCAGCTCACTTCTGCTTTGGTCTTGACTCATCCTGATACCTTCTGGTATGAAAATGGAGGGCCGAGATGTGGGAGCAGGTAGCATGTTGCAGTCGTCACATGCAGGCGGAATCAGTGGCAGCAAATGTACGCAACATCGTATGTACATTGTGTACCACATGGAGGCCTGGTTTCACCCACATGTGGTGACCACAACACATTACCTGACCCCTTATTTCAGCCACCCCCTTTATTCCAGGTGAGAAGGTATAGGGAGGAGATGAGAGCTATGTGGAAAAGAGCCACTGGAGGTAGGGGAAAGTTTATGCCATTTTAGCTCCTCTGATAACCCCTTTAACATATAGAGGCAAATGAGGCGCCTTTTACATCAGGAGGATTCATTTGCCTCATAAGGGGTAGGAGGAGACCCCCATTAAGATCAAATACTGGAGGACAAGACTCCCTTAAGACCAGTGGAGTCTGGAGGAGGCGCTGTTAAAGCGGTTATCAAGACAGCTGAAAAGGTATGACCTTCCTTCGCTTTCCAGCCACTGGAGAGAGGGAAAAGTTTATGCCATTTTAGCTCCTCTGATAACCCCATTTACAGAGGCAAATGAAGCGCCTTTAACATCAGGAGGATTCATTTGCCTCATAAGGGGTAGGAGGAGACCCCCTTTAAGATCAAATACTGGAGAACAAGACTCCCTTAAGACCAGTGGAGTCTGGAGGAGGCGCTGTTAAAGCGGTTATCAAGACAGCTGAATAGGTATGACCTTCCTTTGCTTCCTAGCCACTGGAGAGAGGGAAAAGTTTATGCCTTTTTAGCTCCTCTGATAACCCCCTTAACATATAGAGGCAAATGAGGCGCCTTTTACATCAGGAGGATTCATTTGCCTCATAAGGGGTAGGAGGAGACCCCCTTTAAGATCAAAAACTGGAGGACAAGACTCCCTTAAGACCACTGGAGTCTGGAAGAGGCGCTGCTAAAGAGGTTATCAAGACAGCTGAAAGGGTATGACCTTACCTTGCTTTCCCAGCAGCTCACTTCTGGATTGGTCTCGACCCGTCCTGATACCTTTTGGTATGAAAATGGAGGGCCGAGATGGGGGAGCAGGTAGCATGTTGCAGTCGTCACATGCAGGCGAAATCAGTGGCAGCAAATGTATGCAACATCGTATGTACATTGTCTACCACATGGAGGCCTGGTTTCACCCACATGTGGTGACCACAACACATTACTTAACCCCTTATGTCAGCCACCCCCTTTATTCCATTTGAGAAGGTATCGGGATGAGATGAGAGCTAACTGGAAAAGAGCCACTTGAGGGAGGGTAAAGTTTATGCCATTTTAGCTCCTTTGATAACCCCCTTTACAGAGGCAAATGAGGCGCCTTTTACATCAGGAGGATTCATTTGCCTAATAAGGGGTAGGAGGAGACCCCCTTTAAGATCAAATACTGGAGGACAAGACTCCCTTAAGACCAGTGAAGTCTGGAGGAGGCGCTGTTAAAGAGATTATCAAGACAGCTGAAAAAGTATGACCTTACCTCGCTTTCCAGCAGCTCACTTCTGCTTTGGTCTTGACTCATCCTGATACCTTCTGGTATGAAAATGGAGGGCCGAGATGAGGGAGCAGGTAGCATGTTGCAGTCGTCACATGCAGGCGGAATCAGTGGCAGCAAATGTACGCAACATCGTATGTACATTGTCTACCACATGGAGGCCTGGTTTCACCCACATGTGGTGACCACAACACATTACCTGACCCCTTATTAAAGCCACCCCCTTTATTCCAGGTGAGAAGGTATAGGGAGGAGATGAGAGCTATGTGGAAAAGAGCCACTGGAGGTAGGGGAAAGTTTATGCCATTTTAGCTCCTCTGATAACCCCTTTAACATATGGAGGCAAATGAGGCGCCTTTTACAACAGGAGGATTCATTTGCCTCATAAGGGGTAGGAGGAGACCCCCTTTAAGATCAAATACTGGAGGACAAGACTCCCTTAAGACCAGTGGAGTCTGGAGGAGGCGCTGTTAAAGCGGTTATCAAGACAGCTGAAAAGGTATGACCTTCCTTCACTTCCCAGCCACTGAAGAGAGGGAAAAGTTTATGCCATTTTAGCTCCTCTGATAACCCCTTTAACATATAGAGGCAAATGATGCGCCTATAATATCAGGAGGATTCATTTGCCTCATAAGGGGTAGGAGGAGACCCCCTTTAAGATCAAAGACTGGAGGACAAGACTCCCTTAAGACCACTGGAGTCTGGAGGAGGCGCTGTTAAAGAGGTTATCAAGACAGCTGAAAAAGTATGACCTTACCTCGCTTCCCAGCAGCTCACTTCTGGTTTGGTCTTGACTCATCCTGATACCTTTTGGTATGAAAATGGAGGGCCGAGATGGGGGAGCAGGTAGCATGTTGCAGTCGTCACATGCAGGCGAAATCAGTGGCAGCAAATGTACGCAACATTGTATGTACATTGTCTACCACATGGAGGCCTGGTTTCACCCACATTTGGTGACCACAACACATTACCTGACCCCTTATTTCAGCCACCTCCTTTATTCCAGGTGAGAAGGTATCGGGATGAGATGAGAGCTAACTGGAAAAGAGCCACTGGAGGGAGGGGAAAGTTTATGCCATTTTACCTCCTCTGATATCCCCTTTAACATATAGAGGCACATGAGGCGCCTTTTACATCAGGAGGATTCATTTGCCTCATAAGGGGTAGGAGGAGACCCCCTTTAAGATCAAATACTGGAGGACAAGACTCCCTTAAGACCAGTGGAGTCTGGAGGAGGCGCTGTTAAAGGGGTTATCAAGACAGCTGAAAAGGTATGACCTTCCTTCGCTTCCCAGCCACTGGAGAGAGGGAAAAGTTTATGCCATTTTAGCTCCTCTGATAACCCATTTTACAGAGGCAAATGAGGCGCCTTTAACATCAGGAGGATTAATTTGCCTCATAAGGGGTAGGAGGAGACCCCCTTTAAGATCAAATACTGGAGGACAATACTCCCTTAAGACCACTGGAGTCTGGAGGAGGCGCTGCTAAGGAGGTTATCAAGACAGCTGAAAAGGTATGACCTTCCTTTGCTTCCTAGCCACTGGAGAGAGGAAAAAGTTTATGCCTTTTTAGCTCCTCTGATACCCCCCTTAACATATAGAGGCAAATGAGGCGCCTTTTACATCAGGAGGATTCATTTGCCTCATAAGGGGTAGGAGGAGACCCCCTTTAAGATCAAAAACTGGAGGACAAGACTTCCTTAAGACCACTGGAGTCTGGAAGAGGCGCTGTTAAAGAGGTTATCAAGACAGCTGAAAGGGTATGACCTTACCTTGCTTTCCCAGCAGCTCACTTCTGGATTGGTCTCGACTTTTCCTGATACCTTTTGGTATGAAAATGGAGGGCCGAGATGGGGGAGCAGGTAGCATGTTGCAGTCGTCACATGCAGGCGAAATCAGTGGCAGCAAATGTATGAAACATCGTATGTACATTGTCTACCACATGGAGGCCTGGTTTCACCCACATGTGGTGACCACAACACATTACCTGACCCCTTATGTCAGCCACCCCCTTTATTCCATTTGAGAAGGTATCGGGATGAGATGAGAGCTAACTGGAAAAGAGCCACTGGAGGGAGGGGAAAGTTTATGCCATTTTACCTCCTCTGATAACCCCTTTAACATATAGAGGCACATGAGGCGCCTTTTACATCAGGAGGATTCATTTGCCTCATAAGGGATAGGAGGAGACCCCCTTTAAGATAAAAGACTGGAGGACAAGACTCCCTTAAGACCACTGGAGTCTAGAGGATGTGCTGTTAAAGCGGTTATCAAGACAGCTGAAAAGGTATGGCCTTCCTTCGCTTCCCAGCCACTGGAGAGAGGGAAAAGTTTATGCCATTTTAGCTCCTCTGATAACCCCTTTTGCAGAGGCAAATGAGGCGCCTTTAACATCTGGAGGATTCATTTGCCTCATAAGGGGTAGGAGGAGACCCCCTTTAAGATCAAATACTGGAGGGCAAGACTCCCTTAAGACCAGTGGAGTCTGGAGGAGGCGCTGTTAAAGAGGTTATCAAGACAGCTGAAAAGGTATGACATTACCTTGCTTCCCAGCAGCTCACTTCTGGTTTGGTCTCGACTCTTCCTGATGCCTAGTGTTGAGCGGCATAGGCCATATTCGAATTCGCGAATATTCGCGAATATATGGGCGAATATTCGTCATGTATTCGCGAATATTCGCATATTCGTAGTATTCTCGCTTTTTTTTTCGCAACGCGAAAAATTCGTGTATGCGAAAATTTACATATGCGAAAATTAGCATATGCAAAAAATATTGCAAGCAAAAATTCGAATATGCGAAAATTAGCATATGCAAATGTTTGCATATGCGAAAATCCGCACGCCAGTCTCACACAGTAGTATTAGAGTCTTCTTTACACCACACGAGCTGGAAGCAGAGAGGGATGATCACTGTGATGTGTACTGTGAAAAAATAAAAATAAAAAAAAACGAATATTCGTAATTACGAATATATAGCGCTATATTCGCGAAATTCGCGAATTCGCGAATATGCGATATTCGCGAATCATATTCGAATTGCGAATATTCGCGAGCAACACTACTGATGCCTTCTGGTATGAAAATGGAGGGCCGAGATGGGGGAGCAGGTAGCATGTTGCAGTCTTCATATGCAGGCGAAATCAGTGGCAGCAAATGTATGCAACATCCTATACACATTGTCTACCACATGGAGGCCTGGTTTCACCCACATGTGGTGACCACAACACATTACCTGACCCCTTATGTCAGGCACCCCCTTTATTCCATTTGAGAAGGTATCGGGATGAGATGAGAGCTAACTGGAAAAGAGCCACTGGAGGGAGGGTGAAGTTTATGCCATTTTACCTCCTCTGATAACCCCTTTAACATTCAGAGACAAATGAGGCGCCTTTTACATCAGGAGGATTCATTTGCCTCATAAGGGATAGGAGGAGACCCCCTTTAAGATCAAAGACTGGAGGACAAGACTCCCTTAAGACCACTGGAGTCTGGAGGAGGTGCTGTTTAAGTGGTTATCAAGACAGCTGAAAAGGTATGACCTTACCTTACTTCCCAGCAGCTCACTTCTGGTTTGGTCTCGACTCGTCCTGATACCTTCTGGTATGAAAATGGAGGGCCGAGATGGGGGAGCAGGTAGCATGTTGCAGTCGTCACATGCAGGCGAAATCAGTGGCAGCAAATGTATGCAACATCGTATGTACATTGTCTACCACATGGAGGCCTGGTTTCACCCACATGTGGTTACCACAACACATTACCTGTCCCCTTATTTCAGCTACCCCCTTTATTCCAGGTGAGAAGGTATCGGGTTGAGATGAGAGCTAACTGGAAAAGAGCCACTGGAGGGAGGGGAAAGTTAATGCCATTTCAGCTCCTCTGATAACCCCTTTAAAATATAGAGGCAAATGAGGCGCCTTTTACATCAGGAGGATTCATTTGCCTCATAAGGGGTAGGAGGAGACCCCCTTTAACCTGTTCAGTACCCCGGGCGTACTGGTACATTCCGACACCCTGGGTACATGTACATCCGTGCGAATTTAGGTCCCTGCCGCGCAGCGGCACCCAGCGCAAATGCCCAGGGGGGTCATCAGATCCCCCCAATGTTGGCGATCGGCGCAAATCGCAAGTGAATTCACACTTGCGATTTGCGTCTATTCCGGTGATGTGGGTCACAGGTGACCCGCTGACCCGGAAATACATGGCGATCGGGGGTGTTGGATACACCCCCTATCAGCCACTGTATCTATGGGAAGGTGGCGATTTCTTCACCCCCAGGAACGCTGCTATTGCCAATAGCAGCCGGCAGGGGAGGGGTTAACGGCATCCTCTTGCAGCTCCCATGGCTGGCTTAGTTCAGTCAGCAGTCAGAGCTGCTGGAGGAAGCTAGGGACCTCTCCTCTGCATGATCGGAACCCCCTCAGGACTGAAGATCCCCCTTAGAGCAGATCTTATACCCTATCCCCCTAAGAGCAGATCTTATCCCCTATCCCCTATCCAAAGGATAGGGGATAAGATGCCTGATCGCGGGAGTCCCACAGCTGGGGACGCCCGTGAGCATGCACGCGGCACCCCGTTTGTAATCAGCCCCCCGTATTCGCTACGGGTTTGATTACGGTCGACCGCAGGGCCAGCGGCGTGTGACGTCCGCAGCTCCCCCCCCCATATAACTGTGTGTGATTTTTAATCACACACTGTTATATATCGTATTTATCGGGGTATACCACTCATCGGCCTATTACACGCACCCCCTTTTTTCCAAGGAGGTTTTGGTAAAAAAGTTTTTTTACCAAAATATCCTTGGAAAAATGAGGGTGTGTGTGTTTTTCAGGTGTACCACGATAAACTGTTTCTGGTGGCTTCTGCAGTTCAATGATTTAAAGCAAGCGCTTTAAATCTTTTACGTGCAGTGGCTTCTGTGGGGCCAGAGTGCCGCTGCTCTAGTCCCCGGTTTTATAGTTAAATATCCCCCCGCTCCCTGATTCCCTCCCAGTCCCCGGTTTTATAGTTACATGTGCCCTGGGGACTGCGGTCCTTCATGCTCCGGCGGCCTCCTGATCTGTCACTGCGCCGTGCACTGACTGACGTCGTGTTGAGGACGTCACTCGTCATTACGCAGCGCACAGTGACAGATCAGGAGGCCACCGGAGCATGAAGGACCGCAGTCCCCAGGGCACATGTAACTATAAAACCAGGGACGGGGAGGGAATTGGGCCGTGGCGGCGGCGGGATATTTAACTATAAAACGGGGGACGGGGAGGGAATTGGGCCGTGGCGGCGGCGGGATATTTAACTATAAAACCAGGGACGGGGAGGGAATTGTGCAGTGGCGGTGGCGGGACATATAACTATAAAACTGGGGACGGGGAGGGAATTGGGCCGTGGCGGCGGCGGGACATATAACTATAAAACCGGGGACTGGGATGGAATCTGGCGGTGGCAATGGGACTCTGGCCAGGCAGAAGCTGCTGCAGTTCAATGATTTAAAGTGCCCGCTTTAAATCATTGAACTGCAGCAGCTTTTGCGGGATCACAAACAGTATATCGGCGTATAACACGCAGATAGACTTTAGGCTAAAATTTTTAGCAGCGGAGGCATGCGCTTTTCTTGCCTCCGACTCCGAATCTGTCAGTGAGGACGATGAAGATCCTACATTTCTACTTCTGTGGGGCCAGAGTGCCACTGCTCTAGTCCCCGGTTTTATAGTTAAATACCCCCCCCCCCCCCCGCTGCCTGATTCCCTCCCCGTCCCGGTTTTATAGTTAAATATCCCGCCGCTGCCACTGCCCAATTCCCTCCCCGTCCCCAGTTTTATAGTTACATGTGCCCTGGGGACTGCGGTCCTTCATGCTCCGGCGGCCTCCTGAACTGTCACTGCGCCGTGCACTGACTGACGAGTGACGTTGTGTTGAGGACGTCACTCGTCATTACGCAGCGCACAGTGACAGATCAGGAGGCCACCGGAGCATGAAGGACCGCAGTCCCCAGGGCACATGTAACTATAAAACCAGGGACGGGGAGGGAATTGGGCCGTGGTGGCGGCGGCGGGATATTTAACTATAAAACCGGGGACTGGGAGGGAATTGGGCCGTGGTGGCGGCGGGATATTTAACTATAAAACCAGGGACGGGGAGGGAATTGGGCAGTGGCGGCGGCGGGACATATAACAATAAAACCGGGGACGGGGAGGGAATTGGGCCGTGGCGGCGGCGGGATATTTAACTATAAAACCAGGGACGGGGAGGGAATTGGGCAGTGGCGGCGGCGGGACATATAACTATAAAACCGGGGACTGGGAGGGAATCTGGCGGTGGCAGTGGGACTCTGGCCAGGCAGAAGCTGCTGCAGTTCAATGATTTAAAGTGCCCGCTTTAAATCATTGAACTGCAGCAGCTTTTGCGGGATCACAAACAGTATATCGGCGTATAACACGCAGATAGACTTTAGGCTAAAAATTTTTGCAGCGGAGGCATGCGCTTTTCTTGCCTCCGACTCCGAATCTGTCAGTGAGGACGATGAAGATCCTACATTCCTGTGTTCTTCATCGTCCTCCTCATCATCTAGTACTGATGAGGAGTCACCTGTGCGGCAGAGACGCCGCCAGGTGAGGCCACGCAACCCCCATTGTAGTGGCCCTGTGGCCTGCACTAGTGCGAGTGGTGATGCCGCTTGTACTAGGAGTCCGAACCGCTAGACAAGTTTACCAGAGCCCCCTTCTGGTGAACCTTTCTGGAGACCCCCAGAGGGTTATCTGCCACGGATTCTGGAGTTTGTTGGCTACTCCGGAATCCGGATTGACAATTCTGGATTCACAGAAATTTGACTATTTCAGTTATTTTTTCAGTGACAGTTTTGTCAATCTAATGGTGGAGCAGACAAATCTGTACGCCAGGCAGTTCATTGCCCACCACCCTGATTCTTTTTTGGCCAGGTCCAATGAATGGTACTCCATTGATGCAGCAGAAATGATGACATTTTGGGGCCTCTTGCTGCATATGGGCCTGGTCAAAAGCCAAGTGTCAGGCAGTACTGGAGCGGGGACATCCTATACAAGACCCAGCTTTACAGTATTGCCCTGACACTGAAGCGGTTCGAGGCCATTCGGAAATGCCTCCATTATGCACATAATGAGGCATGTCCACCCCGAAGTGATCCCACCTATGACCGGCTTTACAAAGTGAGACCGCTCATCGATCACTTTGGGGCCAAATTTTTGGAGGCCTACGTACCACTCAGGGACCTCTCGGTAGATGAGTCTCTTATCAGTTTTAAGGGGAGACTCATCTTCCGCCAGTATATTCCCTCGAAGCGGGCGCGGTATGACGTGAAGCTATATAAACTTTGTGAGAGTACCTCCGGGTACACTTACAAGTTTAGGGTGTATGAGGGACGAGATTCCCGTATTGAACCCCCAGATTGTTTACCCACTCTGAGTGTTAGCGGTAAAATCGTTTTGGACCTTGTGTACCCATTGTTGGATAAGGGTTACCACGTGTACGTGGAAAACTTTTATACCAGCATCCCTCTCTTCACAACCCTTCCACCAGATCCACGTCCGCTTGTGGGACCGTGCGGAAGAACCAGAGAGGCCTCCCTTTAAATTTGATCCAGACACCTATGTCCAAGGGTATGTCCCGTGCCCTTGCCCATGAAAACCTGTTGCTGGTCAGGTATAAGGATAAGAGGGATGTCCTTATGCTGACTACTATTCATGGCAACAGCAGCTCACCTGTCCCTGTGCGAGGTACCACAACACCGGTCCTCAAGCCCGATTGTATTCTGGACTACAATCGGTATATGGGGGGAGTTGATCTTTCTGATCAAGTCCTCAAGCCATACATGGCCATGCGGAAAACACGGGTATGGTACAAAAAAGTTGCGGTCTACATGGTACAGGTTGCCATGTACAATGCTTTTGTACTGTCCCAGTACGCTGTCAACACAGGGACATACCTTCAATTCCAAGAAGAAGCCCTAAAGGTCCTTATCTTTGGTGACCGGGAAAGAGCAGGCTGGACTTCCCAAGGAACTGAAGTATTAGGTGCCAGGATCGTCCCAGGCCAACACTTTCCAGGTGAAGTCCCCCACACTGGAAAGAAGGGACGAACCCTGAAAAAAATGCAGAATGTGTCACAAGAGGGGGATTCGGAAGGACACCACCACTCAATGTGACACTTGCCCCCATCATCCGGGCCTCTGAATTAAAAACTGCTTCAGTGAGTATCACACTTCCATACGGTACTAAATTTTCCCTCTTCATTTTAATTTCCCATAATTTGACCCCAATGTACCAAGTCCAGAGTACATTGCAAATTTCAACCCCATAAAACCACTAAAATGCCCAAAAAACTCTTTATAAAAAAAAAACTGATAAGACCTCTGGGGGTATTTCTTCCAAAAATGGGTCACTGAGTCACTATCATCGGGGACTTTTTATGTTGCCTCAAATGTTCAGCGCTCTCTCTCTCCACCTGAGCGGGGTGCGCATTAATGCAACAGGTTAGGGACGGCCACACACATCACATTCCCAGAATGATGATTCAGAGCATAGGGTTTGGGGTGGGCATATTTTTTTGTTTTGGCTATGCTCTGGTTCATCATTCTGGGAACATAATTTATAATTTTATGTCCCACTGTACCACACTTTAGTTACATAGTGTACCCCAGTTATTTACCACATGTAATGCCCCTTGAGGGGGGTCCCACTGTTCCTCCTCCATAGGAGAAATACAAAGCTCAAGGACCCTGACTGATCTCCGGCACCTCTGAGACCAGTGTGCAAGCTGTTTACGGCCAAATATGAGGTATGTCCTTACTCCAAAGAAATGTATTTGCAAATTTACAGTAACATTTTCTCCTGTTACCACTTGTGAAAATGAAAAATTTGGGGTAACCCCAGCATTTTTGTGTAAAAAAATAAAATTTTTCCTTTTAACATGCCACTTAATGAACATTTATCAAACACCTGAGGGGTGTTAAGGCTCACTGTACCCCTTGTTACGTTCTTTGAGGGGTGTAGTTTCCAAAATGGTATGCCATGTGTTTTTTTTTTTTTTTTGCTGTTCTGGCACCATAGGGGCTTCCTAAATGCGACATGCCCCCCCCCCCCCCATTTCAGCAAAATTTGCAAATGTGACTCCTCTGGTGCATTGTAGTGCACCAGCAGAGCACTTGACATCCACTCATGGGGTATTTCCATACTCAGAAGAGATGGGGTTACAAATTTTGGGGGGCATTTTGTCCTATTATCCCTTGTAAAAATTTAAAATTTGAGAGAGAACCAGCATTTTAGTGAAAAAAAAAATCATTTACACATCCAACTTTAACGAAAAGTCGTCAAACACCTGTGGTGTGTTAAGGCTCACTGGACCCCTTGTTATGTGCCTTGAGGGGTGTAGTTTCCAAAATAGTATGCCATGTGGGGTTTTATTTGCTGTCCTGGCGCCATAGGGGCTTCCTAAATGGGACATGCCCCTCAAAAACCATTTCAGCAAAATTTGCTTTTCAAAAGCCAAATGTGACTCCTTCTCTTCTGAGCATTGTAGTGTGCCAGAAGAGCACTTGACATCCACACATGGGGTATTTCCATACTCAGAAGAGATGAGGTTACAAATTTTGGGGGGCATTTTGTCCTATTATCCCTTGTAAAAAAAAAAAATTAATTTGAGGGAAAACCAGCATTTTAATGAAAAAAAATCATTTGCACATCCAACTTTAACCTCTTAAGGACCAATGACGTCCTGGGACGTCATGGCACCCTGGGCCTTAAGGACCAATGACGTCCCAGGACGTCATGGCGTTTTCCGCTCCCTGCCGCTCGCCAGGCAGAGATCGGAACCGGATGCCTGCTGAAATCCTTCAGAAAGCATCCAGGGCAAACGCCGAGGGGGGCCATGTAGGCCCCCCATGTCGGCGATCGCCGCAAATCGCAAGGGAAATTGCCCTTGCGATCTGTGGCGATACCGGGCTGATCGGGTCTCTGGGACCCGACCGCCCGGTAATTTTGCATGATCCCGGCAGCCAGGACCATGGTAAAGTATAGGAGCAAGGTGTCAAGCCTGCCACCTCCTCCGATCCCCTGCGATTCTTTGGTTAGTTAACCGACCAATCGCAGGGGGGGGGGGGCAGTTACTTCCTCCCGCCCTGCCCGGCCCCTGGAAGTCCGGAGAGTACGGAAGGAAGACCGGAGGACGCAGCGGGGGACGGGGGAGTGCTGGGGACCGGCCCCGGTACTTACCTCGTCCCTGAAGACCCGGATCCCGGCGATAAAGACGGCGGCGGCGGCAACAGGTGAGTGGATCTTCAGCCGCGGTCGGCCCCTTTACAGCAATGCACGTCGCCGTAAAGCGACATGCATTGCTGTATTGGGACCCTGTATACTACAACTCCCAGCATGCCCAGACAGCCCTTGGCGTCTGGGCATGCTGGGAGTTGTAGTTTTGCAACATCTGGAGGCCCACAGTTTGGAGACCACTGTGCCCTTCCAGATGTTGCAAAACTACACATCCTCAGCATGCCCTTACTGTCCAGGCATGCTGGGAGTTGTAGTTCTGTAACATCTGGCCCTTCAGATGTTGCAGAACTACAACTCCCAGCATTCCTGGACAGTTTTGGCATACTGGGAGTTGTAGTTTTGCAACATCTGGAAGGGCACAGATTGGGAACCACTGTATTAGTGGTCTGCAAACTGTAGTCCTCCAGATGTTGCAAAACTACAACTCCAAGCATGCTGGGAGTTGTAGTTCGGCAACATCTGGCTCTAAAAATGTTGCCGAACTACTACTTCCAGCATGCCTGAGAATGCTGGGAGTTGTAGTTTTGCAACAACAGGAGGCACACTGGTTGGGAAACATTGTCTGTTTCCTAACTCAGTGTTTCCCAACCCGTGTGCCTCCAGCTGTTGCAAAACTATAACTACCAGCATGCACTGATAGACTGTGCATGCTGGGAGTTGTAGTTTTGCAACAGCTGGAGGTTCCCCCCCCCCCCGTGAATGTACAGGATACATTCACATGGGCAGGGGGCTTACAGTGAGTATAAAACCCCACATGGGATACCATTTTGGAAACTACACCCCTCAAGGCGTGTAACAAGGAGTCCAGTGAGCCTTAACACCCCGCAGGTGTTTGACGACTTTTCGTTAAAATTGGACGTGTAAATGAAAAAAAAATTTCCACTAAAGTGCAGTTTTTTCCCCAACTTTACCAATTTTACAAAGGGTAATGGGAGAAAATGGCCCCCAAAATTTGTAACCCCATCTCTTCTGAGTATGGAAATACCATGTTAGGATGTAAAATGCTCTGCGGGCGAACTACAATGCTGAGAAGAGAAGGAGCGCCATTGAGATTTTGGAAAGAGAATTCATTTAGAATGGTAGTCAGGGGCCATGCGCGTTTACAAAGCCCCCCGTGGTGCCAGAACAGTGGACCCCCCACATATGACACCATTTTGGAAACTACACCCCTCACAGAATTTAATAAGGGGTGCAGTGAGTATTTACACCCCACTGGCGTTTGACAGATCATAAATGCTCACTGCACCCCTTAATAGATTACATGAGGGGTGTAGTTTCCAAAATGGGGTCACATGTGGGGGGGCGGGTCCATTGTTCTGGCACTATGGGGGCTTTGTAAACACAGGTGGCCTTCAATTCCGGACAAATTTTCTCTTCAAAATCCCAATGGCGCTCTAAGCATTGTAGAGCGCCAGCAGAGCACTTTACATCCACATATGGGGTATTTTCTTACTCAAAAGAAATGGAGTTACAAATTTTGGGGAGGCTTTTTTCCTATTTTCCCTTGTGAAAATGAAAAATTTAGGGTAACACCAGCATTTTAGTGAAATTTTTTTTTCCGTTTTCCCATCCAAATTTAATGAAAATTCGTCAAACACCTGTGGGGTGTTAAGGCTCACTATACCCCTTGTCACATTCTGTGAGGGGTGTAGTTTCCAAAATGGGGTCACATGTGGATATTTATGTTTTTGCGTTTATGTCAGAACCGCTGTAAAATCAGCCACCCATGTGCAAATCACCAATTTAGGCCTCAAATGTAAATGGTGCGCTCTCACTCCTGAGCCTTGTTGTGCGCCCACAGAGAATTTTACACCCACATATGGGGTATTTCCGTACTCAGGAGAAATTGCGTTACAAATTTTGGGTTCCTTTTACTGCTTGTGAAAATAAAAAGTATGGGGCAACACCAGCATGTTAGTGTAAAATTTTTTATTTTTTTAAACTAACAGGCTGGTGTAGACCCCAACTTTTCCTTTTCATAAGGGGTAAAGGGAGAAAAAGCCCCCAAAATTTGTAGTGCAATTTCTCCCGAGTACGGAAATACCCCATATGTGGTCCTAAACTAATACGACAGGTCTCTTAAATGAGCGCCATGCGCATTTGAGGACTAAATTAGGGATTGCATAGGGGTGGACATAGGGGTATTCTATGCCAGTGATTCCCAAACAGGGTGCCTCCAGCTGTTGCTAAACTCCCAGCATACCTGGACAGTCAGCGGCTCTCCAGAAATGCTGGGAGTTGTTGTTTTGCAACAGCTGGAGGCTCCGTTTTGGAAACACGGTTTTCATTTTTATTGGGGGGGGGCACAGTGTAAGGGGGTGTAATATGTAGTGTTTTACCCTTTATTATGTGGTAGTGTAGTGTAGTTTTTTTACGGTACATTTGCACTGGTGTGTTACGGCGAGCTTACAGCTAGGAGTTTGCGCTGCATTGAAAAATTTGCCGCAGCCCAAACTTGAAGCAGGAAACTTACTGTTAACCTGCCTGTGTGAATGCAACCTGTACGTTCACATGGGGGGGGGGGGGGGGGGCAAACCTCCAGCTGTTTCAAGACTACAACTCCCAGCATGTACTGACAGACCGTGCATACTGGGAGTTGTACTTTTGCAAAAGCTGGAGGCACACTGGTTGGAAAACCTTCAGTTAGGTTCTGTTACCTAACTCAGTATTTTCCAACCAGTGTGCCTCCAGCTGTTGCAAAACTATAACTCACAGCATGTGCTGATCGCCGAAGGGCATGCTGTGAGATGTAGTTATGCAACAGCTGGAGGTACGCAACTACAACTCCCAGCATGCCGAGATAGCTGTTTGGGCATGCTGGTATTTGCAGTTTTGCAACATCTGAGGGCTACAGTTTATAGACCTCTGCACCGTGATCTCCAAACTGTGACCCTCCAGATGTTGCAAAACTACAAATACCAGCATGCCAAGACAGCAAAGAGCTGTTTGGGCATGCTAGGAGTTGTAGTTTTGCAAGATCTGGAGGGATACAGTTTAGAGACCACTGTATAGTGGTTTCAGACTGTAGCCCTCCAGCTGTTGCAAAACTACATATTCCAGCATGCCCAAACAGCTGTCTGGGCATGCTGGGAGTTGTAGTTTTGCAACATCTGGAGGGCTACAGGTTAGAGACCACTGTATAGGCAACTAGGCAACTTACTGGCTTCCGTAGGATCCAGGGAGCCATCCTCTTCTGCTGCACGACATCGCCGCCCGCTGATCACCGTCGCCCGCTGCCTCAGGACGGGTAAGTGGATTTCGGCGCCCTGTCCTCTTCGGTTTCCCCATTCTGCCCCGCTTATTGTGGGTGGGTAGGACGGGGAAAACGAAAGTTAACCCCCCCCCCGCCCCCGATCTGCTATTGGTCTTCGCTTCTGATGACCAAAAGCAGGTATAGGAGGGGTGGCACCCCTGCCACCTCACTCTTATGCCTTCAGGGGGATCGTAGGTGTCTTAGACAACCGCGATCCCCCTTGAATTCACTTGCGATTTGCACCAATCGCCGACATGGGGGGGGGTCTGATGACCCCCCTGGGCATTTGCGCGGGAAGCCTGCTGATCAATATCAGCAGTCACCCCGGTCCAGTCCCCGCCCGGTGCGCGGTGGGGACCGAAATTCCCACGGGCGAATTCATACGCCCTTCGTCCTTAAGTACCAGGACGCAAGGGCGTATGCATACGCCCTTCTTCCCCAACAGGTTAAGATCAAATACTGGAGGACAAGACTCCCTTAACCCCTTAACGATGCAAGACGTATATTTACGTCCTGCGCCGGCTCCCGCGATATGAAGCATCACATCACGTCGGTCCCGACGCTCATCAACGGCCGGCACCCGCGGCTAATACCACACATCGCCAATTACGGCAATGTGGGGTATTAACCCTTTAGAAGCTGCGGACCGCCGCTTCTAAAGTGAACGTGAAACTATCCCGGCTAGTCAGCCGGGCTGTTCGGGACCGCCGCGGTGAAATCGCGGCGTCCCGAACAGCTTACAGGACACCAGGAGGGCCCTTACCTGCCTCCTCGGTGACGAATGACTGCTCCGTGCCTGAGATCTAGGCAGGAGCAGTCAAGCGCCGATAACACTGATCACAGGCGTGTTAATACACGCCAGTGATCAGCATGAGAGATCAGTGTGTGCAGTGTTATAGGTCCATATGGGACCTATAACACTGCAAAATAAAATAAAATAAAAAGTGTTAATAAAGGTCATTTAACCCCTTCCCTAATAAAAGTTTGAATCACCCCCCTTTTCCCATAAAAAAAAAAAACATATGTGGTATCGCTGCGTGCGTAAATGTCCGAACTATAAAAATATATAATTAATTAAACCGCACGGTCAATGGCGTACGCGCAAAAAAATTCCAAAGTCCAAAAAAGCGTAAAAAGTCCGATCAAAACAAAAATGGTACCGATAAAAACTTCAAATCACGGCGCAAAAAATGAGTCCTCATACTGCTCAGTACGGGGAAAAATAAAAAAGTTATAGGGGTCAGAAGATGACATTTTTTCAAATGTATACATTTTCCTGCATGTAGTTATGATTTTTTCCAGAAGTATGACAAAATCAAACTTATATAAGTAGGGTATCATTTTAACCATATGGATCTACAGAATAATGATAAGGTGTCATTTTTACCGAAATATGCACTGCGTAGAAACGGAAGCCCCCAAAAGTTACAAAATGGCGTTTTTTCTTCGATTTTGTTGCACAATGATTTTTTTTCCATTTCGCCGTGAATTTTTGGGTAAAATGACTAATGTCACTGCAAAGTAGAATTGGTGACACAAAAAATAAGCCATAATATGGATTTTTAGGTGGAAAATTGAAAGGGTTATGATTTTTAAAAGGTAAGGAGGAAAAAAGGAAAGTGCAAAAACTGAAAAACCCTGAGTCCTTAAGGGGTTAAGACCACTGGAGTCTGGAGGAGGCGCTGTTAAAGAGGTTATCAAGACAGCTGAAAAAGTAAGAACTTACCATGCTTCCCAGTTGCTCACTTCAGGTTTGGTCTCATCCTGATACCTTCTGGTATGAAAATGGAGGACCGAGATGGGGGAGCAGGTGGCATGTTCAGTCGTCACATGCAGGCAAAATCAGTGGCAGCAAATGTATGCAACATTGTGTGTACATTGGCTACCACATGGAGGCCTGGTCTCGCCCGCATGTGGTGACCATAGCACATTACCTGACCCCTTATTTCAGCCTCCCCCTTTATTCCAGGTGAGAATGTATCGGGATGAGATGAGAGCTAACTGGAAAAGAGCCACTGAAGGAAGGGTGAAGTTTATGCCATTTTAGCTCCTCTGATAACCCCTTTAACATATAGAGGAAAATGAGGCGCCTTTTACATCAGGAGGATTCATTTGCCTCATAAGGGGTAGGAGTAGACCCCTTTTAAGATCAAAGACTGGAAGGCAAGACTCCCTTAAGACCATTGGAGTCTGGAGGAGGCACTGTTAAAGAGGTTATCAAGACAGCTGAAAACGTATGACGTTCCTTCGCTTACCAGCAGCTCACTTCTGATTTGGTCTCGACTCGTCCTGATTCCTTCCGGTATGAAAATGGAGGGCCGAGATGGGGGAGAAGGTAGCTTGTAGTCACATGCAAGCGAAATCAGTGGCAGCAAACAAATGCAACATGGTGTGCAC
The DNA here is from genome assembly GCF_029499605.1 of Hyla sarda. Taxonomy (NCBI): domain Eukaryota; kingdom Metazoa; phylum Chordata; class Amphibia; order Anura; family Hylidae; genus Hyla; species Hyla sarda. Next base: position 193,748,786 of record NC_079196.1, on the reverse strand, counting down.
ATTGGCTACCACATGGAGGCCTGGTTTCGCCCCCACATGTGGTGATCACAACACATTACCTGACCCCTTATTTCAGCCACCCCCTTTATTCCAGGTGAGGAGATATCAGGATGAGATGAGAGCTATTTGGAAAAGAGCCACTGGAGGGAGGGAAAAAGTTATGCATTTTTAGCTCCTCTGATAGCACCTTTAACATATAGAGGCAAATGAGGCGCCCTTAACATCAGGAGGAGACCCCCTTTAAGATCAAATAATGGAGAACAGGACTCCCTTAAGACCAGTAGAGTCTAGAGGAGGCGCTGTTTAAAGAGGTTATCAAGACAGCTGAAAAGGTATGACCTTACCTCACTTCCCAGCAGATCACTTCTGGTTTGGTCTCGACTCGTCCTGATACCTCCACGGTAGCTTTACTGAGGGTAGAGAGGTGATATAGTATATGCAGTACAGACAATTTCCCAAATAGGTGACCAGTTACACAGAGGGACCTCGCAGGCTTCCTGGGAATTGCAGTATATAGATACACTTAAGTGCAGGCCATGGTGACTATATAGAAGACTTGACTGACTTGACAATTGACAAGAAGATGACTTTGAGCTTACTTGAGCTGACTTGTGGCTGCAGGCTTTAGGCTTGAGGCCTCAAATGCTCTGGACACACTCTGAGGCAACTGCACTGGACCTCAGCAGAAGCAAGAATGCAGGAGGAGAGCGATTGTAGCTCCACCCCTGCTTTTATTGGAGTGTCTTGCAAAGAGCCCATAGGTCACTAGAGGGGTCACCTGGTCACTAGTGCCTCCTGGGTATCAAGCACATGGTCACGCTAGTTAAAGAAACATTACACTTTTAACATATAACATGTGTACATAGGGGTTAAAACTGCAGGGGGCCCTGGGTACATAAAGGGACTCTTGGTAACCATGCAACTGCTGTAGTAACATGTCAAATGACAATATACATAGCTCTTTCGGATTGGGCTGCCAGAGGCTATCTACCCAATGCATTGGCTACTGGGGTCTCTTGGTTGGACACACTTCCCCCAGAGCTCTATGCATTGTTAGACAACATTAGACATTTGTTACCTTATTTTACCTTCTGGCCAGTAAAATATCCTGGGCACGTGGACACAAGAAAATATTAGACATTAAGCATTATAAACATTTTGTGGACTAGTACTATGGTAAATGCTACAGCCCTAATGTGATATTAAACATATGTGCATGACTTAATGTGGTGTCAGTGGACTATGTGTAGCACAGGACTTTATGTGGTATTTTAATCTTTATACCTAGCTGGAACTTGGCCTTGAGTGGACTGTTGAGGACCTACACAGCACCTACCCTTGGGATTAAGGAATGCCTACTTCTTCGGGAGCTCTTGACTCGATTGGAATTGCAACAGGCTCTCCCTCGTCGAATTCTGGAGTAGGTAGCGGTTCGGGACTGGCAGGACTTGGACTTGTTGGCAGAGACATTGGTGAGACAGGTGATCGGGAGATTGGGGTATAGACTGGTGACAGGACTGGGACTGGTGTGGCGACTAAGGTTGGTTGAACCGGTCCAGGGTTTGGCGAGATACAGAAGACCGAAGGTTGACTTTGGGAGAACATAGGGACATTCATGGATGGGTGGATTTCCTTGCCCGGCACATACTCCCTCGCAGGTCTGACAGCTGGTGGAGAAGGTGCTGGGAGCAGGAATAGGTCTTCCTTGAGACACAGTTTGATTCTGTTACGATGGACAATTTGCGGCTCATACCCAAGTTTTTGTACCTCGTACATGTCAGAGTCTGGATAGGGTACAGACATCACTGTGTATGGTTCTGTCTCCCAGATAGAGTCCAGTTTATGAGTTCTCGGGAACTTCCGCAGCCAGATTTTGTCATCTAGCTGGAGGGGTTTGGCGGAGGCATGACAGTTATAATCTTGCTGTTGTCTTCGTTAAGCCTCGCCCATCTTTTTGCCAACAATCTCTTTTGCTTCTTGGATCCTTCTTTGATCCTGGGGAGTTATTGAATGGGGCTTGAAGCCCAAATGCCCATGCCATTCCCTCATCGGGTAGAAAGGGGTGTAGCCGGTAGAACAATGGACCGTGTTGTTATAAATCTCCAACAATTCGGGCAACAATTGGGGCCACTCTTCATGCTTGGATACAGATGCAGCTCGCAACATGTTGATGAAGACTTGATTGATGTGCTCACAGAGCCCGTTCCCTTGAGAGTGGTAAGCTGTAGTCCAAAGTTTCTTACAGGCGTGGAACTGACACAGCTCCTCAAAGAGTTGGGCCTCGAAGGCCCTTCCACGGTCTGTTAGGACAGACTCCGGACACCTAAGGGTTTGCACCCAATTGGAGTACAACATCTGGGCCGCTGTCTTGGCTGTGAGGTCTTTAACGGGTACCATGACAACCCATTTGGAGTAGTGATCCACCATGGTGAGAGCATAAGTGTGCCCAGACTGGGTAGGAGACAACTTGACATGGTCTAGCGCGACCAACGGATTAGGCCTTTCACTCTGGATTGAATGGAGGGGTGCTCTTGCGCCCTTGCACACATTCTTGGTGACATTGCAGAGTGCACACTCACTGCACCATTTCTCAATGTCGCTCCACATTCCAATCCAATAGCCTCGGTCTTGTGGACTCCAAAGTGTCCCGACTGATCATGACATGTGTTGCGGACCATCGCCGCATCTCTTCGAGGAACCAGAATCTGATGAAGTCGAGCATCAGAGACCGGATCCAAAGAATTTCTGTAGCTGGGTTGTCGCCGGTGAGGATTCTGTGTTGGATCATGGACGCATGTACGAAGTCTGTAGGGTGTTTACTAAAAGCCTTGTGGTACCTTTTGGCGACGTTGACGACTCCCTTGACTTGATCCCTTGGGGTGGTATTGTCTCCTACTTGGAGTTGCGCCCACCAGGGCTCAGGAGAACTCATACAGGATCCTTCAACCACTTGGGCCGCATGCTTTTGAGCCACCTTGTGTTCTGTTAGGATGACCCTTGACTCTATGAGATACAGCTGGGCGACTGGGGTGTATTTAGGTAGCACAGTAGTAGAATCAGACAGATTGACTAACCGTACTGGGGCCCATTGGTAACTGTAACAAGGCTTCTCGCAGCTCCAACAAGGATGATCGAGGATGATCTTCCAGTTGCATTGGCTCCAGCAGGGCTTGATAGTCCTTGTTTCTTACTCCAGGACTTGCACGGCACCAGGTGATGGTCTCTATGTTGGGTTGCAAGGTCACCGACCTGATGTCTTGTACTCGCCCTCTGCAGATTTCACCTTGCTTGTTGGAAAACTTCTCTGCCTGTAGAACTTTCAAGTGGTGTTGCACAGCCCATTGGCCTGAAAGGGACATGTAGGGGAGAGAGGTACGGCATCTACTATTTCAACAAAACAGTTTTTCATAATGTTCATCTCCATTATAAATTCAGCAGACCCCTTATCTGCCACATTATTTACAATCACTCCCTGCCCAATAAGTACACGCTTTCCCAACTGAATAGTTGGCTCCCAGTATTCATGTCTGGGTATTGGTTGTCTTACCTGCCACTACTCTAAAGTCAACATCATCAGGCTCACACAATAAACTAGCATCCCAATGCTGATAGAATTTTTTTTTAGATATGGTAGACACTTGTGACCCTGTATCTATCAGCGCCTCCAACTGTACACCCTCTACAATAATTTTTACATAGGGGCAGGAGGCAACATAAAGTGCGAGTCCTAACTTAGGCATTCAGGTTTGGACCTGGTGACTGTTTTCCTGAGGGCCGGTCCGCGACCTCAGGAGAAATCTGTTTAAATCCCTGCATCTTCCAATGTCCTGACTTATTGCAGTAAGTACAAAAGGGCCTATGAGTCCCCGAGGGCCTATTGGACGGAGAGTTGAAATTGCAGGGGGCAGGGACAGGTTTCCTATGTGGGGGCTGTTCATAGTCAGGTGGGGCGGCCCGAATGGCAAGCTCCTTCACCGCCTTAGTCAACTGTTCAATGTCCTGCTTAACACTTTGTAGGTCAAAGGCTGTGGTGACTGGCAAAGCAGATGATACTGGGGCGGGGGCCCATGATGGTGGTATTGGCCCAACTACCGGCCCTTGTGGCTCTTGGACAGGAGTACAAACTTCCTCAAAGTCAGTCCCGGACTCAATCACTTGAATAGTCAGTCTCTTAAAAGCAGGGCAGGACAAATGAGGGTTTTTGACTGCTAACATTCTCAACTGGGCTTTGTCCCACTTATTATGAGCCCCATCGATAAATCTGTCCATTAACACCTTGTTGCCCTGCTGGGGATTTATACCATCTAGTTTTTGGACAGTCTCTAGGGCCTGGGTTCTCAACCTGGGGTACGCGTACCCTTAGGGGTACGCCAGGGGCTGTCGGGGTACGTGAAAGCGCTGACAAATACCGGCCATGCATTGGCCAGTATTTGTCAGCGCATAGCCTGTAAGTGAGCTGCGTGGTTGCCGGAGAGACGTGTGGCCTCCCCTGATGTTGCGCGGAGTTGCCGTACAGCGCAGGGGGACGTCAGTGCGGCCCCGCCGAACATCCCGTGAAGGAGCAGGTAACGGGACCGCAGGACGCCAGGTAAACAACTGTATTGGACGGAGGGGGGACTGTATGGGACGGAGCACAAGGCATTAAGATGGAAGGGGAGAGGGATAATGGCGGAGGGGGGATGGGGAGTAATAAAGCACAAGGCTTTAAAATGTAATGCCTTGTGCTTTATTACTCCCTCCCCCCCCCTCCGCCATTATCCCTCTCCCCTTCCATCTTAATCCCCTTGCACTATTCCCCCTCCCTCTGATCCCCTTTTGCCATATCGGATAATAATGGCACAAGGGGATTAAGGTGGAGGGGGGAAAATGGCAAAAGGGGATCAGAGAGAGGTGGGAATAATGACACAAGGGGATTAAGATGGAGGGGGGGTTGATTATCCCCCCTCCATCTTAATCCCCTTGTGTTATTATTCCTCCTCCATCTTTATCCCCTTGTGCCAATATTCCCCCCTCCCTCTGATCCCCTTTTGCCATTTTTCCCCCCTCCAACTTAATCCCCTTGTGCTATTATTATCTGATATGGCAAAAGGGGGGAATAATGGTACAGGGGGATTAAGAAGGAGGGGGGAATAATTGCACAAGGGGATTAATATGCAAGGGGGAATAATGGCACAAGGGGATTAAAAGGGAGGGGGGAATAATGGCACAAGGGGATTAAGATGGAGGGGGGAATAATGGCACAAGGCGATTAATTCCATCTTAATCCCCTTGTGCTATTATTCCCCCCTCCATTTGAATCCCCTTTTGCCATTATTCCCCCCTACATCTTAATCCCCTTTTGCCATATTGGATAATAATGGCACAAGGGGATTAAGATGGAGGGGGGATGCATTAGTATAAAGGTAAGAACACTCCTTTTGTCCGCGGGTACCCCTCGCGCATGAGGGGGTACCCGCGGACATAAGTTCAGGACTTGGGGGTACGGTCGCCGAAAAGGTTGAGAACCACTGGTCTAGGACTTTATTTTGTTCCTGTTTATGTTTTGTTTTTACCTGCAACCTGTGGAAATAAAGCTGGCAAGGAGCCAGACTTGTATGAGGAACTGTGGTCTGCTGTGTTATTGTGAGGAACGTGTCCCTTTGAAAGTGACCAGGACGATCCGAGAGCTAATCCCTGAGACGGTTCATCACATTTTGGTGGAGAATGCGGGCACACGTTGATAAGGACATAACGTTGACAAGGGCAACCAACAGGCGAGTTGGAGAGGAGCCGTTGCTAGGAGCAACCCCCTCAAGATTGCAAGTTGGAGGAGCCCAGCAGAGGAGTTCAAGCACAGGATGGTGTCTGCGGAGGAGCGTTGCTAGGGGAAACTGATCGAGATTAAAAAAAAATTCTGAAAAAAGGACATCGGCAGTTCGTTGCTGGGGGCAACCGACGTGAATGTGGTCCCCACCTCTTTGTGTACATAGCGATGTTTTACAGGCACTGCAGTTACCTGGGTTTGTGACCACGATCCAGGCTCTCTACATCGCGATGCACTCTCGGCCCGCCGCCGCAACAAGACTGGGCAAATCCTATTACATGACCAGACGCCTGGCAACGCGTCGCTGGTTACCGGGGCCCTGCAGTGGGCTCCGAGCCCTGTTTCTTCAGTGCTGCAGAATCGAGAGGCGGGACCCCCGAACATCATGCCTGGTGCTTAATCATGCTAGGTATATATACATATATATTGAATGTCTCCGTTTTACACATATATGTTTTAATTTGATATTGGGCGTACATAGAGTGTATGTGGTGCTTGCAGTCACGGCTTTAATACTGTGCATTTTAGCTGCATTCATACCGTGCATTGGTACTGGGCTTTCTTCCATTACATTGAAGTTTTGCATAAAAAATTTTCATGCAATCATCATATTTCCTGTGCATTTAATCTCAACGTCTACAATGGGCATTCATACCGAGCATTTATTCATGCCGCTAATACTACACTTCATTTAGAATCACCACCGGGGAGAGGAAAAAAAAACGCACGCTCCTAGCATTGTATACTGCACCCACAGTTTTCTTAGCATTGTAGTCTGCACGCAGGCTCCTAGCATTGTATACTGCACGCACGGTTTTCTTAGCATTGCAGTCAGCACGCACTCTCCTAGCATTGTGGACTGCGCGCACGGATGTAGCATTGTATTCTGCACGTCCGCATAAAGCATGGTATATTGCACGCCCGATCTTAGCATTGCATGCTGCACGCACACTTTCAGCACCGTACACTGTACGCACACTCCTAGCATTATACACTGCATTTACGCTCCTAGCATCACATACTGCATGCATGCTCTTGGCATTGTATACGGCACGCACTTAGCATTACGCTGCACGCATGTGTTTCCACACCGAGACCATGGCACGCACACTCATAGCTTTATACTGCACGCAGGGTCATAAATCGCACTGCATGCACGCTCAAACGCTTTCACTACACGCACGCTCCACACATACACTTATAACGTTCATGCTGTAAGTACGCCCACAGCTTACCTTGCACATACACTCATAGTATTTATACTGCATATACGCTTACAGGAACACTGTTTACAGATCATGAACGTTATATTCATGCGCTCACGACATTTACATGGTTAACATACTCATAATATTCATTCAATCATGGCACTCATACTATTCATACGCTCTTGGTTTTACATTGATTATACTTGTGTACATTTATACTGTTCACACAGGTAGGGCATCTTCACCGTTGTTACATTCTGGCGTTACTGTGGTAATTATCACACTGTTCATACACTAGTAGTTGGTTACTGCACACATGCTTGTATTATTACATTGAAATACATTAATGATGGTTTCGCCCTTGTAGTGATACGGTATACATGCTGGTAGTAGGTTTGCTGCACACACGGTTTTGTGCCATTCATACTGTACACACGCTAGTGGTTGGTACTGTAGTAGTTACACAATACAGGTGATAGTAGTTGTCATAAGATATATATATACTTGTAGTTGGTATACGGGACGTACGCTTGCATCATTTATACTGTACATAGGTCAGGGGTTGTTACCATAGTCATTGGCATAATAAACTTACGGCCGTACTATTTTACGCTTGTAAGTTTACAACGGTACTCACGCTCATATCATTAGGGCGACAGATTCGTTTGCTGTTATACTGTTCGTATGCTTGTGCAAGTTTACACTGTACATGTGTTTGCGCTTTTTACACAAACATGCACTCTTAGCTATAATTTCATTTGAGCTTTATACTATGCTCACAACTTCACACTGTCTTCAAGCTCACAGCTTGATACTATGCATACTACATACATTCCTAGTTTCACACACACGGTACAGAGGTTTGTAACTTTATACAGTATTTTCATAAACAATCTCACTGTACACTCGGTTTTCTTACACTCAACGGAAAAGCTATACATCATGAGATGCTACACGTACAAGTACTGTAAATTGTCACAACGTTGTGACAATTTACAGTACTTGTACGTGTAGCATCTCATGATGTATAGCTTTTCCGTTAAGTAGCAATTACGGCACAGTATATACATTCTGAAAATGGTCATAGTGTAAATGCATAGCATTTCGCTCCAGTCATACTGCATAGGCTTGGAGCATTCATACGACATTCACTAGGTCCAGCATTAATGTGATAAATGATCATCGTTTCATGCATGTCGCTTATAGTTTCATTTGGTGCATGGCATTCTTGGCGAACATTGGGATACATATGATCACAGCTTCCAAGTTCTGCTCGTATCATCTGTCCGATTTGTTTGCTCATGCCACTCATAGGTACTTCATGCTTATCGACCTACAGGTCATGACTGTCACGGTGCATACACGATAGCTTTCTTATTGTTATCATTTGGTACATAACTACATTGCTTTAGTCCAGGTTTGCATAAGATTTAATGATTCATCATGAGCTGCACCAGCTTTTGGTTATTTCATATTATGCAGTTATGCAGTCACAAAAAGCTTGTACATGGTTCTTGGGGTCTTAGCTCACTCATCACTCATAAGTCCATGACTAGTCACTGTGCATGGACAAGTATACATCAACATCAGCACGATCATCTTGACAGTTTCATAACATCCATAAGTTTAACAGCATCATTACACGACTATAGTCTCCACCTCACACATGTGTCAGACATTTCGAATCAGGCACATGTACAGTGGTCCCTCAACATACGATGGTAATTCGTTCCAAATGACCCATCGTTTGTCGAATCCATCGTATGTTGAGGTATCCGTGCAATGTAAAGTATAGGAAGCTGTACTCACCTGTCCCCGCAACTCCGGACCAGGTCCTCACCGCTCCCGATGCTGTCCAAGGGGCTCCCGATGCTGTCCCGCTGCTCCGGTGTCTTCTTCGCGATCCTCCGGCTTCTTCCGCATCTTCTCCAGGGTCCGGGCCTCGCTTTCTGGAGCCGTTATTACGATGCTGCGCCGGCGCGGCGTGCGTAGTGACGTAATAACGACACCGGAAAGCGAGGCCCGGACCCTGGAGAAGATGCAGAAGACGCCGGAGGATCGGGAAGTGGACCCGGAGCAGCGGGAATAGGTAGGCGAACCTGCCCGGGATGCTTAAACTGCTATCCGACAGCAGCTTAAGCATTTTGCGCTGTCGGATAGCAGTTGATGCGATGGCCCCGACATATAAAAGCATCGTATGTCGATGCTGACATCGACACGCGATGGCCTCTGAGAGGCCATCGTATGTCGATTTGATCATATGTCGGGGCCATCGCAGCTCGGGGGGGGTTACTGTATAGGGTGATATATACGTCGACTAGGTTCAGCAGAAGTTTCGGCATTCACCACTAATGCAGCAGAGTTGAACATTTTACCAGCAATACCAATCATTAGACATAATGGTAATGTCAGACATAATGGCAATAGGGCGGGTTTATCGTAATGGGACACCACTCATGAGGCTAGTGGAGTTAGGAATGGGGCATTGGGATTGATTTAGTTTCAGGTAAGGTAGTCGGATATTGTTGATCTTCAGGCAATAAGGCGGTTACCGCCAAGGTCGATCGGGTGTCGATGGTTGTGCCTATTTAGCTAACAGTTTCTATTTTGCCACTCATTAGCAGGAATATGATGGGATTCATTGGGCCGACAGGTCATAGTGTTTCACTCTTGCAATGAGGTTAGGCCGCATGCTACAAGCAGATATCGGTTTGGGTTTAGCCTGACCCTGTTCAAGTGCCGAACTCTGGTTTCGGTGTAGAGGAGGCATGACTGTCACAACTCTTCAGTTTCCAGGCATCGATCCCTGTGCCAGTCAGTTTGCTTCACCTATTTTCTGTCTCAATGTCAGGACTATATCTTGGATTTGTGCTAAGGTAGGGGCATTGGTCATGATTACAACATTTGATTCCCTACCAGATTGACTTTTGCCCTCTAAAGGTGCGGCCTCCGTTGCGGTCATTGGACACACTCCAGACCGATATGTTAAAAGTTTATAATGTGTACATTACAAGTAAATATATATCATGGTTATCACAAGCAGGAATGTGTAAGCCCTGATCACAAGTGTAAAGCCTAATTAGGCTGTATTTGTGATATGGGCGGTAACATCTCCAACCCCCCTACACATCAAGGTGGCACATAAGGGGTTGTGGGCGGGGGCAGGGATATATATATAGCCCCTGCCCCCTATCAGGTGGCGTTCGTGACATTTTGAGGACCCCTCCCAACCCTCCCTCTCTTTTTTCCATCTTTTCATTTCTTCATTTCATACATTACAGGGCATGCCCTCTAAAGGTGTGGCCTCTGTCGCGGTCATTGGGGACACTCCAGACCGATATGTTAAAGGTTATAATGTGTACATTACAAGTAAATATATATCATGGTTATCACGAGCACGAATGTGTAAGCCCTGATCACAAATAATAATTAAGCCGGAGAGCGGCTGACACTTACCGTGGTCCAGAGACTTACAGCGCAGCGCAGCATCCCTCTTTAGGCGGCGGCGGCAGGCAGCAGACATGAGTATAACGGCTAGGATACTTCACCGGCAATCTTTCCTCTGGAACACACTGCCGTTAACGGAGACCAGGACCCCGCACTGGAACCTCCTAAAAGCCAGGATCCCGCACTGGCTATAGTCCTGCCATGCCGCCGACAGACCGTGGCAGGACAGAGCCAGGACCCCGCACTGGCATATACTCACGGACATAGATGCAGCCAAGACCCTGCAGGGCTGTACAAAATCTTGAATAGATGGGCAGCGTGCGGGAGTTTGCGGGGTTCTTTTATAGGTATGGTACCTTGGTTAATTAAAATAATTATTTATGCTAATATCTAGATGGGCGGTCCTGGTGGGTGGTCTGGAGACCGCATTACCCTTCTGTGCTGCCGTAGGGGACGATGAGGAAATATATATATATATATGTATATATATATATATATATATATATATATATATAGATATGTGTATGTATATACATGTACATATACATGCTTGATAAAGACTGTGCAGACAGTCAAAACGTTGCTCGCCACATATGAGAAAATAAATCACCTTTGATTTTTCATCTAACTGGAGTGCTGTGGGACACTTTATTTTGTATATATATATATAAATATGTATTTGTATGTATATATGAATGTACATATATGTATAAATAAATATGTATGCATATATATATATGTATGTGTGTATATATATGTATATGTGTGTATATATATTTGTATTTATGTATGTGTATAGATATATGTACATATATATTGTGACATTCCGTCTCGGGGATTAGCTCTGGGATCGTCCTGGTCACTTACCACGGGACACGTTTCCTCGCAATAACTCGCCAGACAACCGTTAAGCATACAAGTCTGGCACCTCACGAGCTTTATTTACACAGGTTACAGGTAAAACAAAATATAACTCAGGAACAAACCGAAGTCCTAGACCGTCTGGTCACTGACTACACATGTAAGCATGCCCTGACTACTAACTGGTGAGCTACCCTCAGCCAGCATAAAACATGTGCCCCTGCAACCTGTTTTACTCACAGTTCACACCACTTCTTGGACCACTCACAGCTCCTGCTGTGTGTTTCCTCAACAGGGTCCATGTGTCTCCCCCTACAGCGACATGCTGTTTTCCTGGGTGAGCCCAGACTAGACTATTCTGTTTCCTTTCCTTATATCTAGACTTCCCACATTTCTGCTGGCCTCATTAATTAGGCACCTGATGAGCATCTCTGCTAGCTCAGCTAGGAGAAAGGACTGGGAAAAACACCCTTTCATTACCCTCAAACCTGCCTTAGTGCCACAATATATATATATATATATATATATATATATATATATATATGTGTGTGTGTGTGTGTGTGTGTGTATATATATATATATATATATATATATATACACACACACACACATGTATATACATATACCTATATATGCATACATATATATATATATATATATGTACATATGTCTATACACATGGGATGCAGAGCGGGTGCATGCTGACTGAGGGGTCCTGATACATCAAGAAGAAAAATCACCGCCACATTCACAAGTAGATAATATGGCTTTATTACATCTCATACAGGCAACGTTTTGGCTGCGTAATTAAAGCCTTTCTCAACCCATCCCGGCTTCAGAAAGGTTGTTACTGTGCAGCCGAAACGTTGCCTGTATCTGATGTAATAAAGCTAGATTATCAACTTGACATCTACTTGTGAATGTGGCAGTGATTTTTCTTCTTGCTGTATATGTAAACATATATATATATATCTATATATATATAGATATATTTATATATAATATTAGAATATGTATGTATATATATATATATATATATATATATATATATATATATATGCATTTCCATATAAGTTGGATGAATGCGTTCTTATGGGTAGAGCTGAGGAGAGCCAGGGCACCAGGGAGGAAATTGTTGTGGTCTTCCTCCCCACCCACAACCAGACAATCATGCAAATAAATTGGAACTGTTTGCACCAACTGGAGCACTCCTTTAATATGGTAAAAATGTATTAAAAAAAAGTTTTCATTAACTTTGTCCTACTTTTAATTTATTAAAATTTTTCATAACATAACAAATGAGTCTTGTCACATATTTTTGCAGGTATTATTGTGGGACAATTTATTATATCACTAGACAAGTGTTTGTTTGAGAGTCTGTCTTTTTTTCCATGGTTGTAGCGACCACTAAGTGGGAGGGAGATCATTCTGCAATATTTAGACTTTTGAAACAGTTGGTGGCACACTGTATCATAAACAATGGTCTGTTGCATGGAATGAATAACAGGTGTATCTGAATGGGTTGGGTGGGTGATGTTGAAATAAAATTACTTCAAACTTATCAAAAAGGAATCCTGGGACGTATAGTTAGTACAAAGTCCGACACAATTTAGGCATTTCACAAAATGTAAATCATCAGCTATATATAGAATTGACAATACAGTCCTTGAGCATCAAGCCAAGCATGGATCCTGGTATGTACTAAAATTACCTTATGGTGCATAACCCCTTCAAAGGGTTACTTCAAGATAAACAACTATAGTACATATCCTAAGCATATGAGCTAAGTGTCCCATTGGTCAATACCCCAGGTACATATCTCTGGTTCACATGAACCAGACATTCACCTTCATTAGATTGCCATAGGCCTGCACTTGGGTATCTTTGGCTATTTCATACCGATGAATGGAGGTAACAAGTCTGTTATAGCTTTGTAAGGCTTGGTTCACATACGTCCGACATCTGTCAAATCTAGACATTAGACACATAAATATAGACACAACTGATGCCAAGTTGCCATCAGTTGTATTGCATCCGACATCTATTGTTTTTGCCCTTCGGACTGGGGAACAAAAACAAGCTGCGTTCCCCTGTTTGTTGCACTCCGGCATGTCCAACCATCCGGCATTAAAATTGAGATGTTGGATAATAGTGAAATGTCCCAAAATGAATGGGATCAGTTCTAGCATCATTTTCCCTCTGGTGCACCCGGAGCAAAACTGCGCACAATGCCTGATATATGTGATCCCAGCCTTAGACAGTCAACAGGCCCAATTCGAGAGGACTGATTACTTTTTCTATGGTGGACAGAGGCCTTTTATATAAAACATTATTTTCTATTTTACATTAGAGTACAATTACTATAGTCATGCATGTATAATGTTGGTGAATATGTTAAATCACGAGATTACTGCATAGATTATAAAATAATCTTTTAATGTAACTTTACTGATATAATTTTATGTAATATGAATAATAAAACTAAAATAAACATGAAAAATCTATAGGCAATCTAGATTGTAAATCTGGAATTATATTCCTCCAATAATTGGGATGTATCTGGCCGTGGTACTGGAGCTATGTTTGCTGGGAGAGTACCTCGCCGAGATTGCCAATCTGTGACATTTCTGTCCTTTACCACTTCAAATATTTTTAACAAGATGTCATAGGCAAAATCTTGGGAGGTGGATTCGTATATGGCTTTTACCACCCATGCCCGACGTGCCTTCGAGTATTCATAGCTATTCATCTTTTCCAGATGCTGTTGCTTTTTGGATAGTGGCTTGGATACGTCCTACATTCCGGTTATGGACGATAGCTGCTAATTGAGTGCGAGCTATCATTCAGTCTATGAAAAAATGAATTATTTTTGGTCTGTACTTCAGACAAAGACTGTGATATATTTCAAGCTCTCCTGTGTGGCAAAACAATGAAAGTTGCCTTATGTCCTTCAACAGACTAGGATTCAGAGCCACTTTGCTTACTACATTATGAGCTGGAAGTTTAGGCATGAGCCACTTGGTGTCATTTATCTGACTTTCTGTCAAGGGTGGATGCTGACAGACAGAGTCATTTGAGTCATCATCCCAGGCATGTATATTTGAGACATGATGCAACAAAAATTTCCATCGCTCCTCCAACACATCCGGATTTTTCCCACATGTTCTGGCGCACGACCATAGATGGTTTTTTATTGGTTGAATCCACTTCATGAGAACATTGGTTTCTTTGGTTTTTGCTCCAGCTGCAATTTTATTTCCAATTGACTTTCCAAATGCCAAATGTCAAACTGATGTTCAATGAAAGGGTATTTTTCACGTAGAATTTTTCGAATAGAGACATGTCTGTCTGTAGCTATTGTTAAAATCTCAACATCTTGGGATAGTAATTCCTGAATTGTTTTTTCAAAGGCAATTTTTTCCATGGCTAGAGAAGATGTGGTAGGTAGAAGTTGCTCTACGTTAAACACACACATTTTTTTTGAAACCGCATCCATAATTGTATTAGTACAATAGGGGAGATTTATCAAAACCTGTCCAGAGGAAAAGTTGCCCAGTTGCCCATAGCAACCAATCAGCTTGCTTCTTTCATTTTTAACAAGGCCTCTGCAAAATGAAAGAAGTGATCTGATTGGTTGCTATGGGCAACTGGGCAACTTTTCCTCTGCACAGGTTTTGATAAATCTCCCCAATATTTTGCAGAAAACCCTGGGGAATCTGATCGACCATCTCCTGTCACAAATGCAGGTGTACGCCTGTGCCCCCGTGCGATGTCACGCTCCGCCCCTCAATGCAAGCCTACGGGAGGGCTATCACGCCCCCTCCCGTAGGCTTTCATTGCGGGGCGGAGCATGATGTCACACACCGGCGCAGGCGTGACGTCACACGCCGCCCGCCCTGTAGTCGCCTGTATTCAGACCCGGAGCGAACACGCTCCGGGGACTGATAATAAACGGGGTGCCGCTAGCATGATCACGGGCGTCCCCAGCAGCGGGACTCCCGCGATCAGGCATCTTATCCCCTATCATGCAAATCAGCTTTTTCAAGCATGACTCAAATTAGAAATTTTATATAGAATACTGGGTCATCATTTATTTCAAATAAGTACTCGAAGACAGGCAAGGGTTCCTCCTCTTCATCACTACTTAGTTCAGATGATCCTTCATTTTCGACTTCATCATCACTTTGGTGAAAGGATCTGTCCTCAGTGTCAATGTACGTGGTTATTGTGGTAGAATGATCAATGACCTCCTCCTCAGGCTCATCGGTGGTTATGAGATCTGGTTGTGCTTGAGAAACAATAGGAGAAAGTGGTTGTACATTCTCCTCAACCCCTGGTAAAACACTTTCTGAGGATTGAGGGAAGTATAAATCTTTGTCAAGGTGAGAAAGGGTTTCCTCATGGATTTTAACCGTGTGTTCCTTTAGGAATTGAGGACAGAGTGGAGGATAAGACAAGACTGTTTTTCTTTGAGTCGATTATGTAAAAAGAGGTCCTCTGTACATAGTACCTTTTTCCTGTTGTTGTACTGTAACAGTTGGATCTGGAACTCTTGGCTGAGTGATTGGTGAGATAGAAGTTGGAGAAGTGGTAGGTTCATTTATACGGATTTCAAAAATAAAATCTGATATATCAGTACTAATGTATTGTATCTGTATATCCTGATTTGTACTATGTCCAGCTGTAGTTTCCAGTGCCTCTGTAAGATCTTGAAGTTTTTGGGTAGACACTGTCTTTTCCAGTCTCGTCGGCTCACGGCTTAATTTAGATTTCCTTTTTTGATATACAAAAGGCATAGTGTTAGTTGCAAAGTCTCGCTTTTGAGGAGTACTGTTCAATTTCCATCTGTTTGGAGATGCTGAAGCTTCAGTATTTTCAATTGATGGTAGGAAACATGAAGTGGTCTCTGATGTTGTGGGAATAGACAAAGTTTCACTTTGAGTTTCGGAGATGACTTCAGGTCTGGACACAGAAATACAGTACATGTTGAAGTTAAAGATGATGTTGTCGATAAATTAAACATTTTTTTTTTCTTTTTAGCAGGTGGGAGCACAGATGTGTCTTTAGACGTAGATTACCCTAAACTTGAGCTTAGCTGCAGAACTGAAGTTATCGGTGCAGTGGTAGTTGTAGTTGAATATGTGACTGTACTGGAAGTGGTGCTGGAAACACTGTATGTCACAACCGTAGTTGTTGGCGTGCAAACTGGGGTAGTAAGCACAATTGCAGTAGTCATCCTAACAACAGGTTGAGAAGACATAGATGGTACAGCCGCCTGTTTTCCTCTAGGTGTTGTAGGCTTCTTTGGAAATATTGTTGGAATTGCATCTTTCCTCAGTGTTTGACGATACTCCTCGTGATTGTAACAGGAATGATGAAAGTGAAGGGAACATAGACAAAAACTATAGTTTATTTTCCCAATAAGAACCTGTTGAACCTTTTCTTCAAGGTTGTCTTCAAACTGTCCCGTCTGCTGGAGCCATATACATATCCTTGCTGGATCGTTAGGAAAGCCATGTAGGATAACAGACTGATCTCGTTTACGCCATGATGAAGTACACCCCTTCACAATGCACGATGGCATGCTACATTTTTTAAATAATATGGATTATTATAATGTAAAATAGATGAGTCAAAGCCTTTTAAATTAGAATACACATTTTGTACACACATTTTCTCGTAAACGTAGCCAAAGTAACATTTCATAGAATATTGTGTGTGTGTATATATATATATATATATATATATATATATATATATATGTGTGTGTGTGTGTGTGTGTGTGTGTATATATATATATATATATATATATATATGTGTGTGTGTGTGTGTGTGTGTGTGTATATATATATATATATATATATATATGTATAGATATGTGTGTGTATATATATATATATATATATATATATATGCAGATGAAGTCAGGCTGCTCACCACTCTCGCGTTTGCTGCACTATCTCGTGCTACGGACACCGATACCGCTCCCGGCTTAGTAGAAATCACACAGGAAAAAACGTCCGGCACTCGGGAAGATGCAGGTAAAACTTATCAATGGCTTTATTCACACGCTTAAGGCAGGACACAATCTGACGCGTTTCGCACACTCAGGTGCTTAGTCGTAGATAGACATACACTCAATAATGCGGGTTAAAATACACATGAGTTTGGTCACATGACCACATGAATCTTAATTAAAAACAGTTGGTTACAAAACATGGCATTGGGAATCATGATCACATTTGGTCGTTCGGAGAGAGTTCACACAAGGGTGCAGACAATGTGGCTTTAAATTTCAAATTTTGATTAACATTTAAATTTCAATCTCGAATGGTCTAAAAACTAGTTTATCAAATACTACGGATATTCATATTAATTTAGAAGTACATATTTACCGAAATAAATAGTTTGAACTATACCTGCACATCAAGAACCGAAATATTTATATATAGATCAATAACCGCATAATGTGCATCTCACCGTGTGAACATCCCCCTATAATTTGCGACAATCCAAAATTTATTATATATACACAAGAAACGAAGAGTACATATTGGACCGGGAACTAAACATACGTGATTAGTAATAAATTGTATACATCAACTATATTCTCTTATTCAATTTATGCACACATTAACATTAAATCCAATCTTTTATTTAACCCTTGCGGGTATCTTGTTCCCAAAAGGAACATCCAATGTGCCTCTCTATTGTATAGTTTCTTTCTAAGATCGCCTCCCCTAGGTCCTAAGGTGACTTTTTCTACCCCCAATACTCGTAAATGGGTGGTGTCCCCTGAATGGGACTCCCTAAAGTGACGTGACAGCATAGACATGCTTGTTAAGCTACTTTTAGCATCCGTAATATGTTTCCTAAACCTCACTTTTAATGAATTACCCGAGCATCCTACATATTGCAAATTGCAAACAATACATGTTGCTACGTATATAATGGATTTAGTGTTACAATTGATATACTGGTGTATATTGTATGTCCTATTTGTTGTACAAGACGTTACGGTATTTGAATTTACCATGTGTGTACATGTAATGCATCTGGTATGACCGCATTTGCGATTACCTATATTCCTCAACCAGTCCCGGTCCTTTACACTTTCCTTTTGACTAGTAAATAGACTAGGTGAGACTCTGGTTCCAATATGGGGCCTCTCCTGGACACAATAGAAATACCCTCTGATAATATGTCTCTTAATAATGGATCTGTTTCTAATACCGGAATGTATCTGTTTATTATTTTCTTAATCTGTCCAAATTGAGTACTGTATGATGTCACGAAAAATGGTGGTCTATCCTTATTCGGATTTATGTTTTCATTTTTGATTGTGTTTTTGGCTAATATATAAGGCTGGAGGCAAATTAGCCAAAAACACAATCAAAAATGAAAACATAAATCCGAATAAGGATAGACCACCATTTTTCGTGACATCATACAGTACTCAATTTGGACAGATTAAGAAAATAATAAACAGATACATTCCGGTATTAGAAACAGATCCAATATTAAGAGACATATTATCAGAGGGTATTTCTATTGTGTCCAGGAGAGGCCCCACTATTGGAACCAGAGTCTCACCTAGTCTATTTACTAGTCAAAAGGAAAGTGTAAAGGACCGGGACTGGTTGAGGAATATAGGTAATCGCAAATGCGGTCATACCAGATGCATCACATGTACACACATGGTAAATTCAAATACCGTAACGTCTTGTACAACAAATAGGACATACAATATACACCAGTATATCAATTGTAACACTAAATCCATTATATACGTAGCAACATGTATTGTTTGCAATTTGCAGTATGTAGGATGCTCGGGTAATTCATTAAAAGTGAGGTTTAGGAAACATATTACGGATGCTAAAAGTAGCTTAACAAGCATGTCTATGCTGTCACTGTCACGATGCCGGCTGGCAGGAGGTGGATCCTCTGTGCCAGAGAGGGAAGCGAGGACCGTGCTAGTGGACCGGTTCTAAGACACTACTGGTTTTCACCAGAGCCCGCCGCAAAGCGGGATGGTCTTGCTGCGGCGGTAGTGACCAGGTCGTATCCACTAGCAACGGCTCACCTCTCTGGCTGCTGAAGATGCTGAAGATAGGCGAGGTACAAGGGAGTAGGCAGAAGCAAGGTCGGACGTAGCAGAAGGTCGAGGCAGGCAGCAAGGATCGTAGTCGGGGGCAACGGCAGGAGGTCAGGAACACGGGCTAGGAACAGACAAGGGAACGCTTTCACTAGGCACTAAGGCAACAAGATCCGGCAAGGAAGTGCAAGGGAGGAGGTTAGATATAGTCAGGAACCAGGTGGGAGCCAATTAAGCTAATTGGGCCAGGCACCAATCATTGGTGCACTGGCCCTTTAAGTCTCAGGGAGCTGGCGCGCGCGCGCCCTAGAGAGCGGAGTCAGGTACGGGGACCGGGGTGCGCATCGCGAGCGGGCGCCACCCGCATCGCGAATCGCATCCCGGCAGGAGGCGGGACCGCAGCGCACCCGGTCAGTGGATCTGACCGGGGCGCTGCAGCAACGGGGATGAGGCGAGCGCTCCGGGGAGGAACGGGGACCCGGAGCGCTCGGCGTAACAGTACCCCCCCCCTTGGGTCTCCCCCTCTTCTTGGGGCCAAAGAACCTGAGGAAAAAAAAGTCAATTTTTCCGTGATGAGGTCCGATGCACATTAGGAGGGGTTCTGTGCGGAAACGCATGAGACAGTCCAATCTTTTATTGTTAATACAATAGATGTAGAGGGGTCTGGCGAGACTGGTCACAGGGACGTAGAACCTGTTGATAAGAGAGGCCAAAAAAAATTTTCCTGCAGATCCGGAATCCAAGGAGACCATGGTAGAGAAGGAGAAGGTAGAGGCAGATATCCGCACAGGCACAGTAAGGCGTGGAGAAGCAGAGTTGACATCAAGAACTGTGTCACCTTTGTGCGGAGTCAGCGTACGTCTTTCCAGGCGGGGAGGACGGATAGGACAATCCTTCAGGAAGTGTTCGGTACCGGCATAGTACAGGCAAAGATTCTCCATGCGGCGTCGTGTCCTCTCTTGAGGTGTCAAGCGAGACCGGTCAACTTGCATAGCCTCCGCGGCGGGAAGCACAGGAACGGATTGCAGAGGACCAGAGGAGAGAGGAGCCGGGGAGAAAAAACGCTTCGTGCGAACAAAGTCCATATCCAGGCGGAGCTCCAGACGCCATCCGGAAGAACGCATGTCAATGCGAGTGGCAAGATGAATGAGTTCATGTAGGTCAGCAGGAGTCTCTCGTGCGGCCAGAACATCTTTAATGTTGCTGGATAGGCCTTTTTTAAAGGTCGCGCAGAGAACCTCACTATTCCAGGACAACTCGTAAGCAAGAGCACGGAACTGAATGGCGTACTCGCCAATGGAAGAAACACCCTGTTCCAGGTTCAGCAGGGCAATCTCGGCAGAAGAAGCTCGGGCAGGCTCCTCGAAGACACCACGGACCTCAGCGAAGAAGGACTGGACTGTGGCTGTGGCAGAATCATTGCGGTCCCCATCAAACTTGTCCGGCAGGAACAAGCAGGGGTTAGGAACGGCCGGTTGCTGCGGAGGAGTTGCAGGAGCCGGCGGAGGAGATGGTTGTTGCAGCTGTAGTTGTGACAGAAGTTGCTGTATCTGCGGCAGCAGCTGCTGTGACTGAAGTTGCTGTATCTGCGGCAGCAGCTGCTGTAACTGTGACTGAAGACGCTGTGTCTCGGAGATCAAGTATGCCAGCTGTTGATCTCGTTGGGCGATCTTTACGCCAAATTTGTCCGGCAGGGACAAGCAGGGGTTAGGAACGGCCGGTTGCTGCGGAGGAGTTGCAGGAGCCGGCGGCGGAGAAGGTAGTTGCAGCTGTAGCTGTTGCTGTATCTGCGGCTGCAGCTGCTGTATCTGTGACTGAATACGCAGTGCCTCGGAGGTCAAGTATGCCAGCTGTTGATCTCGTTGCGCTATCTGTTGCGACTGCTGGGCGATCTGACGAGCTTGCTGGGCGACCAGCGTAGGGAGGTCAGCGACAACTGGCAGAGGAACTTCAGCGGGATCCATGGCCGGATCTACTGTCACGATGCCGGCTGGCAGGAGGTGGATCCTCTGTGCCAGAGAGGGAAGCGAGGACCGTGCTAGTGGACCGGTTCTAAGACACTACTGGTTTTCACCAGAGCCCGCCGCAAAGCGGGATGGTCTTGCTGCGGCGGTAGTGACCAGGTCGTATCCACTAGCAACGGCTCACCTCTCTGGCTGCTGAAGATGCTGAAGATAGGCGAGGTACAAGGGAGTAGGCAGAAGCAAGGTCGGACGTAGCAGAAGGTCGAGGCAGGCAGCAAGGATCGTAGTCGGGGGCAACGGCAGGAGGTCAGGAACACGGGCTAGGAACAGACAAGGGAACGCTTTCACTAGGCACTAAGGCAACAAGATCCGGCAAGGAAGTGCAAGGGAGGAGGTTAGATATAGTCAGGAACCAGGTGGGAGCCAATTAAGCTAATTGGGCCAGGCACCAATCATTGGTGCACTGGCCCTTTAAGTCTCAGGGAGCTGGCGCGCGCGCGCCCTAGAGAGCGGAGTCAGGTACGGGGACCGGGGTGCGCATCGCGAGCGGGCGCCACCCGCATCGCGAATCGCATCCCGGCAGGAGGCGGGACCGCAGCGCACCCGGTCAGTGGATCTGACCGGGGCGCTGCAGCAACGGGGATGAGGCGAGCGCTCCGGGGAGGAACGGGGACCCGGAGCGCTCGGCGTAACAGTCACGTCACTTTAGGGAGTCCCATTCAGGGGACACCACCCATTTACGAGTATTGGGGGTAGAAAAAGTCACCTTAGGACCTAGGGGAGGCGATCTTAGAAAGAAACTATACAATAGAGAGGCACATTGGATGTTCCTTTTGGGAACAAGATACCCGCAAGGGTTAAATAAAAGATTGGATTTAATGTTAATGTGTGCATAAATTGAATAAGAGAATATAGTTGATGTATACAATTTATTACTAATCACGTATGTTTAGTTCCCGGTCCAATATGTACTCTTCGTTTCTTGTGTATATATAATAAATTTTGGATTGTCGCAAATTATAGGGGGATGTTCACACGGTGAGATGCACATTATGCGGTTATTGATCTATATATAAATATTTCGGATCTTGATGTGCAGGTATAGTTCAAACTATTTATTTCGGTAAATATGTACTTCTAAATTAATATGAATATCCGTAGTATTTGATAAACTAGTTTTTAGACCATTCGAGATTGAAATTTAAATGTTAATCAAAATTTGAAATTTAAAGCCGCATTGTCTGCACCCTTGTGTGAACTCTCTCCGAACGACCAAATGTGATCATGATTCCCAATGCCATGTTTTGTAACCAACTGTTTTTAATTAAGATTCATGTGGTCATGTGACCAAACTCATGTGTATTTTAACCCGCATTATTGAGTGTATGTCTATCTACGACTAAGCACCTGAGTGTGCGAAACGCGTCAGATTGTGTCCTGCCTTAAGCGTGTGAATAAAGCCATTGATAAGTTTTACCTGCATCTTCCCGAGTGCCGGACGTTTTTTCCTGTGTGATATATATATATATATATATATATATATATATATATATATATATTCTACAGCAGCCTAAAATTTATTTGCTTTCTGTAGAATGATGGACTGAAATAGGATATTTCTTTTTTTTTATTGATTTTTTTCATCATATATAAATAAGCATGCATATTCCATGTACATAAATTCATCACATACATATATACACTTATACTATACCCTTCCACCCATCAATTATATCTATCTCCCACTCCGTGGTGCCCCCCTCTGTATCCTTCTCTCTTCTGTTTCCTTAATGTGTTTCTTAGTACATTGACTTTCTCTTTTTATATCTTCTTCTGATCTTTCCTAATTTATTGTTGACTTCCTATTCCTCCCCTAAATGTGTTCCATAATTCCCATTTTTTATAAAAGGGTATACTCTGATTGTTTCCAATCGCTATAATTTCCTCTAATTTATAACAGTGTTGTATCGTATTTATTATTTCATTCACTTCAGGAATCTGTGCTTGCCTCCAGTATCTGCAGAGAACTAGCTTTGCGACCACTAAAATCTTGCATACCAAAAATCGCATTTTTACCGGATATATTTGCATTTGTAATAGTAACAATGCTTTTTGTGGTGTCAATTTACTTGGGATGCGGGTGATGTTTACTAGTAATTGTTCTACTTTATGCCAGAAGACTTGTGTCATCGGGCATAGCCATAAAATATGTATAAAGAATTCCGTCCCCCCACAGTTTCGCCAACATTTTTCAGAATTCACCGAGGATATCTCATGGAGCCTATCAGGGGAGTAATACCATCTTAGGTTAGTTTTAACTATAGCCTCTATGTCAGGGTCCGGACTAGCAGCTGGTGAAGACACTGGAGGTGGATCCTCTGTGCCAGAGAGGCGATGACGCGGGCCGTACTGGGGAATCGGTTCTAAGCAGTTACTGGTGTTCACCAGAGCCCGCCGCAAAGCAGGATGGACTTGCTGCGGCAGTAACTACCTGGTCGTGTTCCCCAGTAGCGACTAGACCTCTCAGGCAGCTGAGACTGGTGCGGTACACAAGGACTAGACAGAGGCGAGGTCAGACGTAGCAGAAGGTCAGGACAGGCAGCGAGGTTCGTAGTCAGGGGCAACAGCAGAAGGTCTGGGTACACAGGCTTGGAACACACTATAACGCTTTCTCAGGGCACAAGGCAACAAGATCCGGCAAGGAGAGTGGTGCACTGGCCCTTTAAATTTTGGCAAGCCGGCGCGCGCACGCGCCGGGAGGAAGCAGACGGGGGCGAGAGTTGAGTGACATGTGGTGCGATCCGAGGGCGGGCACGAGCCGTGCCTCGGATCGCGTCCCCTCTGGGGACCAGGGAGCAGCGCTCGCGGTCAGCAATGCCGACCGGAGCGCTGCAGACAGAAGCACACCCTGAGTGCTCCGGGGAGGCAGCAGGACCTGGAGCGCTCGGCGTGACAGTACCCCCCCCCCCCCTTGGGTCTCCCCCTCTTCTTGGAACCGAGGAATCTGTAGATGAGTTCCTTGTCTAGAATATTGTCCTCTGGCTCCCAAGACCTCTCTTCGGGGCCACAATTCTCCCAATCAACAAGAATTTTTTTTTTTACCTCTGACAACCTTTGAAGTGAGGATTTCTTTAACCGAGAAGACGTCAGAGGACCCCGAGACAGGAGCAGGAACGGTGACCTTGGGGGGAAAGCGGTTAAGAATGAGAGGCTTGAGAAGGGAAACATGAAAGGAGTTAGGAATACGAAGAGAAGGAGGAAGATGGAGCTTGTAAGAGACAGGGTTGATTTGACTTTTGACCCTAAATGGCCCGAGGTAACGTGGACCCAGCTTGGAGCTAGGGACACGAAACCGAATATATTTGGCAGAGAGCAACACTTTGTAACCCGGGCGCAAAGACAAGAGGAATTCTTCTCTTCTTGTCCGCATGACGAAAATGTATCTGGAAATTGAAGCGGGCGAAGAACAATGACCACCTGGCCTGGCGAGGATTTAAGTGCTGGGCGGACTGTAGGTATGACAGATTTTTGTGGTCAGTGTAGATGGTGATCGGGTGGAGGGATCCTTCCAGGAGATGCCTCCACTCCTCAAGTGCCAATTTAATGGCCAGCAATTCTCGGTCACCAATAGCGTCGTTTTTTTCAGGAGGAGAAAATGTTTTAGAGAAAAAAACGCAAGTGACGTTTTTTTTCTTTAGCGTTTTTTTGAAGAAGAACCGCCCCGGCTCCTACTGAAGAGGCGTCTACCTCATGGAAGAATGGTTTCAGAGGATCAGGCCTAGTCAAGACTGGTGCGGAGGCGAAGGCGGCCTTAAGGTGAGTAAAAGCTTCTTCCGCTTGGGGAGGCCAGGATCTCGGATTCGCATCTTTCTTGGTCAGAGCCACAATGGGAGCCACGATAGTGGAGAAGTGGGGGATAAACTGACGTTAGTAATTAGCGAATCCGAGGAAGCGCTGGATAGAGCGAAGTCCGGAGGGACGTGGCCAATCCAAGACCGCGGAGAGCTTGTCGGGGTCCATTTGAAAACCTTGTCCTGAGACCAGATATCCCAGGAAAGGAAGACAGGTACGTTCAAAGAGGCATTTTTCAATCTTGGCGTAGAGATGGTTAACACGGAGGCGCTGGGGCACTTGACAAACATGGAGGCGGTGTTCCTCTAGGTTGGAGAAGATTAGAATGTCTTCGAGATAGACAGCCACGCAAGTATATAACAAGTCCCGGAAGATTTCATTGACAAAGTCTTGGAAGACTGCAGGGGCGTTGCAAAGACCGAATGGCATGACCAGGTATTCGAAGTGACCATCTCGGGTGTTAAAAGCGGTTTTCCACTCATCTCCTTCACGAATTCTGATGAGATTACACGCGCACCTGAGGTCAAGCTTAGTAAAAATCTTTGCTCCGCGGAGCCGGTCAAAGAGTTCCAAGATGAGAGGCAGAGGGTAGCGGTTCTTTATAGTGATCTTATTGAGGCCGCGGTAGTCAATACAAGGGCATAGAGACCCATCCTTCTTGGCAACAAAGAAGAATCCTGCTCCAGCAGGAGAAGAAGACTTCCTGATGAAACCTTTTTTGAGATTCTCCTGAATATACTCCATCATGGCCTCAGTTTCTGGAGCGGAGAGAGGGTAAATCCTGCCACGGGGCGGTGAGGTCCTAGGGAGCAAGTCAATAGGGCAGTCGTAGGGCCTATGTGGGGGTAAGACCTCTGCCTGTTTCTTTCAAAAGACGTCAGAAAAGTCTTGATAGGCCTTTGGAAGGCCGAGCAATGGAGAAGCAATGGAGACTTGGATGGTGGGTAGCGACTTAAGGCAGCGTGTGTCCCCAGTGGTCCAGTCGAGGGTAGGAGAATGCCGCTGGAGCCAGGGTAAGCCAAGAAGGATGTCAGAGGTGCAGTTAGGCAGGACAAAGAACTAAATCATTTCTTGATGGAGAACCCCCACGGTCATGCATTCTGGGGCCGTGCGGTAACGCAAGGTGGAATTCAGTTGTTCTCCGTTAACTGAGGAAATGAAGAAGGGCTTGAAGAGACGGATAACAGGGATGTTAAAGCGGTTGATGAAGGAGGCTTTAATTAAGTTTCCTGCTGAACCAGAGTCCAAGAATGCCTCCGCAGAGGAGGAGGCTTTATCAGCTGGAGAAATCCGCACTGGAATAGTCAGGCGTGGAGAGGAGGAATTTACACCCAGTGACGCCTCTCCCATGTTCACTAGGTGCGAGCGTTTCCCTGACGCTGAGGATTAGAGATGAGCGAACTTTTCAAAAATTCGATTCGGCCTATTCGCCGAATTCTCCCGAAAAGTTTGTTTTGATCCGAATTTATTCGCGGCGAATCAAAGATAAAAAAGGCTATTTCTAGCCTCCATACAGCCTCTATAGGGGTATAGAACACTTTGCTGTGTCGTAAAACGCATATGGAGTGTGCTGGGGTAGTGAAATAATACTGTTATTCAGAATAGCATGCAGATTACCGGCATCGCTCTTAGAATCACTGCCGCATAGCAGCACAATGACAGAGCCTGGTGGTGGCATCAGTGTCAGGAGACCATATAGTGACTGAATGACATAGCATGGACATGTTGGCTGCAAGAGGAGACCATTTAGTGGCTGAATGGCACAGCGTGGAGTTGGCTGATGCACTAGTACACTACACACCAGGGCTTCACAATCCCCCCCAAAAAAACAACACAATATATGAAATTTTTGTCAAACATTTCTCATTGGTAGCACCCGCTATCCAAAAATTTTGAAATTTCCAGAACCAGGCCCCACCCCTGCGGCATCAGTAACTCATATATTGCCTGCATGACACAGCCTGGAGTTGGCTGATGCAAGAGTACACACCAGGGCTTCACAATCCCCCCCCAAAAACCAACACAATATATGACATTTTTGACAAAGATTTCTCATTGGTAGCACCCGCTATCCAAAAATTTGAAATTTCAAGACCCAAGCCCCACCTCTGCGGCATCAGGAACCCATATATTGCCTGCAGGACACAGCCTGGAGTTGGCTGATGCACCAGTACACACCAGGGCTTCACAATCCCCTCCAAAAAACAACAACATTTTAGAAATTTTTTAAAGAAATACCTTTGTGTAAGAACAAGCACATATCCAACAGTTCACAAGACTCTATAATGCAGCACCCAAAGACATTCTTCTCAAAAATAATAAACCACACAATGTTTGAATTTTTTTTTACAAAAACGAATTCAATATGTGGGTAAGCGCATCTGTCTCCAAAAGATCAGATCACCAAAGGACTTTTTTCGCCCAAAATGATGAAGCAGAGTTAATCCCTGTCCGTATTTTTATTTTATTTTTTCATTAAAAAATCACACACAACATTCTGGAAAATTCTATTTTATTACTGATAAAATTATCAGTAAATAAATTTATAAAAAAACACTACCCAAGAGTGTTTAATTAACCCATACATTGCACCAGGAGCAGTCAAGAGTAGGCCTCAGCAGTACCCAAGAGGCTTTAATAACCCCCTACCTTTGCACGATCAATTGCGAGATCAAGCAATACCAGGTGTGTTATGCCCTCTGATTTCCGGGGCCGCAGGCGCGCTCCACTGAACGGATTAGCGTGTCTCTACCTTCATCGACCGGTGCTGGTAACCTGCTAACTCCCGGAAAGGTCAGCTGCCGCGAAGCAGGTGGTCTCCCCCGGGCACGTTTGGCTCCAGAATTTCCACTACTGCCACACCACGCTGACTGCCAACCATGCTACCGCCTTGCTGACTCAAGAGCAACCTGCAACTATCTTCTCCCGATGATGAACCCCCTTCTCCTGAGATCGAGCAATAACAGGTGTGCTATGCCCTCAGATGTCCGGGGCCGCAGGCGCGCTCCACTGAACGGATTAGGGTGTGTCCATCTTTTTTTGTAGCACCCGCAATCCAAAAATGTTAAATTCCCAGACCCAGGCCCCACCTCTGCGGCATCAGGAACCCATTTATTGTCTGAAGGACAAAGCCTGGAGTTGGCTGATGCACCAGTACACACAGGGCTTCACAATCCGCCCCAAAATCAACAAAATTGTATACATTTTTCTTTTTTTAATTTACAACTTTGTGTAAGCACAAGCGCATATCCAACATTTCAGAAGACTCTATAAGGACCATCCAGAGACTTTCTTCTCAAAAATAATGAACCACATAATTGTTGATTTATTTATTTTTTAATTGAAATTCCTAGACCCAGGCCCCACCTCAGCTGCATCAGTAACCCATAGATTGCCTGAAAGACACAGCCTGGAGTTGGCTGATGCACGAGTACACACCGGGCTTCACAATCCACCCCAAAAAAACGCCAATTTCTTTGAAATTGTCTGACAAAATACCTTTTTGTTAAAACAAGCGCATATACAGCAGTTCAGAAAACTCTATAATGCAGGACGGTGGACCACCCAAAGACATTCTTCTATAATATAATAAACCACACAATATGTTCAATTTTTTTTTAAATAATTGAAATTCCAAGACCAAGGCCCCACCTCTGCTGCATCAGTAACCCATATATTGCCTAACGGACACAGACTGGAGTTGACTTGTGCACGAGTACACACTACACACCCGTCACCCGAGCTTCACAACTGTTACGCCGAGCGCTCCGGGTCCCCGCTCCTCCCCGGAGCGCTCGCTACACTCTCGCTCCCGCAGCGCCCCGGTCAGATCCACTGACCGGGTGCGCTGCGATACCGCCTCCAGCCGGGATGCGATTCGCGATGCGGGTGGCGCCCGCTCGCGATGCGCACCCCGGCTCCCGTACCTGACTCGCTCTCCGTCGGTCCTGTCCCTAGGGAGCGGGGCCGCGCGCGCGCCGGGTCTCTGCGATTTAAAGGGCCACTGCGCCGCTGATTGGCGCAGTGGTTCTAATCTGTGTGTTCACCTGTGCACTCCCTATGTATACCTCACTTCCCCTGCACTCCCTCGCCGGATCTTGTTGCCATTGTGCCAGTGAAAGCGTTCCCTTGTGTGTTCCTAGCCTGTGTTCCAGACCTCCTGCCGTTGCCCCTGACTACGATCCTTGCTGCCTGCCCCGACCTTCTGCTACGTCCGACCTTGCTTCTGTCTACTCCCTTGTACCGCGCCTATCTTCAGCAGTCAGAGAGGTTGAGCCGTTGCTAGTGGATACGACCTGGTCACTACCGCCGCAGCAAGACCATCCCGCTTTGCGGCGGGCTCTGGTGAACACCAGTAGTGACTTAGAACCGGTCCACTAGCACGGTCCACGCCAATCCCTCTCTGGCACAGAGGATCCACCTCCTGCCAGCCGGCATCGTGACAGTAGATCCGGCCATGGATCCCGCTGAAGTTCCTCTGCCAGTTGTCGCCGACCTCACCACGGTGGTCGCCCAGCAGTCACAACAGATAGCGCAACAAGGCCACCAGCTGTCTCAACTGACCGTGATGCTACAGCAGCTACTACCACAGCTTCAGCAATCATCTCCTCCGCCAGCTCCTGCACCTCCTCCGCAGCGAGTGGCCGCCTCAGGCCTACGACTATCCTTGCCGGATAAATTTGATGGGGACTCTAAGTTTTGCCGTGGCTTTCTTTCACAATGTTCCCTGCACTTGGAGATGATGTCGGACCAGTTTCCTACTGAAAGGTCTAAGGTGGCTTTCGTAGTCAGCCTTCTGTCTGGAAAAGCTCTGTCATGGGCCACACCGCTCTGGGACCGCAATGACCCCGTCACTGCCTCTGTACACTCCTTCTTCTCGGAAATTCGAAGTGTCTTTGAGGAACCTGCCCGAGCCTCTTCTGCTGAGACTACCCTGCTGAACCTGGTCCAGGGTAATTCTTCCGTTGGCGAGTACGCCGTGCAATTCCGTACTCTTGCTTCAGAACTTTCCTGGAATAATGAGGCCCTCTGCGCGACCTTTAAAAAAGGCCTATCCAGCAACATTAAAGATGTTCTGGCCGCACGAGAAATTCCTGCTAACCTACATGAACTCATTCATCTAGCCACTCGCATTGACATGCGTTTTTCCGAAAGGCGTCAGGAGCTCCGCCAGGATATGGACTTTGTTCGCACAAGGCGTTTTTTCTCCCCGGCTCCTCTCTCCTCTGGTCCTCTGCAATCCGTTCCTTTGCCTCCCGCCGTGGAGGCTATGCAAGTTGACCGGTCTCGCCTGACACCTCAAGAGAGGACACGACGCCGCATGGAGAATCTCTGCCTGTACTGTGCCGGTACCGAACACTTCCTGAAGGATTGTCCTATCCGTCCTCCCCGCCTGGAAAGACGTACGCTGACTCCGCACAAAGGTGAAACAGTCCTTGATGTCAACTCTGCTTCTCCACGTCTTACTGTGCCTGTGCGGATATCTGCCTCTACCTTCTCCTTCTCCACTAAGGCCTTCTTGGATTCCGGATCTGCAGGAAACTTTATTTTGGCCTCTCTCATCAACAGGTTCAACATCCCAGTGACCAGTCTCGCCAGACCTCTCTACATCAATTGCGTTAACAATGAAAGATTGGACTGTGCCGTGCGTTACCGCACGGAACCCCTCCTAATGTGCATCGGACCTCATCACGAAAAAATTGAGTTTTTGGTCCTCTCCAATTGCACTTCCGAAATTCTCCTTGGACTACCCTGGCTTCAACACCATTCCCCAACCCTGGATTGGTCCACAGGGGAGATCAAGAGTTGGGGTACCTCTTGTTTCAAGGACTGCCTTAAACCGGTTACCAGTACTCCCTGCCGTGACCCTGTGGTTCCCCCTGTAACCGGTCTCCCTAAGGCCTATATGGACTTTGCTGATGTGTTTTGCAAAAAACAAGCTGAGACTCTTCCTCCTCACAGGCCTTATGACTGTCCTATTGACCTCCTCCCGGGTACTACTCCACCCCGGGGCAGAATTTATCCCCTGTCCGCCCCAGAGACTCTTGCTATGTCTGAGTACATCCAGGAAAATTTAAAAAAGGGCTTTATCCGCAAATCCTCCTCTCCTGCCGGAGCCGGATTTTTCTTTGTGTCCAAAAAAGATGGCTCCCTACGTCCTTGCATTGACTACCGCGGTCTTAACAAAATCACGGTAAAGAACCGCTACCCTCTACCTCTTATCTCTGAACTCTTTGATCGCCTCCAAGGTGCCCACATCTTTACCAAACTGGACTTAAGAGGTGCTTATAATCTCATCCGCATCAGAGAGGGGGATGAATGGAAAACGGCATTTAACACTAGAGATGGACACTTTGAGTATCTGGTCATGCCCTTTGGCCTGTGCAACGCCCCTGCCGTCTTCCAAGACTTTGTTAATGAAATTTTTCGTGATCTCTTATATTCCTGTGTTGTTGTGTATCTGGACGATATCCTGATTTTTTCTGCCAACCTAGAAGAACACCGCCAGCATGTCCGCATGGTTCTTCAGAGACTTCGTGACAATCAACTTTATGCCAAGATGGAGAAATGTCTATTTGAATGTCAATCTCTTCCTTTCCTAGGATACTTGGTCTCTGGCCAGGGACTACAAATGGATCCAGACAAACTCTCTGCCGTCTTAGATTGGCCACGCCCCTCCGGACTCCGTGCTATCCAACGTTTTTTGGGGTTCGCCAATTATTACAGACAATTTATTCCACATTTTTCCACCATTGTGGCTCCTATCGTGGCTTTAACCAAGAAGAATGCCAATCCTAAGTCATGGCCTCCTCAAGCGGAAGACGCCTTTAAACGGCTCAAGTCTGCCTTTTCTTCTGCTCCCGTGCTCTCCAGACCTGACCCATCTAAACCCTTCCTATTGGAGGTAGATGCCTCCTCAGTAGGAGCGGGAGCGGTCCTTCTACAAAAAAATTCTTCCGGGCATGCTGTTACTTGTGGGTTTTTTTCTAGGACCTTCTCTCCGGCGGAGAGGAACTACTCCATCGGGGATCGAGAGCTACTAGCCATTAAATTAGCACTTGAGGAATGGAGGCATCTGCTGGAGGGATCAAGATTTCCAGTTATTATTTACACCGATCACAAAAATCTCTCCTATCTCCAGTCTGCCCAACGGCTGAATCCTCTCCAGGCCAGATGGTCTCTGTTCTTTGCCCGATTTAATTTTGAAATTCACTTTCGGCCTGCCGATAAGAACATCAGGGCCGATGCTCTCTCTCGTTCCTCGGATGCCTCGGAAGTAGAGCTCTCTCCGCAACACATCATTCCTCCTGACTGCCTGATCTCCACTTCTCCAGCCTCCATCAGGCAAACTCCTCCAGGGAAGACCTTCGTCACTCCACGCCAACGCCTCGGAATCCTCAAATGGGGTCACTCCTCCCATCTCGCAGGCCATGCGGGCATCAAGAAATCCGTGCAACTCATCTCTCGTTTCTATTGGTGGCCGACTCTGGAGACGGATGTTGTTGATTTTGTGCGGGCCTGCACTGTCTGTGCCCGGGATAAGACTCCTCGCCAGAAGCCGCTGGTCTTCTTCATCCTCTGCCTGTTCCCGAACAGCCCTGGTCTCTGATTGGTATGGACTTTATTACAGACTTACCCTCATCCCGTGGCAACACTGTTGTTTGGGTGGTCGTTGAACGATTCTCCAAGATGGCACATTTCATCCCTCTTCCTGGTCTTCCTTCTGCGCCTCAGTTGGCAAAACAATTTTTTGTACACATTTTTCGTCTTCACGGGTTGCCCACGCAGATCGTCTCGGATAGAGGCGTCCAATTCGTGTCAAAATTCTGGAGGGCTCTCTGTAAACAACTCAAGATTAAATTAAACTTTTCTTCTGCTTATCATCCTCAATCCAATGGGCAAGTAGAAAGAATTAACCAGGTCCTGGGTGATTATTTACGGCATTTTGTTTCCTCCCGCCAGGATGACTGGGCAGATCTTCTACCATGGGCCGAATTCTCGTATAACTTCAGAGTTTCTGAATCTTCTTCCAAATCCCCATTTTTCGTGGTGTACGGCCGTCACCCTCTTCCCCCCCTCCCTACTCCCTTGCCCTCTGGTTTGCCCGCTGTGGATGAAATAACTCGTGATCTTTCCACCATATGGAAAGAGACCCAAAATT
This sequence comes from Hyla sarda, assembly GCF_029499605.1. Classification (NCBI taxonomy): domain Eukaryota; kingdom Metazoa; phylum Chordata; class Amphibia; order Anura; family Hylidae; genus Hyla; species Hyla sarda. The sequence continues at coordinate 193,715,392 of NC_079196.1, read as the reverse complement.
CTCTCTTACAGGCTTCATCACGCATGAAGAAGTTTGCTGATAAGAAAAGAAGAGCTCCCCCCATTTTTTCTCCCGGAGACAAGGTATGGCTCTCCGCTAAATATGTCCGCTTCCGTGTTCCCAGCTACAAATTGGGACCACGCTATCTTGGTCCTTTCAAAATTTTGTGCCAGATTAATCCTGTCTCTTATAAACTTCTTCTCCCTCCTTCTCTTCGTATTCCTAATGCCTTTCACGTTTCTCTTCTTAAACCACTCATCATCAACCGTTTCTCTCCTAAACTTATCTCTCCCACTCCTGTCTCCGGTTCTTCAGACATCTTTCCTGTAAAGGAGATACTGGCCTCCAAAAAGGTCAGAGGAAAAACCTTCTTTTTGGTTGACTGGGAGGGCTGTGGTCCTGAAGAGAGATCCTGGGAACCTGAGGACAATATCCTAGATAAAAGTCTGGTCCTCAGGTTCTCAGGCTCCAAGAAGAGGGGGAGACCCAAGGGGGGGGGTACTGTTACGCCGAGCGCTCCGGGTCCCCGCACCTCCCCGGAGCGCTCGCTACACTCTCGCTCCCGCAGCGCCCCGGTCAGATCCACTGACCGGGTGCGCTGCGATACCGCCTCCAGCCGGGATGCGATTCGCGATGCGGGTGGCGCCCGCTCGCGATGCGCACCCCGGCTCCCGTACCTGACTCGCTCTCCGTCGGTCCTGTCCCGGCGCGCGCGGCCCCGCTCCCTAGGGTGCGCGCGCCGGGTCTCTGCGATTTAAAGGGCCACTGCGCCGCTGATTGGCGCAGTGGTTCTAATCTGTGTGTTCACCTGTGCACTCCCTATGTATACCTCACTTCCCCTGCACTCCCTCGCCGGATCTTGTTGCCATTGTGCCAGTGAAAGCGTTCCCTTGTGTGTTCCTAGCCTGTGTTCCAGACCTCCTGCCGTTGCCCCTGACTACGATCCTTGCTGCCTGCCCCGACCTTCTGCTACGTCCGACCTTGCTTCTGTCTACTCCCTTGTACCGCGCCTATCTTCAGCAGTCAGAGAGGTTGAGCCGTTGCTAGTGGATACGACCTGGTCACTACCGCCGCAGCAAGACCATCCCGCTTTGCGGCGGGCTCTGGTGAACACCAGTAGTGACTTAGAACCGGTCCACTAGCACGGTCCACGCCAATCCCTCTCTGGCACAGAGGATCCACCTCCTGCCAGCCGGCATCGTGACAACAACCACCCCAAAAATATGCAAAATTTTATCGAAATTGTCTGACAAAATACCTTTTTTTTGAAAAAACAAGCGCATATACATCAGTTCAGAAGACTCTATAATGCAGGACGGTGGACCACCCAAAGACATTCTTCTATAATATAATAAACCACACAATATGTTCAAATGTTTTAAATAATTGAAATTCCAAGACCAAGGCCCCACCTCTGCTGCATCAGTAACCCATATATTGCCTAACAGGCACAGACTGGAGTTGACTGATGCACTAGTACACACTACACACCCGTCACCCGAGCTTCACAATCCACCCCAAAAAACCGCAACATTTTTTCGAAGTTGTCTGACAAAATACCTCTTTGTTAAAACAAGCGCATATACAGCAGTTCAGAAGACTCTATAATGCACGACGGTGGACCACCCAAAGACATTCTTCTCAAAAGTAATAAACCACACAATGTTTGAAATTTGGTTAAAAAAATTATTACATGTGTGTAAGTGCATCTGTCTCCAAAAAATCAGATGGCAAAAGGATTCTATTCGCCAAAAATGATTAAGCAGAGTTAATCCCTCTCCATCTATTTTTTTTTTTCATTAAAAAATCACACGCAACAAGTAAAATTTAATTTTATTACTGATAAAATTACCAGTAAATTTAACAATAACACTACCCAAGAGTGTTTAATTACCCCATACATTGCACCAGGAGCAGTCAGGAGTAGGTCTCAGCAGTACCCAAGCGGTTTTAATAACCCCTTACCTTGCCCGATCAATTGTGAGATCGAGCAATAACAGGTGTGTTATGGCCTCAGATGTCCTGGGCCGCACTAGCGCACCACTAAACGGATTAGAGTCTCTCTATCTTTCAAGGAGAGGTGCGTGTTGCACGCTGAAACCAGTTCGTGATAGGGATCTGTGATTGCAATTATTTAATCTTAAAACGAGGAATTACCAGTAAGTGAGGGTCATAAGCTGACGTTTATTAAGTCCCTGCCCTTTGTACACACCGCCCGTCGCTATAAGCGATTGGATTAGTTAGTGAGTTGGTTAGTGAGGTCCTCGGATCGGCCCAGGCGGGGTAGGAGAAGGCCCTGGCAGAGCGCCGAGAATTTAACGATCATTGTTGAAATTTGCATTAACCCCTTAAGGACCAATGCAAATAAACCTGTACGCCCCTGAAAGACCAGGCCTGTTTTTTCAAATCGGGGATGTCTGTCTTTATTAGAGAATAACTCTGGTAACGTTTTGCCAATCACGATAATTCTGACATTGTTTTTTTGTCACAAGTTGTCCTTCATGTACATAGTAAAAGTAAGCCGATATCATTTGTAGTTTATTTTTACAATGCAAAAAATCATGAAATTTTTACAAAAAATTACGATTTTTTGCTATTTTAACACTAATAGGTGGCATATATTTATACTTACTGACCAAATAGTTTATGAAACTTATACTTTCAGATGTCTACTTTATTTTGACGTCATTTTATAGTTTTTAATTAACATTTTAAATTAGTTAGAAGCCTAACAATTTAACCCCTTCCCGACCTATGACATACCTGTACGTCATGGGTGGCAAGGTGTTCCCGACCCATGACATACAGGTACGTCATGGACATTACTGCCGCTACTCGCGGCATCCCGCAGCGCCCGGAAAGATGGTGGCTATCACTGATAGCCACCCATCTTACCGTGCGACCACGGGGGGTTTCGTCCCCCACCCCCCCCAGCGATCGCTGCTATCAGCTAGTCTAATCTGACTAGCTGATAGCAGCGTTTCGCTATCAGAATACTTAGCAGCGCGGTGTGTGAGTCCGGATCACGGGGATCGGGGGACACACCGCTCTGCTAAGTGTCCCTGACCCGTCCCCCGGCGTCACTTACCCGTCGGAGCGGTGTCCCGAGCGGTCCCGGCGTCCTCCGTGCGGTCCCGGCTGCGCTGCGTCCCGGAGGTGAGTTTCCGGCAGCAGTGCGGCATCTTCATTGGCAGCAGTGAGATCGCCGTAAAGCGATCTCACTGCTGCCTCTGGGAGTTTCAAAACTGCAACTCCCAGCATGCCCAGACAGCCTTTGGCTTTCTGGGCATGCTGGGAGTTGTAGTTTTGCAACATCTGGAGGTCCACAGTTTGGAGACCACTGTATAATGGTCTCCAATCTGTGCTCTTCCAGATGTTGCAAAACTACAAATCTCAGCATGCTCAGTCTGTCCAGGCATGCTGGGAGTTGTAGTTCTCTAACATCTGGAAGAGCACAGATTGGAGACCATTATACAGTGGTCTCCAAACTGTGGACCTCCAGATGTTGCAAAACTACAACTCCCAGCATGCCCAGACTGCCCAAGCATGCTGGAAGTTGTAGTTCGGCAACATCTGATCCTTCAGATATTGCCGAACTACAACTTCCAGCATGCCTTGGCAGTCTGGGCATGCTGGGAGTTGTAGTTTTGCAACAACTGGAGGCACACTAGTTGGGAAACATTGTCCGTTTCCTACCTCAGTGCCTCCAGCTGTTGCAATTGTTGCAAAACTATAACTCCCAGCATGCACTGACAGACCATGCATGCTGGGAGTTGTAGTTTTGCAACAGCTGGAGGCACACTGGTTTGGAAACACTAAGTTTGGTTGCAAAACACTTGAAAGTTTATTACTTAACTTAGTGTTTCCAAACCAGTGTTCCTCCAGCTGTTGCAAAACTACAACTCCCAGCATGCACGGACAGCCAAAGGGCATGCTCGGAGTTTGCAACAGCTGGATGTTTGCCCCCCCCCCCTCAATGTTAATGTACAGGGTACACTCACATGGGCGGAGGTTTACAGTGAGTGCTGCAAGTTTGAGATGGCGCAAATTTTGCGCTGCAGCTCAAACTTCCAGCGGCAAACTTGCTGTGAACCTCTGCCCATGTGACTCTACCCTAAAAACACTACACTACACTGACACTAACCTAAAATAAAAAGTAAAAAACACTGCATATACACATACCCCTACACAGCCCCCCTCCCCCCAAAAAATGAAAAACGTCTGGTACGCTACTGTTTCCAAAACGGAGCCTCCAGCTGTTGCAAAATAATAACTCCCAGTATTGCCGGACAGCCATTGACTGTCCAGGCATGCTGGGAGTTTTGCAACAGCTGGAGGCACCCTGTTTGGGAATCACTGGCGTAGAATACCCCTATGTCCACCCCTATGCAAATCCCTAATTCAGGCCTCAAATGCGCATGGCGCTCTCTCACTTTGGAGCCCTGTCGTATTTCAGGGCAACAGTTTTGGGACACATATGGGGTATCGCCGTACTCGGGAGAAATTGCCTTACAAATTTTGGGGGGCTTTTTCTTCTTTAACCCCTTATGAAAAGGTGAAGTTGGGGTCTACACCAGCATGTTAGTGTAAAAAAATAAATTTTTTACACTGACATGCTGGTGTTGCCCTATACTTTTCATTTTCACAAGAGGTAAAAGGGAAAAAAGACCCTCTAAATTTGTAACGCAATTTCTCCTGAGTACGGAGATACCCCATATGTGGGCGCAAAGTGCTCTGGGGGCGCACAAGGCCCAGAAGGGAGAGTGCACCATGTACATTTGAGGCGATTTGCACAGGGGTGGCTGATTGTTACAGCAGTTCTGACAAACGCAAAACAATAAATATCCACATGTAACCCCATTTTGGAAACTACACCCCTCACGGAATGTAATAAGGGGTGCAGTGAGCATTTACACCCCACTGGTGTATGACAGATTTTTGGAACAGTGGTCTGTGAAAATGAAAAATAAAATTTTTGATTTGCACAGTCCACTGTTTCAAATATCTGTCAAACGCCAGTGGGGTGTAAATGCTCACTGCACCCCTTATTAAATCCCATGAGGGGTATAGTTTCCAAAATGGGGTCACATGTGGGGGGGGGTCCACTGTTCTGGCACCATAGGGGCTTCCTAAATGGGACATGCCCCCCAAAAACCCTTTCAGAAAAACTCACTCTCCAAAATCCCATTGTCGCTCCTTCCCTTCTGAGCCCCCTACTGCGCCCGCCGAACACTTGACATACGCATATGAGGTATTTCCTTACTCAAGAGAAATTGGGTTACCAATTTTAGGGTGATTTCTCTCCTTTTGTAAAAATTCAAAAATTGGGTCTACAAGAAAATGCGAGTGTAAAAAATTTAGAATTTTCTCCTTCACTTTGCTGCTATTCCTGTGAAACACCTAAAGGGTTAAAACACTTACTGAATGTCATTTTGAATACTTTGGGGGGTGCAGTTTTTATAATGGGGTCATTTATGGGGTATTTCTAATATGAAGATCCTTAAAATCCACTTCCAACCTGAACTGGGCCCTGAAAAATTACGATTTTGAAAATCTTGAGAAAAATTGGAAAATTGCTGCGTAACTTTGAAGCCCTCTGGTGTCTTCCAAAAGTAAAAACTTGTCAATTTTTTAATGCAAACACAAAGTAGACATATTTTATATGTGAATCAATATGTAATTTATTTGTAATATCCATTTTCCTTTCAAGCAGAGACTTTCAAAGTTAGAAAAATGCTAAATTTTCAAAATTTTCATGAAATTTTTAGATTTTTTACCAAGAAAGGATACAAATATCAGTGAAATTTTACCGATAACATAAAGTAGAATATGTCACGAAAAAACAATCTCGGAATCAGAATGATAAGTAAAAGCATTCCAGAGTTATTAATGCTTAAAGTGACAGTGGTCAGATTTTCAAAAAATGCCCAGGTCATGAAGGTGAAAATGGGCTGGGTCATGAAGGGGTTAACTTGAAATATTGAAAATTTGAAAAGTACATCTTTTTTTATGTGCTATGCAAGGTTTGCAGAAATTAAAAGGTAGAACATAGGAACACCCCCCCAAATGACCCCATTTTAAAAACTAGACCCCTCAAGGTATTCGCTAGGGGGTACAGTGAGTATTTGTCCACCATTACATATTACATGCTGCGGATGTCCGCCAATGCGATTCTACACATTATGCTTTTTTTTTTTTATTAGATTCATTTAATAAATGTATTTTTAATTTTTAATTTTTTTTATTTTTTACACTTTTATTAAATTTTTATTTATTTTTACACTTTTATTTTATTTATTTATTTATTTTTACACTTTTTAATGCTTTGGAATACTTAGTATTCCAAAGCATTGCAGTTATATGCTGCCTGCCAGTTTTCACTAGCAGGCAGCATATTAGGACATGCCTCTGGCACGTCCTACAGGCAATACCCAGGGCAGACCTGGGGGTCTTTGTAGGACCCCCGGCTGCCCAGGTATGCAGCAGCACCCCGCAATGCTCCGGTGTGCTGCAGGAGAGACAGAGGGAGCCCCCTCCCTCTGTCAGAACTCCTTACAGCGAGCGGTCACTTCTGACCGCGGCTGTAGGGGTTAAACTGTCGGGAGTGAAGTGAACTTCATTCCCGGCAGTGCGGCCACACACAGCACCCCGCGATCGCGATGCGGGGTGCTGCAGAGGAGACAGAGGGAGATCCCTCCCTCTGTCATAACACTTACAGCCTGCGGTCACTTCCGACCGCGGCTGTAAGGGTTAAAACTGCCGGGACCGAAGTTTACTTCGGTCCTGGCAGTGCAGCAGGGTCCCGGCTGTGTGATACAGCCGAGTCCCTGCCGCGATCTCGTGGGTGCACTGGGCAGCACCCACGAGAAGAATGGACGAGTATAGACATCCAGGTGCGGGAGCGCCCGCCAACCTGGACGTCTATACTCGTCCATGGTCGTTATCGGGTTAAGCATGTATTTAGCTACAGCTAAATATCCCAAAATTTAAGGCCCAAGGCCAGAGGCACCAGGGAGGCAAGTAGTTCCTGAAAGACAAAGAATGAGTCTGGAGCAGTCATTTGCAGTACCCAAGAGGGTTTCATAACCCCTTACATTTAAAGATCAATGTTGACATTTGCATTAAGCATGTATTTAGCTACTGCTAAACTTCTAAAAATTATAGGCCCAAAGCCAGAAGCTTCAGTTTTCCCCATATTAGGAGCATAGTTGTCCCCCAGATTAGGCAGCATAGATGTCCCCCAGATTAGGACCATAGTTGTCCCCCAGATTAGGCAGCATAGATGTCACCCAGATTAGGAGCATACTTGTCCCTCAGATTAGGCAGCATAGATGTCCCCCAGATTAGGCAGCATAGTTGTCCCCCAATCAGCGCGGGCCGGTCAGAGCCAATCAAAGGGCCATATGTGTCAAGCGGGCCGTACAATCCCCAGGTCTGCCCCAGAGGGTTTCATAACCAACCACAATAGAGAAAATTTTGTTGTAGGAGCATGGTCAATCCACTCAGACCCATCTGTCATTGGTGGCTGGAAATCCTGGCTGATCCATCCCTGATTCATCTTGACAAACGTCAGTCTCTCCACATTTTTAGTGGACAGACGAGTTCGCCTTGGGGTGACTATGGCCCCGGCCGCACTAAACACCCGCTCTGATGGCACACTACTGGCCGGGCAGGACAGCTTTTCCAGGGCAAACTCCGCTAGTTGCGGCCATAAATCGAGTTTGGCTGCCCAGAAGTCCAGCGGATCTTCAACGGTTGTTGGCAGGGTCATGTCGAGGTAAGCCATCACCTGCTGGTTCAGGTCCTGCTCCATGTCCACCTGCTGCTGATGAGTAGCTTCACTATGCGGCTGAAGGAAGCTACTCATCAGCGACTGTAGACTCAGGCTGCTGCTGATTGAGCCGGTACTGCTCCTGCCACCCCTCCCCTCCCCAGCAGCCGTGGCAGTGGAAGGTGAGCGCAGAGGGCCCCCCGAGTCAGACCTGCGAGTGGATGGACCATGTGGCCGATAGGCATCAGCCAACCGACTACGTAGAAGCTCCCTGAAGTAGGTCAGTTTGTCCTCCCTCTCAGTGGGTGTAAAAAAGGCCCCCATTCTGGGCCGGTAGCAAGGGTCTAATAAGGTGGAGATCCAGAAGTCATCGCGCTAACGAATTTTGACAATTCGGGGGTCAATACGCAAGCAACTCAGCATGCATCGTGCCATTTGTGACAGTGACTCACTGGGACTACCTGCCTCCATCTCCACTGCATACTGCCACGGTGTGTCTGGGTCCTCTGTCTCGCCTCCCTCGTAATAACCCTCCAGCTCCTCTGGCTGCTCCTGCTCCTCCCCTCCTGTCCAATGACCAGAAACACCGGCCATCTCATCCACCGTAAACTGTGCTCCGCTCTGCCCCTCATCATCCTCCTCCAGTTCATCCCCCACAGGACTCATGTAGCCTTCTGATGTAGGCGCAACATCTCCATTGCCATGACCAGCCATGTTTTCAATCATTTTTTGGAGTAAATGTAGGTGTGGAATTACGTCGTTCATGGCGTAATTCGAGCGACTAACAAAAAATGTGGCTTCCTCAAAGGGCCTCAGCAAACGGCAGGTGTCACGTATGAGCTGCCACTTGTTCACATTGAAGTTACACAGGGGAGTACTCCTATCTGCTTGTATCATCAAAAAATCCGTGATGGCTTTTCTTTGTTCTTATAGTCTGTCCAACATATGGAGGGTGGAATTCCAACGTGTGGCAACTCACAAATGAGACGATGTTGTGGGATACCGTTCTGACGCTGCAGCTCAAGCAAAGTGTGCTTGGCGGTGTACGAGTGGCTGAAGTGCATGCACAGTTTCCTTGCCATTGTCAGGACGTCTTGCAAATGGGGTGAAGACTTGATGAACTTCTTGACAACCAGATTCAACACGTGTGCCATGCAGGGCGAATGGTTCACACTTCCTTGTCGCAGCGCGGCCACAATGTTCTTCCCATTGTCGGTCACCATGGTTCCCATTTCCAGATTTCGTGGAGTAAGCCATACTCGGATTTCTTCCCTAATGAACTTCAGCAGTTCCTCCCCTGTGTGACTCCGTTCGCCAAGGCAAACCATGTGAAGGACGGCTTGACAGCGCTGTGCCCTACACACGTGGTACGATGAAGGGCCACCGAGATTTGGATGTGCAGTGGAGGCCGAGGACACGGGGGAGGAGGAGGAGGAGGTGCAAACTGTAAAAGGACCAACTGCCTGGGAGCGAGAGCGTGGAGGAGGAAGCGGTGTGACCTGTCCAAGTTGCTGCTGTGGCTGTGCAGGAACAACATTTACCCAGTGGGCTGTAAATGACATGTATTGTCACTGCCCGTAGTTACAGCTCCACACATCGGCGCTGCCGTGCACTTTTGAACACACCGACAGGCTCAAGGACTGGCTCACCTTCTCTTGTACAAACTTATGCAGGGCTGGTACTGCCTTCTTCACAAAGAAATGACAGCTTGGGACTCTCCACCTTGGCAAGCCATCAATTCCCTGAAAGCTGCAGAGTCCACCAGTTGGAAAGGGAGGGACTGCAACACCAGCAACTTGGACAGGAGCACATTCAACTTCTGCGCCGTTGGATGAGTGGGCGCATACTGTTGTCTTTTGGACATGGCTTCGCCGATCGATTGTTAGCGGAATGGCTGACTACGAGCGGAGGAAGCAGGAGCGCAAGAAGGATGGTTTGACACAATGCTCCCTTCGGCTGAGGTGGTGGAGCCTTGGCTGGATGACGGAGGGAGCGGATGGCCACTGGGTGATGCGGCAGGCTGGATCACTACCTCGGAGCCACGGTTATCCCAGGCCGCTTTATGGTGGCGAATCATGTGTTGACGCAGGGCCATGGTGCCGAGATTGGGACCTTGGCCACGCTTCACTTTCTGCCCACAGATTTTGCATGTGACTACGCTAAGGTCCTCCGGATTCTTTATGAAGAACAACCACACCGCAGAGTAGCTGATTTTCCCACCCGTAGTTCGCACTATTTCACTTCTATTGGCACCGTCTCCAGGAACCCCTGTTCCACTACCTCCCTGAATGGTAGCTTGCCGCGAACTAGGTGGTCTCCCCCTGGCACGTTTGGCTCCTGAATTTCCACTACTACCACCACCACGCTGATTGCCAACCCACCACCACGCTGATTGCCAACCGTGCTACCGCCTTGCTGCCTCATAGACAAAGAGCAAATCTCTTCTGCTGATGATGATGATGATGATGATGATGAAGCCCCGGCTTCTGCACCCGGCTCCCAATTGCGATCGGCTTCATCATCATCAAAAGATGTGTGCACGTCACTGATGTCCTCCTCGTGTTCCACAACAGTGTCTGCCTCAGGACCCTGAACAATTGAAACACCGCCTCCCACGTCACTCTCCGCATCACTACTTGCCCGCCTTGCGGAGCAAGGGACACATGTCTCCTCACATTCTTGGCTGCCCATTAGATGCTGACTGTCCTCTATTACATCGTCCTCGCTAAATAGTGGAGCTGAACCCAAAGCATGAGATACTTCTTTGGGAGAGGGAACAGCATAGGACAAAGGCAATGGGATTACGGGGACTGCTCCCGGGCCATGCCAACTGAGGGTTGTGTCTGAGGAACCCACCGACTCTTGACTGGGGTTGTCAGATGTCGCTTGTGATGATGGGGATGAGTGTGCAAACCAATTGACGAGGAGAGATGGGTCGACGACACGACCGCTGGGTGTTAACGGGAGCTCAGGGCCTATTGCTGCGACTCCTGCTGCCACTCGCCCCAAGTCTGCTGCCAACTCTGCCTGACGTATGTAGGCCTCTGCCCCTTCTCTGTGCACGTCCTGGCACTTCCCTGCCTGACATACTTAGTGCGTTTATGAGGGTATAGAACAGCAGCAGGCGATTACTTACGGCTGTCCTTTCAAAGTATATGGGCCCTAGACAGAATAACAGTTACTAAATAGTACACTCCTTTGTTGTATGTATGCCCTTTGCAATGATGAGCGCACTGTTAAGCGTATTTATAGGCAGAAAAAAACTCTTTTTTTGTTGTATACACCAGCCAGTGTATACTAATGTGTGGAATAGCACTGAATTTAGCACCGAGACAGAAATACAGGTACTAAATAGTACACTACTTGGTTGTATGTATGCCCTTTGCAATGATGAGCGCATTTGTATGCAGGAAAAACTTTTTTTTTTCTTTAATACACCGGCAGGTGTATAACTAGTGTTGAGCGGCATAGGCCATATTCGAATTCGCGAATATTCGCGAATATATGGACGAATATTAGTCATATATTCGTGAATATTCGCATATTCGTAATATTCTCGTTTTATTTTCGCATATGCGAAAATTAACATTTGCGAAAATTTGCTTATACAAAAATTTGCATAAGCGAAAATGCGCATATTAGAAAATTTTGTATATGCAAATTTTCGCATATGCGAAAATTCGCATGCCAGTCTCACACAGTAGTATTAGAGCCTTCTTTACACCACACAAGCTGGAAGCAGAGAGGGGTGATCACTGTGATGTGTACTGAGAAAAAAAAATAAAACTAATATTCGTAATTACGAATATATAGTGCTATATTCGCAAATATTCGCGAATATGCGATATTCGCGAATAAAATTCGCAGTGCGAATATTCGCGAGCAACACTATGTAGAACGTGTGGCATAACACTTAATTTAGCACAGAGACAGAAAAAAAGGTGGTATATGGTACGCTATTTGCTTGTATGTAGGCCCTTTGCAATGATAAGGCAACTGTTAAGCGTATTTTTACTCAGGAAAACGTGTGGTATAACACTGAATTTAGCACAGAGACTGAGTAACAGGTGAAAAATGGTAAAAAGGCACTAAAGTCCACACTAATATGACTTATTTCTGAACAGCAGCAGGACCCAACAGTGCAGCACCACAAAAAAAAAATCCAGGGATTAAACCCTAAATTGCACTCTGTCACACAATTCTGAGCAGCAGAAGATTTGTTGAGAAAAAAAACCTCAATAGAGCAGAAAAATGAGGAGATAAGATGCTTCAGAAAGTTCAGGCAGCTTGGAGATCTGTATGAGGCAGCTGACAGCTATCTGCCCCTCTCTGCTGCAATGCTAAATAACGTGAATAGGAGGTTTAGCAATCAATGATCCTTCTCAGAGTAACAGCACAGCACTCTGCACTCCTGTCTTTCCCTAATGCTGATGTGACTAGCAGTTGCAGTGTAACGCTGTGGTATGAGCTATTCACACACACGCAGTCCCGTCCTCTCTATCTCTGAGTGCATAGATGAAATGAAGAGAGGAACGATGACTGACGATTATATAGGGCTGTGACATCACAGGGGTCAATGAATGCTGATAGGCTGCATCTCACATGTGGTTCAGGGTCAGCCCGCCTACCTTCATTCCCGCCGCTGTTTCCCGCCCTCCCATAATCCCCTGCCCCATGTACTCACATGTTTTTCCGCCATCTTAGGTCCCCAATAGCCTGGAATGCTGTAAAATGGAGTTTAATGAAGCGATTCGTGCGATAGAATCGCGGCGATATTCGTATTCGTTGCGAAACAAATTTTTCATGAAATTCGTAACAAATTCGGGTTCGTCAAGTTCGATTCGCTCATCTCTAGCCCCGACATATAAAAGCATCGTATGTCAATGCTGACATCGACATGCAATGGCCTCTGAGAGGCCATCTTATGTCGATTTGATCACATGTCGGGGCCATCACATGTCGGGGGGTTACTGTAGTAACCTGTCGATGATTATGTGCTATTCCCACTGCTCATAACTTCCTGTTCTCCATCTCTATTGCCCGCTCAGCCAATCACTGGCCACAGAGGGGACCTGCCTCATACAGCAATTTGCCGAATGGGCATTTTCCATGTGTCAGGACAAAAAACAGGAAGTTCTGAGCAGCGGACAACACTAAGAACGACGCCAGGAGGGGATCTTTGGCAGGTGAGTACATCTTAGTGTAACCTAAGAACCCCTGAGCACATCTTAGTGTAAAATATTTCCCTGAACAGCACCTTTTAATTAAATCTAAGCCATATGGACTGACCTTTGTGTACTTCACAGCAATGTCTATGTAATTTCCTTACAGCAGAACCTTCCATTATTCCATGAGACATCAGAACCTGAAGGAATCTCTGGTGACTTGCAGTGATGGCCATTCTTCCCTGTCAAATAAAAAGCAAAAGACAATTATTACAATGTACAGTGATACCTCAACTTACAATGGCCTCAACATACAATAGTTTCAACATACAATGGTCTTTTCTGGACCATCGTAACTTGAAACCAGACTCAACATACAATGTACAGACAGTCCAGATCTGTGATACGTGTCAATGGCCGGAAGAACTGACCAAACAGAATGGGCAATTCACTGGTAAAACACCTGTATTACTGAAGCGTATGCACTGACTGGTGTCTGGTTGCACAACCTACAATACAGAGAGGTATTACATGTTCTGTACACTTTACCTGTACCAGGGATAGCTGCTCCTTTGGACACCAGGTCAGGGCGACTCCATTTTACTTTTTTTTTTAGGACATTGTATGTATTGTACAGGACCCTGAAGAAGCTGCCGTCCTCTACATAGACCAGTGTTTCCCAAGCAGGGTGCCCCCAGCTGTTGCTAAACTACAACTCCCAGCATGCCCGGACAGCCTTTGGCTGTCCGGGCATGCTGGGAGTTGTAGTTTTGCAACAGCTGGAGGCTCCCTGCTTGGAAAACACTGACATAGACAGTGATTGCTGCTCCCAGCAGGGTGTGTGCGGGTGTGTCTCCTGAGACTTCCAGCAGAGCAGAGCCAAGCAGAGATTTCCAACAAGCTTTCCCCAGGTTTGTGGCAGATTCCTGGGGAAGAAGCTCCTGCAATGGAGCCTCGTGGCTCCACTCCCCGTTCCAGGCTGGCGGGAAGTGGAGTGAAAACTTCGACAGCCATTGTTCCGGCCGGGAGAAGATCGGGCAGAGTCTGCAGCAATGCAGGCTCTGCTACCCAGGCTACGGATGCCAGCCAGAGATCCACTGGTGGAAGAAAGGCAAGGAAAAGCAGTGTGGAGATGTGGTCGGAGAGTGGGCCCGGCGAGTCCAGTTCCACGTACTGCTCCCGCATGGCCGCAAGGTTTGCGGAGTACGAGCAGCGCGGCAAGGAGCTGAGGATGGCCAGAGAGGATCTGCGTGCGACCCAGAGTCTGATGAGTACCGGATCCAGAAAGAGCAAGCCAGAACTGAAGAAGAGGATAACATCGCTGAAAGGCGAGATTGTGAGGCTGGAGGCGAGGAGAGCGGAGATACTGGAGGGGAGCGGTCTCTTCAAGGAGAAGCTGATCAACAGCAATCGGTTTGCCGCCACGAAATCCCCAGGTAAGGTGGAGGTGGATGATGGGGAGAGTAGTGGCGGCGAAGATAGTGAGGATGGTGGTGAAGAGGAGAAGATGGAGGAAAGTGTGGGAGTTGTAGCTACTCCAGGTGACACCCGGACCCAGGACAGCTACATTGAGGCTGGACAGGTGGCACTTCCGCCAAGCGAGAGTGAGGAGGATGACGTGGAGGGTGAGGCTGGGGGTCTGCTGAGGGCAATTGTGATGCAGGAGTCCCCAGCCCACCTCCAGAATTTCACCTTTGGGGATGAGGAGTGTGAAGATGTGGCGGTCAAGCAGAGGTCCAAGAAAAGGAAGACAAAGGAGACGGTACAATATGTATTTGTCCCCTTCCAGCAGTCTGGGCCAGCTGCAAAGCTGGTTCAGGCTGCGGGCTCCCCCAAACTGCCAGACCCCGTTCCTGTGGTGGAGCGGGGCCAGCACGGGGAGTACAGTAAGGCGTCAGGAAAGGTTAAGGGCGCAATAGTTGTGAAGCCCACCCATCCTGTCGGTAGGGAAGGGCAGGATGGGCTCATGCCGGGCAGCTCTGGCACTGCAGGACCGCCCCAGGGTGGCAGGGGGCGTGTCCAAGTGCCAGAGGCAAGTTATGCTGCCGTGTGCTCGGGGGGCGGTTCCCCGAGTACTGTGGGCACTACTGGCGCCGCGGGGCACTCCCCTGTGAGGGGGGGGAGTGTCCGGGCGCCAGAGAGCGTTGTGTCTGTGTGCTCGGGGGGCGGTCCCCCGAGTACAGTGTGTTCTGCGGGCACTGCAGGGCACTCCCCTGTGAGGGGGGGGAGTGTCCCGGTGTCGGGATCAGTGTCCGGCAATGGCGCCGTGGGAGGAGCTGGGGTGCGCTCGGTGGGGCAGCCCCAGACTCAGGAGGCACCATTGATCATTCAGAAGGAGGAGCCATCATCATCAGCAGCAGCAGCAGCAGCCAAGCCGGAAATTAAGCCAGCGGTACTACAAATCCCAGCCAGCCCAGAATCAGTTAGGCAGGGTATGAGTGAGAATGCTGAGTGTAGTAGTGTTGTGGATGAGAGGAGTGTCAGTGGAGTGAATGTTGGTGGGAGTAGTGGTATGAATGGGAAAAAGGATGATGTGAGTGGTGGTGTGAGTGGTGGTGTGAATGGTGGTTCTGGGTCTGGGTCTGGGTCTGGCCCGGCTGCCCCCCCGGCAGTGACTGCTCCTAGGAGCTATGCTAATGTCGCTGCCGGGGGTCCAGGGGGGTCCCCGTCTCCGTCCGTCCCCGGGGGTTACTTGCAACAGCGCCTCCTGGAGGCTCTGCGTAGGGGAGACAGGTCGATCCAGGTAGAGGGAAGGGGTGAGGTCGACCTGTCTTTCTGGATAGAGAGGCACGGTTTGGGGGCTTTCCGAGAGCAGAATGGGGAGGTGGTCTGGTCCCTCCCGACAACCGGGCAGGACAATAACCGCAGGAATGTGGTCCGTCTGATTTGGAGGGGTGAGGATGCGTGCCCACCTCGCGCTAAAGTGGTTGAGCTCCTCCTCCAGATGGAATTCAGGGCGAGTGACATCTTTGCCCTGATCCACCCCTACGGTACGTCCGAGTTTGACGTCAGTTTCGTTCGGCCAGAGGGTCTCGAACTCTTCTGGTCAAACTACGAGGTGGCGAAGAACGAGCCCGGCTGGCGGGATTTTGCCGTAAAGGCAATTTCCCGTCAGAACTCGGTCAAGAAGGTGACCGTTTTGACCCGTAACGAGTCACTTTCTTGTTACGACATCATGACCTGGCTCGGTCGGTATGGGGATGTGACGGACATGCCCAAGAAAAACATTGATGAGCACGGGATCTGGTCCGGGGCCTGGACGTTTTCCGTCAAGCTCAGGCGTTCAGGGAGTACGGTTGCCCACATTCCGTCAGCCGCCTTCCTTGGACGTGACAGGATCCAGGTCTTCTACCAGGGGCAGCCTAAGGTCTGTCACAGGTGCGGTAGCCCCACCCATTTTAGCGCAGCTTGTACTGTACAGGTCTGTGCTTTGTGTGGTGGGGTGGGTCATCTGGCCGCATCCTGTAGGCAGATCCGCTGCCATCTGTGTGGTGTCCTCGGGCACCCTTTCAGCCGTTGTCCTAGCGCCTTCGCCCGTGCGGCGGCCGCTCCGGCTGGGGAGAGCTGTGAAGTTGCCTCGGCTGGAGAGGGTACGAGCAGGGATGGGGGCGCACCAGGGCTAGTGAGGAAGAAGGGCCCCGCCAAACTAAGGCGGGAGGAAAATCGGAGGAGGAGTAGGGAGCAGGAGAGTGCCCAAGTGACGGGGGTAGCTCCGGCCCCTGCTCCTGAAGCTGGCCCTGAAATGACTGAAGCCCTGGAGGAGGACGTGCTGGATGAGGAGGTCAGGAGACTGGGCGAAGAGGAAGGCAATATGGCCGACTCTTCCGATTCCTCCCACTATGAAAGTGTGGATGAGGAGAGTGTAGAGAAGGCCAAAAAGAAAGACAAGGGCAAAAGGAAAGGGAGAAAGAAGAGGTCCAAGCCCTCTCTCCCTCGTACTGCGGGCCGGGTCCAAAGCGGAAGCCTGACTGCCCCCCCTCTGGTTGACCTGTCAAACCGGTACCTCGTCCTTGATAACATCTCCTCCCCCTCCTTGGAGGGGGAAGGTGAGGGCGAGGTGCCTAGGGAGAGAGAGCCTCTGGGGGGAACTGGGCCCTGTCCTGTTGAGGCACCTTCCTCAGAGGGCAGGGCTAGACCGGGGTCGGACGGAGACGGGGACCATATGGACCAGAGTGAGTCCAAAAAAAGGGGTAAAAGCGGTCCTGCCCTTTCTTCTTCTTCTGGGGATGAGGGCACGAAGAAGAAGGGGAAGAAGAAATAAAGGTGAGGCCATCTAACTTAATCACCCATGATGGCGGCACTCACCCCATTGACGCTGGCATCCATTAACTGTGCCAGCATAAAGTCTGATACGGCTAGATTCGCAGCCTTTGATTTTCTCGGCCGTGTTGAAGCCGACATTTTGTATCTGCAAGAGACCAGGTTGTCAGATCTAGCCTCCCTGGTAAAAGCCAGAAGAGAGTGGAGGCGCGGTCCCTCCCACTGGTCTCTTGCGGCTGAGCCGTATAGTGGGGTGGCGGTCCTTTTTACCGCTCCGGTTGAATGCCGACGGGTTATTGAGTTAGAAATGGGGAGGTGCCTGATCTTAGATGTCCTCATGAAGGGGCAAGAGCTCCGGCTCATTAACATCTACGCCCCACAAACCAAGTGGGGCCGCAAAGATCTCTTTATGAGGATTAAGCCCTTCCTTTTTACTAGCCGGCAAGTGATTTTTGGAGGGGACTTCAATAATGTCACGAGGTCCCAAGATAGGAGAGGTTCCAATGGTCCGCTGGCTTACGATAGCGTGGCCCTCAATAATATAGTTAGGGAAGCTCGCCTAGAGGACGCCCACATCCGGAGCCCCTCAGGCCACGTGGGTTTCACCTATCATCGAGGTAGCTGCAGGTCTAGGATAGACAGGTTTTATTTAAAGGAGGAAGCCGTCTCTTCCGCAGTGTCCGTGGTTGAGGTGGAATTCTCCGATCACTGTATGATTTTGTTTTCCTTGAATGTTTCAGAGACCCCCCGGATGGGTAAAGGTTATTGGAAGCTGAATTCGTCCCTCCTGGAGGAAGCGGAAATAAGACAGTCCTTTGAGGACTTTCTTCAGAGTCAGGTACCTTTACTGGACTTTTGTAGTAGTAAGTCAGAGTGGTGGGAGATATTCAAGAAGCGGGTTGCGGGGTTCTTCCGCCAGCTCTCGAGCCTCAGGTCCCTGAATAGGTACCGCCTGTATCGGGGTCTGAGGAGGAAACTCGAGCTCCTTGTCTCGACTGGAGGTAGCCGGGAGGATATCTCCAGAGTGAAATCCTTGCTGAGGGGGTGTCAGTACGATAGGCACGCATCTTTGGTTTTTGAGAGGGATTACGGGAGGTACCGCTCGCCCGACCCTTACAAGAACTGTAAGATGTCAGTGAGTAGTAAAGTGGTCTCAGGACTGATTGATAGTACGGGATCTCTGAATCGGTCCAGATCAGGGATCCTGGAGGTCGTCAGATCCTTCTACTCGCACCTCTTGGGAAGGAAGGATCTAAATCGAGACGGGATGTCGGCTTTCCTGGCTGAAACTATTCCTGAGCCAGGGGTAGACCCCTCTCTTGATGTTTTGGCAGAAGAAATCAGGGAAGAGGAAGTGAGACTGGCGATCGAGGGGCTCGCCCCCAAGAAGTCGCCAGGCCCGGATGGCTTAACATCCGAGTGGTACAGGACCTTTAAGGAGTCTTTAGCTCCCCTCTTGACTGAGGTATTCAATGAGTGTCTCTCCTCGGGCACTCTACCAAAGTCAATGAGGAGGTCAGCCCTGATTCTTCTGTCAAAGGGTAAAGATCCTAGCCGGATTGAGAATTGGAGGCCCATAGCTCTTCTCAATACGGACAGGAAGCTTCTGGCCAAGATACTGTTTAATCGGTTGGTGAAGTTTGCACCCCGGCTCCTTTCGGGGGCCCAGCACTGCTCTGTTCCGGGCCGAAGCACCTTAAGTGCGGTCCTCAGTGTCAGGGAGGCAGTGGAGCGGAGTAGTGCGGGTCTCTGGAAGGGGTACATGCTGTCCTTGGATCAGGCCAAAGCATTTGATCGGGTGAACCACGAGTACCTCTGGTCCGTCCTCCTGAGATATGGCTTACCGAGTACTTTTGTGAATTGGCTTGTCACCTTATATGCAGGGGCAGAGAGTTTCCCGCTGGTGAACGGTTGGTCTGGCCGCTCTTTTGAGGTGGGGTCCGGAGTCCGTCAGGGTTGTCCTTTGAGCCCGCTGTTATACGTGTTCGCAATCGATCCCTTCGTCCGGAGGGTAGATTGTGGGCCGTTGGCGGGAGTCGGGATGACTCTGGCGGAGCCGGATGTCGCCCAGAGAGTGGTGGCGTACGCTGATGATGTCACTATTTTCGTCTCCTCACGGGAGGAGGTCGATGTGGTGATGTCAGAGGTGGACCGCTACTCGGAGGCATCCGGGTCCAAGATCAACCGGGATAAGTGTGAAAGTCTCTGGCTGGGAGGGGGAGATCCCACGTTTGATCTCCCGGACACCCTTCCAGG
Organism: Hyla sarda; assembly: GCF_029499605.1. Lineage (NCBI taxonomy): Eukaryota > Metazoa > Chordata > Amphibia > Anura > Hylidae > Hyla > Hyla sarda. The sequence continues at coordinate 193,695,940 of NC_079196.1, read as the reverse complement.
GCTCCAAGATTCAGCAAAAATTCTGGGCATCACATTCGGCCAGGATGATTATCCCACCAAAAACTGGGACGGTAAGCTCCAGGATGCCACTCAGAGGGTGAACCAGTGGAAGGGTTGGTCTATGACCCTCAGGGAAAGGGTACACCTGACCAAATCGTACCTGCTCCCCTTGTTTATCTATCTAGGCAGTGTATGTATCTTACCAGAGGCTTACTACACTAGGGTCTACAGCCTGTTTTTTCAACTGTTATGGGGGAACAGGTTGAACCTAGTCAAGAGGGAGGTTACGTACCGCACGAGGAGACTAGGGGGTTTATCTATGGTAAACCCTGTGGTGTTCTTAACGAACACCTTCTTGAAAGCTAACATCTCGAACCTCTGGTCAGAGAGGGCTCCTCCGTGGGTACTCTCCTGCAGGGAGTGGTTTCGGCCTTTCTTCCAGGAATGGGAGACAGGAGGGCAAGTGAAGGACCTCCGTACGCCCCATGGATATCTTCCGGCTTACGCTACCCCGACTCTGAAGGCGATACGTCGGTGGGGTCTGGGAGTGTGGGAGATCAGGACCCAGTCAAGGCAGTTCCTTGACAAACGGGTTCTGTTGACCCACTTCCAGAAGCCTCTGGCACTCAGGGACTGCCCAGGTCGGGATCTGAGGGTGGGGTTGTATCTTTTAAACATGAAAAGGATCCCCCAGAAGTTTTGGGACTTGGCCTGGCGCTGCTTTCAGGGGAAGCTATGTGTAAAGGACAACCTGAAGTACAGGAACTCTGATGACCGGGGATGTCCCCGAGAAGAGTGCGGGGACACGCTGGAAAGCATGGACCACTTTCTGCTTCATTGTCCCTTTAACATAGGGGTCTATAACAGGGTGGGCGCTTCCATCGGCTGGAGTCAACTTGCCGGCCTTGCCTATCCGGAGTGGGCTTATGGGGCATTCAGGAACCTGGGTGGCCGAGATCGGGGCACTTTATTTTTAGTCAGTTTAGTGGTGAGGTACTACACGTGGAACGCACGGTGCTTAGTGTCGACCCAACAGAAAATCCTCTCCGAGGTGGAGGTCTGTAGGAACATCACCGGTGACCTCGGGAAGATCAGGTCTTTGGAGTATGGCAGTCTTGGTACCAGTAGGGCATCTCTCCTGTGGAGAGGTTTCTCATTTCATGTGCCCTAGGTACTAAACCTTTTGGGTAGAGTACCTTTTATTTTTGGTTAGGGGCAGTGTTATAGGGGTAGAGATAGGGTGAGGGCAGGGTCAGATTTATTGTAGGGATAGAATAAGGGAGAATTGTAGGGGGAGTTAGGGAAAGAGTATAAAATGATTTATGTATCAGGTCTGCCATCCTTCTCCCTGGTGGTGGGCTGATGCATGTACACATTAGCTTTTTGTTTTGTGTTTAGTAGACATGGTATGAAGGGCTTACAGGCAACCAAACTTGGGCCTAAAGGGGGTGGTGGTTCAGAATGTATAAGTTTGTATATAAGTTGGTTGGGAGGAGTGTTAGGTGGGGAGGGTGTATTTGTGGGTGGTGGTTTTGTGGTGTTTTGGGGTCCTGACATGGGTCAGTTAAGGACTGGACTTTGTGAACTGTATGGACGGTAGTGGACTCTGACCCATGTACAGGAGGGGTGGTGTGGGTGAGGGGACAGTTTTAGTGTAGGTGTTTTCCGTTGTTTTCTGTAGTATATTTTTGTGTATTTTCAGTAAGTTTTGTATTGTGTTTTGTATATATTGGGTTTTGTATTTATATTGTTTTATATTATATAGTGTATAGTGCAGTCGGGCCAGTAGTTAAGTAGTGTCATATGTGTTTATGTGTATGTATATGTGTGCGTTTATGTGTATATGCATGTGTATGTATGTATATATATATATATATGTATGTATGTGTATGCTTGCGTATATGCATGTATACATGTTTGTGTATAAAATTTTATATTTTATTTTTTCCTCCTTGGGGGGGCTGCTCCCCTCCGGTGTCTCTGTTCTCCTCGCCTCCGGCTTCGCGGTCTCGCTTTTCGGCGGTGTTGTCCTTTTCTTCGGTTGTGGCTTGCTCTTTTTGGGTCCGGCTCTCGCCGGTTTCTGGGCCGCGCGCAGATCCTCTCTGGCCGTCCTCGGCTCCTTGCCGTGCTGGGCGTGCTTCGCGGGCCTTGCGGCCGTGCGGGGGCGGTGCGTGGGGCTGGGCTCTTTGGGCCCTCTCTCCGGCCGCGTCTCCGCGCTGCTTTTCCCTGCCCTTCTTTCACCGGTGGATCTCTGGCTGTGAGGCAGAGTGTTATTTATTAGCAAGTTGTGCTGAAATATTTTTTTTTTTTTTTTTTTTTTTTTCCCTGGGTAAGGGTCATTTTTGAGTTACAGCCAAGTTGTGCTACCTTTATGTTCCTTTTCTTTTGTTTTATAGCCAAGTCGTGCTTATTTTATGTTTTATATATTTTTATAAGCCAAGTTGGGCTATTTTTATGTTCTTTTTGGAATGCGTGTTTGAGTGTGATATTTAGTTTTTTGGTATGTGAAAAAAGTAAAAGTGTATTTTAGTAAATTTGGGCTGGCCGGTTAGGCAGAATTTGTTTTTGCAATTTTATTTATGTTATGTTTGTTATAGCTGGTTAAGCTTGTTTTTGTTTAATGTTTTGTATCTGATTTGTTTTGCATTTTTATAATAAAAGAGTTACAGTAAGGCGTCAGCAACGGCTAAGGGCGCAATAGTTGTGAAGCCCACCCATCCTGTCGGTAGGGAAGGGCAGGATGGGCACATGCCGGGCAGCTCTGGCACTGCAGGACCGCCCCAGGGTGGCAGGGGGCGTGTCCAAGTGCCAGAGGCAAGTTATGCTGCCGTGTGCTCGGGGGGCGGTTCCCCGAGTACTGTGGGCACTACTGGCGCCGCGGGGCACTCCCCTGTGAGGGGGGGGAGTGTCCGGGCGCCAGAGAGCGTTGTGTCTGTGTGCTCGGGGGGCGGTCCCCCGAGTACAGTGTGTTCTGCGGGCACTGCAGGGCACACCCCTGTGAGGGGGGGGAGTGTCCCGGTGTCGGGATCAGTGTCCGGCAATGGCGCCGTGGGAGGAGCTGGGGTGCGCTCGGTGGGGCAGCCCCAGACTCAGGAGGCACCATTGATCATTCAGAAGGAGGAGCCATCATCATCAGCAGCAGCAGCCAAGCCGGAAATTAAGCCAGCGGTACTACAAATCCCAGCCAGCCCAGAATCAGTTAGGCAGGGTATGAGTGAGAATGCTGAGTGTAGTAGTGTTTTGGATGAGAGGAGTGTCAGTGGAGTGAATGTTGGTGGGAGTAGTGGTATGGATGGAAAAAAGGATGATGTGAGTGGTGGTGTGAATGGTGGTTCTGGGTCTGGGTCTGGGTCTGGCCCGGCTGCCCCCCCGGCAGTGACTGCTCCTAGGAGCTATGCTAATGTCGCTGCCGGGGGTCCAGGGGGATCCCCGTCTCCGTCCGTCCCCGGGGGTTACTTGCAACAGCGCCTCCTGGAGGCTCTGCGTAGGGGAGACAGGTCGATCCAGGTAGAGGGAAGGGGTGAGGTCGACCTGTCTTTCTGGATAGAGAGGCACGGTTTGGGGGCTTTCCGAGAGCAGAATGGGGAGGTGGTCTGGTCCCTCCCGACAACCGGGCAGGACAATAACCGCAGGAATGTGGTCCGTCTGATTTGGAGGGGTGAGGATGCGTGCCCACCTCGCGCTAAAGTGGTTGAGCTCCTCCTCCAGATGGAATTCAGGGCGAGTGACATCTTTGCCCTGATCCACCCCTACGGTACGTCCGAGTTTGACGTCAGTTTCGTTCGGCCAGAGGGTCTCGAACTCTTCTGGTCAAACTACGAGGTGGCGAAGAACGAGCCCGGCTGGCGGGATTTTGCCGTAAAGGCAATTTCCCGTCAGAACTCGGTCAAGAAGGTGACCGTTTTGACCCGTAACGAGTCACTTTCTTGTTACGACATCATGACCTGGCTCGGTCGGTATGGGGATGTGACGGACATGCCCAAGAAAAACATTGATGAGCACGGGATCTGGTCCGGGGCCTGGACGTTTTCCGTCAAACTCAGGCGTTCAGGGAGTACGGTTGCCCACATTCCGTCAGCCGCCTTCCTTGGACGTGACAGGATCCAGGTCTTCTACCAGGGGCAGCCTAAGGTCTGTCACAGGTGCGGTAGCCCCACCCATTTTAGCGCAGCTTGTACTGTACAGGTCTGTGCTTTGTGTGGTGGGGTGGGTCATCTGGCCGCATCCTGTAGGCAGATCCGCTGCCATCTGTGTGGTGTCCTCGGGCACCCTTTCAGCCGTTGTCCTAGCGCCTTCGCCCGTGCGGCGGCCGCTCCGGCTGGGGAGAGCTGTGAAGTTGCCTCGGCTGGAGAGGGTACGAGCAGGGATGGGGGCGCACCAGGGCTAGTGAGGAAGAAGGGCCCCGCCAAACTAAGGCGGGAGGAAAATCGGAGGAGGAGTAGGGAGCAGGAGAGTGCCCAAGTGACGGGGGTAGCTCCGGCCCCTGCTCCTGAAGCTGGCCCTGAAATGACTGAAGCCCTGGAGGAGGACGTGCTGGATGAGGAGGTCAGGAGACTGGGCGAAGAGGAAGGCAATATGGCCGACTCTTCCGATTCCTCCCACTATGAAAGTGTGGATGAGGAGAGTGTAGAGAAGGCCAAAAAGAAAGACAAGGGCAAAAGGAAAGGGAGAAAGAAGAGGTCCAAGCCCTCTCTCCCTCGTACTGCGGGCCGGGTCCAAAGCGGAAGCCTGACTGCCCCCCCTCTGGTTGACCTGTCAAACCGGTACCTCGTCCTTGATAACATCTCCTCCCCCTCCTTGGAGGGGGAAGGTGAGGGCGAGGTGCCTAGGGAGAGAGAGCCTCTGGGGGGAACTGGGCCCTGTCCTGTTGAGGCACCTTCCTCAGAGGGCAGGGCTAGACCGGGGTCGGACGGAGACGGGGACCATATGGACCAGAGTGAGTCCAAAAAAAGGGGTAAAAGCGGTCCTGCCCTTTCTTCTTCTTCTGGGGATGAGGGCACGAAGAAGAAGGGAAAGAAGAAATAAAGGTGAGGCCATCTAACTTAATCACCCATGATGGCGGCACTCACCCCATTGACGCTGGCATCCATTAACTGTGCCAGCATAAAGTCTGATACGGCTAGATTCGCAGCCTTTGATTTTCTCGGCCGTGTTGAAGCCGACATTTTGTATCTGCAGGAGACCAGGTTGTCAGATTCAGCCTCCCTGGTAAAAGCCAGAAGAGAGTGGAGGTGCGGTCCCTCCCACTGGTCTCTTGCGGCTGAGCCGTATAGTGGGGTGGCGGTCCTTTTTACCGCTCCGGTTGAATGCCGACGGGTTATTGAGTTAGAAATGGGGAGGTGCCTGATCTTAGATGTCCTCATGAAGGGGCAAGAGCTCCGGCTCATTAACATCTACGCCCCACAAACCAAGTGGGGCCGCAAAGATCTCTTTATGAGGATTAAGCCCTTCCTTTTTACTAGCCGGCAAGTGATTTTTGGAGGGGACTTCAATAATGTCACGAGGTCCCAAGATAGGAGAGGTTCCAATGGTCCGCTGGCTTACGATAGCGTGGCCCTCAATAATATAGTTAGGGAAGCTCGCCTAGAGGACGCCCACATCCGGAGCCCCTCAGGCCACGTGGGTTTCACCTATCATCGAGGTAGCTGCAGGTCTAGGATAGACAGGTTTTATTTAAAGGAGGAAGCCGTCTCTTCCGCAGTGTCCGTGGTTGAGGTGGAATTCTCCGATCACTGTATGATTTTGTTTTCCTTGAATGTTTCAGAGACCCCCCGGATGGGTAAAGGTTATTGGAAGCTGAATTCGTCCCTCCTGGAGGAAGCGGAGATAAGACAGTCCTTTGAGGACTTTCTTCAGAGTCAGGTACCTTTACTGGACTTTTGTAGTAGTAAGTCAGAGTGGTGGGAGATATTCAAGAAGCGGGTTGCGGGGTTCTTCCGCCAGCTCTCGAGCCTCAGGTCCCTGAATAGGTACCGCCTGTATCGGGGTCTGAGGAGGAAACTCGAGCTCCTTGTCTCGACTGGAGGTAGCCGGGAGGATATCTCCAGAGTGAAATCCTTGCTGATGGGGTGTCAGTACGATAGGCACGCATCTTTGGTTTTTGAGAGGGATTACGGGAGGTACCGCTCGCCCGACCCTTACAAGAACTGTAAGATGTCAGTGAGTAGTAAAGTGGTCTCAGGACTGATTGATAGTACGGGATCTCTGAATCGGTCCAGATCAGGGATCCTGGAGGTCGTCAGATCCTTCTACTCGCACCTCTTGGGAAGGAAGGATCTAAATCGAGACGGGATGTCGGCTTTCCTGGCTGAAACTATTCCTGAGCCAGGGGTAGACCCCTCTCTTGATGTTTTGGCAGAAGAAATCAGGGAAGAGGAAGTGAGACTGGCGATCGAGGGGCTCGCCCCCAAGAAGTCGCCAGGCCCGGATGGCTTAACATCCGAGTGGTACAGGACCTTTAAGGAGTCTTTAGCTCCCCTCTTGACTGAGGTATTCAATGAGTGTCTCTCCTCGGGCACTCTACCAAAGTCAATGAGGAGGTCAGCCCTGATTCTTCTGTCAAAGGGTAAAGATCCTAGCCGGATTGAGAATTGGAGGCCCATAGCTCTTCTCAATACGGACAGGAAGCTTCTGGCCAAGATACTGTTTAATCGGTTGGTGAAGTTTGCACCCCGGCTCCTTTCGGGGGCCCAGCACTGCTCTGTTCCGGGCCGAAGCACCTTAAGTGCTGTCCTCAGTGTCAGGGAGGCAGTGGAGCGGAGTAGTGCGGGTCTCTGGAAGGGGTACATGCTGTCCTTGGATCAGGCCAAAGCATTTGATCGGGTGAACCACGAATACCTCTGGTCTGTCCTCCTGAGATATGGCTTACCGAGTACTTTTGTGAATTGGCTTGTCACCTTATATGCAGGGGCAGAGAGTTTCCCGCTGGTGAACGGTTGGTCTGGCCGCTCTTTTGAGGTGGGGTCCGGAGTCCGTCAGGGTTGTCCTTTGAGCCCGCTGTTATACGTGTTCGCAATCGATCCCTTCGTCCGGAGGGTAGATTGTGGGCCGTTGGCGGGAGTCGGGATGACTCTGGCGGAGCCGGATGTCGCCCAGAGAGTGGTGGCGTACGCTGATGATGTCACTATTTTCGTCTCCTCACGGGAGGAGGTCGATGTGGTGATGTCAGAGGTGGACCGCTACTCGGAGGCATCCGGGTCCAAGATCAACCGGGATAAGTGTGAAAGTCTCTGGCTGGGAGGGGGAGATCCCACGTTTGATCTCCCTGACACCCTTCCAGGGCTCCAAGAGTCAGCAAAAATTCTGGGCATCACATTCGGCCAGGATGATTATCCCACCAAAAACTGGGATGGTAAGCTCCAGGATGCCACTCAGAGGGTGAACCAGTGGAAGGGTTGGTCTATGACCCTCAGGGAAAGGGTACACCTGATCAAATCGTACCTGCTCCCCTTGTTTATCTATCTGGGCAGTGTATGTATCTTACCAGAGGCTTACTACACTAGGGTCTACAGCCTGTTTTTCCAACTGTTATGGGGGAACAGGTTGAACCTAGTCAAGAGGGAGGTTACGTACCGCACGAGGAGACTAGGGGGTTTATCTATGGTAAACCCCGTGGTGTTCTTAACGAACACCTTCTTGAAAGCCAACATTGCAAACCTCTGGAAAGAGAGGGCTCCTCCGTGGGTACTCTCCTGCAAGGAGTGGTTTCGGCCTTTCTTCCAGGAATGGGAGACAGGAGGGCAAGTGAAGGACCTCCGTACACCACATGGATATCTTCCGGCTTACGCTACCCCGACTCTGAAGGCGATACGTCGGTGGGGTCTGGGAGTGTGGGAGATCAGGACCCAGTCAAGGCAGTTCCTTGACAAACGGGTTCTGTTGACCCACTTCCAGAAGCCTCTGGCGCTCAGGGACTGCCCAGGTCGGGATCTGAGGGAGGGGTTGTATCTTTTAAACATGAAAAGGATCCCCCAGAAGTTTTGGGACTTGGCCTGGCGCTGCTTTCAGGGGAAGCTATGTGTAAGGGACAACCTGAAGTACAGGAACTCTGATGACCGGGGATGTCCCCGAGAAGAGTGTGGGGACACGCTGGAAAGCATGGACCACTTCCTGCTTCATTGTCCCTTTAACATAGGGGTCTACAACAGGGTGGGCGCTTCCATCGGCTGGAGTCAACTTGCCGGCCTTGCCTATCCGGAGTGGGCTTATGGGGCATTCAGGAACCTGGGTGGCCGAGATCGGGGCACTTTATTTTTAGTCAGTTTAGTGGTTAGGTACTACACGTGGAACGCACGGTGCTTAGTGTCGACCCAACAGAAAATCCTCTCCGAGGTGGAGGTCTGTAGGAACATCACTGGTGACCTCGGGAAGATCAGGTCTTTGGAGTATGGCAGTCTTGGTACCAGTAGGGCTTCTCTCCTGTGGAGAGGTTTCTCATTTCATGTGCCCTAGGTACTAAACCTTTTTGGTAGAGTACCTTTTATTTTTGGTTAGGGGCAGTGTTATAGGGGTAGAGATAGGGTGAGGGTAGGGTCAGATTTATTGTAGGGATAGAATTAGGGAGAATTGTAGGGGGAGTTAGGGAAAGAGTATAAAATGATTTATGTATCAGGTCTGCCATCCTTCTCCCTGGTGGTGGGCTGATGCATGTGCACATTAGCTTTTTGTTTTGTTTTCAATTTACATGGTATGAAGGGCTTACAGGCAACCAAACTTGGGCCTAAAGGGGGTGGTGGTTCAGAATGTATAAGTTTGTATATAAGTTGGTTGGGAGGAGTGTTAGGTGGGGAGGGTGTATTTGTGGGTGGTGGTTTTGTGGTGTTTTGGGGTCCTGACATGGGTCAGTTAAGGACTGGACTTTGTGAACTGTATGGACGGTATGGACTCTGACCCATGTACAGGAGGGGTGGTGTGGGTGAGGGGACAGTTTTAGTGTAGGTGTTTTCCGTTGTTTTCTGTAGTATATTTTTGTATATTTTCAGTAAGTTTTGTATTGTGTTTTGTATATATTGGGTTTTGTATTTATATTGTTTTATATTATATAGTGTATAGTGCAGTCGGGCCAGTAGTTAAGTAGTGTCATATGTGTTTATGTGTATGTATATGTGTGCGTTTATGTGTATATACATGTGTATGTATATATATATATATGTGTGTATGTGTATGCTTGCGTATATGCATGTATACATGTTTGTGTATAAAATTTTATATTTTATTTTTTCCTCCTTGGGGGGGCTGCTCCCCTCCGGTGTCTCTGTTCTCCTCGCTTCCGGCTTCGCGGTCTCGCTTTTCGGCGGTGTTGTCCTTTTCTTCGGTTGTGGCTTGCTCTTTTTGGGTCCGGCTCTCGCCGGTTTCTGGGCCGCGCGCAGATCCTCTCTGGCCGTCCTCGGCTCCTTGCCGTGCTGGGCGTGCTTCGCGGGCCTTGCGGCCGTGCGGGGGCGGTGCGTGGGGCTGGGCTCTTTGGGCCCTCTCTCCGGCCGCGTCTCCGCGCTGCTTTTCCCTGCCCTTCTTTCACCGGTGGATCTCTGGCTGTGAGGCAGAGTGTTATTTATTAGCAAGTTGTGCTGAAATATTTTTTTTTTTTTTACTTTTTCCCCTGGGTAAGGGTCATTTTTGAGTTACAGCCAAGTTGTGCTACCTTTATGTTCCTTTTCTTTTGTTTTATAGCCAAGTCGTGCTTATTTTATGTTTTATATATTTTTATAAGCCAAGTTGGGCTATTTTTATGTTCTTTTTGGAATGCGTGTTTGAGTGTGATATTTAGTTTTTTGGTATGTGAAAAAAGTAAAAGTGTATTTTAGTAAATTTGGGCTGGCCGGTTAGGCAGAATTTGTTTTTGCAATTTTATTTATGTTATGTTTGTTATAGCTGGTTAAGCTTGTTTTTGTTTAATATTTTGTATCTGATTTGTTTTGCATTTTTATAATAAAAAGAGTTGCTGCTCCCAGCAGGGTGTGTGCGGGTGTGTCTCCTGAGACTTCCAGCAGAGCAGAGCCAAGCAGAGTTTTCCAACAAGCTTTCCCCAGGTTTGTGGCAGATTCCTGGGGAAGAAGCTCCTGCAATGGAGCCTCGTGGCTCCACTCCCCGTTCCAGGCTGGCGGGAAGTGGAGTGAAAACTTCGACAGCCATTGTTCCGGCCGGGAGAAGATCGGGCAGAGTCTGCAGCAATGCAGGCTCTGCTACCCAGGCTACGGATGCCAGCCAGAGATCCACTGGTGGAAGAAAGGCAAGGAAAAGCAGTGTGGAGATGTGGTCGGAGAGTGGGCCCGGTGAGTCCAGTTCCACGTACTGCTCCCGCATGGCCGCAAGGTTTGCGGAGTACGAGCAGCGCGGCAAGGAGCTGAGGATGGCCAGAGAGGATCTGCGTGCGACCCAGAGTCTGATGAGTACCGGATCCAGAAAGAGCAAGCCAGAACTGAAGAAGAGGATAACATCGCTGAAAGGCGAGATTGTGAGGCTGGAGGCGAGGAGAGCGGAGATACTGGAGGGGAGCGGACTCTTCAAGGAGAAGCTGATCAACAGCAATCGGTTTGCCGCCACGAAATCCCCAGGTAAGGTGGAGGTGGATGATGGGGAGAGTAGTGGCGGCGAAGATAGTGAGGATGGTGGTGAAGAGGAGAAGATGGAGGAAAGTGTGGGAGTTGTAGCTACTCCAGGTGACACCCAGACCCAGGACAGCTACATTGAGGCTGGACAGGTGGCACTTCCGCCAAGCGAGAGTGAGGAGGATGACGTGGAGGGTGAGGCTGGGGGTCTGCTGAGGGCAATTGTGATGCAGGAGTCCCCAGCCCACCTCCAGAATTTCGCCTTTGGGGACGAGGAGTGTGAAGATGTGGTGGTAAAGCAGAGGTCCAAGAAAAGGAAGACAAAGGAGACGGTACAATATGTATTTGTCCCCTTCCAGCAGTCTGGGCCAGCTGCAAAGCTGGTTCAGGCTGCGGGCTCCCCCAAACTGCCAGACCCCGTTCCTGAGGTGGAGCGGGGCCAGCACGGGGAGTACAGTAAGGCGTCAGCAACGGCTAAGGGCGCAATAGTTGTGAAGCCCACCCATCCTGTCGGTAGGGAAGGGCAGGATGGGCTCATGCCGGGCAGCTCTGGCACTGCAGGACCGCCCCAGGGTGGCAGGGGGCGTGTCCAAGTGCCAGAGGAGAGTTACGCTGCCGTGTGCTCGGGGGGCGGTTCCCCGAGTACTGTGGGCATTACTGGCGCCGCGGGGCACTCCCCTGTGAGGGGGGGGGAGTGTCCGGGCGCCAGAGAGCGTTGAGTCCGTGTGCTCGGGGGGCGGTCCCCCGAGTACAGTTTGTTCTGCGGGCACTGCGGGGAACTCCCCTGTGAGGGGGGGGGAGTGTCCCGGTGCCGGGATCATTGCCCAGTCAGGAGGAGCCATCGTCAGCAGCAGCAGCAGCCAAGCCGGAAAAAAAGACTGTAATTAAGCCAGCGGTACTACAAATCCCAGCCAGCCCAGAATCAGTTAGGCAGGGTATGAGTGAGAATGCTGAGTGTAGTAGTGTTGTGGATGAGAGGAGTGTCAGTGGAGTGAATGTTGGTGGGAGTAGTGGTATGAATGGGAAAAAGGATGATGTGAGTGGTGGTGTGAGTGGTGGTGTGAATGGTGGTTCTGGGTCTGGGTCTGGGTCTGGCCCGGCTGCCCCCCCCGGCAGTGACTGCTCCTAGGAGCTATGCTAATGTCGCTGCCGGGGGTCCAGGGGGGTCCCCGTCTCCGTCCGTCCCCGGGGGTTACTTGCAACAGCGCCTCCTGGAGGCTCTGCGTAGGGGAGACAGGTCGATCCAGGTAGAGGGAAGGGGTGAGGTCGACCTGTCTTTCTGGATAGAGAGGCACGGTTTGGGGGCTTTCCGAGAGCAGAATGGGGAGGTGGTCTGGTCCCTCCCGACAACCGGGCAGGACAATAACCGCAGGAATGTGGTCCGTCTGATTTGGAGGGGTGAGGATGCGTGCCCACCTCGCGCTAAAGTGGTTGAGCTCCTCCTCCAGATGGAATTCAGGGCGAGTGACATCTTTGCCCTGATCCACCCCTACGGTACGTCCGAGTTTGACGTCAGTTTCGTTCGGCCAGAGGGTCTCGAACTCTTCTGGTCAAACTACGAGGTGGCGAAGAACGAGCCCGGCTGGCGGGATTTTGCCGTAAAGGCAATTTCCCGTCAGAACTCGGTCAAGAAGGTGACCGTTTTGACCCGTAACGAGTCACTTTCTTGTTACGACATCATGACCTGGCTCGGTCGGTATGGGGATGTGACGGACATGCCCAAGAAAAACATTGATGAGCACGGGATCTGGTCCGGGGCCTGGACGTTTTCCGTCAAACTCAGGCGTTCAGGGAGTACGGTTGCCCACATTCCGTCAGCCGCCTTCCTTGGACGTGACAGGATCCAGGTCTTCTACCAGGGGCAGCCTAAGGTCTGTCACAGGTGCGGTAGCCCCACCCATTTTAGCGCAGCTTGTACTGTACAGGTCTGTGCTTTGTGTGGTGGGGTGGGTCATCTGGCCGCATCCTGTAGGCAGATCCGCTGCCATCTGTGTGGTGTCCTCGGGCACCCTTTCAGCCGTTGTCCTAGCGCCTTCGCCCGTGCGGCGGCCGCTCCGGCTGGGGAGAGCTGTGAAGTTGCCTCGGCTGGAGAGGGTACGAGCAGGGATGGGGGCGCACCAGGGCTAGTGAGGAAGAAGGGCCCCGCCAAACTAAGGCGGGAGGAAAATCGGAGGAGGAGTAGGGAGCAGGAGAGTGCCCAAGTGACGGGGGTAGCTCCGGCCCCTGCTCCTGAAGCTGGCCCTGAAATGACTGAAGCCCTGGAGGAGGACGTGCTGGATGAGGAGGTCAGGAGACTGGGCGAAGAGGAAGGCAATATGGCCGACTCTTCCGATTCCTCCCACTATGAAAGTGTGGATGAGGAGAGTGTAGAGAAGGCCAAAAAGAAAGACAAGGGCAAAAGGAAAGGGAGAAAGAAGAGGTCCAAGCCCTCTCTCCCTCGTACTGCGGGCCGGGTCCAAAGCGGAAGCCTGACTGCCCCCCCTCTGGTTGACCTGTCAAACCGGTACCTCGTCCTTGATAACATCTCCTCCCCCTCCTTGGAGGGGGAAGGTGAGGGCGAGGTGCCTAGGGAGAGAGAGCCTCTGGGGGGAACTGGGCCCTGTCCTGTTGAGGCACCTTCCTCAGAGGGCAGGGCTAGACCGGGGTCGGACGGAGACGGGGACCATATGGACCAGAGTGAGTCCAAAAAAAGGGGTAAAAGCGGTCCTGCCCTTTCTTCTTCTTCTGGGGATGAGGGCACGAAGAAGAAGGGGAAGAAGAAATAAAGGTGAGGCCATCTAACTTAATCACCCATGATGGCGGCACTCACCCCATTGACGCTGGCATCCATTAACTGTGCCAGCATAAAGTCTGATACGGCTAGATTCGCAGCCTTTGATTTTCTCGGCCGTGTTGAAGCCGACATTTTGTATCTGCAAGAGACCAGGTTGTCAGATTCAGCCTCCCTGGTAAAAGCCAGAAGAGAGTGGAGGTGCGGTCCCTCCCACTGGTCTCTTGCGGCTGAGCCGTATAGTGGGGTGGCGGTCCTTTTTACCGCTCCGGTTGAATGCCGACGGGTTATTGAGTTAGAAATGGGGAGGTGCCTGATCTTAGATGTCCTCATGAAGGGGCAAGAGCTCCGGCTCATTAACATCTACGCCCCACAAACCAAGTGGGGCCGCAAAGATCTCTTTATGAGGATTAAGCCCTTCCTTTTTACTAGCCGGCAAGTGATTTTTGGAGGGGACTTCAATAATGTCACGAGGTCCCAAGATAGGAGAGGTTCCAATGGTCCGCTGGCTTACGATAGCGTGGCCCTCAATAATATAGTTAGGGAAGCTCGCCTAGAGGACGCCCACATCCGGAGCCCCTCAGGCCACGTGGGTTTCACCTATCATCGAGGTAGCTGCAGGTCTAGGATAGACAGGTTTTATTTAAAGGAGGAAGCCGTCTCTTCCGCAGTGTCCGTGGTTGAGGTGGAATTCTCCGATCACTGTATGATTTTGTTTTCCTTGAATGTTTCAGAGACCCCCCGGATGGGTAAAGGTTATTGGAAGCTGAATTCGTCCCTCCTGGAGGAAGCGGAGATAAGACAGTCCTTTGAGGACTTTCTTCAGAGTCAGGTACCTTTACTGGACTTTTGTAGTAGTAAGTCAGAGTGGTGGGAGATATTCAAGAAGCGGGTTGCGGGGTTCTTCCGCCAGCTCTCCAGCCTCAGGTCCCTGAATAGGTACCGCCTGTATCGGGGTCTGAGGAGGAAACTCAAGCTCCTTGTCTCGACTGGAGGTAGCCGGGAGGATATCTCCAGAGTGAAATCCTTGCTGATGGGGTGTCAGTACGATAGGCACGCATCTTTGGTTTTTGAGAGGGATTACGGGAGGTACCGCTCGCCCGACCCTTACAAGAACTGTAAGATGTCAGTGAGTAGTAAAGTGGTCTCAGGACTGATTGATAGTACGGGATCTCTGAATCGGTCCAGATCAGGGATCCTGGAGGTCGTCAGATCCTTCTACTCGCACCTCTTGGGAAGGAAGGATCTAAATCGAGACGGGATGTCGGCTTTCCTGGCTGAAACTATTCCTGAGCCAGGGGTAGACCCCTCTCTTGATGTTTTGGCAGAAGAAATCAGGGAAGAGGAAGTGAGACTGGCGATCGAGGGGCTCGCCCCCAAGAAGTCGCCAGGCCCGGATGGCTTAACATCCGAGTGGTACAGGACCTTTAAGGAGTCTTTAGCTCCCCTCTTGACTGAGGTATTCAATGAGTGTCTCTCCTCGGGCACTCTACCAAAGTCAATGAGGAGGTCAGCCCTGATTCTTCTGTCAAAGGGTAAAGATCCTAGCCGGATTGAGAATTGGAGGCCCATAGCTCTTCTCAATACGGACAGGAAGCTTCTGGCCAAGATACTGTTTAATCGGTTGGTGAAGTTTGCACCCCGGCTCCTTTCGGGGGCCCAGCACTGCTCTGTTCCGGGCCGAAGCACCTTAAGTGCTGTCCTCAGTGTCAGGGAGGCAGTGGAGCGGAGTAGTGCGGGTCTCTGGAAGGGGTACATGCTGTCCTTGGATCAGGCCAAAGCATTTGATCGGGTGAACCACGAATACCTCTGGTCCGTCCTCCTGAGATATGGCTTACCGAGTACTTTTGTGAATTGGCTTGTCACCTTATATGCAGGGGCAGAGAGTTTCCCGCTGGTGAACGGTTGGTCTGGCCGCTCTTTTGAGGTGGGGTCCGGAGTCCGTCAGGGTTGTCCTTTGAGCCCGCTGTTATACGTGTTCGCAATCGATCCCTTCGTCCGGAGGGTAGATTGTGGGCCGTTGGCGGGAGTCGGGATGACTCTGGCGGAGCCGGATGTCGCCCAGAGAGTGGTGGCGTACGCTGATGATGTCACTATTTTCGTCTCCTCACGGGAGGAGGTCGATGTGGTGATGTCAGAGGTGGACCGCTACTCGGAGGCATCCGGGTCCAAGATCAACCGGGATAAGTGTGAAAGTCTCTGGCTGGGAGGGGGAGATCCCACGTTTGATCTCCCTGACACCCTTCCAGGGCTCCAAGAGTCAGCAAAAATTCTGGGCATCACATTCGGCCAGGATGATTATCCCACCAAAAACTGGGATGGTAAGCTCCAGGATGCCACTCAGAGGGTGAACCAGTGGAAGGGTTGGTCTATGACCCTCAGGGAAAGGGTACACCTGATCAAATCGTACCTGCTCCCCTTGTTTATCTATCTGGGCAGTGTATGTATCTTACCAGAGGCTTACTACACTAGGGTCTACAGCCTGTTTTTCCAACTGTTATGGGGGAACAGGTTGAACCTAGTCAAGAGGGAGGTTACGTACCGCACGAGGAGACTAGGGGGTTTATCTATGGTAAACCCCGTGGTGTTCTTAACGAACACCTTCTTGAAAGCCAACATTGCAAACCTCTGGAAAGAGAGGGCTCCTCCGTGGGTACTCTCCTGCAAGGAGTGGTTTCGGCCTTTCTTCCAGGAATGGGAGACAGGAGGGCAAGTGAAGGACCTCCGTACACCACATGGATATCTTCCGGCTTACGCTACCCCGACTCTGAAGGCGATACGTCGGTGGGGTCTGGGAGTGTGGGAGATCAGGACCCAGTCAAGGCAGTTCCTTGACAAACGGGTTCTGTTGACCCACTTCCAGAAGCCTCTGGCGCTCAGGGACTGCCCAGGTCGGGATCTGAGGGAGGGGTTGTATCTTTTAAACATGAAAAGGATCCCCCAGAAGTTTTGGGACTTGGCCTGGCGCTGCTTTCAGGGGAAGCTATGTGTAAGGGACAACCTGAAGTACAGGAACTCTGATGACCGGGGATGTCCCCGAGAAGAGTGTGGGGACACGCTGGAAAGCATGGACCACTTCCTGCTTCATTGTCCCTTTAACATAGGGGTCTACAACAGGGTGGGCGCTTCCATCGGCTGGAGTCAACTTGCCGGCCTTGCCTATCCGGAGTGGGCTTATGGGGCATTCAGGAACCTGGGTGGCCGAGATCGGGGCACTTTATTTTTAGTCAGTTTAGTGGTTAGGTACTACACGTGGAACGCACGGTGCTTAGTGTCGACCCAACAGAAAATCCTCTCCGAGGTGGAGGTCTGTAGGAACATCACTGGTGACCTCGGGAAGATCAGGTCTTTGGAGTATGGCAGTCTTGGTACCAGTAGGGCTTCTCTCCTGTGGAGAGGTTTCTCATTTCATGTGCCCTAGGTACTAAACCTTTTGGGTAGAGTACCTTTTATTTTTGGTTAGGGGCAGTGTTATAGGGGTAGAGATAGGGTGAGGGTAGGGTCAGATTTATTGTAGGGATAGAATTAGGGAGAATTGTAGGGGGAGTTAGGGAAAGAGTATAAAATGATTTATGTATCAGGTCTGCCATCCTTCTCCCTGGTGGTGGGCTGATGCATGTGCACATTAGCTTTTTGTTTTGTTTTCAATTTACATGGTATGAAGGGCTTACAGGCAACCAAACTTGGGCCTAAAGGGGGTGGTGGTTCAGAATGTATAAGTTTGTATATAAGTTGGTTGGGAGGAGTGTTAGGTGGGGAGGGTGTATTTGTGGGTGGTGGTTTTGTGGTGTTTTGGGGTCCTGACATGGGTCAGTTAAGGACTGGACTTTGTGAACTGTATGGACGGTATGGACTCTGACCCATGTACAGGAGGGGTGGTGTGGGTGAGGGGACAGTTTTAGTGTAGGTGTTTTCCGTTGTTTTCTGTAGTATATTTTTGTGTATTTTCAGTAAGTTTTGTATTGTGTTTTGTATATATTGGGTTTTGTATTTATATTGTTTTATATTATATAGTGTATAGTGCAGTCGGGCCAGTAGTTAAGTAGTGTCATATGTGTTTATGTGTATGTATATGTGTGCGTTTATGTGTATATACATGTGTATGTATATATATATATATGTATGTATGTGTATGCTTGCGTATATGCATGTATACATGTTTGTGTATAAAATTTTATATTTTATTTTTTCCTCCTTGGGGGGGCTGCTCCCCTCCGGTGTCTCTGTTCTCCTCGCTTCCGGCTTCGCGGTCTCGCTTTTCAGCGGTGTTGTCCTTTTCTTCGGTTGTGGCTTGCTCTTTTTGGGTCCGGCTCTCGCCGGTTTCTGGGCCGCGCGCGGATCCTCTCTGGCCGTCCTCGGCTCCTTGCCGTGCTGGGCGTGCTTCGCGGGCCTTGCGCCCGTGCGGGGGCGGTGCGTGGGGCTGGGCTCTTTGGGCCCTCTCTCCGGCCGCGTCTCCGCGCTGCTTTTCCCTGCCCTTCTTTCACCGGTGGATCTCTGGCTGTGAGGCAGAGTGTTATTTATTAGCAAGTTGTGCTGAAATATTTTTTTTTTTTTTTTTTTTACTTTTTTTATTTTTTATTTTTTTTATTTTTTCCCCTGGGTAAGGGTCATTTTTGAGTTACAGCCAAGTTGTGCTACCTTTATGTTCCTTTTCTTTTGTTTTATAGCCAAGTCGTGCTTATTTTATGTTTTATATATTTTTATAAGCCAAGTTGGGCTATTTTTATGTTCTTTTTGGAATGCGTGTTTGAGTGTGATATTTAGTTTTTTGGTATGTGAAAAAAGTAAAAGTGTATTTTAGTAAATTTGGGCTGGCCGGTTAGGCAGAATTTGTTTTTGCAATTTTATTTATGTTATGTTTGTTATAGCTGGTTAAGCTTGTTTTTGTTTAACATTTTGTATCTGATTTGTTTTGCATTTTTATAATAAAAAGAGTTGCTGCTCCCAGCAGGGTGTGTGCGGGTGTGTCTCCTGAGACTTCCAGCAGAGCAGAGCCAAGCAGAGTTTTCCAACAAGCTTTCCCCAGGTTTGTGGCAGATTCCTGGGGAAGAAGCTCCTGCAATGGAGCCTCGTGGCTCCACTCCCCGTTCCAGGCTGGCGGGAAGTGGAGTGAAAACTTCGACAGCCATTGTTCCGGCCGGGAGAAGATCGGGCAGAGTCTGCAGCAATGCAGGCTCTGCTACCCAGGCTACGGATGCCAGCCAGAGATCCACTGGTGGAAGAAAGGCAAGGAAAAGCAGTGTGGAGATGTGGTCGGAGAGTGGGCCCGGTGAGTCCAGTTCCACGTACTGCTCCCGCATGGCCGCAAGGTTTGCGGAGTACGAGCAGCGCGGCAAGGAGCTGAGGATGGCCAGAGAGGATCTGCGTGCGACCCAGAGTCTGATGAGTACCGGATCCAGAAAGAGCAAGCCAGAACTGAAGAAGAGGATAACATCGCTGAAAGGCGAGATTGTGAGGCTGGAGGCGAGGAGAGCGGAGATACTGGAGGGGAGCGGACTCTTCAAGGAGAAGCTGATCAACAGCAATCGGTTTGCCGCCACGAAATCCCCAGGTAAGGTGGAGGTGGATGATGGGGAGAGTAGTGGCGGCGAAGATAGTGAGGATGGTGGTGAAGAGGAGAAGATGGAGGAAAGTGTGGGAGTTGTAGCTACTCCAGGTGACACCCAGACCCAGGACAGCTACATTGAGGCTGGACAGGTGGCACTTCCGCCAAGCGAGAGTGAGGAGGATGACGTGGAGGGTGAGGCTGGGGGTCTGCTGAGGGCAATTGTGATGCAGGAGTCCCCAGCCCACCTCCAGAATTTCGCCTTTGGGGACGAGGAGTGTGAAGATGTGGTGGTAAAGCAGAGGTCCAAGAAAAGGAAGACAAAGGAGACGGTACAATATGTATTTGTCCCCTTCCAGCAGTCTGGGCCAGCTGCAAAGCTGGTTCAGGCTGCGGGCTCCCCCAAACTGCCAGACCCCGTTCCTGAGGTGGAGCGGGGCCAGCACGGGGAGTACAGTAAGGCGTCAGCAACGGCTAAGGGCGCAATAGTTGTGAAGCCCACCCATCCTGTCGGTAGGGAAGGGCAGGATGGGCTCATGCCGGGCAGCTCTGGCACTGCAGGACCGCCCCAGGGTGGCAGGGGGCGTGTCCAAGTGCCAGAGGAGAGTTACGCTGCCGTGTGCTCGGGGGGCGGTTCCCCGAGTACTGTGGGCATTACTGGCGCCGCGGGGCACTCCCCTGTGAGGGGGGGGGAGTGTCCGGGCGCCAGAGAGCGTTGAGTCCGTGTGCTCGGGGGGCGGTCCCCCGAGTACAGTTTGTTCTGCGGGCACTGCGGGGAACTCCCCTGTGAGGGGGGGGGAGTGTCCCGGTGCCGGGATCATTGCCCAGTCAGGAGGAGCCATCGTCAGCAGCAGCAGCAGCCAAGCCGGAAAAAAAGACTGTAATTAAGCCAGCGGTACTACAAATCCCAGCCAGCCCAGAATCAGTTAGGCAGGGTATGAGTGAGAATGCTGAGTGTAGTAGTGTTGTGGATGAGAGGAGTGTCAGTGGAGTGAATGTTGGTGGGAGTAGTGGTATGAATGGAAAAAAGGATGATGTGAGTGGTGGTGTGAGTGAAGGTGTGAATGGTGGTTCTGGGTCTGGATCTGGGTCTGGCCCGGCTGCCCCCCCGGCAGTGACTGCTCCTAGGAGCTATGCTAATGTCGCTGCCGGGGGTCCAGGGGGGTCCCCGTCTCCGTCCGTCCCCGGGGGTTATTTGCAACAGCGCCTCCTGGAGTCTCTGCGTAGGGGAGACAGGTCGATCCAGGTAGAGGGAAGGGGTGAGGTCGACCTGTCTTTCTGGATAGAGAGGCATGGTTTGGGGGCTTTCCGAGAGCAGAATGGGGAGGTGGTCTGGTCCCTCCCGACAACCGGGTAGGACAATAACCGCCGGAATGTGGCCCGTCTGATTTGGAGGGGTGAGGATGCGTGCCCACCTCGCGCTAAAGTGGTTGAGCTCCTCCTCCAGATGGAATTCAGGGCGATTGACATCTTTGCCCTGATCCACCCCTACGGTACGTCCGAGTTTGACGTCAGTTTCGTTCGGCTAGAGGGTCTCGAACTCTTCTGGTCAAACTACGAGGTGGCGAAGAACGAGCCCGGCTGGCGGGATTTTGCCGTAAAGGCAATTTCCCGTCAGAACTCGGTCAAGAAGGTGACCGTTTTGACCCGTAACGAGTCACTTTCTTGTTACGACATCATGACCTGGCTCGGTCGGTATGGGGATGTGACGGACATGCCCAAGAAAAACATTGATGAGCACGGGATCTGGTCCGGGGCCTGGACGTTTTCCGTCAAACTCAGGCGTTCAGGGAGTACGGTTGCCCACATTCCGTCAGCCGCCTTCCTTGGACGTGACAGGATCCAGGTCTTCTACCAGGGGAAGCCTAAGGTCTGTCACAGGTGCGGTAGCCCCACCCATTTTAGCGCAGCCTGTACTGTACAGGTCTGTGCTTTGTGTGGTGGGGTGGGTCATCTGGCCGCATCCTGTAGGCAGATCCGCTGCCATCTGTGTGGTGTCCTCGGGCACCCTTTCAGCCGTTGTCCTAGCGCCTTCGCCCGTGCGGCGGCCGCTCCGGCTGGGGAGAGCTGTGAAGTTGCCTCGGCTGGAGAGGGTACGAGCAGGGATGGTGGCGCACCAGGGCTAGTGAGGAAGAAGGGCCCCGCCAAACTAAGGCGGGAGGAAAATCGGAGGAGGAGTAGGGAGCAGGAGAGTGCCCAAGTGACGGGGGTAGCTCCGGCCCCTGCTCCTGAAGCTGGCCCTGAAATGACTGAAGCCCTGGAGGAGGACGTGCTGGATGAGGAGGTCAGGAGACTGGGCGAAGAGGAAGGCAATATGGCCGACTCTTCCGATTCCTCCCACTATGAAAGTGTGATGAGGAGAGTGTAGAGAAGGCCAAAAAGAAAGACAAGGGCAAAAGGAAAGGGAGAAAGAAGAGGTCCAAGCCCTCTCTCCCTCGTACTGCGGGCCGGGTCCATAGCGGAAGCCTGACTGCCCCCCTCTGGTTGACCTGTCAAACCGGTACCTCGTCCTTGATAACATCTCCTCCCCCTCCTTGGGGGGGGAAGGTGAGGGCGAGGTGCCTAGGGGGAGAGAGCCTCTGGGGGGAACTGGGCCCTGTCCTGTTGAGGCACCTTCCTCAGAGGGCAGGGCTAGACCGGGGTCGGACGGAGACGGGGACCATATGGACCAGAGTGAGTCCAAAAAAAGGGGTAAAAGCGGTCCTGCCCTTTCTTCTTCTTCTGGGGATGAGGGCACGAAGAAGGGGAAGAAGAAATAAAGGTGAGGCCGTCTAACTTAATCACCCATGATGGCGGCACTCACCCCATTGACGCTGGCATCCATTAACTGTGCCAGCATAAAGTCTGATACGGCTAGATTCGCAGCCTTTGATTTTCTCGGCCGTGTTGAAGCCGACATTTTGTATCTGCAAGAGACCAGGTTGTCAGATCTAGCCTCCCTGGTAAAAGCCAGAAGAGAGTGGAGGCGCGGGCCCTCCCACTGGTCTCTTGCGGCTGAGCCGTATAGTGGGGTGGCGGTCCTTTTTACCGCTCCGGTTGAATGCCGACGGGTTATTGAGTTAGAAATGGGGAGGTGCCTGATCTTAGATGTCCTCATGAAGGGGCAAGAGCTCCGGCTCATTAACATCTACGCCCCACAAACCAAGTGGGGCCGCAAAGATCTCTTTATGAGGATTAAGCCCTTCCTTTTTACTAGCCGGCAAGTGATTTTTGGAGGGGACTTCAATAATGTCACGAGGTCCCAAGATAGGAGAGGTTCCAATGGTCCGCTGGCTTACGATAGCGTGGCCCTCAATAATATAGTTAGGGAAGCTCGCCTAGAGGATGCCCACATCCGGAGCCCCTCAGGCCACGTGGGTTTCACCTATCATCGAGGTAGCTGCAGGTCTAGGATAGACAGGTTTTATTTAAAGGAGGAAGCCGTCTCTTCCGCAGTGTCCGTGGTTGAGGTGGAATTCTCCGATCACTGTATGATTTTGTTTTCCTTGAATGTTTCAGAGACCCCCCGGATGGGTAAAGGTTATTGGAAGCTGAATTCGTCCCTCCTGGAGGAAGCGGAGATAAGACAGTCCTTTGAGGATTTTCTTCAGAGTCAGGTACCTTTACTGGACTTTTGTAGTAGTAAGTCAGAGTGGTGGGAGATATTCAAGAAGCGGGTTGCGGGGTTCTTCCGCCAGCTCTCGAGCCTCAGGTCCCTGAATAGGTACCGCCTGTATCAGGGTCTGAGGAGGAAACTCGAGCTCCTTGTCTCGACTGGAGGTAGCCGGGAGGATATCTCCAGAGTGAAATCCTTGCTGATGGGGTGTCAGTACGATAGGCACGCATCTTTGGTTTTTGAGAGGGATTACGGGAGGTACCGCTCGCCCGACCCTTACAAGAACTGTAAGATGTCAGTGAGTAGTAAAGTGGTCTCAGGACTGATTGATAGTACGGGATCTCTGAATCGGTCCAGATCAGGGATCCTGGAGGTCGTCAGATCCTTCTACTCTTCACCTCTTGGGAAGGAAGGATCTAGATCGAGACAGGATGTCGGCTTTCCTGGCTGAAACTATTCCTGAGCCAGGGGTAGACCCCTCTCTTGATGTTTTGGCAGAAGAAATCAGGGAAGAGGAAGTGAGACTGGCGATCGAGGGGCTCGCCCCCAAGAAGTCGCCAGGTCCGGATGGCTTAACATCCGAGTGGTACAGGACCTTTAAGGAGTCTTTAGCTCCCCTCTTGACTGAGGTATTCAATGAGTGTCTCTCCTCGGGCACTCTACCAAAGTCAATGAGGAGGTCAGCCCTGATTCTTCTGTCAAAGGGTAAAGATCCTAGCCGGATTGAGAATTGGAGGCCCATAGCTCTCCTCAATACGGACAGGAAGCTTCTGGCCAAGATACTGTTTAATCGGTTGGTGAAATTTGCACCCCGGCTCCTTTCGGGGGCCCAGCACTGCTCTGTTCCAGGCCGAAGCACCTTAAGTGCTGTCCTCAGTGTCAGGGAGGCAGTGGAGCGGAGTAGTGCGGGTCTCTGGAAGGGGTACATGCTGTCCTTGGATCAGGCCAAAGCATTTGATCGGGTGAACCACGAGTACCTCTGGCCCGTCCTCCTGAGATATGGCTTACCGAGTACTTTTGTGAATTGGCTTGTCACCTTATATGCAGGGGCAGAGAGTTTCCCGCTGGTGAACGGTTGGTCTGGCCGCTCTTTTGAGGTGGGGTCCGGAGTCCGTCAGGGTTGTCCTTTGAGCCCGCTGTTATACGTGTTCGCAATCGATCCCTTCGTCCGGAGGGTAGATTGTGGGCCGTTGGCGGGAGTCGGGATGACTCTGGCGGAGCCGGATGTCGCCCAGAGAGTGGTGGCGTACGCTGATGATGTCACTATTTTCGTCTCCTCACGGGAGGAGGTCGATGTGGTGATGTCAGAGGTGGACCGCTACTCGGAGGCATCCGGGTCCAAGATCAACCGGGATAAGTGTGAAAGTCTCTGGCTGGGAGGGGGAGATCCCACGTTTGATCTCCCTGACACCCTTCCAGGGCTCCAAGAGTCAGCAAAAATTCTGGGCATCACATTCGGCCAGGATGATTATCCCACCAAAAACTGGGACGGTAAGCTCCAGGATGCCACTCAGAGGGTGAACCAGTGGAAGGGTTGGTCTATGACCCTCAGGGAAAGGGTACACCTGATCAAATCGTACCTGCTCCCCTTGTTTATCTATCTGGGCAGTGTATGTATCTTACCAGAGGCTTACTACACTAGGGTCTACAGCCTGTTTTTCCAACTGTTATGGGGGAACAGGTTGAACCTAGTCAAGAGGGAGGTTACGTACCGCACGAGGAGACTAGGGGGTTTATCTATGGTAAACCCCGTGGTGTTCTTAACGAACACCTTCTTGAAAGCCAACATTGCAAACCTCTGGAAAGAGAGGGCTCCTCCGTGGGTACTCTCCTGCAAGGAGTGGTTTCGGCCTTTCTTCCAGGAATGGGAGACAGGAGGGCAAGTGAAGGACCTCCGTACGCCCCATGGATATCTTCCGGCTTACGCTACCCCGACTCTGAAGGCGATACGTCGGTGGGGTCTGGGAGTGTGGGAGATCAGGACCCAGTCAAGGCAGTTCCTTGACAAACGGGTTCTGTTGACCCACTTCCAGAAGCCTCTGGCGCTCAGGGACTGCCCAGGTCGGGATCTGAGGGAGGGGTTGTATCTTTTAAACATGAAAAGGATCCCCCAGAAGTTTTGGGACTTGGCCTGGGGCTGCTTTCAGGGGAAGCTATGTGTAAAGGACAACCTGAAGTACAGGAACTCTGATGACCGGGGATGTCCCCGAGAAGAGTGCGGGGACACGCTGGAAAGCATGGACCACTTCCTGCTTCATTGTCCCTTTAACATAGGGGTCTACAACAGGGTGGGCGCTTCCATCGGCTGGAGTCAACTTGCCGGCCTTGCCTATCCGGAGTGGGCTTATGGGGCATTCAGGAACCTGGGTGGCCGAGATCGGGGCACTTTATTTTTAGTCAGTTTAGTGGTTAGGTACTACACGTGGAACGCACGGTGCTTAGTGTCGACCCAACAGAAAATCCTCTCCGAGGTGGAGGTCTGTAGGAACATCACCGGTGACCTCGGGAAGATCAGGTCTTTGGAGTATGGCAGTCTTGGTACCAGTAGGGCTTCTCTCCTGTGCAGAGGTTTCTCATTTCATGTGCCCTAGGTACTAAACCTTTTGGGTAGAGTACCTTTTATTTTTGGTTAGGGGCAGTGTTATAGGGGTAGAGATAGGGTGAGGGTAGGGTCAGATTTATTGTAGGGATAGAATTAGGGAGAATTGTAGGGGGAGTTAGGGAAAGAGTATAAAATGATTTATGTATCAGGTCTGCCATCCTTCTCCCTGGTGGTGGGCTGATGCATGTGCACATTAGCTTTTTGTTTTGTTTTCAATTTACATGGTATGAAGGGCTTACAGGCAACCAAACTTGGGCCTAAAGGGGGTGGTGGTTCAGAATGTATAAGTTTGTATATAAGTTGGTTGGGAGGAGTGTTAGGTGGGGAGGGTGTATTTGTGGGTGGTGGTTTTGTGGTGTTTTGGGGACCTGACATGGGTCAGTTAAGGACTGGACTTTGAGAACTGTATGGACGGTATGGACTCTGACCCATGTACAGGAGGGGTGGTGTGGGTGAGGGGACAGTTTTAGTGTAGGTGTTTTTCTGTTGTTTTTTGTAGTGTATTAACTATATTTTTGTACATTTTCTGTGATTTTGTATATATTGTGTTTTGTATATATTGTGTTTTGTATTTATATTGTTTTATATTATATAGTGTATAGTGGCAGTCGGGCCAGTAAAAATGAAAAAAAAAGCGGTGTCATATGTGTATGTATATGTATATATATATATATGTATATATATGTATATATATATATATATATGTGTGTGTGTGTTTGATTGTGTATATGCATGTACACATGTTTGTGTATATTTTTTAATTTATTTTATTTTATTTTTTTTCCCTCCTTCGGGGAGCTGCTCCCCTCCGGTGTCTCTGCTCTCCTCGCCTCCGGCATCGCGGTTTCGCTTTTCGGCGGTGTTGTCCTTTTCTTCAGTTCTGGCTTGCTCTTTTTGGGTCCGGCGCTCGCCGGTTTCTGGCTTGCGCGTGGATCCTCTCTGGCCGTCCTCGGCTCCTTGCCGTGCTGGGCATGCTTTGCGGGCCTTGCGGCTGTGCGGGGGCAGTGCGTGGGACTGGGCTCTTTGGGCCCTCTCTCCGGCCGCGTCTCCGTGCTGCTTTTCCTTGCCCTTCTTTCACCGGTGGATCTCTGGCTGGGAGGCAGAGCGTAGTTTTTTCACAAGTTGTGCTGAGCAATTTATTTATATATTATTATTATTCTTTTTTTTTTTCTTCCCCCCCGTGGTAAGGGTAATTTTTATGTTATAGCCAAGTTGTGCTACTTTTATGTTCCTTTTCATTTGGTTTGTTTTTATAGCCAAGTTGTGCTGAATTTTATGTTTATATATTTATTTATTTATTTATTTATTTTTTTTTTTTATAAGCCAAGTTGGGCTCTTTTTTTATTTTTTTATTTTAATGTTTTTTTTAAAAGAAAATGAATGCGTGTTTGTGTGTGTTATTTTGGTATGGGGAAAAAGTAAAAGTGTATTTTAGTAAATTTGGGCTGGCCGGTTAGGCAGAATTTGTTTTTGCAATTTTATTTATGTTATGTTTGTTATAGCTGGTTAAGCTTGTTTTTGTTTAATGTTTTGTATCTGATTTGTTTTGCATTTTTATAATAAAAAGAGTTACAGCTCCCAGCAGATCTTTCTTACTTGTATATGTAAGGATTTGCTTTATCTGTATTACCGCATATACTCGAGTATAAGCCGACCCGAGTATAAGCCGAGACCCCTAATTTCAACCCAAAATCCCAGGAAAAGTTATTGACTCGAGTATAAGCCTAGGGTGGGAAATACCTCATCCCCCCCTGTCATCATCCAGACCCGTCATTAACATCCTCATCATCATCCCCTTGTCATCATCCCACACATCCCCCCTTCATCATCCCCTTATCATCCCACACATCCCCCCTTCATCATCCCCTTATCATCCCACACATCCCCCCCTTCATCATCCCCTTGTCATCATCCCACACATCCCCCCTTCATCATCCCCTTATCATCCCACACATCCCCCCTTCATCATCCCCTTCATCATCCCCTTATCATCCCACACATCCCCCCTTCATCATCCCCTTATCATCCCGCACATCCCCCCTTCAATCCCCTTATCATCCCACACATCCCCCCTTCATCATCCCCTTGTAATCATCCCACACCCCCCCCTTCATCATCCCCTTGTCATCATCCCCACCCCCCTTCATCATCCCCACACCCCCCCTTCATCATCCTCTTCTCATCATTCGCCCTCAGTGGTCTTCAACCTGCGGACCTCCAGAGGTTTCAAAACTACAACTCCCAGCAAGCCCGGGCAGCCATCGGCTGTCCGGGCTTGCTGGGAGTTGTAGTTTTGAAACCTCCGGAGGTCCGCAGGTTGAAGACCACTGCGGCCTTCAACATCATCCAGCCCCCTCTCACCCCCTTTAGTTCTGAGTACTCACCTCCGCTCGGCGCTGGTCCGGTCCTGCAGGGCTGTCCGGAGAGGAGGTGGTCCGGTGGGATAGTGGTTCCGGGCTGCTATCTTCACCGGGGGCGCCTCTTCTCCGCGCTTCCGGCCCGTAATAGAGGCGTTGCCTTGACAACGACGCAGAAGTACGTTGGCAATGAACGCACCTCTGCGTCGTTGTCAAGGCAACGTGACTATTCTGAGGCCGGGCCCGAAGCGCTTTGAAGAGGCGCCCCCGGTGAAGATAGCAGCCCGGAACCACTATCCCACCGGACCACCTCCTCACCGGACAGCCCTGCAGGAACGGACCAGCGCCGAGCGGAGGTGAGTACTCAGAACTAAAGGGGGTGAGAGGGGGCTGGATGATGTTGATGGCTGCCCGGGCTTGCTGGGAGTTGTAGTTTTGAAACCTCTGGAAGTCCGCAGGTTGAAGACCACTGCGGGTGGGGGAGTTCACTCGAGTATAAGCCGAGGGGGGTGTTTTCAGCACGAAAAATCGTGCTGAAAAACTCGGCTTATACTCAAGTATATACGGTAGTTTTCTACTTATTTTTCTTTAATCCTCACTTTTTCCTATTTTTGGATGACATTTTGGGGCCTTTAGAACCAATTACCAGGTTACCATAGAGTTCTGGTCTCAACATACAATGGTCGTCCCGGAACCGATTAATATTGTAACTTGAGGGATCACTGTATTTACTTAGTTCAAGAACATAAATATCCAACAATCCATAAATATTTTGCTCAGAACCGTTTTTAACCCCTTCACTTCATCACTGTCCGACACTCATCCCCTATTTTTTAAATACCCAGAGCGTTGTACAACCGATAAAAATGATTTTATTGGGCGCTCAAAAGATCAGCCGACATACAAGTGTTCTCTCGTTCCTCAGCTTATCGCTGGCCTTTTTACACAGGCCAGTCATCGAGAAAAATAATTGTTCCTTCCCAGAAACTGAATCCTCTATTTCAGTGGTCTCTAAACTTTAGCCCTCCAAATGCTGCAAACTACAACTTTAAGCATGACCGGACAGCCACACGATGAAAGAAACACATGAGAAAAGTGCTGGGAAAAAAACACAAACAAAAACATAGTAAGTTTCTATACAAATAAACATTATTCTTAGTGAAAAAAACACCACTGAAAAATAAATAAACAAAAGGACGGAGGTGAAAAAAAATATACTGTTAAGTTAAATAAGTCTCATTCACACCATGGATTTCAGAGCAGAATTCCACTTGAAAAATACAGTGCAGCAGCCTCTCATTGGGTGAGATTTATTAAAACCTGTGCAGAATAAAAACTTTAGCCCTCCAAATGCTGCAAAGTACAACTCCATAAATACCAATCAGATCACTCCATTTATTTTTTAGCGTCCTTTTTTGAAAATTAATAAAGCAATCCTATTGGTTGCTCCGAGCAACTTCTCCACTTTTCCTTTGCACGGGTTTTGTTAATCTCCCCCAACTGTCCTCAATACATTTCTGCTGCAACTTTTATTCTATGGAATTTCCGCAGCGGAAAGAATGTACATGTTCATTCTTTCAGCGGAATGCGCTTAGAAATGAATTGATATGGAGACGGCGCATGTCCGATCGGTCCTAGCGCTCTAGATGGAAACTCTGCCCGGAATCTCTCTGGACGGAGATTCTGTAGTGTGAATGAGCCCTAAAACCTAAAGGGGTACTTCACCAGAAAACATCTTATCCAAACAGTAGGGGATAAGATGTCTAATTGCTGTTGGGGACCCCAACGACCTCAGCTGTGGCACCCCAGTCATCGGATGCACGGAGCAAACTGGCGACTTCAGCCGTCATGCCCCCTCCATTCACGTCTATGGGAGGAGGCCTGACAGCTGCCGCTGCCGGCCCAGAGATCGCCAGGTCCCCAGCGGCGGGACCCCCATGATCAGACATCATAGATGTTTTCTGGCGGAGTACCCCTTTAAAGCGTCGCTGTCATTTGAATAAACTTTTAAAGTGTCGTCCAGACATGTCAAAAGTTGACACAGCACCAGGTCTCATTCCCGTGACCTGCTGCGATCTTGGGTTACAAGGCAATGAATTGCGCGTCTCACTCCACGGCTGTCCTCACACAGCTCCATATAGGGGGTCAGAACATGACGATGCAAACAGTATTTTCATTATTATTATAATTATTCTTTTTTATATTGTAATAGTAGTAAAAAACATAAAAACTCTATACATTTGGCACGGCTGTAATCATACAGACCCAGAAAATAAAGACAGCACATCATGTGTACTGTGCTGCCAATGTCATAAAAACTGTGTGTTTTTGTTTCTTTTTATAATTTCACCCTACAAATACATTTCTCGTACATTATGGTATGCAAAAAAAATTCAATAAGTAAATAAAAAATCCTTCATCCGGCTATTAATGGCTCTTGGAAGGCAATGAGGCAAAAAAAAAAAAAACACACACACACAAACAAAACGCCATCACATAAAATAAAAATATTTACAGCAGGAAAGAGTTAAACTTGTACATACGCGTTTACCTGACGCATGGAAAGTTCCACTATAGACCAGTGTGCCTCCAGCTGTTGCAAAACTACAACTCCCAGCATGCCCGGACAGCCTTTGGCTGTCCGGGCATGCTGGGAGTTGTGGTTTTGTAACAGCTGGAGGCCTTCTGGTTGGCAGGGCCGCTGCATTGCCGTGGAATGAGATTTGCCATAGAATGAGATGGTCCGCCTCCATCACATCGTATTGGCTCACTCTTGTCACGTGACATATTTAAACGTCACGCATCGATGCGCACAGCAGTGTCAATTTGGCTATCACAGGGAGAGGATCTCCTCACCCTGTGATAGCTGAAGCTGCACGGAGGTCTCATGGCCTCTGTGGCCCGACAGAAGTTCACACATGTACGCAGCTCATACGGCTGCCTCATATACATTTACTGTTGATCCACAGCGCTATCAGGATCCCGATGCCGCTGTCATCAATGTGCGTCCCCGCGAGCGCCCCATGCCCGCAGCTCTACTCCCCGTCCTCCGCCCCCCGCAGCTCTACTCCCCGTCCCCCGCTGCTCTGCTCCCCGTCCCGTTAACGCTCAGGGAGCGGGGAACAGAAAGTAGAGCATCGGGCGCAGGTTAAGTTATTCGCGTAGTGCTGCGCATGCGCAGTACTACTTTACCTGCGCCCGATGCTCTACTTTCTGTTCCCCGCTCCCTGAGCGTTAACGGGACGGGGAGTAGAGCAGCGGGGGACGGGGAGTACAGCTGCGGGCATGGGGCGCTCACGGGGACGCACACTGATGACAGCGCCATCGGGCGTAGGAATCCCCATAGCGATGTGGATCGCTCCCTGAGCGTTCACAGGGGACGGGGAGTAGAGCTGCGTAGGACGGGGAGTAGAGCTGCGGGGGACGGGGAGTAGAGCTGCGGGGGACGGGGAGTAGAGATGCGGGGGACGGGGAGTAGAGCTGCGGGGGACGGGGAGTAGAGATGCGGGGGACGGGGAGTAGAGATGCGGGGGACGGGGAGTAGAGATGCGGGGGACGGGGTGTAGAGCTGCGGGCGTGGGGATCCTGATGACAGCGCCATCGGGCATCGGGATCCTGATAGCGCTGTGGATCAACAGTAAATGTATATGAGGCAGCCGTATGAGCTGCGTACATGTGTGAACTTCTGTCGGGCCACAGAGGCCATGAGACCTCCGTGCAGCTTCAGCTATCACAGGGTGAGGAGATCCTCTCCCTGTGATAGCCAAATTGACACTGCTGTGCGCATCGATGCGTGACGTTTAAATATGTCACGTGACAAGAGAGAGCCAATAGGATGTGATGGAGGCGGACCATCTCATTCTATGGCAAATCTCATTCCACGGCAATGCACCGGACCCCAGCTGCACCCCCCTGCAGCAGCCCCCGCACAGAACCGCTGTAAAGCAGTCTCCTGCTCCCAGACTGACGGTCGGGCACTTCCTGAGCCAGAGGGGGCGGCTGCTGCCAGACACGTTTTGTCTTTACACCTGCGGCATGCGGGCCCTGTGATATCAGCGCAGGGGCTGCACTGTCTGCCTGGGATGAGGAGAGCAGAGAGGTCCGGCCCCGCCCCCCTCACTCTATTGGTGGAGCAGGAGCACATGACCTTCTCCACAGACTGACACCAGCTCACCGAGGAAGCCTTCCAATACCTACAGCTGGGTCCTGCCCATCAAAGGAAGTCACTTTCTAGGAGGAGGGGGAGGGAGGGAGGGAGGAGGAGGAGGAGGGTCGTGTGTGCAGGTTGCAATTTGGGGATTATTGGGAGGTCTATAGGCATTATCTCATGCAACAGATGGAGGCACCCTGGTAATGAAACATTGAGATAATGTCTATTTATCGCCATCTCATTATTTCTTAACAAGAGTGCCCCCAGCTGTTCCAAAATTGCAAAACTACAACTCCCAGCATGCCCACACAGCCAAAGGTATGCTGGAAGTTGTAGTTTTGCAACAGCTGTAGGCACCCTATTTGAGAAACGAGTTGGGGGTAAATATACACTATCTCAATGTTTCTCAACAAGTATGCCTCCAGCTGTTACAAAACTACAACTCCCAGAATGCCCAGACAGCCAAAGCCATCTGTCTATCTCATATCTATCAACTATCTATCTATCTAATATCTATCTATCTATCTCATATCTATCTATCTCATATCTATCAACTATCTATCTATCTAATATATATCTCATATCTATCTCATATCTATCTATCTCATATCTATCTATCTATCTATCTCATATTTATCTATCTATCTATCTCATATCTATCTATCTATCTCATATCTATCTATCTCATATCTATCTATCTATCTATCTCATATCTATCTATCTATCTATCTCATATCTATCTATCTATCTATCTCATATCTATCTATCTCATATCTATCTATCTATCTATCTATCTCATATCTATCTATCTATCTCATATCTATCTATCTCATATCTATCTATCTCATATCTATCTATCTATCTATCTATCTCATATCTATCTCATATCTCATATCTATCTATCTCATATCTATCTATCTATCTATCTCATATCTATCTATCTATCTATGTCATATCTATCTATCTCATATCTATCTATCTATCTATCTCATATCTATCTATCTATCTCATATCTATCTATCTATCTATCTATCTCATATCTATCTATCTATCTATCTCATCTTCTATCTATCTCATATCTATCAACTATCTATCTATCTATCTCATATCTATCAACTATCTATCTATCTATCTCATATCTATCTATCTATCTCATATCTATCTATCTATCTCATATCTATCTATCTATCTATCTATCTATCTATCTCATATCTATCTATCTCATATCTATCTATCTATCTCATATCTATCTATCTCATATCTATCTATCTATCTCATATCTATCTATCTCATATCTATCTATCTATCTCATATCTATCTCATATCTCATATCGTCCCGGATAGAACGCATTTCTCAGTCCAGATATGCATGCCTGTCTATGGGCAGAGTAAAACGGTGTACAGCTTAGGACTGTGTGGGGGCCGAGGAGCAGGGGGTTTAGCTCCTGGCATGGACTCTTTGTTTTGGGATATTTCTTGGGATGCTCAATTTATAGGACGGGGAGGAGGATATTAATGTAGAGGTCAGTGTATTAATTCTGTTATTTCATTCAGGCCCTGAGGCTGTAAGGAATTCAGGCTGAAGATCCAAAACATCTCTTTTCTGACTAGTGCTTCAAATCTGTTGGTAAGGTGTCCAGGCACTTGGTCAATTGGTATAATTGTTATGGGGTTGGTGCTTCCAGGATGATGTCGGCTGCCGTGGCGCGATAATCCATGCAGTTGGTAACCTTTCCTTATGTTGGCCCGGTGTTGGTTCAATCTGATATGTAGGGGTTGTGTTGTCTTACCTACATATTGCTTTCCACATTCACATTGGATGAGATACACAATGTAGTTGGAATAACATGTGAGGTGTTTCTTTATGGGGAAGGATTGTCCAGTGTTGGTACTGGAGAAGTGTGATTCGTCATGACGGATGGTTTGGCAACATAGGCAGCTTGGTTTGTTTCACCGGAATGATCCTTTCTTCCCTTGATGTCCCTGTTCCTGTTTTAGGGTATGTCTTTTTAGTTTGCTTGGGGCAATCATTCCTTTCAGGGTGGGTGCTCGGCGGAATGTAATCCTGGGTTTGGTTGGGACGATTTCTTTCAGGTAGGGATCGGACTGTAAAATATGCCAATGTTTCTGTAGAATGTTTTTTATGGCTTGTTGGCCGGCAGAGTATGTTGTGATAAAATTGCAGTTGTAGGGGTTCTTTTTTGTGTCGCTCCTTTCTTTTTGCTTGGTCGGTAGGTCTGTTTTTTTATCCATGCGCTCCTCTTGGCTTAGTGCCTTGGTCCTGGAATAAGCATTTTGGATCAGTGTTTTCGGGTATCCTTTGGCCAGAAAGCGTTTTTCCAGGGTCTTAACCTGGGTCGCGAAGGTCGTGTCCTCGGGTACAATTTTTTCTGACCCTTTTGTATTGTCCGAAGGGTGTGTTTTCCCTCCATTTTTTGTAATGGCCACTGTGGAAACAGATGTAACTGTTTGAGTCCACAGTTTTGAAGAACGTGGATGTTATAATAGCTCCTTCTTTATGGTTGATCTCCAAATCCAAAAACTCCACTTTATCTGCGGAGAAATTTGGGGTGAGGGTTATCCCCCAGTCGTTGTTGTTAATCTCTACCACCAATTGATTTATTTTGTCCATCGGACCTTGCCATAATATAAAGAGGTCGTCTATGTACCTCTTATATAGTCTGGCATATTTGGTGAACTGGTAATGAACGTATCTTCGAAGCGCCCCATGAATAGGTTGGCAAATGCAGGGGCTACTTTCGTGCCCATGGCGGTGCCACGTATTTGATGGAATGTTTGTCCATCATATTGGAAGAAATTATTTTTAAGGACTGTTTCCAGACAAGTTGTTAGAAATGTGACCTGTTCCGTAGGAAATATCTGGTACACTGGACTCCAAGGTCATGGCGTATATTGGTGTATAACGCCGTCACGTCCATTGTTACCAGGATCATGTCATCTACCCATGGTATGGGTTTCATTAGTGAAATAAGTTGATCGGAGTTCTTCAAATAACTATCGAGATTTTGGACATATTCCTGTAATATAAGATCCAGGTACTGTGACATGTTACAGGTACTACTGTCTATCCCGGAGATGATGGGTCTCCCAGGGGGGCATGTGGAGTTCTTGTGAATTTTGGGAAGGTGGTAATAATAGGGGACAGAGGGATTTTGTATGAACATGAACTTTTTCTCTTGTTTTGAAATTATTTTTTTGCTAAGACCGTCGTTGAGTAGGGACAGGATCTCCTTTTTTAATGTGGAATCTAGAGAGAGGGAGGAAGGCGCCTCATGTGCGGGATCAGTAGATCTTGCAGGTGGGGTAGGGGATGGTAATTCCCAAGCCGCTTACCAAAGTTGGTTGTGCGCCCACACACAACAAGGTTAAGAGCAGAAGAGATATAGAAGAAGGTCCACTGCAGCCCTCCTGGGTAAGAGTAAAATCAAAACCGAATGATCAGGGAGTCAGGAGTTTGGCTGGCGCAGAGAGGAACCATCAGGCAGCCAAGTAAAATCAATGGATTTATTAATCCATTGATTTTATTAATCCATTGATTTTACTTGGCTGCCTGATGGTTCCTTTTTTAATGTGGGGAAAGGATCACCTTTGACTCTTCTATAGTAGTTTGTATCTTCCAGAATATGGCAGGCCTCCTGGTGGTAGTCTATATAGTCCTGGATAACCAGTCTCCCACCCTTGTCGGCTGGTCTGATGACGATATCCTTGTTTTCTTTTAGAGTTTTTAGGGCTTGTTTTTCTCCACATGTAAGGTGACCCTCTCGGGATTTCTGTGGGAATCGATCTGGCAGTTTCCTTAGATCTTCTGCTACCAATTCATGGAAGGTTTTCAGTCTAAACCCCTGACTTTCTACCGGATAGAATTTGGATTTGATATTTATATCAGGGTGTTTTCCAGTGGTTCCATGATCCTCGTCCTTCTTATAATTTTTTTTTTGGGTGTTGGGAAGTGTGAAATGATGCTGCAATGTCAGACGGCGGGTGAATTTATGAAGGTCTAAAAATACATCAAATTTGGCCGGATTGTTGTGAGGGCAGAAAGATAAGCCCTTCTGCAGAAGTGATGTTTCGTCGGAATTTAGGATATGGGTAGATTGAATATTTTGATGGTAGAGTCCATGTCTTCGTTTTTATTTCTGTTTTCATTCATGTTTCCAATGGTGTCGTCTTGTTTCTTATTTCTTCTTGAATCTGCGACCCACTTACTTTCACTCAGCCTCGCTGACAGGCGGCTGTCCGCGCATGCGCAGGGAGACTACAGCGGCTTACAGGCACCTCCACAGCCCCCTGTACGCCGACCCTCCGACTTGCCAACTGCAGCGGAGGACGGTGACAGCCACCAGGGACCATATCAACATCATAGACACGTAGCAACAGCACGCACCTGTAATTGGAGGACACTAGTTGTCAGCATTTGACTACTCGATACCTGGTGAATCCACCTCCATAAAAACATCACAAAACTCAAAATCACCTAGTAAACATGTTCCTCTCTGTCATATACTTACAGAATAATGACTTAATGACCACTTATAATACGGTTTGTAACATCGCAAAGCACATGGTTCCTTTGTTTACCTTTTCTTTCTGTTCCTCCCTGACACGCACGCATGTCAGTGACGTCACCCGACCTGCCCACATACCGTTTTTTTTTGCGGGTTTTTTCGTATATAAAAAGCATCATGTTATCTGTCACTGTACCCATGACCTGAGAAAGAGGGGCAATCCCTCGAAACGCGTTGTCAGTTTTATATGAAGAAATAAAGACTGCATTCTTTATCAAATCTGAAGTCTTCACCTGATTGACCACTAAGACGGATCCTGCGAGCGCCAGAGGAATGTCAACCTTTGATCTGTGACCTCTGCTATGAGCACAGAACTTGCATCTATCTCATATCTATCTATCTATCTCATATCTATCTATCTATCTATCTCATATATATCTATATATCCATCTGTCTATCTTATATCTATCTTATATCTATCTCATATCTAACTATCTCATATCTATCTCGCTGCCAGCCCTTTATTCCAGGTCTTCCAGCTAACAACCCTCCCCGTGCCCCCTACCAGTGGGCGTTGCTAGGGTTGGTGTCACCCGATGCGGTAGAAAATTGTGTCACCCCATACCTCCCCCCCCAGTAAGTTTTTAGCCTGTTGTGACAGACACCACTGTTGTAGCGCATTGTGAGAAATTCCAGTATAATAATCAGATATACCAGTTGCCACAGAATGGGAAAGTGTTAAAGAAGTTTTCACCATTTAAATATACAGCTCCCAGAATTACTTAAAGGGGTACTCCACTGGAAAACATTTACTTTTATATCAACTGGTGCCAGAAAGTTAAACAGATTTTTAAATTACTTCTATTTAAAATCTTAATCCTTACAGTACTTATAAGCTGTTGTATTCTCCACAGGAAGTTGTGTAATTCTTTCCAGCTTGTCCACAGTGCTCTGTCTGTCCATGTTAGGAACTGTCCAGAGCAGGATAGGTTTGCAATGGAGATTTGCTCCTACTATGGACAGTTCTTGACATGGACAGAGGTGTCAGCACAGAGCACTGTGGTCAGACAGAAAATAAATAAATAAAAAAGAACTTCCTGTGAATCACTTATACAGCAGCTAATAAGTACTGGAAGGATTAAGATTTTTAAGTAGAAGTAATTTATAAATCGGTTTAACTTTGTAGCACCAGATGATTAAAAAAAATGTTTTCCAGTAGAGTAACCCTTTATGCAGTGGTTAGGTTATGCTGGAAGTTGTAGTTTCACTCACCATAACTGTAGAACTGACAAGTGACTACAGCTCTTATAGGACATAATGAGGAGAATGTACAATGATATCAGTGACTACAGGTGACGTCTTCTCTATAGTAAGGAAAATACACAATAATATCAGTGACTACAGGTGACATCTTCTCTATAGTGAGGAGAATACACAATGATATCAGTGACTACAGGTGACGTCTTCTCTATAGTGTGGAGAATACACAATGATATCAGTGACTACAGGTGACGTCTTCTCTATAGTGAGGAGAATACACAATGATATCAGTGATTACAGGTGACGTCTTCTCTATAGTCTTTCCTTATCTAATTCAGATGGTACATACCACCTGGTCCAGCTAAAACTTCTGTCTGCAGAATGTGACGCCCAGACGTCTCCTCACTATGTCAGTGCATTCTCATCCTCTATATGAAAACAAGTATTATTATAAACCTGCCAGACACTGTATCCTCTAAATATAATACTACTATACACTACACTCTTTGATTATAAACCTTCCATACACCGTACCCACTGAATATAATACTACCACACACTGTACATTCTGAATATAATACCAACACATACTGTACACTCTGCATATAAATCTGCCACATACTGTACCCCTGTATATAATGCTGCCACACACTGTACCCTCTGAATATAATACTACCACATACTGTACCCTCTGAATATAAATCTGCCACATACTGCGCCCTCTGAATATAAATCTGCCACATACTGTACCCTCTGAATATAAATCTGCCACATACTGTACCCTCTGAATATAAATCTGCCACATACTGAACCCTCTGAACATAAATCTGGTGGTGTAGCTAGTGGATGATGGGGGTGCTTGTACTGGGGGGTGTTGCTGGAGGATGATGAGGGTGCTACTGGCCATCACCCCTGGCAGTATCATCCCCATCATCCATCGGCAGGATCATCCTCCTGGCAGGAGGCATCCACCATCAGGATCTGCTGATGGAGGTGCTGCTTCTGGAGGGGGTTGCTGGTGGATGATGATGGTGCTACTGCCAGGGGGGTAGCATTAGGTAGGCAGCAGTTCCCCCACTTAAGGTAGGTAGCAGTTCCCCCACATTAGGTAGGTAGCAGTTTCCCCACATTAGGTAGGATAGATTCCCCACATTTGGTACCAGTTACCCCACATTAGGTAGTAATTTCCCCACATTAGGTAGCACAGATTTCCCACATTAGGTAGCACAGATTCCACACATTAGGTAGAAGTTTCCCCACATTAGGAAGCACAGATTCCCCACATTAGGTAGCAGTTTTCCCACATTAGGTAGCAGTTTTCCCACATTAGGTAGCATAGATTCCCCACATTTGGTAGTAGTTTGCCCCCATTAGGCCACAGGTTCCCTTGCATGTTCTCCACCATAGGTCAAAGTCTCCCCACATTAGATCGCTGGTTCAAACAAACCCCCCCCTCCCCCCACACAAAAAAAACACATACACACACAACACAGAGACACACACACACACACACAGATAGATAGAGAGAGAGAGACACACACACACACACACACACACACAGTCAGAGAGACACACACACAGTCAGAGAGACACACACTCACAGAGAGACACACAGTCACACACAGACACACAGAGTCACAAACAGACAGATAGTCACACACAGACAGAGAGCAACACAGACAGAGATAGCGACAGATAGACATGTGCAATTCGGTTCGGCATGAATGTCTAAATTAACGAATTTTACCGTTTTCGTGCATTCGGACCGATCCGAATGCACGAAAACATATTTTGAACATTCCCGAATAGCCACGATAATACGAATAGCAAAGAAACGAATACATTCGTTATTTCTGAAAACGAACGAATATAGATAGTTTGATTTTTCGGATACATTCGGTATTCGGGTACATTCGGTAAATCTTTTTATTCTTTTTTGGACTTTAGCGATCCTAAAAAATTATGGAGACACCTTTTTTATAAAAATTTCGTAGGGTATCATAAAAAAATCATAATAAAAAAGATACAGTGGTGATGGAAAAAATTGTATCTAACGAAATGTATCATTTTTATTATGAAATGTTTATTCATTTTTAAACAGGGATCAATTTATGTGAGCGGGTAAAGCACTAAAAATGTAGCCGACAATAATGAAAATGTAGTGTGTGCGTGTTTTTCACTTTTTTTAAAAACATTTTTTAGGTAGTACTACTACTCCCAGCATGGAACACACTCTTCCATGA
The DNA here is from genome assembly GCF_029499605.1 of Hyla sarda. NCBI lineage: Eukaryota > Metazoa > Chordata > Amphibia > Anura > Hylidae > Hyla > Hyla sarda. The sequence continues at coordinate 193,656,348 of NC_079196.1, read as the reverse complement.
TGGGAGTAGTAGTTACCTGTACTAATTGACAGATCGCAGGGGTCCCTTGCGATCATCTTGTATAATGTATAGATGCGGCAGCTGCTCTTCTATGGTCCCCTGCACTCACGTATATGTACACATATTCATATTTCCCGCAGAGCTGTGATTGGCCAGATGGTTCCAGCCAATCACAGCTCTCTGTGAGAAATAGGAATATGTGTATATATACGGCCGTGCAGGGGACCATAGGAGAGCGGCCGCCACATCTATACATTATACAAGAGGATCGCAGCGGGTGTCAGGAGTGATACCTGCAGTGATCTTTCCTTTACTACAAGTACTAATACTCCCAACATGGAGCACACTCTGCTCCATGCTGGGAACTGTAGTACCTGCATTAATAGACAGATCGCAGTGGGTGTCAGAAGTTACACTCGCTGCCATATGTCTATTAATGCAGGTACTACAGCTCCCAGCATGGAGCAGAGTGTGCTCCATGTTGGGAGTATTAGTACCTGCAGTAAGGGGCAGATCCCAGCGGATGTCACTTCTCCTGACACCCGCTGCGATCGTCCTTATGTGAATGTCGGGATGAGCTGTTCTCAGGGCTACAGAGCCCGGAGAACAGCTGACGCTGAGCCGTAGGTATACATCGTATATCTACTGCCCAGCAAGAACTGGCTGAGAATGAAAATACGGGGAACCCTATGCGTTTTTTTATTTTTATTTTTTTATTTAAATTTAAAAAAAAAACGCATAGGGTTCCCCGTATTTTCATTCTCAGCACAATACCAACCAAACAGCAACAGCCTGACGTTACCAGGGTGGGTGAGGACAATTGTTACTGGCCCTCCCCAGCCTAAATAACGCCAGCCTGTTACCGCCTAGGTCCAGGAGCGCCATTTTTGACGCTCCGGGCCTGTTGGTACCGGCTCTTCCCGGCACCCCTGTGGCGGTGGGTACCGGGGTAATAATTGGGTGTTAGCGCTAGCTGTTTTTGGGGCTAGCACTAAGCCCTGGCCTAGTAATGGATTCCGTCAATAAGACAGCTTCCGCTACTAACCCTGAAAATTTAATAAAAAAAAACACAACACATAGGAAAAATTATTTTATTTAAAAAAACACTCCCCCACAGCCCTCGTTAACCATTTTATTAAAGGGAAAAAAAACAATCCGATGTAATCCATCGAATCCGCAGTAATCCTCTGCATACAAGGATCTGAAACGAGAAGAAAAAAAAACACAAAAAATTGGTTATGACATTTTTGGCGCTGTCCGCTGGGGAGAGCACCCATGATGCAATGTCTACCCAAACAGGGAGCCACCAATTGGTGCAAAACTACAACTCCCAGCATGCCCAGACAGCCTTTGGCTGTCTGGGCATGCTGGGAGTTGTAGTTTAGCAACAGCTGGAGTCTCCCTGTCTGGGTAGACACTGCCAGAAGGGTCTGTTCACATTATACAAAACGTACAATGTGAACAGAGCTTCAGATAAACTAGCCTTGTTCCCTTCTGTAGCTCCGCCCCCTAATGACGTCATCACTAGGGGCGGAGCTACACGAACCCGGCCCGGGACTCGAGGGAAGTAAGCTGGACTTCTCTTCTGTATACACTGTATACAGCTATCTATAGATAGCTGTATACAGTGTATACCGCACAAAGGGTTAACCTACACTGTCCAGCAGTGTAAGTTAACTCTTCCCTTGCTGGGCTTGCGCATAGCGCACAGCTCAGCAAGGGGTTAAGTGAGCCAGCAATGTGTATACTGTATACACATTGCAAGCTCACTGTAAGTTCTTGCTTGATATACGATGTATACGATGTACGGCTCAGTGTCAGCTGTTCTCCCGGCTCTGTAGCCCTGAGAATGGAGGGGCAAGCTGTGCATAACTAGCTTGCCCCCTGACTGGTGAGCAGTAAGAGGTTAAGAAATATACAGGCAAGGTTTTTAGCCCCCTCCCCCGCCTGTAAAACTTGCAAATGGCTACAGTGGTATGTCCCATGGGTGGGGGGGGAAGGAGTGCACCAATCAGGGGTTTAATAGTTTCCCGGGCTTTCAGAGGCCCTCCCCTGGGTATTTATAGCTGTGGTGCCTCCCTTCCCCCCTCAATCTGCCCAGGACCCGGAGTTTTGCCCTCCCTCCCTCCCTTTTTGTATCTTTGTTTATTGTAAGTCACAGCTTGGCGGTAAGAAGACGGTGAAAGCGGGGTCAACCCGGGGTAGACCTCCACACAGGACGGTGTGGCAGCACCTCTCGGGTTGGTAAGAAGCCAATCGGTGTCTTTGTTACAGTTAAATTGTTATTTATATAAGTAATTTTATAAATAAAGCTGTGGCCGATCCCCACCCACGGAAAAGTTAAATTGTTGTTGTGTCAGTTATTATTTAAGTATTTATTGTAGTAAGGGGGAGGGGTAGTTATAGCCTGCTAGGAGCTAATTGTGTCTCAGCAGTCCAGCTGATCCCGACATTGACATCAGGAGGATCGCAGCAGGTGTCAGGAGGAGTGACATCCGCTGGGAACTGCCCCTTACTGCAGGTACTAATACTCCCAACATGGAGCACACTCTTCTCCATGCTGGGAGCTGTAGTACCTGCATTAATAGACATATGGCAGCGAGTGTAACTTCTGACACCCGCTGCGATCTGTCTATTAATGCAGGTACTACAGCTCCCAGCATGGAGCAGAGTGTACTCCATGTTGGGAGTGGTAGTACTTGTAGTAAAGGAAAGATCACTGCAGGTATCACTCCTGACACCCGCTGCGATCCTCCAGTATAATGTATGAATGCGGCGGCTGCTCTTCTATGGTCCCCTGCACAGCCGTATATATACACATATTCCTATTTCTCTCAGAGAGCTGTGATTGGCTGGAACCATCTGGCCAATCACAGCTCTGCGGGAAATATGAATATGTGTACATATACGTGAGTGCAGGGGACCATAGAAGAGCAGCTGCCGCATCTATACATTATACAAGATGATCGCAAGGGACCCCTGCAATCTGTCAATTAGTACAGGTAACTACTACTCCCATCATGGAAGAGTGTGTTCCATGCTGGGAGTAGTAGTACTACCTAAAAAGTACTACTCCGCATCCTTTTTTTAAATAAATCTTCAGCCTGCAGCCCTGTCACCACGCAGGGGCTGCGCTATGCAGACTGGGAAGAGCAGACAGGAAGCTCCTCCCCCTCTCTCACTCCCCTGTATACTGGACCTTGTGGAGCAGGCCCGCTGTGTGTATACAGGCCCGGACACCACCAGTATGGAAGACTTACCTGCCCAGTGCCCACTGCTCATGCTGCCCTTTTAAAGTAAGTAACTTGCTTGGGGGAGAGGGGGAAAGTTGTAGGAGACAGTGGGAGATAGTTCAGTGTTTCCCAACCAGAGGGCCTCCAGCTGTTGCAAAACTACAACTCCCAGCATTCCTTTGGCTTTATGAGCATACTGGGAGTTGTAGTTTTGCAACAGCTGGAGGCCCCCAGGTTGGGAAACTCTGATCTATCTATCTATCAATCATCTATCTATCTATCTCTCATCTATCTATTATCTATCTATCTATCTATCTATCTCATATCTATCTATCTCATATCTATCTCCTATCTATCTCATATCTATCTATATCATATCTATCTATCTCATATCTATATATCTATCCATCTATCTATGTATCTATCTTTCTATTTATCTATCTATCTCTCATATCTATCTCAGATAGATGAGAGATAGATGAAAGATAGACAGATGTGAGAGATAGATGATAGATAGATAGATAGAAAGATAGATAAATAGATGACAGATAGATGATAGATATGATATAGATAGATAGGATATAGAAAGATAGATAGATAGATAGATAGATAGATAAAGAACAATACGATGCAGCACGCCACAAGTTTGCAGAAAATGGTGGTTTATTCCATCATGTGCATAGTCTATGCACATGATGGAATAAACCACCATTTTCTGCAAACTTGTGGCGTGCTGCATCATATTGTTCTTTGTCCCGACTGAGGAACCAGTGGACCCAGGTTCCAAGTATGCGGGCACCCCGACTTCTATCTAATTTCTGGATTTTGGTTGTGCCGTTTTTATTTGTTTTAGATAGATAGTATCTATCTATCTATCATCTATTTATCTATCTTTCTATCTATATATCCATCTATTTATGTATCTATCTATCTCTCATATCTATTTATCTTTCATCTATCTATCTCTCATCTATCTGAGATAGATATGAGATAGATAGATAAATAGAAAAATAGATACATAAATAGATAGATGGATATAGATAGATGGATGAATAGATAGATAGATAGGAGATAGATGGATAGATAAATAGATAGATAGATGATTGATAGATAGAACAGTGTTTCCCAACCAGGGGGCCTCCAGCTGTTGCAAAACTACAACTCCCAGTATGCTCATAAAGCCAAAGACATGCTGGGAGTTGTCGTTTTGGAATAGCTAGAAGCCCCCTGGCTGGGATACACTGATCTATCTATCTATCTATCTATCTATCTATCTATCTCATATCTATCTATCTCTCATATCTATTATCTATCTATCAATCACATGTCTATCATCTATCTATCTATCTATCTCATATCTATCTATCTATCTATCTATCATCTATCTCATATCTATTATCTATCTATCTATCTATCTCATATCTATTATCTATCTCATATCTATCTATCATCTATCTATCTCATATCTATTATCTATCTATCTATCTATCTATCATCTATCTATCTATCTATCTATCTATCACATGTCTATCATCTATCTATCTATCTCATATCTATCTATCATCTATCTATCTTGTATCTATTATCTATCTATCTATCTATCTATCTATCTATATATCATCTATCTCATATCTATTATCTATCTATCTCATATCTATTATCTATCTCATATCTATCTATCATCTATCTATCTCATATCTATTATCTATCTATCTATCTATCTATCTATCTATCTATCATCTATCTATCTATCTATCACATGTCTATCATCTATCTATCTATCTCATATCTATCTATCATCTATCTATCTTATATCTATTATCTATCTATCTATCTATCTATATATCATCTATCTCATATCTATTATCTATCTATCTCATATCTATTATCTATCTCATATCTATCTATCATCTATCTCATATCTATTATCTATCTATCTATCTATCTATCTATCTATCATCTATCTATCTATCTATCACATGTCTATCATCTATCTATCTATCTCATATCTATCTATCATCTATCTATCTTATATTTATTATCTATCTATCTATCTATCTATATATCATCTATCTATCTATCTACAAAACTAAAGATCCAGCGGCACTCCCAGATAAGGTGCAAAAACAAAGTGTTTTATTCCCCCATGTATGTGTGACGTTTCGATAGCATCCTGCCATCTTTATCATACGTACAGTTGTACATTCTGCAGTCTCTGTGACATCACTGTGCTTCATAATAAACTGTGACATCACTGTGCTTCATAATAAACTGTGACATCATTGTGCTTCATAATAAACTGACATCACTGTGCTTCATGCTGTAATTTGATGTCACTGTGTATAACAACCCTGTAGTGACATCACAGTTTATTATTCTTGAATGCTGACTTCACTGTGTATATTTTCCCGGTACAATGACATCACTGTATAGTTACCCTCTACTGTGACAACACTGCGTTTATTAACCTTGTAGTGGCAAAACTGTTTATTGTCCCTGTACAGAGACATTACTGTTTATATTAACTCTGAACTGTGATGTCATTGTGCATATTTACCCTGTATTGTCACTCGCAGTGCAAGGTAAATATGTACAGTGACATTAGGGTATACAGGCTTAATATATACAGTGATGTCACAGTGCAGTGTAAGTATCAACAGTGATGTTGCAGTATAGAGATAACACACAGTGATGTTATAGTTTAGAGATAATATAGACAGTGATGTCACAGTACAGGGATAATATACACAGTGATGTCACAGTACAGGGATAATATACACAGTGATGTCACAGTACAGGGATAATACACAGTGATGTCACAGTACAGGGATAATACACAGTGATGTGACAGTACAGGGATAATACACAGTGATGTCACAGTACAGGGATAATACACAGTGATGTCACAATACAGAGATAATACACAGTGATGTCACAGTACAGGGATAATACACACAGTGATGTCACAGTACAGGGATAATACACACAGTGATGTCACAGTACAGGGATAATACACACAGTGATGTCACAGTACATGTATAATACACAGTGATGTCACAGTACAGGGATAATACACACAGTGATGTCACAGTACAGGGATAATACACACAGTGATGTCACAGTACAGAGATAATACACACAGTGATGTCACAGTACAGAGATAATACACACAGTGATTTCACAGTACAGGGATAATACACAGTGATGTCACAGTACAGAGATAATACACACAGTGATTTCACAGTACAGGGATAATACACAGTGATGTCACAGTACAGAGATAATACACACAGTGATGTCACAGTACAGGGAGGGATAATATACACAGTGATGTGATAGTACAGGGATAACACAATGACGTCACAGTACAGAGATAATACACAGTGATGTCACAGTACAGGGATAATACACAGTGACATTACAGTACAGGGATAATACACACAGTGATGTCACAGTACAGAGATAATACACACAGTGATGTCACAGTGCAGGAATAATACACAGTGACGTCACAGTACAGGAATAATACACAGTGATGTCACAGTACAGGGATAATACACAGTGATGTCACAGTACAGGGATAATATACACAGTGATGTCATAGTACAGGGATAATATACACACAGTGATGTCACAGTACAGGGAGGGATAATATACACAGTGATGTCATAGTACAGGGATAATACACAGTGACGTCACAGTACAGAGATAATACACAGTGATGTCACAGTACAGGGATAATACACAGTGATGTCACAGTACAGAGATAATACACACAGTGATGTCACAGTGCAGGAATAATACACAGTGATGTCACAGTACAGGAATAATACACAGTGATGTCACAGTACAGGGATACTATACACAGTGATGTCACAGTATAGGAATAATATACACAGTGATGTCACAGTACAGAGATAATACACACAGTGATTTCACAGTACAGGGATAATACACAGTGATGTCACAGTACAGAGATAATACACACAGTGATTTCACAGTACAGGGATAATACACAGTGATGTCACAGTACAGAGATAATACACACAGTGATGTCACAGTACAGGGAGGGATAATATACACAGTGATGTGATAGTACAGGGATAACACAATGACGTCACAGTACAGAGATAATACACAGTGATGTCACAGTACAGGGATAATACACAGTGACATTACAGTACAGGGATAATACACACAGTGATGTCACAGTACAGAGATAATACACACAGTGATGTCACAGTGCAGGAATAATACACAGTGACGTCACAGTACAGGAATAATACACAGTGATGTCACAGTACAGGGATAATACACAGTGATGTCACAGTACAGGGATAATATACACAGTGATGTCATAGTACAGGGATAATATACACACAGTGATGTCACAGTACAGGGAGGGATAATATACACAGTGATGTCATAGTACAGGGATAATACACAGTGACGTCACAGCACAGAGATAATACACAGTGATGTCACAGTACAGGGATAATACACAGTGATGTCACAGTACAGAGATAATACACACAGTGATGTCACAGTGCAGGAATAATACACAGTGATGTCACAGTACAGGAATAATACACAGTGATGTCACAGTACAGGGATACTATACACAGTGATGTCACAGTATAGGAATAATATACACAGTGATGTCACAGTACAGGGATAATATACAAACAGTGATGTCACAGTACAGGGATAATACACAGTGATGTCACAGTACAGGGATAATACACAGTGATGTCACAGTACAGGGATAATACACAGTGATGTCACAGTACAGGGATAATACACAGTGATGTCACAGTACAGAGATAATACACAGTGATGTCACAGTACAGAGATAATACACAGTGATGTCACAGTACAGGGATAATACACACAGTGATGTCACAGTACAGGGACAATACACAGTGATGTCACAGTACAGTGATAATACACAGTGATGTCACAGTACAGGGATAATACACAGTGATGTCACAGTACAGAGATAATACACAGTGATGTCACAGTACAGGGATAATACACACAGTGATGTCACAGTACAGGGATAAAACACAGTGATGTCACAGTACAGGGACAATACACAGTGATGTCACAGTACAGAGATAATACACAAAGTGATGGCACAGTACAGAGATAATACACAGTGACGTCACAGTACAGGGATAATACACAGTGATGGCACAGTACAGAGATAATACACAGTGATGTCACAGTACAGGGATAATACACAGTGATGACACAGTATAACCATCTCACAGCTGGACCACCATGTAATTTCAGCAGAAAATAAAGCAGGGCCTCATGTTCAAGTTTCGCCGAAGGCCTCACAAAGTCTAGAGCCGCCTCTGGTTGGCCCTACCATGGGACCCGGTGGGACCATAAGTCCCAAGTGGCACTTTTCAGGGGTGGCATTTTGCTGCCCCCCTTTTTTTGTGCCTAGTAGGTTCATGGTAGGGTTGGCGCCGCCGCTGCTCACTGTTCTAAAGCAGCTGCGGGGTATAATAGCACAGCGGGCACTTTAGACAGTGAGTCTGCCTCCGGCCGACCGGGGTCTGACGAGGGACGTCGCACAAGTGACGTACTTCTGCAGACCTGCTCAGGAGGACGTCAGTGACGTCACTCGTCAGGCCGCCGCCGGAGAGGAGAAGCGCTGTGCAGGGCAGTTAAGTGTGTCTGTGTGTGTGTCTGTGTCTCTGTGTGTTTGCGTGGGGGCTATGGCTACCTAATGTGGGGAAACTATGTTACCTAATGTGTGGAATCTGTGCTACCTAATGTGGGGAATCTGTGCTACCCAATGTGGGGAAACTATGGTACCTAATGTGGGGAATCTGTGCTACCTAATGTGGGGAATCTGTGCTACCTAATGTGGGGAAACTGCTACCTAATGTGGGGAAACTATGTTACCTAATGTGGGGAATCTTTGCTACCTAATGTGGGGAAACTATGCTACCTAATGTGGGGAAACTATGCTACCTAATGTGGGGAAACTATGCTACCTAATGTGGGGAAACTATGCTACCTAATGTGGGGAAACTATGTTACCCAATGTGGGGAATCTGTGCTACCTAATGTGGGGAAACTATGCTACCTAATGTGGGGAATCTATGCTACCTAATGTGGGGAATCTATGCTACCTAATGTGGGGAAACTATGCTACCTAATGTGGGGAAACTATGCTACCTAATGTGGGGAAACTATGCTACCTAATGTGGGGAAACTATGCTACCTAATGTGGGGAAACTATGTTACCCAACGTGGGGAATCTGTGCTACCTAATGTGGGGAAACTATGCTACCTAATGTGGGGAATCTATGCTACCTAATGTGGGGAATCTATGCTACCTAACGTGGGAAAGCTATGCTACCTAATGTGGGGGGCTTGAATGAGCTGCGGCATATGGGAGCCCTTAATAAATAATTAGATACTTATACAGGGGGGGGGTCTTCCCGAGCAAGTGACATATGGGGGTCCACCTGAGTAGGTGACACATGGAGGGGGGGGTCCTGAACAATTGATGTTTTTTTTTGGGGGGGGGGGCCCAGGCACATTCTTTGCACAAGGGCCCTCTGCTGTCTGTGTCCGCCCCTGGACACACACACACACAGAAAGTCACACACAGACAGTCACACACAGTCACACACACACAGAGTCACCCACAGTCACACACACACACATAGAGTCACACAGAGTCACACACACACAGAGTCACACACACACAGACAGAGACACACAAACAGAGATAGAGTGAGACAGACACACACTCACTCACCCAACCAGCGCAGCGCTCCTTCTCTCGGGGCGCTCTGCGAGTGACGTCACGTCCTCCTGCACGGCCCTGCAGAGGCACGTCGGGCCGGCGCAACAGAAGGCATGGGGGCGCAGGCCGGTTCACTGTGCAGGTGACGGGGGGGGGGGATGGTCCTACTAGTAGGGAGACAGCGCAAGTGAGGACGGGGGGGGGGTGCTAGTACAGAGACAGCGCAAGTGAGGACGGGGGGGGGAGTGCTGCTAGTTCGGAGACAGCACAACTGAGGACCGGGGGCGTACCTAGTGTCACCCCATCAGGATGGTGTCACCCGGTGCGGGCTGCACCCCCCGCACACCGGTCGCAACGCCACTGCCCCCTACTCACTTAGACGCCAGGATGGGCTGAGGGCCCTTTACAATCAGCACAGGGGCTGCTACTATTTACCCAGGGCATTACTTACCTGGTGGAGCTACCTATTGGAGGCGTGACCTACCTGGAGGAACTACCCACTGATGGTACTTCCTATTAGGACATAACCTACCTGGGGGCACTACCTACTGATGGCACTTCCTACTTGGACATTACCTACCTGGGGGGGGGCACTATTTCCTGGGAGTATTATTTACTCAGGGGCATTACCTACCGGGAGGAATAACTTACTACCTACTGGGGGCATTGTCTATTACATACCTGCAGGGGGCATTAAGTACAACTTATCTAGCTGAATGACCTACTGCCTACCTACTGGGACATAACCTATCTGGGAGCATTACTGAGGGAATTACCTACAAGGAGCAATATCAACCTACTGGTGGGTTCTACTTTAACCCCTTAAGTACACATGACGTACTGGAACGTCATGTGTCCGTTATAGAACGTCATGTGTCCGTTATAGATCGAGGCGTGGCCCGGCCTCTAACAACGGCCGGGACCTGTGGCTACGCCCTGCATCCCGAGTCCTTAAGGACCGAGGGCGTATCCATACGCCCGTGGGAATTCCGGCCCCCACCGCTAGCCGGTTGGGGACCGGAGCCGGATGCCTGCTGAAATCGTTCAGCAGGCATCCCGGCATATCGCCCAGGGGGGTCATTATGCCCCCCCATGTCGGCGATTGCCGCAGATCGCTGGACAATTCAGTCCAGCGATCTGCGGCGATTCCGGGTCAATCGGGTCTCCAGCCAGAGCCTGCAGGGGTGAGGTGGCACTGGTGCCACCTCACGATCGCCCTGATTCGTCGGCCGGATTACCGGCTGACCAATCAGGGCGCCTGCTGCGGGTGTCACTCCCGCACCCGCTCCGCCCCTCTGGAGGACGTGAGCGGGTGCGGGACGTGCACCCCGGGTGCTGGGGACCCCGATCACCGGCGTTAATGTTGGGATCGGGGCCCCAGGAGCAGCGGCGGCGGCGGGACTGACCTGCAGTGTCTGGATCGTTGGAGGTGAGTGACAGCCTCCTGCTGTTGCTTAGCAACAGCTCCCAGCATGCAAAAAGGGCATGCTGGGAGCTGTAGTTATGCAACAGCAGGAGGCAGACCACCACAACTCCCAGCATTCCCTTATGGGCATGCTGGGACTTATGGTTTTGCAACAGCTGGAGGCACATTCTTTCTATGGAAAAGTGTACCTTCAGCTGTTGTATAACTACAACTCCCAGCTTGCACAAACAGCTAAAGTGCATGCTGGGAGTTGTAGTGGTGCATCTGCTGGTTGCATAACTACAACTCCCAGCATGCCCGTTGGCTGTCGGTGACTGCTGAGAGTTGTAGTTTTGCAACAGCTGAAGGCACACTGGTTGTGAAACTCAGAGTTTTTTTTTACCTAACTCAGTGTTTCACGACCGGTGTGCCTCCAGCTGTTGCAAACTACAACTCTCAGCAGTCACCGTACACCATGCACCGTACATGCTGGGAGTTGTAGTTTTGCAACAGCTGGAGGCACACTGGTTGTGAAACACTGAGTTAGGTCACAAACTCAGTGATACATAACCAGTGTGCCTACAGTTGTTGCAAAACTGCAACTCTCAGCAGTCACCGACAGCCAACGGGCATGCTGGGAGTTATAGTTATGCAACAGCTGGATGTCCCCCCCAATGTGAACGTACAGGGTACACTCACATGGGCGGAGGATTACAGTAAGTATCTGGCTGCAAATTTGAGCTGCCGCAAACTTTCTGCTGCAGCTCAAATTGCCAGCGAGAAACTACTGTGAACCCCCGCCCGTGCGACTGTACCCTAAAAACACTACACTAACACAAAAAATAAAATAAAAAGTAAAAAACACTACATATACATATACCCCTACACAGCCCCCCTCCCCTCCCCAATAAAAATGAAAAACGTTTGGTACGCCACTGTTTCCAGAACGGAGCCTCCCGCTGTTGCAAAACAACTCCCAGTATTGTCGGACAGCCGTTGACTGTCCAGGCATGCTGGGAGTTTTGCAACAGCTGGAGGCCCCCTGTTTGGGAATCACTGGTGTAGAATACCCCTATGTCCACCTCTATGCAAGTCCCTAATTTAGGCCTCAAATGCGCATGGCGCTCTCACTTTGGAGCCCTGTCGTATTTCAAGGCAACAGTTTAGGGTCACATATGGGGTATCGCCGTACTCGGGAGAAATTGTGTTACAAATTTTGGGGGGTATTTTCTGCTTTTACACTTTTTAAAAATGAAAAATTTTTGGGAAAACAAGCATTTTAGGTAAAAAAAAAATTTTTTTTTACATATGCAAAAGTCGTGAAACACCTGTGGGGTATAAAGGTTCACTTAACCCCTTGTTACGTTCCCCGAGGGGTCTAGTTTCCAAAATGGTATGCCATGTGGGGTTTTTTCTGCTGTCCTGGCACCATAGGGGCTTCCTAAATGCGGCATGCCCCCAGAGCAAAATTTGCTTTCAAAAAGCCAAATGTGACTCCTTCTCTTCCGAGACCTGTAGTGCGCCAGCAGAGCACTTTTCACCCCCATATGGGGTGTTTTCTGAATCGGGAGAAATTGGGCTTCAAATTTTTAGGGGTATTTTCTGCTATTACCCTTTTTAAAAATAAAACATTTTTGGGGAAACAAGCATTTTAGGTAAAATTATTATTATTTTTTTTTACATTTGCAAAAGTCGTGAAACACCTGTGGGGTATTAAGGTTCACTTTATCCCATGTTACATTCCCCGAGGGGTCTAGTTTCCAAAATGGTATGCCATGTGGTTTTTTTTTTGCTGTTCTGGCACCATAAGGGCTTCCTAAAGGTAACATGCCCCCCAAAAACCATTTCAGAAAAACGTACTCTCCAAAATCCCCTTGTCGCTCCTTCCCTTCTGAGCCCTCTACTGGGCCCGCCGAACACTTTACATAGACATATGAGGTATGTGCTTACTCGAGAGAAATTGGGCTACAAATACAAGTAAACATTTTGTCCTTTTACCCCTTGTAAAAATTCAAAAATTGGGTCTACAAGAACATGTAAGTGTAAAAAATGAAGATTGTGAATTTTCTCCTTCACTTTGCTGCTATTTGTGTGAACCACCTTAAGGGTTAAAACGCTGACTGAATGTCATTTTGAATACTTTGGGGGGGTCTAGTTTTTATAATGGGGTCATTTATGGGGTATTTCTAATATGAAGACCCTTCAAATCCACTTCAAACCTGAACTGGTCCCTGAAAAATACTGAGTTTGAAAATTTTGTGAAAAATCGGAAAATTGCTGCTGACCGTTGAAGCCCTCTGGTGTCTTCCAAAAGTAAAAACACGTCAATTTTATGATGCAAACATAAAGTAGACATATTGTATATGTGAACCAAAAAAAATTTATTCGTAATATCCATTTTCCTTACAAGCAGAGAGCTTCAAAGTTAGAAAAATGCAAAATTTTAAAATTTTTCATCAAATTTACGGATTTTTCACCAAGAAAGGATGCAAGTATCGACAAAAATTTACCACTAAGTTAAAGTAGAATATGTCACGAAAAAACAATCTCGGAATCAGAATGATAACTAAAAGCATCCCAGAGTTATTAATGTTTAAAGTGACAGTGGTCAGATGTGCAAAAAACGCTCCGGTCCTTAAGGCCAAAATGGGCTCCGTCCTGAAGGGGTTAAAAGTTTGAATCACCCCCCTATTCCCATCAAAAAAAAAACACAGTGTAAATAAAAATAAACATATATGGTATCGCCACGTGCGGAAATGTCCGAATTATAAAAATATATTGTTAATTAAACCGCACGGTCAATGGTGTACGCGCAAAAAAATTCCAAAGTCCAAAATAGTGCATTTTTGGTCACTTTTTATATCATGAAAAAATGAATAAAAAGCGATCAATAAGGCCTATCAATGCAAAAATGGTACCGATAAAAACTTCAGATCACAGCGCAAAAAAATGAGCCCTCATACCGCCCCATACGCGGAAAAATAAAATAGTTATAGGGGTCAGAAAATGACAATTTTAAACATGTCGGGTTTGCAATAGTAAATGAGGGCCAATGTGTAAATAAAGAAAGGTGTATAACTACTATATAGCCTGATCCCAAAGAATACAACTGTCCTCAATATTTAAGGGGTACGGACTATTTACCAAGCGAATAACCTGCAAGTCCCATTCTTGTGCTTTTATACTTAACCCTTTAATTTATTTATTTATCCAGGATATCACGCTCTCTTCTTTACCACACACTGCCACCTGGCATCAGGGACAGTTACACATCTATGCATACATAGAGGTAAGTACAACGTTGTGTAAGTGCATTACATTGTAGATCTACTTGTAGGTATACCCGGGCACTACAGCTCATTATACACGTATTCATTTTATTTTATCTAGACCATCGACACATTGAGGATTATTACCACTATCTGCAGATTACATCAACATTCAACAATAAAAGTATCTCTATTGTTTAACCCTTTCAGCGCTGGGATATGTTTATTTAAATATATATATTTTTATACACACACTCTACTGTAGAGACCCTGCTCAGGTTTCAGTTTGCGGCCCAATTTCCTGCCACAGGGTGTGGATTAAAGTTGCTCGTGATGCGATAGCTACACAGCACTTAGCATGACTGGAAGCCAACAATGAGTTAAGTGTATGCAGAAGAGTCCTTGCTCAGCTACTACTTTTTACTGACAAGAAAAATTCTTCTCATTGGAGCAGGAAGCAGGATTTTGGAGATAACTGGAAAATGAGTTCTGACTAGGCCTAAACTCCTCTCACTTGGGACCTAGCAGAGATATGAGACAATCAGGTTCAAGTCCTCTAGCCTGTTCAGGACGTAGGGCGTATGCATACGCCCTGCATCCCGAGTCCTTTAGGACGTAGGGCGTATGGATACGCCCGTGGGAATTCCGGTCCCCACCGCTAGCCAGTTGGGGACCGGACTGGGATGCCTGCTGAAATCATTCAGCAGGCATCCCGGCACATCGCCGAGGGGGGTCCTGAGACACCCCCATGTTGGCGATCGGAAAAAATGACATGTCAATTCAGACATGCGATTTTCTCCTATTTCGGGATGATCGGGTCTCTAGTGACCCCATCACGCGGAAAATAGGGATGATCAGAGCTGTCAGTGACAGCCCCGATCATCCTGAAGGATAGGAGCGAGGTTTCAGCGCTGCAATCTCCTCCTGTCCCCTGCCATTAGTCAGAAATGAATTCTGACCAATGGCAGTGCACGACAGGGGGTTGCCATGGAAACCCCCCGCTCTGCCCACCCCTGGATGTCGGGCAGAACAGGGGGAGAAGATGGCGGCCTGTACCTGTGCAGAAGATGCCGTGCGGACTGCCGTTCATCGGTAGAGACAGCGGAGATCAGCGGCGCAGGTAGGGAAGTGACGGTGGGAGGGGGGAAAGAAAGGTGGCAGTAAAGCAATATTTACTGCTGCCCTTCTAGTGGTTGCTAAACTGCAACTCCCAGCATGCCCAGACAGCCAAAGGCTGTCTCGGCAAGCTGGGAGTTGTAGTTTTGCAACATCTGGAGGGTCACAGTTTGGAGACCACTTTTAAAGTGTTGCCCAAACGGTAGCCCTCCAGATGTTGCCAAACTACAACTCTCAGCATGCCTACACTGCCCAGGCATGCTGGGAGTTGTAGTTCTGTAACATATGTCCCTTCAGATTTTGCAATTTTCATGAAAATGTAGAAAATTGCTGCTATAGTTTGAAGTCCTCTAATTTTTTCAAAAAGTACAAATATGTCCATTTTATGATGCCAACATAAAGTAGACATATTGTATTTGTGAATCAATATAAAATGTATTTGGAATATCAATTTTCCTTATAAGCAGAGAGCTTCAAAGTTAGAAAAATGCTAAATTTTCAAAATTTTCATGACATTTTGGGATTTTTCACCAAGAAAGGATGCAAGTAACAACTTAAAGTTACCACTACCATAAAGTAGAATATGTCACGAAAAAACAATCTCAGAATCAGAATAATCGGTAAAAGCATCTCAGAGTTATTAATGCTTAAAGTGACGGTGGTCAGATTTGCGAAAAAGGGTCCTTAAGGTGAAAATGAGCTGCGTCCTTAAAGGAGTAGTCCAGTGGTGAACCCAGTGGTGAACAACTTATCCCCTATCCTAAGCATAGGGGATAAGTTGCAGATCGCGGGGGGTCCGACCGCTCGGGCCCCCTGCGATCTCCTGTACGGAGCCCCGACAGCCCGCGGGAAGGGGGCGTGTCAACCTCCGCACGAAGCGGCGGCCGACACGCCCCCTCAATACAACTCTATGGCAGAGCCGAAACGCTGCCTTCGGCAATCTCCGGCTCTGCCATAGAGATGTATTGAGGGGGCGTGTCAGCCGCCTCTTCGTGCGGAGGTCAACACCCGCTATCTGGCCGGAGAGCCTGGCCCCTGTACAGAGAGATCGCAGGGGGCCCCAGCGGTCGGACCCCCCGCGATCTCAAACTTATCCCCTATCCTTAGGATAGGGGATAAGTTTTTCACCACTGGACTACCCCTTTAAGGGGCTAGGGAGAAAGGGTTGGACTTAGGAGACTAGCAGTTTCTGCATAGAATCTAGCTAAGATGAGTCATGTGACCAAGGATCTATACATTCTTACACATACATATATGGCTCATAAGTAGGGGCAACAAAGAGTAAAATGTCAACTCTTTCACAGCCATAATACCTCAATGTATTCAGTAGTAGACTTATAAAAATAACATGTTATGTAAATGTGACTTATGATAATGTCCATATTATGATGGGCCTGCACCCAACTAAACATACAGGGGAAGATTTATAAAAACCTGTGCGGAGGAAAAGTTGACCAGTTGCCCATAGCAACCAATAAGATTGCTTCTTTCATTTTTAAATGGGCCTCTGAAAAATATAAGCAGCGATCTGATTGGTTGCTACTGGCAACTGGTCAACTTTTCCTCTGCACTGGTTTTGATAAATCTCCCCAACAATCCTTTATTTTTTCGAGATGAAATGTTTTCCCCATGTTGTATAAAATGAGGGGACACAACTCTTGGTACAACTTGGTACTAACTGCCAGGAGTGGTCCATATGAGCCGACCATTTTGAAAGTCAAAAGAAGCTCTGCAGCAGCTGCGTTGTGTAAGATAAATTATAGCCCCATGGTCTGAATATAATACGCTGCCTTATACTGTTTAAATGGTCATGGAAGATCATAAAGACCCTTTTGTGACTTCAAATATTCTTCTATTTTACAATAAGCCTTCATTATTTATATATATATATATATATATATATATATATATATATATATATATATATATATAAGCTTTGTATTAGTTATTGCTTACAATTCAGTCTCCTATACAAGGAAGGAAACATAACATATGAGCAGTTGGATGAGGTCCCAGGTGACATGGAGTAGCACATATGCGGATTTACCTGTGTGGTGTCTATAAATGTAAATTATATATAGGAAATATACTGAGGAGCAGCTTTTGCATTAAGGACAGGCACTTCCATTAATAATTAGAGGGGATTGATGTCAGGGTTTCAGCAGGGATATTGGTTATTGATCCAAAATTATTGGGGAGATTTATCAATCATCCTAAAACCCTATTATAGGTATGAATCCAGCAGATCATCTACATACAAAAGAGCTGGTTTGTGATTGGTTGGTCTTGATACAAGTGAGCTGGCCTGTGATTGGTCGGTCTGGCTTGGCACCTGCACGGTATGTTTGTCTGTTGTCCTGACAACCAACCACTCAGCTGGAGCGACCGCCAGAGGAGGAGCTATTCTGTGATTTCTGAGCCGTACAAGTGCATTATTGTATTATTTGTTGCGTCTTAGTGTCTGTGTGTGTTGTTTGTTGTTGTGTGTCTGTGTGTCTGTGCTTTTATTTCAGGTAACACCTCACTTTCCGGTTATACCATCCTTTCCGGATCATCCAGTGGTAAGTCCTACTCTAAACTATATTATCCCTCATTAATATCGTCACATATTTCTGTCCAGTTACACATCCAGGGGGAGAATTATCAAAACCTGTTCAGAGGAAAAGTTGTCCAGTTGCCCATAGCAACCAATCAGATCTCTTCTTTCATTTTGGACAGGCCCTTTTTAAAATGAAAGAAGATATCTGATTGGTTGCTATGGGCAACTGGGCAAGTTTTCCTCTGCACAGGTTTTGATAAATCTCCCTCCCAATGTATATTATAGCTGTATATTGCTCCAACTGTAAATATATGTCTGAAATAATAGGTCATGAGACTGGCATGTGATGGGCACTAACTGGTCACAGCCTGGCACATATATCATCTTATTATTATATGAACTGGGCTCTATGGGGGAGATTTATCAAAATATTTGAAAGAAGCGATCCAATGGGTTGCTATGGGCAACTGCACCACTCTTCCTCTACATGTTGGAGAGCACTGCTTTAGGCTGGAAAAAAAATGCCCCCAAAATGCATTTGGGACAAAACTACCGCTGCCAGATGTTAGCTAGGAGTCAATAGGAAAATATGAAATTCCATACCTACATAGTGTTTTAAAGGATAACTCCTGGATGTAACAACTTATCCCCTATCCTAAGGTCGCGGGGGATCTGACAGCTGGATCTCCCGAACGGTGCCCCAGTTCTCAGCATGAATGGGGCGTGTTGACCACCACACAAAGCGGCGGCCGACACGCCCCTTCCGGGCAGCTCTATGGGAGAGCTGGAGCGCTGCTTTCGGCAATCTCCGGCTCTGCCATAGGACTGCATGGAGGGGGCGTGTCAGCCACAGGTTCGTGCTGTGGTCGAAAGGGCTTGTTTCATGCAGGGAGCCGGGGCTCCATGCGGGAGATAACGGAGGGCCCCAGTGGTCAGACCCCAGCGATCTAACACTTTAGATAGGGGATAAGTTGTTACATCCCGGAGTTATCCTTTAATTTTTGGCATTACCTCACCCTTTAGTGGTGTTTTTTTGGGCTCAATGGAAACTTTTCAAAATCACTGCATTCACTAGCTATGTTGTTGTTTTTTTCTGTTTTTGTTTTTGTTTTTGTTTTTTTCCTTTTCTTAAAAAAATTGTGGTGTTACTCCTCTCATAGTCCTCTATAGGTGGAAGAAAGGGCATTTTTCAATAGAATTCCTTGAGTCACATGATATAAGAATCAGTGCACCTCTCTCCCCCTTGCCATGTGTTCTATGTACAGTTAATTGTTTACATCAGAATTCTGGACCAGGCTGTAAATTTTGGTTTTGGTAATATTTTTTGTTTGTCAGGGGAGCAGATATATTAATACTATTGATTCTTGGACAGTGTAAAACTTTCAAAATCACCAAATTTATCACAGTAGCTGTATGATATAAATCTGGCACATCTTTAGACTGTCTAATATAAGTTAGTACAGTGGTCCCTCAAGTTACAATATTAATTGGTTCCAGGGCAACCATTGTATGTTGAAACCATTGTATGTTGAGACCATAACTCCATGGAAAGATGGTAATTGGTTCTGAAGCCTCCAAAATTTTATCCAAAAATAGGAAAAAGGGAGGAGTAAACAAAAATAGGTAGATAACTAATATAGATAAAGCAAGTCCTTACATATAAAAGTACGAAAGATCTGCTGGTTGCTGTAAATCACTGTCTATGTAGAGGACAGGAGCTTCTTCAGGGTCCTGTATAGTACACACAATGTCCAAAAAAAGTATCATGGAGTCGCCTTTACCTGGTGTCCAAAGGAGCAGCTAACCCTGGCACAGGTAAAGAGTAGTACAGAACATGTAATACCTCCCTGCACTGTAGAGGGTGCTATCGGACAGGAATTCAGTGCATGCACTTCAGTAACAAGGGTTTTTCCTGTAAAATATCCGTTCTGATTGGTCAGTTCTTCCAGCCATGTTGAGTCTGGATTCAAGTTAAAATGGTCCAGAAAATACTATTGTATGTTGAAACTATTGTATGTTGAGGCCATTGTAAGTTGAGGGATCACTGTATCAGTAGTTTAGTTTTACATACCATTTCTGCATTCTTTTGTTTAGCAATTTGTTTATTAACCACTTAGGGACCAAGGGCGTACAGGTACGCCTTCGCTCCCTGGTACTTAAGGACCAAGGGCGTTCCTGTACGCACGTGGGAATTTCGGTCCCCGCCGCGCACCGGGCGGGGACCGGACCGGGTTGACTACTGATATCTATCAGCAGGCACCCCGTGCAAATGCCCAGGGGGGTCCTGAGATCAACCCCCCCCCCCCATGTCGGCAATTGCCGCAAATCACTGGTGAATTCATACTGGTCTACGGTGACCCGGTTACCCGGAAAGTAAGGGGGATCGGGGTTGTCCAAGACACCCACGATACTCCTGAAGGGATAGGAGTGAGGTGGCAGGGGGGGCACCCCTCCTATCCCTGCTATTGGTCGTTCAGAAGCAAAGACCAATAGCAGATCGGGGGCAGGGGGGGGGGGTTAACGTTCGGTTCCCCCATTCTGCCCACCCACAGTGGCCGGGCAGAACGGGGAACCGTCGGTGCACAGTGCCGGAGGTCCACTTACCCATCGGCAGCTGGCGGCGATCAGCGGCAGCGGGCGGGGATTGGTCGTTCAGAAGCGACGACCAGTAGCAGATCGGGGGCGGGGGTTAACGTAGGCTGGGCAGAACGGGGAACCGTCGGGGAACAGCGCCGGAGGTCCACCTACCCATCGGCAGCGGGCGGCGATCAGCAGCAGTGGGCGGGGATCGGTGGCGGCAGAGGACAGCGATGTGGCTCCCTGGATTCTACGGAAGCCGGTGAGTTGCCTAGCAACATCTGGAGGGCTACAGTTTGGAGATCACTGTGCAGCGGTCTCTAAACAGTAGCCCTCTAGATGTTCCAAAACTGCAAATCCCAGTATGCCCAAACAGCAAATAGCTGTCTCGGCATGCTGGGAGTTGTATTTGCGTACCTCCAGCTGTTGCATAACTACATCTCAGTTGTAGTTTTGAAACAGCTGGACTGGCACACTGGTTGGAAAATACTGAGTTAGGGAACAGAACCTAACTGAAGGGTTTCCAACCAGTGTGCCTCCAGCTGTTTCAAAAGTACAACTCCCAGCATGCACGGTCTGTCAGTACATACTGGGAGTTGTAGTTTTGAAACAGCTGGAGGTTTGCCCCTCCATATGAATGTACAGGGTACATTCACACGGGCGAGTTTATAGTGAGTTTCCTGAAGTTTGAGCTGCTGCAAATTTTTTGCCACAGCGCAAACTCCTAGCTGGAAACTCACCATAAACCCGCCCGTGTGAATGTACCCTAAAAACATTACACTACAATACACTAACACATAATTAAGGCTAAAACACTACATATACACCCCCTTACACTGTCCCCCCAGTTTAGCAACCGCTCGAGGCACCCTGTTTGGGAATCACTGGCATAGAATACCCCTATGTCCACCCCTATGCAATCCCTAATTTAGTCCTCAAATGCACATGGCACTCTCTCATTTCGGAGCCCTGTCATATTTAAAGGAAAGGAAGTTTGGGGCCACATATTTGTGGGGTATTTCCATGACTCCATTTTGGAAACTACACCCCTAACGGAATGTAACAAGGGGTATAGTGAGCCTTAACACCCCACAGGTGTTTGAAGAAATTTAATTAAAGTTGGATGGGAAAATGAAAAATAAATTGTGTTACCCTAAATTTTTCATTTTCACAAGGGAAAATAGAAAAAAAAGCCCCCCAAAATTTGTAACCCCATTTCTTCTGAGTAAGAACATACCCCATATGTGGATGTAAAATGCTCTGCGGGCGAACTACAATGCTCAGAAGAGAAGGAGCGCCATTGGGCTTTTGGAGAGAAAATTTGTCCGGAATTGAAGGCCACGTGTGTTTACAAAGCCCCCATAGTGCCAGAACAATGGACCCCCCCACATGTGACCCATTTTGGAAACTACGCCCCTCATGTAATGTAATAAGTGGTACAGTGTGCATTTACACCCCACAGGTGTCTGACAGATTTTTGGAACAGTGGTCTGTGAAAATGAAAAATGAAATTTTTAAATTGCATAGCCTACTGTTCCAAAGATCTGTCAAACGCTAGTGGGGAGTAAATACTCACTGCACCCCTTATTAAATTCTGTGAGGGGTGTAGTTTCCAAAATGGGGTCACATGAGGGGGGTCCCGCTGTTCTGGCACCACGGGGGGGCTTTGTAAACGCACATGGCCCCTGACTTCCATTCCAAACAAATTCTCTCTCTAAAAGCTCAATGGCGCTCCTCCTCTTCTGAGCATTGTAGTGTGCCAGCAAAGCACTTGATGTCCACACATGGGGTATTTCCATACTCAGAAGAAATGGGGTTACAAATTTTAGGGGTAATTTTCTCCTATCACCCCTTGCAAAAATTAAAAATTTACACGTCCAACTTTAACAAAAAGTCGTCAAACACCTGTGAGGTGTTGAGGCTCACTGTACCCCTTGTTACATTCCTTGAGGGGTGTAGTTTCCAAAATAGTATGCCATGTTATTTTTTTGCTGTTCTGGCACAATAGGAGCTTCCTAAATGGGACATGCCCCCCAAAAACCATTTCAGCAAAATTTGCTTTCCAAAAGCCAAACGTGACTCCTTCTCTTCTGAGCATTGTAGTTCACCCTCAGAGCATTTTACGTCCTAACATGGGGTATTTCCATACTCAGAAGAGAGGGGGTTACAAATTTTGGGGGGCATTTTCTCCCATTACGCTTTGTAAAAATGGTAAATTTGGGAAAAAAAATTGCACTTTAGTGAAAAATATAATTATTTTCATTTACACATCCGAATTTAATGAAAAGCCGTCAAACACCTGTGGGGTGTTAAGGCTCACTGGATCCCTTTATACGTGTCTTGAGGGGTGTAGTTTCCAAAATGGTATGCCACATGGGGCGTTTTCTGCTTTCTGGTACCATAGGGGCTTCCTAAATGTGACATGACCCCAAAAAAACATTTCAGCAAAATTCACTCTCCAAAATCCCATTGTTGTTCCTTTCCTTCTGAGCCCTCTACTGCGCCTGCCGAACACTTGACATACACATATGAGGTATTTCCTTACTCAAGAGAAATTGGGTTACACATTTTAGGAAGATTTCTCTCCTTTTACCCCTTGTAAAAATTCAAAAACTGGGTCTACAAGAACATGCCAGTGTAAAAAATATAGATTTAGAATTTTCTCCTTCAATTTGCTGCTATTCCTGTGAAACACCTAAAGGGTTAACACACTTACTGAATTTCACTTTGAATACTTTGAGGGGTGCAGTTTTTATAATGGGGTCATTTGTGGGGTATTTCTAATATTAAGGCCCTTCAAAATCAACTTCAAATCTGAACTGGTCCCTGAAAAATTCCAATTTAGAAAATTTTGTGAAAAATTGGAAAATTGCTGCTGAACTTTGAAGCCCTCTGATGTCTTCCAAAAGTAAAAACATTTCAACTTTATGATGCCAACATAAAGTAGACATATTGTATATGTGAATCAATATATAATTTATTTGGAATGTCTATTTTCCTTACAAGCAGAGAGCTTCAAAGTTAGAAAAATGCTAAATTTTCAATTTTTGCATCAAATTTTGGAAATTTTTCACCAAGAAATTATGCAAGTATCGAAAAAATTTACCACTAACATAAAGTATATTTTGTCAGGAAAAAAACAGTCTTGGAATCAGAATGAAAAGTAAAAGCATCCCAGAGTTATTAATGCTTAAAGTGACAGTGGTCAGATGTTCAAAAAACGCTCTGGTGCTTAAGGTGAAAATTGGCTTGGTCCCTAAGGGGTTAAAATGCAAAAAAATAAAAAATTTCCATAGTGTATCTACCCCATGTGAACATACCCTATCAGGACAGGTATAAGAGCTTTGTCCTGTAATAAGCCAAGCAACCCAGTGATCACATGATTGGGAGAGATATTCAGCCATTGGAAGTAACAATGAAGGTTCCCAGGGGTGGACATGTTTCATGTGCAGACTATTGTATAGGGGTCAAGTAGTAAAAGGATCCACTGCCACCTTATAGGCAGCTTCCTACTGCCCATTAGATTGCATGTAATAATACATCTCATAGCTTACAGATACTGTTGGGTTGTTAGAGGAACATGAGGGGGAGCTCTATGAAAGGCCGACATGCTGTTCTTATGCAGGTGACCTCTGCTTTCTGTGTCCAACCCTGAAGGTTCCTATTGATGACAACAAGAAACAGAAATCAAGAAAACACTGGTGCAGAAAATACATAGAAAAATCCTCATATTTTTTTATCATACAAATAGTAATGTGGTAAATATATAAAGAATAATTGTATATGTCAATCACTAATCAATCAGGTTATATGAATATTGTGCAGGAATATGTCTTTACTGTTTACAGAACGAGTCAATAAGCTGACCTCTGTCTCTCTTTTTTTGGAGATGGAGCGCCACACTTTTGAAAGGACACCCCACTATGACTACACGGATGACGAGGTAAATCTCATGTTTGTGTTGACTTTCATTAATCCTATAGTTGTGAATAATAATTGCTCTGTTAAAGTGAATCTTCTCCTGAATCATCTCCATACAAGGTGTAGAATCTGCAGATCTTTGCATTTAGGTGCTAGAGGGATAAGATTACCCATACATTTAGTTTTGATGATCGCCTGTGTTACCAGCTGAAGAGTCAAACAGTTGGTGCTAAGTTTCAGCAGCATCTCCTCCCTCCTCTGTTTTGTCGGATTAAGGAACTGAGTAGTGACGTGGGCTGTCAATCATGCCGAGGGGACATTACTGCACCCAGAGCGGCGAGACTAGATAAGTATAGCTCCCGTCTAGGGGGCTACTTACAGGGCTGCTGGGGGGGGGGGGGACTTACAAACTGCAAATCCTCCCCATCCCTGTGGACAGAAATGTCCTCCGGGGATGGTGCAGATGAAGATATTACTACACTGCTCAAAAAAATAAAGGGAACACTTAAATAACACAATTGCACTCCAAGTCAATAACATTTCTGTGAAATCACACTGTCCACTCAGGAAGAACACTGATTGACAATCAATTTCACATGCTGTTGTGCAAATGGAACAGACAACAGGTGGAAATTATAGGCAATTAACAAAACACCCCCAATAAAGGAGCGGTTCTGCAGGTGGTGACCACAGACCACTTCTCAGTTCCTATGCTTCCTGGCTGATGTTTTGGTCACTTTTGAATGCTGGCGGTGCTTTCCTTCTAGTGGTAGCATGAGACTGAGTCTACAACCCACACAAGTGGCTCAGGTAGTTCAGCTCTTCCAGGATGGCACATCAATGTGAGCTGTGGCAAGAAGGTTTGCTGTGTCTGTCAGCCTAGTGTCCAGAGCATGGAGGCGCTACCAGGAGACAGGCCAGTACATCAAGAGACATGGAGTAGGAGGGCAACAACCCAGCAGCAGGACCGGTACCTCGGCCTTTGTGCAAGGAGGAGCAGGAGGAAAACTGCCAGAGCCCTGTAAAACGACCTCCAGCAGGCCACAAATGTGCATGTGTTTACTCAAACGGTCAGAAACAGACTCCATGAGGGTGGTATTAGGGCCCGACGTCCACAGGTGGGGGTTGTGCTTACCAGAAAATACCAAGATTGGCAAATGCGCCACTGTTGCCCTGTGCTCTTCACGGATGAAAGCAGGTTCACACTTAGCACATGTGACAGACTGCTTTCTAAAAAAAAAAAAAAAAAAATGTGGCTGTGACAGGGGGAAAATAGCCTAAAAGGCCATACGAACCCAGCCTTGGTCCCCCGCAGCTCCTGTGTGTCTCCTGGTCCCCTGATCTTCTCTTTTCTTCCTGCCTTTGAGACAGGCAATTAGTCCAGGACTTGCTCGCTCAGCCAATAACTGGCTGTCAGAGGACACTACTGTGAAGAAGAAAGATCGGGGGACCTAACCGGGGCGAAACAAAGCTGGGGTGGACCAACAGGGCATTGGGCTAGATATATATCTATCTATATTTTTTTTTTCCTGCCCCAGCAGCATATGATTCATTTTTTTTTTTTTTATTTTTTTTTTTTTTAGAAAACATTGGAATACCCCTTTAATATTTAAAGGGGAACTCCGGTGGAAAAATTATGTTTTCAAATCAATTGATGCTATAAAGTTAAACAGTTTTGTAAATTACTTCTATTTAAAAATCTTAACCCTTCTAGTACTTATCAGCTGCTGTATACTACAGATATACTACAGAGAAATTTGTGAAATTCTTCACAGTCTGACAAGTCCAGTCTGTCCATGTTAGGGACTGTCCAGAGCTGGAGAGGTTTTCTATGGGATTATGCTTCTAATCTGGACAGTTCCTGACATGGACAGTTGTGTCAACAGAGAGCACTGTGGTCAGACTGGAAATAACTACACAAACTTCTCTGTAGTATATCTGTAGTATACAGCAGCTGATAAGTACTAGAAGGATTACAAATCTGTTAAACTTTCTGGCACCAGTTGATTTGAAAACATTTGTTTTCCACTCTTTAAAGGTCTAACACATTGATAGGCTGCGCTCTTTCACTTTAATGGAACTGCCCTGCATTATCATTCACAGCTGCCTATATGGACAACCTGCTAATCCTGTAGACATAATGAAGAAGATGAGAAAGATGACCAGTTGCCCATTGCAACCAATTAAATTGCTTCTTCAATTTTTGAACAGGCCTCTGAAAAATAAAAGAAGCACTCTGATTGGTTGTAAGGGCAACTGGTAAACTTTTCCTAGACATAGGTTTTGATAACATTTCCCCCATGGTGTTCAGGGAGCATCCCAACCGTCAAATATTGGTGGCCTTTCCTAAAGACAGGCCATCGACATTTACCTCTTAGTGGAGAGTAATAACACTACAGGTTATGGATACTAGATTCAAAAGGACAGAACGTTGGTTCAGGGATTTATTCTGATGCCATATTTGGAATCAGGAAGGAACATTTCCACCTGGTATTGGGCAATTGGCATGAGCCTTATAAGGTTTTTTTTTGCCTTCCTCTGGATCAACACAGTAGTGACACAATAGGCATATAGGTTGAACTTGATTAACTTTTTTTTAAAAATCTTTTTTCAATTGTGGGGAAGATTTATTAAACCTGTGCAGAGGAAACATTTACCAGTTTCCCATAGCAACAAATCAGGTTGCTCCTTTCATTTTTAAAAAAGCCTCTGAAAAAGAAAAAAAAGAAATCTAATTGGTTGCTATGGGCAACTGGTCAACTTTTCCTCTGCACAGATTTTGACACATCTCCTCCTTTCTAAGTATCTGTCCCCCAAAATAGAGCCTAAAATCCTGAATCCTGGATGTTTGGTGCCATCTTTTCAAAAAGGCAATGTTGAAATCTATGTTGATATTTATTTCTTTATTTTTCTTAGTACCTAATATGATAGATTTACCAAGACCAGCAATTCATAACAGATGTAAAGTAAACTATCTACAGCCAACCCATACACAATGTATAGAGAGGCAGAGCACATACATGACTGCCTTTCCATGCTCGATATCACAGGTGGTCACAACAATGAGACCCCTGCAATCATACTGCATACTTATCCCCCATTCTGGGAATAGGGTATACATCTTAACCTCTTAAGGACGCAGGGCGTATGGATACGCCCTGCATTCCGAGTCCTTAAGGACGCAAGGCGTATCCATACGCCCGTGGGAATTTCGGTCCCCACCGTTAGCCGGTTGGGGACCGGAGCCGGATGCCTGCTGAAATCTGCCCGCCCCTGGTTGTCAAGGGGCTCTGGAAAGAAGATGGAGGCCGTACCTGCAGGAGAAGATGCCTGGGGACCTGGGATCTTCGCTTGAGCCTGCAGGATCCTGATCAGGTAGGGAATCCACAGTGGGGGGGTGGAATTGAAAGTGAAAGTAAATCGATCTTTACCGTGGCAACCACTAGGGGGGCCAAACTGCAACTCCCAGCATGCCCAGAGAGCCAAAGGCTGTCTGGGCATGCTGGGAGTTGTAGTTTTGCAACATCTGGAGGGTCACAGTTTGGAGACCACTGTTACAGTGGTACCCAAACAGTAGCCCTCCAGATGTTGCCAAACTACAACTCTCAGCATGCCTCGACTGCCCAGGCATGCTGGGAGTTGTAGTTCTGTAACATCTGTCCCTTCAGATTTAGTAATTTTCATGACATTTTTGAAAATTGCTGCTCTACTTTGAAGCCCTCTAATTTTTTCAAAAAGCAAAAATATGTCCATTTTATGATGCCAACATAAAGTGGACATATTGTGTTTGTGAAGAAAAATAAAATGTATCTGGAATATCCATTTTCCTTACAATTAGAGAGCTTCAAAGTTAGAAAAATGCAAAATTTTCTAAATTTTCATGAAATTTTGGGATTTTTCACCAAAAAAGGATGCAAGTAACGCCGAAAATTTACCCCCAAAATAAAGTAGAATATGTCACGAAAAAACAATCAGAATCAGAATATTCGGTAAAAGCGTTTTCGCGTTATTAATTTGTAAAGTGACGGTGGTCAGAATTGCGAAAAAGGGCTCAGTCCTTAAGGTGAAAAAGGGCTGCGTCCTTAAGGGGTTAATAATGGGACAAACCCTTTAGGGTCTATTCACACAGCAGAATTTCCACACCAATTCCGCTTCCTTGGGTGGTTTCTGGCTTGTGGATTTTATGCGGAATTTGTGCTTAATCTGTGCAGAAATTCAGAAGTGTTAATGGGAGAGAGGAATCCCATAGAAGTCTATTGGGCTTTCATTTGAGGCAGAATTCCACAAGCGCAAATTCTGCTGTGTGAATAGACCCTTAGGCTATAATTCCACTTGGGATTTTGTGCAAAATTGCCCCCATTCTGTCGCACAGAGTTTTTTGCCTTGAAAAAGCGCTGCAGCCAGATTTCAATAAGGAACTGCAAAATGCTAGGTCCACTTGCCATTTTTGAGTTTGGCATTTTATAAATCTTTTTGGCTCAGTGGGTGATTTTCAAAAACGACCTCATGTTGAAAACATGGCGTTTTTCGAGCAAATCTGATTTATCTGCGAAGGCACGGATGCTGACCGCTGTGATTGGCCATACAGTACCGGCCAATCACCGGCAAACATGAATAAGTTATGTGAAGTTCTGTTCACATCACTGGCCGGAGTACGGTACAGTGCAGGGATGTGGAGCGGTGTTGCGTGTCACCTGCTTCTCATGACTAGAAATTATGATCACAATGGGTCTCAGGAGTGAGACCCGCTGTGATCTGTCACTTAGTGCAGGTACTACTGCTCCCAACATTGAACAGACTCTGTAGTACCACAATAATCACGCACATATAGTTGATATCGGATTTTACACTGTATTTATTAAAAATATCATTATTAAAATACATCAAAAACATTATTAATAAAAAGTTTTAGAAAATTAAGATAAAAATATATATTATTTTTACAATTACATGGACCCTTTATCCATTTGGGCTATTGCCGGCTACATTTTCACGTCCCTGACCGCTCACATCAATCATTACCTGATTGAAAATGTAAAAAACTTTTTGTCATAAAAAAGAAATACTTAATTCCCTACAAATTTTCCCATCCCTACTTCTTCATTTTAAATTTTTTTTCTCTTGTACCAAACTAAATTTGTTAAAATACACCCACAAGGAATCTACCAAAAGGTAAAAACACCTGAAAAAACACCTGAAAAAAATCAGTGGCAGTTTTTCATGCATTTTTTCTGGTGTTTTTTTAGCCTAAAAAAAACACCAGTACAAAGCTTTAGTGTAATTCTAGCCTTAGGCTTCGTCCTATAGATTATTACTTAGATAAGATACAAATAAAGACATTTGATAGGGGAAATGAGTAAAACAAGATCATTTTATTTCATCATAATGTATAGATATAATACATTACGCCATAATATGTTTAATGAGCTGAATAAAACTAAGTTTAATCTGTTCTGTTCTAGGTCTTTGAGATGAACAGAAGGGCCATAGACATTATCACAGCGTTCCAGGAAGAAGTAAGTGACATTGGAGATAATCAAATTTGTTATATAAAAGTATACATATAAAGTTTAGTAGGCATTCAGGGGATTCATCAATTGTGATATTTTTGTTGATTTGTGAAAAAGGCAAATAATTGCACAATTTGTGCACTAACTGCAGATGTGTGATTATTTGCTGTTTAAGACGGTACTTGCTAAAGGGGTGTGACCTATTGAAAAGGGGTGTGGTTGCTCACCGTTTACACTGCCAGACTAAACTGCTGCTAAGATCTCCCCTTGCTCAGAGCTGGCGGAGATATCATCATGGGTGCACAGGTTTACTGGACTTATATAGAGGTGTCTGCTTCTTCATAAATCCAGGGAGCCTGTGCGCTGGCAGGGAAGCCTGTGCGCTGGCAGGGAAGCCTGTGTGCTGACAGGGAAGCCCGTACGCTGACAGGAGAGCCCGTACGCTGACAGGAGAACCCGTACGCTGACAGGGGAGCCTGTGTGCTGGTGGGGGGAGCCCGTACGCTGGCAGGGGAGCCCGTGCGCTGACAGGGGAGCCTGTGCGCTGGCAGGGAAGCCCGTACGCTGACAGGAGAGCCCGTACGCTGACAGGGGAGCCTGTGCGCTGGTGGGGGGAGCCCGTACGCTGGCAGGGGAGCCTGTATGCTGATGAGGCTTCATAAATGCCCCCTAGATTATGTTATGGCAGATTTTACCAGTTTTGATGAATGTGTCAGTAATCTTATGTCTATGTAACTAACCCTAATAGACCCCAAATATCTGTGCACACAGTATAAATGACCTGCACCATTGTTTCCATCGATGAAACTGGCACCGGAGGTTCCTCTTTCCTAGGATATATCAAGCTTATTTACCCAGCCCAAAGAACTGTCCAGAGTAGAAGAACCTTCATTCCTCATATCCCATGGTGCCATAAGGAATTTTAGGAACTCATACAGCCACAGCGTCTGTCCCTCCCTCCTCCCTTCCAAAAGCAATAGTCCAAAAAACTACTTTTTTAACCTCTTAAGGACCCTTGATATACGCGTATGTCATGACACCCTGGTACTTAAGGACCAGGACCCATGACGTATGCGTACGTCATGGAGTATTCCGGTCCCCGCAGCGCGCCGGGCGGGGATCGGACCGGGATGCCTGCTGAAATCCTTCAGAACCCCCCCCCCCATGTCGGCGAACGCGGCAACTCGCAAGTGAATTCACACTTGCGATTTGTGCAATTACGGGTCTATGGTGACCCGGAATATAAGGGGGATTGCGATCCCCCTGAAGGGATAGGAGTGAGGTGGCAGGGGTGCCACCCCTCCTATCCCTGCTATTGGTCGTATAGACGCGACGACCAATAGCAGATCGGGGGCGGGGGGGGGGTTACTTTCGGTTTCCCCATTCTGCCCACCCACAATAGGCGGGGCAGGACGGAGAAACAGACAGGGACCGGCGCCGAAGGTCACTTACCGATCTGCGGAGGCTGCGGGCGACGGTGATCGGTGGGCAACGATGTTGTGCGGCTGGCTCCCTGGATCCTAGGGAAGCCGATGAGTTGCCTAGCAACATCTGGAGGGCTACAGTTTGAGACCACTATACAGTGGTCTCAAAACTGTAGCCCTACAGATGTTACAAAACTACAGTTTTGGAGTTGTAGTTTTGCAACAGCTGGAGACACACTGGTTTGAAAATACTGAGTTAGGTAACAGAACCTAACTGAAGGTTTTCCAACCAGAGTGTCTCCAGCTGTTGCAAACGTACAACTCACAGCATGCACGGTCTGTCAGTACATGCTGGGAGTTGTAATTTTGAAAAAGCTGGAGGTTTGACCCCCCCCCCCCCCCCCATGTGAATGTACAGGGTACATTCACACGGGCAGGTTTACAGTAAGTTTCCTGCTTGAAGTTTGAGCTGCAGAGCAAACTCCTAGCTGGAAACTCACCGTAACCCGCCAGTGCGAATGCACCCTAAAAACACTACACTACACTAACACATAATGAAATGTAAAACACAACATATACACCCCCTTACACTGTTCCCCCCCCCCCCCCCCAATAAAAATGAAAAACGTATTGTATGACAGTGTTTCCAAAACGGAGCCTCCAGCTGTTGCAAAACAACAACTCCCAGCATTTCCGGACAGCCACTGACTGTCCAGGCATGCTGGGAGTTTAGCAACAGCTGGAGGCACCCTTTTTGGGAATCACTGGTGTAGAATACCCCTATGTCCACCCCTATGCAATCCCTAATTTAGTCCTCAAATGCGCATGGAGCTCTCTCATTGCAGAGCCCTGTCGTATTTCAAGGTATCAGTTTAGGGTCACATATGGGGTATTTCCATGCAGCTAAAGCAGGACGAAATTGCTTTCTGACATCAAGTTAGACTACATTCACACCACTATTTTTATCATACGTTTGCCAGATCACCTGTAGAAATTTCAAAGTTGGCCACTGCCATATCCCCGCCAGACCCACGCCACATCTCATTCTCATTTTTGAGACTGGAGTCAGATAGTGACTTTGGTCGGCTCATTTTTGCACCGCATCAGTTTTATTGCCGGACTTAAACCGCAACATTCCATGGTTTTTCCGTCCAGCAACAAAACCAGATTTTGTTGTGAAAAATTATCTGACCAGAGTCACTATCTAACTCCAGTTGGCTCATGCAAATCAATGAGACAGGTCTGTCGAGGATACAGCAGCGGACGGTTTTGAAATTTCCGGCGATCCGGCGACTGTATGAAGAAATCGTGGTGTGAATGTTCCCTCTGTGATCATTTTTCCAGAAGGGGCGATTTCCCCATGGACACCCATGCTTGCACTATAGATCTACAATAAAGCTGTGAATTATAATACACAGAAGAAAGTGCTGAACTTTTCCCAAAGGAATCCTACAAATATTTACAGGCATATTTAAAGTTGTGAATAAACCGGGCTATTCACAAAACGTAAATCCTCAATTCCAGCCACCAGCCAATTGCATAAGGTCTAAAATACATAGAGCATATAATGACACTGCCAGTGAAGAGACGTAGTAATAAAAGGGGAGACCAAATTTAGGGAATACACTTGCTTTAAAAGATGTGTCTTTAGGGCATGTTTGAAACTGAGGAAGATGGATATAAGCCTGATGGTCCGAGGTATTGCATTACAGAGAACTGGTGCAGCACAAGCAAAGTCTTAGAGGTGGAATTGAGGGGTTCAGATTAAAGAAGATGTTAACTTTAGATCATTTCACTACTTATTAGCTGCTGAATATTACAGAGGAAATTCTTTTCTTTTTGGAACACAGTGCTCTCTGCTGACATCATGTCCACAGTGCTCTCTGTTGACATTTCTGTCCATTTTAGGAACTGTCCAGAGCAGCATATGTTTTCTATGGGGATTTTCTCCTACTCTGGACAGTTTTTAAAATGGACAGAGGTGTCAGCAGAGAGCACTGTGGTCATGACGTTAGCAGAGAGCTCTATGTAAGAAAATAATTTCCTCTGTAGTATTCAGCAGCTAATAAGTACTGGAAGGATTAAGATTTTTTTTAATAGAAGTAATTTACAAATCTGTTTAACTTTCTGGCACCAGTTGATTAAAAAAAAAAGTTTTCCACCGGAGTATCCCTTTAAGATCACATAACAGCTGTAGAGAAAGATGAATCTGGCAGTGGCATTTAGGATGGACTGGAGAGGGAGAGTTTAGAGAAGGGAAGGCCTATTAGTAAAGAGTTTCAGTAGTCCAGGTGGGAATGAATTAAAGCATCCACAATAGTTTTGGTTGTTTCAGCAGTAAATGAGGGGTGCGTGGAAGACAGATCTGAGTCTACCATAACTTCAAGACAGCGGGTTTACTGTCCAGGAGTAATGGTTGTACCACTCACCGAGATGGAGATGTCAGGTTTAGGTAGATTAAATGGAGGAAATACAAGAAGTTCTGTAATAGAAAGATTTCTTTTCAGGAATAGGGAGGACACAATGTTAGAGACAGCAAAGAGAAAGTTGCTGGTGTTCTGTAGGAGTGCGGGGGTGATGATACGGGAAGAGGTAGAGAGCTGTATGTCATCAGCGGAGAGATGGTACTGGAGTTCAAATCTACTGAGGAGAAGGCCCAGGAAGGGTCCCTGAACCCCAACAACAAGAGCAGCAGGGAAATAGCTAGAGATAGGGATTGATACACCGAAGGAGCGTTCACGGAGGTAGGAAACAAAAACCAGGAGAGAGAGGAATCTTTAAGAACAATGGAGTGGAGTATAGCAAGAAGTAATTGGTGATCTACAGTGTCAAATGCTGCATAGAGATCAAGAAGAATCAGTAGAGAGAATTGCTATTAGATTTAACCATAAGACATCATTAGTGACTTCGGTTAAGCCAGTTTCTGTGGAGAATGGGGAATGTAATCCAGACAGTAAGGGGTCAAGGAGAGAGTTCCTGGAGAGATAATGGATTAGGTGGGAATAGACCAAGCATTCCAGGAGTTTGGAGATGAAGTGGAGAGACAGGTCAATAGTTAGCTGCACAGGATCCAGAGATGTTTTCTTCAGAAATGGGGTTATGACAGAATGTTTGAAGGAGGAATGAAAGATTTTAGTTATGTGATTAGTGATGGCAGGGGAGAGAATGCGGTAACACGGTGAGAGGATGTACCTGTATATACTTTCATGTACTGATTCATAGCACTATATACATGTATATAGCATCATGTACCTGTATATTACATCACCTACCTGTATATACCACCATTGAACTTTATATTTCATCACCTACCAGTACAAACCACCATGTAGATAGCAGCGTATGCCTGTGCAGCTGGCTTTTTTGGGGGTAGGGGTGTGCTGATACAGGACTTCACCAGGGGCACAATGGACACTATAGTGCCCCACACAGTAGTTAGATCTCAGTATAGTGTCCCTCACAGGAGATTGTAGGGATGTACTGATATTGGTATCAGTCAGGATATAGGTATGAACTTCGTATACTCGTGCAAATGTCCCTGCTAACATATGATGTAGATATAAGAAAGGCTTTCTTCACAACGGTCACATGGGTTCAGTTTTAAAGACATGATGAATATGAAGGATTTGTTATAATCTAGTTTCTAAAAGATCTTCTAAATAGAATTACACAGAATGCTGCAGTATTCTAGAAGACAGAGACTACGTGCGCTCTTTTCTTATAGATATTTTCTTTATTAATAGATAAGCCCTTCAATACATAAGTATGTTCTGAATACCTACATTAGATTGAAGTAACAATAACTTATTTCTGTTTTATTTTTCATGTGGACAGAACAGAGAACAGGAACTAAGGATCACCCAATACTATGTAAGTGATATAACAAATAACCATATTAGCTCCTTATAGACAGAGGCAATTTTCATTTTTTTGCAGTTTCAGTTTTTCCTCCTCTCTTCTTATAGTCATAAAAATGTTTCATAAAATATGCTGGGAAACAAAAAATGTATTTTAAGGTGAAAACGAACACAAATTTTTTTTTTTTTTTTATCTGAGTTGGGGGTGCTATTTTTTATACATTGTTTATTATGCTCGTTAACTGACATGTTATGTTGATGCTTTTAAAATGTACACATATGCTTAAAGAGGTACTCCAGGGAAGTATATATATATATATATATATATATATATATATATATATATATACATATATATATATATATATATATATATATATATATATAAATAGTCCAACAGGAAGCATGAAGCGGCACTCCAGCGATTTCAAGATAAGAAAAAGTTACTTTATTCACCCATAGTGCTACATTTCGACCCTCTCAATGGAGTCTTTATCAAGCATGCTTGAAATCGCTGGAGTGCCGCTTCATGCTTCCTGTTGGACTATTTTTGTTTGATGCACCTTTGGTCAACGTTGGAGCTGGCTGAGCACCCACAGATCTATTATATAGGGCTAGAAGCCCCTTCATGGTGCTCCTTAACTACTATTTTCAATTTTATATAATATATATATTTATGAAAAGAGCACAAACCAAAGCAACCACACTACCTGGATATGTACCCTGTAAACTATCCTGCCTGATATGCATTGTCTTCTCTGGCTTCTTGAAATTCTTTGCCATCTTTCCCTCGCCTTGCCTACATCTCCCAGCAATCATTGCAGCACTGCTCTGTCAGCTGGCTCCCTTCTGCAGTGAGCAGCAGAGAGAGGTTCAGTGTCTGATTGGCTGAGGCTTCACACACCTCACAGTTCTTAGCACTAAAGAGAGCATGACCATCAGTGCAGGGTAGAAACCACATGGTCTGTGTCTCACAGGAAGGTGGGGGTTGCTTTCAGATAGTTATTTGGACAGAGACAGAGTGGATGGCTGGATGATGTCATTCCCTCACTTTATGCACATAAGTAACAACTAAAGAGGGGAGACTGCTCTATATAGCTAATGAATGATATTTAGACAATTAAATACGTTGATGAGAGGAAAAGATGGGCTATAGGTTTAGTTTCCCAGAGTACCCCTTTTTACACCTGTGGAATCATTTTAGGGCTCTTTTTTTCTGTATAAGTCATTCCCCATGCAGGATTAATAAGGTTAAGTTTTATGAGTTAGGATAATTATACATGCAGTTATTCCAAATATGCAAACAACATTTTTTTTTCTTTACTTTTTTGTATGGGGAGGGTTAATTTATATTTGTAAAAACAGATTTCTTTTTCTTTACACGTTAACAGCCAATTACTGTTGGGGCTTGCTGGAAGATGTGGTTTTGCAACTTTTGTAGGTCTAGAGTTTGGTGACCAATGCCCAAGGGGACTTGTATGAGCAATGGTTAGATGACTTATACAGATTTATGCAGGACATATGTCCTTTATTGATCTAAGTGATTTACATACATCCCACTCCATACATCCTACAACACGCGCTCAGAGATAAGAGACGGACTGCAGTTCTGGAGATCGTGGAGGTCCCAGCAGTCAGACCCTCCTCAATTATACTCTTACCTTCAACCTGTGGATATGGATTAAGACATTTTTACTGCATCCTTGAGGACTGATTTTTTATTTTCTCTGTAATTAATTGTTTTGCATTGTAGTATAAGCCCTCTGTGGTTATGCACAACATCAGAAACCTTGGTTACTAGTTTATTTTGTTAAAGTGAGCTACACATATCTTTCTTCTTGTTCATTGTTTCATAAACCTTGTTGTTATCATTCATGAGTCAACCTAAAAGAAGTATTTCCTAGAGAAAAGTGATATTTGCCCAAAATTGCCTACAAATAAAGACACCATCGTTGGACCTCTGTTGTCTCATTATGTCAAAGTCTTGGCTTTGGATCCCCTGATACTGTTCTAGTCGAGAGCAACCCTTTCTGACGGAGGATATTACAACAATCATGGAAGGCTGGATGAGGCAAATCATACAGATTATCTGATTTACTTATGTGTGAAGGAAGAAGAGGAGAAGAAGGAGAAGGAAAACAAAGAAGAGGAAGAGGAAAAAGAGGAGGATGAAGGGGAGGAAAAAGAAGAGGAAGAGAAGGAGAAAAAGAAGAAATATGAAGAGGAGAAGGAGAACGAAGATGAGAAGCAGGATGAAGGGGACAATGAAGAAAAAAAAGAAGAGAAGGAGGAAGAGAATGACAGAAAGGAGAAAGAACAAGTGGAGAAGAATGAAGGGCAGAATGAAGCAGAGGAAGAGGTAAAGAAGGAGAAAGATGAAAAGGTAATAGAAGAAGAAGAAGAAGAAGAGCTAACTTGCTGCACGTGGTTTTGTACACCAACTAGAGCCTTCATCAGCAGCGTAACAAACTTTTTCTTTACCAAATGTGGAGGACTCCCTTAACATCAAGTGGAGTCTGGAGGAGGCGCTGTTAAAGAGATTATCAATAGGTATTACCTTTCTTCCCTTCCCAGCAGCTCACTTCTGATTTGGTCTCTACTCTTCCTAATACCTTCTGGTATGAAAAGGTAGATCTTAGATGGCAGAGCAGGTACTATGCTGAAGCCTTTACATGCAGGTGAAACCAGTGGCAGCAAATGTATGCAACATTGTGTGTACATTGGCTACCATATGGAGGCATGGTTTTGCCCACATGTGGTGACCACAACAAAGTACTTGACCCACCATCTCATTCCCCCCCTTTTATTCCAGGTGATAAGTCAACAGGGAAAGAGACCAAGCTTGAAGTGAGCCACTGGGAACCAGGGAAAGATAATGCCATTTTAGATGCTGAGATAACCCCTTTAACATGTAGAGGCAAATGAGGCGCCATTACTATCAGGAGGGTTCATTTGCCTCATATGGGGTAGGAGGAGACCCCCTTTAAGATCAAAGATTGGAGGACAAGACTCCCTTAAGACCACTGGAGTCTGGAGGAGGCGCTGTTAAAGAGGTTATCAAGACAGCTGAAAAGGTATGACCTTCCTTCGCTTCCCAGCCACTGGAGAGAGGGAAAAGTTTATGCCATTTTAGCTCCTTTGATAACCCCTTTAACATAAAGAGGCAAATGAGGCGCCTATAACATCAGGAGGATTCATTTGCCTCATAAGGGGTAGGAGGAGACCCCCTTTAAGATCAAAGACTGGAGGACAAGACTCCCTTAAGACCACTGGAGTCTGGAGGAGGCGCTGTTAAAGAGGTTATCAAGACAGCTGAAAAAGTATGACCTTACCTCGCTTCCCAGCAGCTCACTTCTGCTTTGGTCTTGACTCATCCTGATACCTTCTGGTATGAAAATGGAAGGCCGAGATGGGGGAGCAGGTAGCATGTTGCAGTCGTCACATGCAGGCGAAATCAGTGGCGGCAAATGTATGCAACATCGGAGGCCTGGTTTCACCCACATGTGGTGACCACAACACATTACCTGACCCCTTATTTCAGCCACCCCCTTTATTCCAGGTGAGAAGGTATAGGGATGAGATGAGAGCTATGTGGAAAAGAACCACTGGAGGTAGGGGAAAGTTTATGCCATTTTAGCTCCTCTGATAACCCCTTTAACATATAGAGGCAAATGAGGCGCATTTAACATCAGGAGGATTCATTTGCCTCATAAGGGGTAGGAGGAGACCCCCTTTAAGATCAAAGACTGGAGGACAAGACTCCCTTAAGACCACTGGAGTCTGGAGGAGGCGCTGTTAAAGAGGTTATCAAGAAATCTGAAAAGGTATGACCTTACCTTGCTTTCCCAGCAGCTCACTTCTGGATTGGTCTCGACTCGTCCTGATACCTTCTGGTATGAAAATGGAGGGCCGAGATGGGGGAGCAGGTAGCATGTTGCAGTCGTCACATGCAGGCGAAATCAGTGGCGGCAAATGTATGCAACATCGGAGGCCTGGTTTCACCCACATGTGGTGACCATAACACATTACCTGACCCCTTTTGTCAGCCACCCCCTTTATTCCAGGTGAGAAGGTATCGGGATGAGATGAGAGCTAACTGGAAAAGAGCTGGAGGGAGGGGAAAGTTTATGCCATTTTAGCTCCTTTGATAACCCCTTTAACATATAGAGGCAAATGAGGCGCCTTTTACATCAGGAGGATTCATTTGCCTCATAAGGGGTAGGAGGAGACCCCCTTTAAGATCAAAGATTGGAGGACAAGACTCCCTTAAGACCACTGGAGTCTGGAGGAGGCGCTGTTAAAGAGGTTATCAAGACAGCTGAAAAGGTATGACCTTCCTTCGCTTCCCAGCCACTGGAGAGAGGGAAAAGTTTATGCCATTTTAGCTCCTCTGATAACCCCTTTAACAGAGGCAAATGAGGCGCCTTTAACATCAGGAGGATTCTTTTGCCTCATAAGGGGTAGGAGGAGACCCCCTTTAAGATCAAAGACTGGAGGACAAGACTCCCTTAAGACCACCGGAGTCTGGAGGAGGCGCTGTTAAAGAGGTTATCAAGACAGCTGAAAAAGTATGACCTTACCTCGCTTCCCAGCAGCTCACTTCTGCTTTGGTCTTGACTCATCCTGATACCTTCTGGTATGAAAATGGAGGGCCGAGATGCAGGAGCAGGTAGCATGTTGCAGTCGTCACATGCAGGCGAAATCAGTGGCAGCAAATGTACGCAACATCGTATGTACATTGTCTACCACATGGAGGCCTGGTTTCACCCACATGTGGTGACCACAACACATTACCTGACCCCTTATTTCAGCCACCCCCTTTATTCCAGGTGAGAAGGTATCGGGATGAGATGAGAGCTATGTGGAAAAGAGCCACTGGAGGTAGGGGAAAGTTTATGCCATTTTAGCTCCTCTGATAACCCCTTTAACATATAGAGGCAAATGAGGCGCCTTTTACATCAGGAGGATTCATTTGCCTCATAAGGGGTAGGAGGAGACCCCCTTTAAGATCAAATACTGGAGGACAAGACTCCCTTAAGACCAGTGGAGTCTGGAGGAGGCGCTGTTAAAGCGGTTATCAAGACAGCAGAAAAGGTATGACCTTCCTTCGCTTCCCAGCCACTGGAGAGAGGGAAAGGTTATGCCATTTTAGCTCCTCTGATAACCCCTTTAACAGAGGCAAATGAGGCGCCTTTAACATCAGGAGGATTCATTTGCCTCATAAGGGGTAGGAGGAGACCCCCTTTAAGATCAAAGATTGGAGGACAAGACCCCCTTAAGACCACTGGAGTCTGGAGGAGGCGCTGTTAAAGAGGTTATCAAGACAGCTGAAAAGGTATGACCTTCCTTCGCTTCCCAGCCACTGGAGAGAGGGAAAAGTTTATGCCATTTTAGCTCCTCTGATAACCCCTTTAACAGAGGCAAATGAGGCGCCTTTAACATCAGGAGGATTAATTTGCCTCATAAGGGGTAGGAGGAGACCCCCTTTAAGATCAAAGACTGGAGGACAAGACTCCCTTAAGACCACCGGAGTCTGGAGGAGGCGCTGTTAAAGAGGTTATCAAGAAAGCTGAAAAAGTATGACCTTCCTTCGCTTCCCAGCAGCTAACTTCTGCTTTGGTCTTGACTCATCCTGATACCTTCTGGTATGAAAATGGAGGGCCGAGATGCAGGAGCAGGTAGCATGTTGCAGTCGTCACATGCAGGCGAAATCAGTGGCAGCAAATGTACGCAACATCGTATGTACATTGTCTACCACATGGAGGCCTGGTTTCACCCACATGTGGTGACCACAACACATTACCTGACCCCTTATTTCAGCCACCCCCTTTATTCCAGGTGAGAAGGTATCGGGATGAGATGAGAGCTATGTGGAAAAGAGCCACTGGAGGTAGGGGAAAGTTTATGCCATTTTAGCTCCTCTGATAACCCCTTTAACATATAGAGGCAAATGAGGCGCCTTTTACATCAGGAGGATTCATTTGCCTCATAAGGGGTAGGAGGAGACCCCCTTTAAGATCAAATACTGGAGGACAAGACTCCCTTAAGACCAGTGGAGTCTGGAGGAGGCGCTGTTAAAGCGGTTATCAAGACAGCTGAAAAGGTATGACCTTCCTTCGCTTCCCAGCCACTGGAGAGAGGGAAAAGTTTATGCCATTTTAGCTCCTCTGATAACCCCTTTAACAGAGGCAAATGAGGCGCCTTTAACATCAGGAGGATTCATTTGCCTCATAAGGGGTAGGAGGAGACCCCCTTTAAGATCAAAGATTGGAGGACAAGACTCCCTTAAGACCACTGGAGTCTGGAGGAGGCGCTGTTAAAGAGGTTATCAAGACAGCTGAAAAGGTATGACCTTCCTTCGCTTCCCAGCCACTGGAGAGAGGGAAAAGTTTATGCCATTTTAGCTCCTCTGATAACCCCTTTAACAGAGGCAAATGAGGCGCCTTTAACATCAGGAGGATTCATTTGCCTCATAAGGGGTAGGAGGAGACCCCCTTTAAGATCAAAGACTGGAGGACAAGACTCCCTTAAGACCACCGGAGTCTGGAGGAGGCGCTGTTAAA
This sequence comes from Hyla sarda, assembly GCF_029499605.1. Taxonomy (NCBI): domain Eukaryota; kingdom Metazoa; phylum Chordata; class Amphibia; order Anura; family Hylidae; genus Hyla; species Hyla sarda. The sequence goes on along the minus strand of NC_079196.1, from coordinate 193,614,162 downwards.
GAGGTTATCAAGACAGCTGAAAAAGTATGACCTTACCTTGCTTCCCAGCAGCTCACTTCTGCTTTGGTCTTGACTCATCCTGATACCTTCTGGTATGAAAATGGAGGGCCGAGATGCAGGAGCAGGTAGCATGTTGCAGTCGTCACATGCAGGCGAAATCAGTGGCAGCAAATGTACGCAACATCGTATGTACATTGTCTACCACATGGAGGCCTGGTTTCACCCACATGTGGTGACCACAACACATTACCTGACCCCTTATTTCAGCCACCCCCTTTATTCCAGGTGAGAAGGTATCGGGATGAGATGAGAGCTATGTGGAAAAGAGCCACTGGAGAGAGGGAAAAGTTTATGCCATTTTAGCTCCTCTGATAACCCCTTTAACATATAGAGGCAAATGAGGCGCCTTTTACATCAGGAGGATTCATTTGCCTCATAAGGGGTAGGAGGAGACCCCCTTTAAGATCAAATACTGGAGGACAAGACTCCCTTAAGACCAGTGGAGTCTGGAGGAGGCGCTGTTAAAGCGGTTATCAAGACAGCTGAAAAGGTATGACCTTCCTTCGCTTCCCAGCCACTGGAGAGAGGGAAAGGTTATGCCATTTTAGCTCCTCTGATAACCCCTTTAACAGAGGCAAATGAGGCGCCTTTTACATCAGGAGGATTCATTTGCCTCATAAGGGGTAGGAGGAGACCCCCTTTAAGATCAAAGATTGGAGGACAAGACTCCCTTAAGACCACTGGAGTCTGGAGGAGGCGCTGTTAAAGAGGTTATCAAGACAGCTGAAAAGGTATGACCTTCCTTCGCTTCCCAGCCACTGGAGAGAGGGAAAAGTTTATGCCATTTTAGCTCCTCTGATAACCCCTTTAACAGAGGCAAATGAGGCGCCTTTAACATCAGGAGGATTAATTTGCCTCATAAGGGGTAGGAGGAGACCCCCTTTAAGATCAAAGACTGGAGGACAAGACTCCCTTAAGACCACCGGAGTCTGGAGGAGGCGCTGTTAAAGAGGTTATCAAGAAAGCTGAAAAAGTATGACCTTACCTCGCTTCCCAACAGCTCACTTCTGCTTTGGTCTTGACTCATCCTGATACCTTCTGGTATGAAAATGGAGGGCCGAGATGCAGGAGCAGGTAGCATGTTGCAGTCGTCACATGCAGGCGAAATCAGTGGCAGCAAATGTACGCAACATCGTATGTACATTGTCTACCACATGGAGGCCTGGTTTCACCCACATGTGGTGACCACAACACATTACCTGACCCCTTATTTCAGCCACCCCCTTTATTCCAGGTGAGAAGGTATCGGGATGAGATGAGAGCTATGTGGAAAAAAGCCACTGGAGGTAGGGGAAAGTTTATGCCATTTTAGCTCCTCTGATAACCCCTTTAACATATAGAGGCAAATGAGGCGCCTTTTACATCAGGAGGATTCATTTGCCTCATAAGGGGTAGGAGGAGACCCCCTTTAAGATCAAAGACTGGAGGACAAGACTCTCTTAAGACCTTTGGAGTCTGGAGGGGGCGCTATTAAAGAGGTTATCAAGACAGCTGAAAAGGTATGACCTTCCTTCGCTTCCCAGCCACTGGAGAGAGGGAAAAGTTTATGCCATTTTAGCTCCTTTGATAACCCCTTTTACAGAGGCAAATGAGGCGCCTTTAACATCAGGAGGATTCATTTTCCTCATAAGGGGTAGGAGGAGACCCCCTTTAAGATCAAAAACTGGAGGACAAGACTCCCTTAAGACCACTGGAGTCTGGAGGAGGCGCTGTTAAAGAGGTTATCAAGACAGCTGAAAAAGTATGACCTTACCTCGCTTTCCAGCAGCTCACTTCTGCTTTGGTCTTGACTCATCCTGATACCTTCTGGTATGAAAATGGAGGGCCGAGATGTGGGAGCAGGTAGCATGTTGCAGTTGTCACATGCAGACGGAATCAGTGGCAGCAAATGTACGCAACATCGTATGTACATTGTCTACCACATGGAGGCCTGGTTTCACCCACATGTGGTGACCACAACACATTACCTGACCCCTTATTTCAGCCACCCCCTTTATTCCAGGTGAGAAGGTATAGGGAGGAGATGAGAGCTATGTGGAAAAGAGCCACTGGAGGTAGGGGAAAGTTTATGCCATTTTAGCTCCTCTGATAACCCCTTTAACATATAGAGGCAAATGAGGCGCCTTTTACATCAGGAGGATTCATTTGCCTCATAAGGGGTAGGAGGAGACCCCCTTTAAGATCAAATACTGGAGGACAAGACTCCCTTAAGACCAGTGGAGTCTGGAGGAGGCGCTGTTAAAGCGGTTATCAAGACAGCTGAAAAGGTATGACCTTCCTTCGCTTCCCAGCCACTGGAGAGAGGGAAAGGTTATGCCATTTTAGCTCCTCTGATAACCCCTTTAACAGAGGCAAATGAGGCGCCTTTTACATCAGGAGGATTCATTTGCCTCATAAGGGGTAGGAGGAGACCCCCTTTAAGATCAAAGATTGGAGGACAAGACTCCCTTAAGACCACTGGAGTCTGGAGGAGGCGCTGTTAAAGAGGTTATCAAGACAGCTGAAAAGGTATGACCTTCCTTCGCTTCCCAGCCACTGGAGAGAGGGAAAAGTTTATGCCATTTTAGCTCCTCTGATAACCCCTTTAACAGAGGCAAATGAGGCGCCTTTAACATCAGGAGGATTAATTTGCCTCATAAGGGGTAGGAGGAGACCCCCTTTAAGATCAAAGACTGGAGGACAAGACTCCCTTAAGACCACCGGAGTCTGGAGGAGGCGCTGTTAAAGAGGTTATCAAGAAAGCTGAAAAAGTATGACCTTACCTCGCTTCCCAACAGCTCACTTCTGCTTTGGTCTTGACTCATCCTGATACCTTCTGGTATGAAAATGGAGGGCCGAGATACAGGAGCAGGTAGCATGTTGCAGTCGTCACATGCAGGCGAAATCAGTGGCAGCAAATGTACGCAACATCGTATGTACATTGTCTACCACATGGAGGCCTGGTTTCACCCACATGTGGTGACCACAACACATTACCTGACCCCTTATTTCAGCCACCCCCTTTATTCCAGGTGAGAAGGTATCGGGATGAGATGAGAGCTATGTGGAAAAAAGCCACTGGAGGTAGGGGAAAGTTTATGCCATTTTAGCTCCTCTGATAACCCCTTTAACATATAGAGGCAAATGAGGCGCCTTTTACATCAGGAGGATTTATTTGCCTCATAAGGGGTAGGAGGAGACCCCCTTTAAGATCAAAGACTGGAGGACAAGACTCTCTTAAGACCTTTGGAGTCTGGAGGGGGCGCTATTAAAGAGGTTATCAAGACAGCTGAAAAGGTATGACCTTCCTTCGCTTCCCAGCCACTGGAGAGAGGGAAAAGTTTATGCCATTTTAGCTCCTTTGATAACCCCTTTTACAGAGGCAAATGAGGCGCCTTTAACATCAGGAGGATTCATTTTCCTCATAAGGGGTAGGAGGAGACCCCCTTTAAGATCAAAAACTGGAGGACAAGACTCCCTTAAGACCACTGGAGTCTGGAGGAGGCGCTGTTAAAGAGGTTATCAAGACAGCTGAAAAAGTATGACCTTACCTCGCTTTCCAGCAGCTCACTTCTGCTTTGGTCTTGACTCATCCTGATACCTTCTGGTATGAAAATGGAGGGCCGAGATGTGGGAGCAGGTAGCATGTTGCAGTTGTCACATGCAGACGGAATCAGTGGCAGCAAATGTACGCAACATCGTATGTACATTGTCTACCACATGGAGGCCTGGTTTCACCCACATGTGGTGACCACAACACATTACCTGACCCCTTATTTCAGCCACCCCCTTTATTCCAGGTGAGAAGGTATAGGGAGGAGATGAGAGCTATGTGGAAAAGAGCCACTGGAGGTAGGGGAAAGTTTATGCCATTTTAGCTCCTCTGATAACCCCTTTAACATATAGAGGCAAATGAGGCGCCTTTTACATCAGGAGGATTCATTTGCCTCATAAGGGGTAGGAGGAGACCCCCATTAAGATCAAATACTGGAGGACAAGACTCCCTTAAGACCAGTGGAGTCTGGAGGAGGCGCTGTTAAAGCGGTTATCAAGACATCTGAAAAGGTATGACCTTCCTTCGCTTTCCAGCCACTGGAGAGAGGGAAAAGTTTATGCCATTTTAGCTCCTCTGATAACCCCATTTACAGAGGCAAATGAAGCGCCTTTAACATCAGGAGGATTCATTTGCCTCATAAGGGGTAGGAGGAGACCCCCTTTAAGATCAAATACTGGAGAACAAGACTCCCTTAAGACCAGTGGAGTCTGGAGGAGGCGCTGTTAAAGCGGTTATCAAGACAGCTGAATAGGTATGACCTTCCTTTGCTTCCTAGCCACTGGAGAGAGGGAAAAGTTTATGCCTTTTTAGCTCCTCTGATAACCCCCTTAACATATAGAGGCAAATGAGGCGCCTTTTACATCAGGAGGATTCATTTGCCTCATAAGGGGTAGGAGGAGACCCCCTTTAAGATCAAAAACTGGAGGACAAGACTCCCTTAAGATCACTGGAGTCTGGAAGAGGCGCTGCTAAAGAGGTTATCAAGACAGCTGAAAGGGTATGACCTTACCTTGCTTTCCCAGCAGCTCACTTCTGGATTGGTCTCGACCCGTCCTGATACCTTTTGGTATGAAAATGGAGGGCCGAGATGGGGGAGCAGGTAGCATGTTGCAGTCGTCACATGCAGGCGAAATCAGTGGCAGCAAATGTATGCAACATCGTATGTACATTGTCTACCACATGGAGGCCTGGTTTCACCCACATGTGGTGACCACAACACATTACTTAACCCCTTATGTCAGCCACCCCCTTTATTCCATTTGAGAAGGTATCGGGATGAGATGAGAGCTAACTGGAAAAGAGCCACTTGAGGGAGGGTAAAGTTTATGCCATTTTAGCTCCTTTGATAACCCCCTTTACAGAGGCAAATGAGGCGCCTTTTACATCAGGAGGATTCATTTGCCTAATAAGGGGTAGGAGGAGACCCCCTTTAAGATCAAATACTGGAGGACAAGACTCCCTTAAGACCAGTGGAGTCTGGAGGAGGCGCTGTTAAAGAGGTTATCAAGACAGCTGAAAAAGTATGACCTTACCTCGCTTTCCAGCAGCTCACTTCTGCTTTGGTCTTGACTCATCCTGATACCTTCTGGTATGAAAATGGAGGGCCGAGATGAGGGAGCAGGTAGCATGTTGCAGTCGTCACATGCAGGCGGAATCAGTGGCAGCAAATGTACGCAACATCGTATGTACATTGTCTACCACATGGAGGCCTGGTTTCACCCACATGTGGTGACCACAACACATTACCTGACCCCTTATTTAAGCCACCCCCTTTATTCCAGGTGAGAAGGTATAGGGAGGAGATGAGAGCTATGTGGAAAAGAGCCACTGGAGGTAGGGGAAAGTTTATGCCATTTTAGCTCCTCTGATAACCCCTTTAACATATGGAGGCAAATGAGGCGCCTTTTACAACAGGAGGATTCATTTGCCTCATAAGGGGTAGGAGGAGACCCCCTTTAAGATCAAATACTGGAGGACAAGACTCCCTTAAGACCAGTGGAGTCTGGAGGAGGCGCTGTTAAAGCGGTTATCAAGACAGCTGAAAAGGTATGACCTTCCTTCACTTCCCAGCCACTGAAGAGAGGGAAAAGTTTATGCCATTTTAGCTCCTCTGATAACCCCTTTAACATATAGAGGCAAATGATGCGCCTATAATATCAGGAGGATTCATTTGCCTCATAAGGGGTAGGAGGAGAACCCCTTTAAGATCAAAGACTGGAGGACAAGACTCCCTTAAGACCACTGGAGTCTGGAGGAGGCGCTGTTAAAGAGGTTATCAAGACAGCTGAAAAAGTATGACCTTACCTCGCTTCCCAGCAGCTCACTTCTGGTTTGGTCTTGACTCATCCTGATACCTTTTGGTATGAAAATGGAGGGCCGAGATGGGGGAGCAGGTAGCATGTTGCAGTCGTCACATGCAGGCGAAATCAGTGGCAGCAAATGTACGCAACATTGTATGTACATTGTCTACCACATGGAGGCCTGGTTTCACCCACATTTGGTGACCACAACACATTACCTGACCCCTTATTTCAGCCACCTCCTTTATTCCAGGTGAGAAGGTATCGGGATGAGATGAGAGCTAACTGGAAAAGAGCCACTGGAGGGAGGGGAAAGTTTATGCCATTTTACCTCCTCTGATATCCCCTTTAACATATAGAGGCACATGAGGCGCCTTTTACATCAGGAGGATTCATTTGCCTCATAAGGGGTAGGAGGAGACCCCCTTTAAGATCAAATACTGGAGGACAAGACTCCCTTAAGACCAGTGGAGTCTGGAGGAGGCGCTGTTAAAGGGGTTATCAAGACAGCTGAAAATGTATGACCTTCCTTCGCTTCCCAGCCACTGGAGAGAGGGAAAAGTTTATGCCATTTTAGCTCCTCTGATAACCCATTTTACAGAGGCAAATGAGGCGCCTTTAACATCAGGAGGATTAATTTGCCTCATAAGGGGTAGGAGGAGACCCCCTTTAAGATCAAATACTGGAGGACAAGACTCCCTTAAGACCACTGGAGTCTGGAGGAGGCGCTGTTAAGGAGGTTATCAAGACAGCTGAAAAGGTATGACCTTCCTTTGCTTCCTAGCCACTGGAGAGAGGAAAAAGTTTATGCCTTTTTAGCTCCTCTGATAACCCCCTTAACATATAGAGGCAAATGAGGCGCCTTTTACATCAGGAGGATTCATTTGCCTCATAAGGGGTAGGAGGAGACCCCCTTTAAGATCAAAAACTGGAGGACAAGACTTCCTTAAGACCACTGGAGTCTGGAAGAGGCGCTGTTAAAGAGGTTATCAAGACAGCTGAAAGGGTATGATTTTACCTTGCTTTCCCAGCAGCTCACTTCTGGATTGGTCTCGACTTTTCCTGATACCTTTTGGTATGAAAATGGAGGGCCGAGATGGGGGAGCAGGTAGCATGTTGCAGTCGTCACATGCAGGCGAAATCAGTGGCAGCAAATGTATGAAACATCGTATGTACATTGTCTACCACATGGAGGCCTGGTTTCACCCACATGTGGTGACCACAACACATTACCTGACCCCTTATGTCAGCCACCCCCTTTATTCCATTTGAGAAGGTATCGGGATGAGATGAGAGCTAACTGGAAAAGAGCCACTGGAGGGAGGGGAAAGTTTATGCCATTTTACCTCCTCTGATAACCCCTTTAACATATAGAGGCACATGAGGCGCCTTTTACATCAGGAGGATTCATTTGCCTCATAAGGGATAGGAGAAGACCCCCTTTAAGATCAAAGACTGGAGGACAAGACTCCCTTAAGACCACTGGAGTCTGGAGGATGTGCTGTTAAAGCGGTTATCAAGACAGCTGAAAAGGTATGGCCTTCCTTCGCTTCCCAGCCACTGGAGAGAGGGAAAAGTTTATGCCATTTTAGCTCCTCTGATAACCCCTTTTGCAGAGGCAAATGAGGCGCCTTTAACATCTGGAGGATTCATTTGCCTCATAAGGGGTAGGAGGAGACCCCCTTTAAGATCAAATACTGGAGGACAAGACTCCCTTAAGACCAGTGGAGTCTGGAGGAGGCGCTGTTAAAGAGGTTATCAAGACAGCTGAAAAGGTATGACATTACCTTGCTTCCCAGCAGCTCACTTCTGGTTTGGTCTCGACTCTTCCTGATGCCTAGTGTTGAGCGGCATAGGCCATATTCGAATTCGCGAATATTCGCGAATATATGGGCGAATATTCGTCATGTATTCGCGAATATTCGCATATTCGTAGTATTCTCGCTTTTTTTTTCGCAACGCGAAAAATTCGTGTATGCGAAAATTTACATATGCGAAAATTAGCATATGCAAAAAATATTGCAAGCAAAAATACGAATATGCGAAAATTAGCATATGCAAATGTTCGCATATGCGAAAATCCGCACGCCAGTCTCACACAGTAGTATTAGAGTCTTCTTTACACCACACGAGCTGGAAGCAGAGAGGGATGATCACTGTGATGTGTACTGTGAAAAAATAAAAATAAAAAAAAACGAATATTCGTAATTACGAATATATAGCGCTATATTCGCGAAATTCGCGAATTCGCGAATATGCGATATTCGCGAATCATATTCGAATTGCGAATATTCGCGAGCAACACTACTGATGCCTTCTGGTATGAAAATGGAGGGCCGAGATGGGGGAGCAGGTAGCATGTTGCAGTCTTCATATGCAGGCGAAATCAGTGGCAGCAAATGTATGCAACATCCTATACACATTGTCTACCACATGGAGGCCTGGTTTCACCCACATGTGGTGACCACAACACATTACCTGACCCCTTATGTCAGGCACCCCCTTTATTCCATTTGAGAAGGTATCGGGATGAGATGACAGCTAACTGGAAAAGAGCCACTGGAGGGAGGGTGAAGTTTATGCCATTTTACCTCCTCTGATAACCCCTTTAACATTCAGAGACAAATGAGGCGCCTTTTACATCAGGAGGATTCATTTGCCTCATAAGGGATAGGAGGAGACCCCCTTTAAGATCAAAGACTGGAGGACAAGACTCCCTTAAGACCACTGGAGTCTGGAGGAGGTGCTGTTTAAGTGGTTATCAAGACAGCTGAAAAGGTATGACCTTACCTTACTTCCCAGCAGCTCACTTCTGGTTTGGTCTCGACTCGTCCTGATACCTTCTGGTATGAAAATGGAGGGCCGAGATGGGGGAGCAGGTAGCATGTTGCAGTCGTCACATGCAGGCGAAATCAGTGGCAGCAAATGTATGCAACATCGTATGTACATTGTCTACCACATGGAGGCCTGGTTTCACCCACATGTGGTTACCACAACACATTACCTGTCCCCTTATTTCAGCTACCCCCTTTATTCCAGATGAGAAAGTATCGGGTTGAGATGAGAGCTAACTGGAAAAGAGCCACTGGAGGGAGGGGAAAGTTAATGCCATTTCAGCTCCTCTGATAACCCCTTTAAAATATAGAGGCAAATGAGGCGCCTTTTACATCAGGAGGATTCATTTGCCTCATAAGGGGTAGGAGGAGACCCCCTTTAACCTGTTCAGTACCCCAGGCGTACTGGTACATTCCGACACCCTGGGTACATGTACATCCGTGCGAATTTAGGTCCCTGCCGCGCAGCGGCACCCAGCGCAAATGCCCAGGGGGGTCATCAGACCCCCCCAATGTTGGCGATCGGCGCAAATCGCAAGTGAATTCACACTTGCGATTTGCGTCTATTCCGGTGATGTGGGTCACAGGTGACCCGCTGACCCGGAAATACATGGCGATCGGGGGTGTTGGATACACCCCCTATCAGCCACTGTATCTATGGGAAGGTGGCGATTTCTTCACCCCCAGGAACGCTGCTATTGCCAATAGCAGCCGGCAGGGGAGGGGTTAACGGCATCCTCTTGCAGCTCCCATGGCTGGCTTAGTTCAGTCAGCGGTCAGAGCTGCTGGAGGAAGCTAGGGACCTCTCCTCTGCATGATCGGAACCCCCTCAGGACTGAAGATCCCCCTTAGAGCAGATCTTATACCCTATCCCCCTAAGAGCAGATCTTATCCCCTATCCCCTATCCAAAGGATAGGGGATAAGATGCCTGATCGCGGGAGTCCCACAGCTGGGGACGCCCGTGAGCATGCACGCGGCACCCCGTTTGTAATCAGCCCCCCGTATTCGCTACGGGTTTGATTACGGTCGACCGCAGGGCCAGCGGCGTGTGACGTCCGCAGCTCCCCCCCCCCCCCATATAACTGTGTGTGATTTTTAATCACACACTGTTATATATCGTATTTATCGGGGTATACCACTCATCGGCCTATTACACGCACCCCCTTTTTTCCAAGGAGGTTTTGGTAAAAAAGTTTTTTTACCAAAATATCCTTGGAAAAATGAGGGTGTGTGTGTTTTTCAGGTGTACCACGATAAACTGTTTCTGGTGGCTTCTGCAGTTCAATGATTTAAAGCAAGCGCTTAAATCTTTTACGTGCAGTGGCTTCTGTGGGGCCAGAGTGCCGCTGCTCTAGTCCCCGGTTTTATAGTTAAATATCCCCCCGCTCCCTGATTCCCTCCCAGTCCCTGGTTTTATAGTTACATGTGCCCTGGGGACTGCGGTCCTTCATGCTCCGGCGGCCTCCTGATCTGTCACTGCGCCGTGCACTGACTGACGAGTGACGTCGTGTTGAGGACGTCACTCGTCATTACGCAGCGCACAGTGACAGATCAGGAGGCCACCGGAGCATGAAGGACCGCAGTCCCCAGGGCACATGTAACTATAAAACCGGGGACGGGGAGGGAATTGGGCCGTGGCGGCGGGATATTTAACTATAAAACGGGGGACGGGGAGGGAATTGGGCCGTGGCGGCGGCGGGATATTTAACTATAAAACCAGGGACGGGGAGGGAATTGTGCAGTGGCGGTGGCGGGACATATAACTATAAAACTGGGGACGGGGAGGGAATTGGGCCGTGGCGGCGGCGGGACATATAACTATAAAACCGGGGACTGGGATGGAATCTGGCGGTGGCAATGGGACTCTGGCCAGGCAGAAGCTGCTGCAGTTCAATGATTTAAAGTGCCCGCTTTAAATCATTGAACTGCAGCAGCTTTTGCGGGATCACAAACAGTATATCGGCGTATAACACGCAGATAGACTTTAGGCTAAAATTTTTAGCAGCGGAGGCATGCGCTTTTCTTGCCTCCGACTCCGAATCTGTCAGTGAGGACGATGAGGATCCTACATTTCTACTTCTGTGGGGCCAGAGTGCCACTGCTCTAGTCCCCGGTTTTATAGTTAAATACCCCCCCGCTGCCTGATTCCCTCCCCGTCCCGGTTTTATAGTTAAATATCCCGCCGCTGCCACTGCCCAATTCCCTCCCCGTCCCCAGTTTTATAGTTACATGTGCCCTGGGGACTGCGGTCCTTCATGCTCCGGCGGCCTCCTGATCTGTCACTGCGCCGTGCACTGACTGACGAGTGACGTTGTGTTGAGGACGTCACTCGTCATTACGCAGCGCACAGTGACAGATCAGGAGGCCACCGGAGCATGAAGGCCATCGATCACTTTGGGGCCAAATTTTTGGAGGCCTACGTACCACTCAGGGACCTCTCGGTAGATGAGTCTCTTATCAGTTTTAAGGGGAGACTCATCTTCCGCCAGTATATTCCCTCGAAGCGGGCGCGGTATGACGTGAAGCTATATAAACTTTGTGAGAGTACCTCCGGGTACACTTACAAGTTTAGGGTGTATGAGGGACGAGATTCCCGTATTGAACCCCCAGATTGTTTACCCACTCTGAGTGTTAGCGGTAAAATCGTTTTGGACCTTGTGTACCCATTGTTGGATAAGGGTTACCACGTGTACGTGGAAAACTTTTATACCAGCATCCCTCTCTTCACAACCCTTCCACCAGATCCACGTCCGCTTGTGGGACCGTGCGGAAGAACCAGAGGCCTCCCTTTAAATTTGATCCAGACACCTATGTCCAAGGGTATGTCCCGTGCCCTTGCCCATGAAAACCTGTTGCTGGTCAGGTATAAGGATAAGAGGGATGTCCTTATGCTGACTACTATTCATGGCAACAGCAGCTCACCTGTCCCTGTGCGAGGTACCACAACACCGGTCCTCAAGCCCGATTGTATTCTGGACTACAATCGGTATATGGGGGGAGTTGATCTTTCTGATCAAGTCCTCAAGCCATACATGGCCATGCGGAAAACACGGGTATGGTACAAAAAAGTTGCGGTCTACATGGTACAGGTTGCCATGTACAATGCTTTTGTACTGTCCCAGTACGCTGGCAACACAGGGACATACCTTCAATTCCAAGAAGAAGCCCTAAAGGTCCTTATCTTTGGTGACCGGGAAAGAGCAGGCTGGACTTCCCAAGGAACTGAAGTATTAGGTGCCAGGATCGTCCCAGGCCAACACTTTCCAGGTGAAGTCCCCCACACTGGAAAGAAGGGACGAACCCTGAAAAAAATGCAGAATGTGTCACAAGAGGGGGATTCGGAAGGACACCACCACTCAATGTGACACTTGCCCCCATCATCCGGGCCTCTGAATTAAAAACTGCTTCAGTGAGTATCACACTTCCATACGGTACTAAATTTTCCCTCTTCATTTTAATTTCCCATAATTTGACCCCAATGTACCAAGTCCAGAGTACATTGCAAATTTCAACCCCATAAAACCACTAAAATGCCCAAAAAACTCTTTATAAAAAAAAAACTGATAAGACCTCTGGGGGTATTTCTTCCAAAAATGGGTCACTGAGTCACTATCATCGGGGACTTTTTATGTTGCCTCAAATGTTCAGCGCTCTCTCTCTCCACCTGAGCGGGGTGCGCATTAATGCAACAGGTTAGGGACGGCCACACACATCACATTCCCAGAATGATGATTCAGAGCATAGGGTTTGGGGTGGGCATATTTTTTTGTTTTGGCTATGCTCTGGTTCATCATTCTGGGAACATAATTTATAATTTTATGTCCCACTGTACCACACTTTAGTTACATAGTGTACCCCAGTTATTTACCACATGTAATGCCCCTTGAGGGGGGTCCCACTGTTCCTCCTCCATAGGAGAAATACAAAGCTCAAGGACCCTGACTGATCTCCGGCACCTCTGAGACCAGTGTGCAAGCTGTTTACGGCCAAATATGAGGTATGTCCTTACTCCAAAGAAATGTATTTGCAAATTTACAGTAACATTTTCTCCTGTTACCACTTGTGAAAATGAAAAATTTGGGGTAACCCCAG